>NC_056458.1:5259330-5870580 GCF_018296145.1 Oncorhynchus tshawytscha | reverse complement strand
ACCGCAGCGTGTATCGGGAGTGTGTGTGTGTGTGTGTGTGTGTGTGTGTGTGTAACACCGCAGCGTGTATCGGGGAGTGTGTGTGTGTGTGTGTAACACCGCAGCGTGTATCGGGGAGTGTGTGTGTGTGTGTAACACCTCAGCGTGTATCGTGTGTGTGTGTGTGTAACACCTCAGCGTGTATCGTGTGTGTGTGTGTGTGTGTGTAACACCGCAGCGTGTATCGTGTGTGTGTGTGTAACACCGCAGCGTGTATCGGGAGTGTGTGTGTGTGTGTAACACCGCAGCGTGTATCGGGAGTGTGTGTGTGTGTGTAACACCTCAGCGTGTATCGTGTGTGTGTGTGTGTAACACCTCAGCGTGTATCGTGTGTGTGTGTGTGTGTGTGTGTAACACCGCAGCGTGTATCGTGTGTGTGTGTGTAACACCGCAGCGTGTATCGGGAGTGTGTGTGTGTGTGTAACACCGCAGCGTGTATCGGGGTGTGTGTGTGTGTGTAACACCGCAGCGTGTATCGGGAGTGTGTGTGTGTGTAACACCGCAGCGTGTATCGGGGGGTGTGTGTGTGTGTGTAACACCGCAGCGTGTATCGGGGAGTGTGTGTGTGTAACACCGCAGCGTGTATCGGGGAGTGTGTGTGTGTGTGTAACACCGCAGCGTGTATCGGGGAGTGTGTGTGTGTGTGTGTGTGTAACACCGCAGCGTGTATCGGGAGTGTGTGTGTGTGTGTGTGTAACAACGCAGCGTGTATCGGGGTGTGTGTGTGTGTGTGTAACACCGCAGCGTGTATCGGGGTGTGTGTGTGTGTGTAACACCGCAGCGTGTATCGGGAGTGTGTGTGTGTGTGTAACACCGCAGCGTGTATCGGGAGTGTGTGTGTGTGTGTATAACACCGCAGCGTGTATCGGGAGTGTGTGTGTGTGTCTAACACCGCAGCGTGTATCAGGGAGTGTGTGTGTGTGTGTAACACCGCAGCGTGTATCGGGGGTGTGTGTGTGTGTGTGTGTGTGTGTAACACCGCAGCGTGTATCGGGAGAGTGTGTGTGTGTAACACCGCAGCGTGTATCGGGGAGAGTGTGTGTCTAACACCGCAGCGTTTATCGGGAGTGTGTGTGTGTGTGTGTAACACCGCAGCGTGTATCGGGAGTGTGGTGTGTGTGTGTGTGTGTAACACCGCAGCGTGAATCGGCAGCGTGGGTGTGTGTGTGTGTGTGTGTGTGTGTGTGTGTGTAACACCGCAGCGTGTATCGTGTGTGTGTGTGTGTAACACCACAGCGTGTATCGTGTGTGTGTGTGTGTAACACCGCAGCGTGTATCGTGTGTGTGTGTGTGTGTGTGTAACACCGCAGCGTGTATCGTGTGTGTGTGTGTGTGTAACACCACAGCGTGTATCGTGTGTGTGTGTGTGTAACACCGCAGCGTGTATCGTGTGTGTGTGTGTGTGTAACACCGCAGCGTGTATCGGGAGTGTGTGTGTGTGTGTGTGTAACACCGCAGCGTGTATCGGGGGAGAGTGTGTGTGTGTAACACCGCAGCGTGTATCGGGGAGTGTGTGTGTGTGTAACACCGCAGCGTGTATCGGGGAGTGTGTGTGTCTGTAACACCGCAGTGTTTATCAGGGGAGTGTAACACCGCAGCGTGTATCGGGGTGTGTGTGTGTGTGTGTGTGTAACACCGCAGCGTGTATCGGGGGGTGTGTGTGTGTGTGTGTGTGTGTAACACCGCAGCGTGTATCGTGTGTGTGTGTGTGTGTGTGTGTAACACCGCAGCGTGTATCGTGTGTGTGTGTGTGTGTGTAACACCGCAGCGTGTATCGTGGAGTGTGTGTGTGTGTGTGTGTAACACCGCAGCGTGTATCGGGTGTGTGTGTGTGTGTAACACCGCAGCGTGTATCGTGTGTGTGTGTGTGTGTGTGTGTGTGTGTGTGTGTAACACCGCAGCGTGTATCGGGAGTGTGTGTGTGTGTGTGTGTGTGTGTGTGTGTGTAACACCGCAGCGTGTATCGGGTGTGTGTGTGTGTGTGTGTGTAACACCGCAGCGTGTATCGGGAGTGGGAGTGTGTGTGTGTAACACCGCAGCGTGTATCGGGGAGTGTGTGTGTGTGTGTGTAACACCGCAGCGTGTATCGGGAGTGTGTGTGTGTGTGTGTAACACCGCAGCGTGTATCGGGGGAGTGTGTGTGTGTGTAACACCGCAGCGTGTATCGGGGTGTGTGCGTGTGTGTGTGTGTGTGTAACACCGCAGCGTGTATCGGGAGTGTGTGTGTGTGTGTGTAACACCGCAGCGTGTATCGGGAGTGTGTGTGTGTGTGTGTAACACCGCAGCGTGTATCGGGGAGTGTGTGTGTGTGTGTAACACCGCAGCGTGTATCGTGGTGTGTGTGTGTGTAACACCGCAGCGTGTCGGGGGTGTGTGTAACACCGCAGCGTGAATGTGGGAGCGTGTATGTGTGTGTGTGTGTAACACCGCAGCGTGAATCGGGAGTGTGTGTGTGTGTAACACCGCAGCGTGTATCGGGAGTTGTGTGTGTGTAACACCGCAGCGTGTATCGGGGAGTGTGTGTGTGTGTAACACCGCAGCGTGTATCGGGGAGTGTGTGTGTGTAACACCGCAGCGTTTATCGGGAGTGTGTGTGTGTGTGAGTGTAACACCGCAGCGTGTATCGGGGAGTGTGTGTGTGTGTGTGTAACACCGCAGCGTGTATCGGGAGTTTGTGTGTGTGTGTGTAACACTGCAGCGTGTATCGGGGGTGTGTGTGTGTGTGTGTAACACCGCAGCGTGTATCGGGGAGTGTGGGAGTGTGTGTGTGTGTGTGTGTGTGTGTAACACCGCAGCGTGTATCGGGGTGTGTGTGTGTGTAACACCGCAGCGTGTATCGGGGTGTGTGTGTGTGTGTGTAACACCGCAGCGTGTATCGGGGAGTGTGTGTGTGTGTGTAACACCGCAGCGTGTATCGGGGAGTGTGTGTGTGTATAACACCGCAGCGTGTATCGGGAGTGTGTGTGTGTGTAACACCGCAGCGTGTATCGGGGGAGCGTGTGTGTGTGTGTGTAACACCGCAGCGTGTATCGTGTGTGTGTGTAACACCGCAGCGTGTATCGGGAGTGTGTGTGTGTGTGTGTGTAACACCGCAGCGTGTCGGGGGAGTGTGTGTGTGTGTGTAACACCGCAGCGTGTCGGGAGTGTGTGTGTGTAACACTGCAGCGTGTATCGGGAGTGTGTGTGTGTGTGTGTGTGTGTGTGTGTAACACCGCAGCGTGTATCGGGGGAGGTGTGTGTGTGTGTGTAACACCGCAGCGTTATCGGGGGGTGTGTGTGTGTGTGTGTGTAACACCGCAGCGTGTATCGGGAGTGTGTGTGTGTGTGTGTGTGTGTGTGTGTAACACCGCAGCGTGTATCGGGAGTGTGTGTGTGTGTAACACCGCAGCGTGTATCGGGTGTGTGTGTGTGTGTGTAACACCGCAGCGTGAATCGGGTGTGTGTGTGTGTGTGTAACACCGCAGCGTGTATCGTGTGTGTGTGTGTGTGTAACACCGCAGCGTGTATCGGGAGTGTGTGTGTGTGTGTGTGTGTGTGTAACAACGCAGCGTGTATCGGGGAGTGTGTGTGTGTGTGTGTGTAACACCGCAGCGTGTATCGGGGTGTGTGTGTGTGTGTGTAACACCGCAGCGTGTATCGGGAGTGTGTGTGTGTGTAACACCGCAGCGTGTATCGGGAGTGTGTGTGTGTGTGTAACACCGCAGCGTGTATCGGGAGTGTGTGTGTGTGTGTATAACACCGCAGCGTGTATCGGGGAGTGTGTGTGTGTGTCTAACACCGCAGCGTGTATCAGGGAGTGTGTGTGTAACACCGCAGCGTGTATCGGGAGTGTGTGTGTGTGTGTGTGTGTGTGTGTGTAACACCGCAGCGTGTATCGGGAGTGTGTGTGTGTGTGTGTGTAACACCGCAGCGTGTATCGGGAGTGTGTGTGTGTCTAACACCGCAGCGTTGTATCGGGGAGTGTGTGTGTGTGTGTGTAACACCGCAGCGTGTATCGGGAGTGTGTGTGTGTGTAACACCGCAGCGTGAATCGGGGAGTGTGTGGTGTGTGTGTGTGTGTGTGTGTGTGTGTAACACCGCAGCGTGTATCGTGTGTGTGTGTGTGTGTAACACCACAGCGTGTATCGTGTGTGTGTGTGTGTAACACCGCAGCGTGTATCGTGTGTGTGTGTGTGTGTGTGTGTGTGTGTAACACCGCAGCGTGTATCGGGAGTGTGTGTGTGTGTGTGTAACACCACAGCGGGTATCGTGTGTGTGTGTGTGTAACACCGCAGCGTGTATCGTGTGTGTGTGTGTGTGTAACACCGCAGCGTGTATCGGGAGTGTGTGTGTGTGTGTGTGTGTAACACCGCAGCGTGTATCGAGGGAGTGTGTGTGTGTAACACCGCAGCGTGTATCGGGGAGAGTGTGTGTGTGTGTGTAACACCGCAGCGTGTATCGGGAGTGTGTGTGTCTGTAACACCGCAGTGTTTATCGGGGAGTGTAACACCGCAGCGTGTATCGGGGGTGTGTGTGTGTGTGTGTGTAACACCGCAGCGTGTATCGGGAGTGTGTGTGTGTGTGTGTGTGTAACACCGCAGCGTGTATCGTGTGTGTGTGTGTGTGTGTGTGTAACACCGCAGCGTGTATCGTGTGTGTGTGTGTGTGTGTAACACCGCAGCGTGTATCAGGGAGTGTGTGTGTGGAGTGTGTGTGTGTGTGTGTAACACCGCAGCGTGTATCGGGGTGTGTGTGTGTGTGTAACACCGCAGCGTGTATCGGGTGTGTGTGTGTGTGTGTAACACCGCAGCGTGTATCGGGGAGTGTGTGTGATTGTGTGTGTGTGTGTGTGTGTGTGTAACACCGCAGCGTGTATCGGGGTGTGTGTGTGTGTGTGTGTGTGTGTGTGTGTGTGTGTGTGTAACACCGCAGCGTGTATCGGGAGTGTGTGTGTGTGTGTGTAACACCGCAGCGTGTATCGGGGGAGTGTGTGTGTGTAACACCGCAGCGTGTATCGGGAGTGTGTGTGTGTGTGTGTAACACCGCAGCGTGTATCGGGGAGTGTGTGTGTGTGTGTAACACCGCAGCGTGTATCGGGAGTGTGTGTGTGTGTAACACCGCAGCGTGTATCGGGGGAGTGTGCGTGTGTGTGTGTGTGTGTAACACCGCAGCGTGTATCGGGAGTGTGTGTGTGTGTGTGTGTGTAACACCGCAGCGTGTATCGGGGTGTGTGTGTGTGTGTGTGTAACACCGCAGCGTGTATCGGGGAGTGTGTGTGTGTGTGTAACACCGCAGCGTGTATCGTGGAGTGTGTGTGTGTAACACCGCAGCGTTTATGTGTGTGTGTAACACCGCAGCGTGAATCGGGAGTGTGTGTGTGTAACACCGCAGCGTGAATCGGGAGTGTGTGTGTGTGTAACACCGCAGCGTGTATCGGGAGTGTGTGTGTGTGTGTAACACCGCAGCGTGTATCAGGGAGTTTGTGTGTGGGAGTTTGTGTGTGTGTAACACCGCAGCGTGTATCGGGAGTGTGTGTGTGTGTAACACCGCAGCGTTTATCGGGGTGTGTGTGTGTGTAACACCGCAGCGTGTATCGGGGTGTGTGTGTGTGTAACACCGCAGCGTGTATCGGGGAGTGTGTGTGTGTGTGTAACACCGCAGCGTGTATCGGGAGTGTGTGTGTGTGTGTGTGTGTAACACCGCAGCGTGTATCGGGAGTTTGTGTGTGTGTGTGTGTGTGTGTGTGTGTGTGTAACACCGCAGCGTGTATCGGGGTGTGTGTGTGTGTGTGTGTGTGTAACACCAGCAGCGTGGGGTGTGTGTGTGTGTAACACCGCAGCGTGTATCGGGGGGTGTGTGTGTGTGTGTGTAACACCGCAGCGTGTATCGGGGTGTGTGTGTGTGTGTGTAACACCGCAGCGTGTATCGGGGAGTGTGTGTGTGTGTAACACCGCAGCGTGTATCGGGGAGTGTGTGTGTGTGTGTGTAACACCGCAGCGTGTATCGGGGAGTGTGTGTGTAACACCGCAGCGTGTATCGGGGAGTGTGTGTGTGTGTGTGTAACACCGCAGTGTGTGTGTGTGTGTAACACCGCAGCGTGTATCGGGGGTGTGTGTGTGTGTGTAACACCGCAGCGTGTATGTGTGGGTGTGTGTGTGTGTGTGTGTGTGTGTAACACCGCAGCGTGTATCGGGAGTGTGTGTGTGTGTAACACCGCAGCGTGTATCGGGGAGTGTGTGTGTGTGTGTGTAACACCGCAGCGTGTATCGGTGTGTGTGTGTGTGTGTGTGTGTGTGTGTGTGTGTAACACCGCAGCGTGTATCGGGAGTGTGTGTGTGTGTGTAACACCGCAGCGTGTATCGGGGGAGTGTGTGTGTGTGTGTGTGTGTGTAACACCGCAGCGTGTATCGGGGAGTGTGTGTGTGTGTAACACCGCAGCGTGTATCGGGGAGTGTGTGTGTGTGTGTAACACCGCAGCGTGTATCGTGTGTGTGTGTGTGTGTGTAACACCGCAGCGTGTATCGGGAGTGTGTGTGTGTGTGTAACACCGCAGCGTGTATCGGGAGTGTGTGTGTGTGTGTAACACCGCAGCGTGTATCGGGAGTGTGTGTGTGTGTGTGTGTAACACCGCAGCGTGTATCGGGAGGGAGTGTGTGTGTGTGTGTAACACCGCAGCGTGTATCGGGGTGTGTGTGTGTGTGTGTGTGTAACACCGCAGCGTGTATCGGGAGTGTGTGTGTGTGTGTGTAACACCGCAGCGTGTATCGGGAGTGGGTGTGTGTGTGTGTGTAACACCGCAGCGTGTATCGGGAGTGTGTGTGTGTGTAACACCGCAGCGTGTATCGGGAGTGTGTGTGTGTGTGTAACACCGCAGCGTGTATCGGGAGTGTGTGTGTGTGTGTGTGTAACACCGCAGCGTGTATCGGGTGTGTGTGTGTGTGTAACACCGCAGCGTGTATCGGGGGAGTGTGTGTGTGTGTGTGTGTAACACACCGCAGCGTGTGTGTGTAACACCGCAGCGTGTGGAGTGTGTGTGTGTGTGTAACACCGCAGCGTGTATCGGGGAGTGTGTGTGTGTGTGTAACACCGCAGCGTGTATCGGGAGTGTGTGTGTGTGTGTGTAACACCGCAGCGTGTATCGGGGTGTGTGTGTGTGTGTAACACCGCAGCGTGTATATCGGGGTGTGTGTGTGTAACACCGCAGCGTGTGTGTGTGTGTAACACCGCAGCGTGTCGGGGTGTGTGTGTGTGTGTAACACCGCAGCGTGTATCGGGGGTGTGTGTGTGTGTGTAACACCGCAGCGTGTATCGTGGGGTGTGTGTGTGTGTGTGTAACACCGCAGCGTGTATCGGGGAGTGTGTGTGTGTGTGTGTAACACCGCAGCGTGTATCGGGTGTGTGTGTGTAACACCGCAGCGTGTATCGGGAGTGTGTGTGTGTGTGTAACACCGCAGCGTGTATCGGGGTGTGTGTGTGTGTGTGTAACACCGCAGCGTGTATCAGGGGGGAGTGTGTGTGTGTGTGTGTAACACCGCAGCGTGTATCGGGGAGTGTGTGTGTGTGTAACACCGCAGCGTGTATCGGGAGGGAGTGTGTGTGTGTGTAACACCGCAGCGTGTATCGGGGAGTGTGTGTGTGTGTAACACCGCAGCGTGTGTGTGTGTGTAACACCGCAGCGTGTATCGGGGAGGGTGTGTGTGTGTGTGTAACACCGCAGCGTGTATCGGGGTGTGTGTGTGTGTGTAACACCGCAGCGTGTATCGGGGTGTGTGTGTGTAACACCGCAGCGTGTATCGGGGTGTGTGTGTGTGTAACACCGCAGCGTGTATCAGGGAGTGTGTGGGTGTGTGTGTGTGTGTAACACCGCAGCGTGTATCGGGAGTGTGTGTGTGTGTAACACCGCAGCGTGTATCGGGGTGGTGTGTGTGTGTGTAACACCGCAGCGTGTCGGGGGGTGTGTGTGTGTGTGTGTAACACCGCAGCGTGTATCGGGAGTGTGTGTGTGTGTGTGTGTAACACCGCAGCGTGCAGTGTGTATCGGGGAGTGTGTGTGTGTGTAACACCGCAGCGTGTATCGGGGTGTGTGTGTGTGTGTGTAACACCGCAGCGTGTATCGGGGTGTGTGTGTGTGTGTGTAACACCGCAGCGTGTATCGGGGTGTGTGTGGGTGTGTGTGTGTGTAACACCGCAGCGTGTATCGGGAGTGTGTGTGTGAGCGTGTGTGTGTGTGTGTGTGTAACACCGCAGCGTGTATCGGGGTGTGTGTGTGTGTGTGTAACACCGCAGCGTGTATCGGGAGTGTGTGTGTGTGTGTAACACCGCAGCGTGTATCGGGAGTGTGTGTGTGTGTGTGTGTAACACCGCAGCGTGTATCGGGGAGTGTGTGTGTGTGTGTAACACCGCAGCGTGTATCGGGGGTGTGTGTGTGTGTGTGTAACACCGCAGCGTGTATCGGGTGTGTGTGTGTGTAACACCGCAGCGTGTATCGGGGTGTGTGTGTGTGTGTGTAACACCGCAGCGTGTATTGGGGAGTGTGTGTGTGTGTGTGTAACACCGCAGCGTGTATCGGGAGTGTGTGTGTGTGTGTGTGTGTGTAACACCGCAGCGTGTATCGGGAGTGTGTGTGTGTGTAACACCGCAGCGTGTATCGGGAGTGTGTGTGTGTGTGTAACACCGCAGCGTGTATCGGGAGTGTGTGTGTGTGTAACACCGCAGCGTGTATCAGTGGTGTGTGTGTGTGTGTAACACCGCAGCGTGTATCGGGGAGTGTGTGTGTGTGTAACACCGCAGCGTGTATGTGTGTGTGTAACACCGCAGCGTGTATCGGGTGTGTGTGTGTGTGTAACACCGCAGCGTGTATCGGGGTGTGTGTGTGTGTGTAACACCGCAGCGTGTATCGGGAGTGTGTGTGTGTGTGTGTGTAACACCGCAGCGTGTATCGGGGTGTGTGTGTGTGTGTGTGTAACACCGCAGCGTGTCGGGTGTCGGGTGTGTGTGTGTGTGTAACACCGCAGCGTGTATCGGGGGTGTGTGTGTGTGTGTAACACCGCAGCGTGTCGGGGGTGTGTGTGTGTGTAACACCGCAGTGTGTGTGTGTGTAACACCGCAGCGTGTATCGGGTGTGTGTGTGTGTGTAACACCGCAGCGTGTATCGGGGAGTGTGTGTGTGTGTAACACCGCAGCGTGTATCGGGGGTGTGTGTGTGTGTGTAACACCGCAGCGTGTATCGGGAGTGTGTGTGTGTGTGTGTGTGTGTGTGTAACACCGCAGCGTGTATCGGGAGTGTGGGGTGTGTGTGTGTGTGTGTAACACCGCAGCGTGTATCGGGAGTGTGTGTGTGTGTGTGTAACACCGCAGCGTGTCGGGGGTGTGTGTGTGTGTAACACCGCAGCGTGTATCAGGTGTGTGTGTGTGTGTGTGTGTGTAACACCGCAGCGTGTATCGGGGGTGTGTGTGTGTGTGTGTAACACCGCAGCGTGTATCGGGGAGTGTGTGTGTGTGTGTAACACCGCAGCGTGTATCGGGGGTGTGTGTGTGTGTGTAACACCGCAGCGTGTATCGTGGAGTGTGTGTGTGTGTGTAACACCGCAGCGTGTATCGGGGAGTGTGTGTGTGTGTGTAACACCGCAGCGTGTATCGGGGAGTGTGTGTGTGTGTGTAACACCGCAGCGTGTATCGGGTGTGTGTGTGTAACACCGCAGCGTGTGTGTGTGTGTGTGTAACACCGCAGCGTGTATCGGGGAGTGTGTGTGTGTGTGTGTAACACCGCAGCGTGTATGTGGGGTGTGTGTGTGTGTGTGTAACACCGCAGCGTGTATCGTGGGTGTGTGTGTGTGTGTAACACCGCAGCGTGTATCGGGGGTGTGTGTGTGTGTGTAACACCGCAGCGTGTATCGGGAGTGTGTGTGTGTGTGTAACACCGCAGCGTGTATCGGGGGAGTGTGTGTGTGTGTGTGTAACAACAGCGTGTATCGGGCAGCGTGTATCAGTGTGTGGGTGTGTGTAACACCGCAGCGTGTGTGTGTGTGTGTGTGTAACACCGCAGCGTGTATCGGGAGTGTGTGTGTGTGTGTAACACCGCAGCGTGTATCGGGGTGTGTGTGTGTGTGTGTGTAACACCGCAGCGTGTATCGGGAGTGTGTGTGTGTGTAACACCGCAGCGTGCATCGGGGTGTGTGTGTGTGTGTGTAACACCGCAGCGTGTATCGGGGTGTGTGTGTGTGTGTGTAACACCGCAGCGTGTATCGGGAGTGTGTGTGTGTGTAACACCGCAGCGTGTATCGGGAGTGTGTGTGTGTGTGTGTAACACCGCAGCGTGTATCGGGGGGTGTGTGTGTGTGTGTGTAACACCGCAGCGTGTATCGGGGGTGTGTGTGTGTGTGTGTGTGTGTGTGTGTAACACCGCAGCGTGTATCGGGAGTGGGTGTGTGTGTGTGTGTGTAACACCGCAGCGTGTATCGGGGGTGTGTGTGTGTGTGTAACACCGCAGCGTGTATCGGGGGAGGTGGGTGTGTGTGTGTGTGTGTAACACCGCAGCGTGTATCGGGGGTGTGTGTGTGTGTGTGTAACACCGCAGCGTGTATCGTGTGTGTGTGTGTGTAACACCGCAGCGTGTATCGGGTGTGTGTGTGTGTAACACCGCAGCGTGTATCGGGGTGTGTGTGTGTGTGTAACACCGCAGCGTGTATCGGGTGTGTGTGTGTGTGTGTAACACCGCAGCGTGTATCGGGAGGTGTGTGTGTGTAACACCGCAGCGTGTATCGGGAGTGTGTGTGTGTGTGTGTGTGTAACACCGCAGCGTGTATCGGGAGTGTGTGTGTGTAACACCGCAGCGTGTATCGGGGTGTGTGTGTGTGTGTGTAACACCGCAGCGTGTATCGGGAGTGTGTGTGTGTGTGTGTAACACCGCAGCGTGTATTGGGGGGTGTGTGTGTGTGTAACACCGCAGCGTGTATCGGGAGTGTGTGTGTGTGTAACACCGCAGCGTGTATCGGGAGTGGGTGTGTGTGTGTGTGTAACACCGCAGCGTGTATCGGGAGTGTGTGTGTAACACCGCAGCGTGTATGAGTGGTGTGTGTGTGTAACACCGCAGCGTGTATCGGGGTGTGTGTGTAACACCGCAGCGTGTGTGTGTGTGTGTGTAACACCGCAGCGTGTATCGGGAGTGTGTGTGTGTGTGTAACACCGCAGCGTGTATCGGGGTGTGTGTGTGTGTGTGTAACACCGCAGCGTGTATCGGGAGTGTGTGTGTGTGTGTGTAACACCGCAGCGTGTATCGGGAGTGTGTGTGTGTGTAACACCGCAGCGTGTATCGGGGAGGGTGTGTGTGTGTGTGTAACACCGCAGCGTGTATCGGGAGTGTGTGTGTGTGTGTAACACCGCAGCGTGTATCGGGGTGTGTGTGTGTGTGTAACACCGCAGCGTGTATCGGGGGTGTGTGTGTGTGTAACACCGCAGCGTGTATCGGGGGGTGTGTGTGTGTGTGTGTAACACCGCAGCGTGTATCGGGGAGTGTGTGTGTGTGTAACACCGCAGCGTGTATCGGGGTGTGTGTGTGTGTGTGTAACACCGCAGCGTGTATCGGGAGTGTGGGGAGTGTGTGTGTGTGTGTGTAACACCGCAGCGTGTATCGGGAGTGTGGGGTGTGTGTGTGTGTGTAACACCGCAGCGTGTATCGGGTGTGTGTGTGTGTGTAACACCGCAGCGTGTATCGGGAGTGTGTGTGTGTGTGTGTAACACCGCAGCGTGTATCGGGGTGTGTGTGTGTGTGTGTGTGTAACACCGCAGCGTGTATCGGGAGTGTGTGTGTGTGTGTAACACCGCAGCGTGTATCGGGGTGTGTGTGTGTGTGTGTAACACCGCAGCGTGTATCGGGGTGTGTGTGTGTGTGTAACACCGCAGCGTGTATCGGGGAGTGTGTGTGTGTGTGTGTAACACCGCAGCGTGTATCGGGAGTGTGTGTGTGTGTGTGTGTGTAACACCGCAGCGTGTATCGGGGGGTGTGTGTGTGTGTGTAACACCGCAGCGTGTATCGGGGGTGTGTGTGTAACACCGCAGCGTGTGTGTGTGTGTGTGTGTGTAACACCGCAGCGTGTATCGGGAGCGTGTCGGGGAGTGTGTGTGTGTGTGTGTGTAACACCGCAGCGTGTATCGGGGGTGTGTGTGTGTGTAACACCGCAGCGTGTATCGGGAGTGTGTGTGTGTGTGTGTGTGTGTAACACCGCAGCGTGTATGGGAGTGTGTGTGTGTGTAACACCGCAGCGTGTATCGGGAGTGTGTGTGTGTGTAACACCGCAGCGTGTATCGGGAGGGTGTGTGTGTGTGTGTGTAACACCGCAGCGTGTATCGGGGGTGTGTGTGTGTGTGTGTGTAACACCGCAGCGTGTATCGGGTGTGTGTGTGTGTGTGTGTGTAACACCGCAGCGTGTATGGGGTGTGTGTGTGTGTGTAACACCGCAGCGTGTAACACCGCAGCGTGGTGTGTGTGTGTGTGTGTGTAACACCGCAGCGTGTATCGCGGGAGTGTGTGTGTGTGTGTGTGTAACACCGCAGCGTGTATCGGGGGTGTGTGTGTGTGTGTAACACCGCAGCGTGTATCAGCGTGTATTGGGGTGTGTGTGTGTGTGTGTGTAACACCGCAGCGTGTATCGGGGAGTGTGTGTGTGTGTGTGTAACACCGCAGCGTGTATCGGGGAGTGTGTGTGTGTGTGTGTAACACCGCAGCGTGTATCGGTGTGTGTGTGTGTGTGTGTGTAACACCGCAGCGTGTATGTGTGTGTGTGTGTGTGTAACACCGCAGCGTGTATCGGGAGTGTGTGTGTGTGTGTGTGTAACACCGCAGCGTGTATCGGGTGTGTGTGTGTGTGTGTGTGTGTAACACCGCAGCGTGTATCGGGGGGGTGTGTGTGTGTGTGTAACACCGCAGCGTGTATCGGGGGTGTGTGTGTGTGTGTGTGTAACACCGCAGCGTGTATCGGGAGTGTGTGTGTGTGTGTAACACCGCAGCGTGTATCGGGGGTGTGTGTGTGTGTGTAACACCGCAGCGTGTATCGGGGGTGTGTGTGTGTGTGTGTAACACCGCAGCGTGTATCGGGGGTGTGTGTGTGTGTGTAACACCGCAGCGTGTATCGGGAGTGTGTGTGTGTGTGTGTGTGTGTAACACCGCAGCGTGTATCAGGGAGTGTGTGTGTGTGTGTAACACCGCAGCGTGTATCGGGAGTGTGTGTGTGTGTGTGTGTAACACCGCAGCGTGTATCGGGTGTGTGTGTGTGTAACACCGCAGCGTGTATCGGGGAGTGTGTGTGTGTGTGTGTGTAACACCGCAGCGTGTATCGGGGAGTGTGTGTGTGTGTGTAACACCGCAGCGTGTATCGGGAGTGTGTGTGTGTGTGTGTAACACCGCAGCGTGTATCGGGGGTGTGTGTGTGTGTAACACCGCAGCGTGTATTGGGGTGTGTGTGTGTGTAACACCGCAGCGTGTATCGGGGAGTGTGTGTGTGTGTGTGTAACACCGCAGCGTGTATCAGGGAGTGTGTGTGTGTGTGTGTAACACCGCAGCGTGTATCGGGAGTGTGTGTGTGTGTGTAACACCGCAGCGTGTATCGGGGGGTGTGTGTGTGTAACACCGCAGCGTGTATCGGGAGTGTGTGTAACACCGCAGCGTGTATCGGGAGTGTGTGTGTAACACCGCAGCGTGTATCGGGTGTGTGTGTGTGTAACACCGCAGCGTGTATCGGGGTGTGTGTGTGTGTAACACCGCAGCGTGTATCGGGGAGTGTGTGTGTGTAACACCGCAGCGTGTATCGGGGAGTGTGTGGTGTGTGTGTAACACCGCAGCGTGTATCGGGGGAGTGTGTGTGTAACACCGCAGCGTGTATCGGGAGTGTGTGTGTGTGTGTAACACCGCAGCGTGTATCTGGGAGTCGGGTGTGTGTGTGTGTGTGTGTACACACCGCAGCGTGTATGGGAGTGTGTGTAACACCGCAGTGTGTGAGTGTGTGTGTGTGTGTGTAACACCGCAGCGTGTATCGGGAGTGTGTGTGTGTGTAACACCGCAGCGTGTATCGGGGGAAGTGGTGTGTGTGTGTGTGTGTAACACCGCAGCGTGTATCGGGGTGTGTGTGTGTGTGTGTAACACCGCAGCGTGTATCGGGGGTGAGTGTGTGTGTGTGTGTAACACCGCAGCGTGTATCGGGAAGTGTGTGTGTGTGTGTGTAACACCGCAGCGTGTATCGGGAGTGTGTGTGTGTGTAACACCGCAGCGTGTATCGGGAGTGTGTGTGTGTGTGTAACACCGCAGCGTGTATCGGGAGTGTGTGTGTGTGTAACACCGCAGCGTGAATCGGGAGTGTGTGTGTGTGTAACACCGCAGCGTGTATCGGGTGTGTGTGTGTGTGTAACACCGCAGCGTGTATCGGGAGTGTGTGTGTGTGTAACACCGCAGCGTGTATCGGGAGTGTGTGTGTGTAACACCGCAGCGTGTATCGGGAGTGTGTGTGTGTGTGTAACACCGCAGCGTGTATCGGGGTGTGTGTGTGTGTGTAACACCGCAGCGTGTATCGGGAGTGTGTGTGTGTGTAACACCGCAGCGTGTATCGGGAGTGTGTGTGTGTGTGTGTGTGTAACACCGCAGCGTGTATCGGGAGTGTGTGTGTGTGTAACACCGCAGCGTGTATCGGGGGAGTGTGTGTGTGTGTGTAACACCGCAGCGTGTATCGGGGGGTGTGTGTGTGTGTAACACCGCAGCGTGTATCGGGAGTGTGTGTGTGTGTGTGTGTGTGTAACACCGCAGCGTGTATCGGTGTGTGTGTGTGTAACACCGCAGCGTGTATCGGGAGTGTGTGTGTGTGTAACACCGCAGCGTGTATCGGGAGTGTGTGTGTGTGTGTGTAACACCGCAGCGTGTATCGGGAGTGTGTGTGTGTGTGTAACACCGCAGCGTGTATCGGGGTGTGTGTGTGTGTGTGTGTGTAACACCGCAGCGTGTATCGGGTGTGTGTGTGTGTGTGTAACACCGCAGCGTGTATCGGGGGAGTGTGTGTGTGTGTGTAACACCGCAGCGTGTATCGGGTGTGTGTGTGTGTGTGTAACACCGCAGCGTGTATCGGGGAGTGTGTGTGTGTGTGTGTGTGTGTAACACCGCAGCGTGTATCGGGGGTGTGTGTGTGTGTGTGTGTAACACCGCAGCGTGTATCGGGAGTGTGTGTGTGTGTGTAACACCGCAGCGTGTATCGTGGGTGTGGGAGTGTGTGTGTGTGTGTAACACCGCAGCGTGTATCGGGAGTGTGTGTGTGTGTAACACCGCAGCGTGTATCGTGGGGTGTGTGTGTGTGTGTAACACCGCAGCGTGTATCGGGAGTGTGTGTGTGTGTGTGTAACACCGCAGCGTGTATCGGGGGGTGTGTGTGTGTGTGTGTAACACCGCAGCGTGTATCGGGTGTGTGTGTGTGTGTAACACCGCAGCGTGTATCGGGGTGTGTGTGTGTGTGTGTAACACCGCAGCGTGTATCGGGGGTGTGTGTGTGTGTGTGTAACACCGCAGCGTGTATCGGGAGTGTGTGTGTGTGTGTGTAACACCGCAGCGTGTATCAGGGAGTGTCGGGAGTGTGTGTGTGTGCAACACCGCAGCGTGTATCGGGAGTGTGTGTGTAACACCGCAGCGTGTATCGGGGGTGTGTGTGTGTGTGTGTGTAACACCGCAGCGTGTATCGGGAGTGTGTGTGTGTGTAACACCGCAGCGTGTATCGGGGAGTGTGTGTGTGTGTGTAACACCGCAGCGTGTATCGGGAGCATGTGTGTGTGTGTGTGTGTGTGTAACACCGCAGCGTGTATTGGGGAGTGTGTGTGTGTGTATAACACCGCAGCGTGTATCGGGGGAGTGTGTGTGTGTGTGTAACACCGCAGCGTGTATCGGGAGTGTGTGTGTGTGTGTAACACCGCAGCGTGTATCGGGGAGTGTGTGTGTGTGTGTGTAACACCGCAGCGTGTATCGGGGTGTGTGTGTGTGTAACACCGCTGCGTGTATGTGTGGGTGTGTGTGTAACACCGCAGCGTGTATCGGGTGTGTGTGTAACACCGCAGCGTGTGTGTAACACCGCAGCGTGTATCGGGAGTGTGTGTGTGTAACACCGCAGCGTGTATCGGGGTGTGTGTGTGTGTGTGTGTGTAACACAGCAGCGTGTATTGGGGAGTGTGTGTGTGTGTAACACCGCAGCGTGTATCGGGGAGGGAGTGTGTGTGTGTAACACCGCAGCGTGTATCGGGAATGTGTGTGTAACACCGCAGCATGTATCGGGGAGTGGTGTGTGTGTGTAACACCGCAGCGTGTATCGGGGGGTGTGTGTGTGTGTGTGTGTAACACCGCAGCGTGTATCGGGGGAGTGTGTGTGTGTGTGTGTGTGTAACACAGCAGCGTGTATCGGGGAGTGTGTGTGTGTGTGTAACACCGCAGCGTGTATCGGGTGTGTGTGTGTGTGTGTGTGTGTAACACCGCAGCGTGTATCGGGGAATGTGTGTAACACCGCAGCATGTATCGGGAGTGGTGTGTGTGTGTAACACCGCAGCGTGTATCGGGAGTGTGTGTGTGTGTGTGTAACACCGCAGCGTGTATCGGGGGAGTGTGTGTGTGTGTAACACCGCAGCGTGTATCGGGAGGTGTGTGTGTAACACCGCAGCGTGTATCGGGAGTGTGTGTGTGTGTGTGTAACACCGCAGCGTGTATCGGGAGTGTGTGTGTGTGTGTGTAACACCGCAGCGTGTATCGGGAGTGTGTGTGTGTGTGTGTGTAACACCGCAGCGTGTATCGGGGAGTGTGTGTGTGTGTGTAACACCGCAGCATGTATTGGGGAGTGTGTGTGTAACACCGCAGCGTGTATCGGGGAGTGTGTGTGTGTGTGTGTGTGTGTGTCTGTGTAACAGTGTGTGTGTGTGTGTAACACCGCAGCGTGTATCGGGGAGTGGGTGTGTGTGTGTAACACCGCAGCGTGTATCGGGAGTGTGTGTGTAACACCGCAGCGTGTATCGGGAGTGTGTGTGTAACACCGCAGCGTGTATCGGGAGTGTGTGTGTAACACCGCAGCGTGTATCGGGAAGTGTGTGTGTAACACCGCAGCGTGTATCGGGGGTGTGTGTGTAACACCGCAGCGTGTATCGGGGAGTGTGTGTGTGTAACACCGCAGCGTGTATCGGGAGTGTGTGTGTAACACCGCAGCGTGTATCGGGAGTGTGTGTGTAACACCGCAGCGTGTATCGTGGAGTGTGTGTGTAACACCGCAGCATGTATCTGGGAGTGTGTGTGTGTGTGTGTGTAACACCGCAGCGTGTATTGGGGGTGTGTGTGTGTGTGTGTGTGTAACACCGCAGCGTGTATCGGGAGTGTGTGTGTAACACCGCAGCATGTATCGGGAAGTGGGTGTGTGTGTGTGTGTGTAACACCGCAGCGTGTATCGGGAGTGTGTGTGTGTGTAACACCGCAGCGTGTATCGGGAGTGGGTGTGTGTGTAACACCGCAGTGTGTATCGGGAAGTGGGTGTGTGTGTGTAACACCGCAGTGTGTATCGGGGAGTGGGTGTGTGTGTGTAACACCGCAGCGTGTATCGGGGAGTGGGTGTGTGTGTGTAACACCGCAGCGTGTATCG
Organism: Oncorhynchus tshawytscha; assembly: GCF_018296145.1. Taxonomy (NCBI): domain Eukaryota; kingdom Metazoa; phylum Chordata; class Actinopteri; order Salmoniformes; family Salmonidae; genus Oncorhynchus; species Oncorhynchus tshawytscha. The sequence goes on along the minus strand of NC_056458.1, from coordinate 5,852,926 downwards.
GGAGTGTGTGTGTCACAACGCAGCGTGAATCGGGGAGTGTGTGTGTGTCTAACACCGCAGCGTGTATCGTGTGTGTGTGTGTGTAACACCGCAGCATGTATCGGGGAGTGTGTGTGTGTAACACCACAGCGTGTATCGGGGAGTTGTAGGAACAGCTGCCCTGGTCGTTAGCAGATAGAGAGGCCTATGTTCTCCCGCCCTCCCTGTCTGACATTCAGTCGGTTGATAATCAGTACATTGTGGTCAACTGCAGCCAAGAAAAGAGTTCCAGAATCAATGCACAACCTGACATGTGCTACAGTGACCTACAGCCAGCCATCACAGAGACTCGTTTTCATCCACTGTTACAAATCGCTCTCGACCAAACTTCCCAAGTAGAAGCTCTGGGGTTGTTGTCTTGTGATCTCAGATTCTCTCGGTGGAATGCCAAGGGAAAGTACATTGTGAACCAAGTCATTACGACACAGATCTCTCATACAGGGACTGGCTACCTACAGAAATAAAATGCAGACGGGCAAGATTCTGCAGTACACCAAACCAGTTTCAGGATTGAATTAGGGGCCTGCCTCTTTCTATTTGTAGCTATGCATGTAATGAGCCATCTGCACAATACAAGAAAACGTGATTCCCTCTCTAACATAGGGGTACAAAATATACTCTGTGAAACTGCCACTATTTCTGTCTATCGCGTGTTCCTATTTTAATCTGTTATCTGTTTTTCCGACACACGCACACACATTCCAGACATCAGCCTGCCTCTCCCTCGCACACACTAGTGCTTCACTGGGAACAAGATGATCTATAATCAGGGCATTGTACACACACACACACATACATACACACATACGAGGAAAAGCAGCCAGACCTATTCTGCTTGAGTGCATCAGATTCAGCATTACGCCTGTTTCAACTGTTTGTTGCGTGTGTGTCTAGTAGGTGGACAGCTTACGCTCAGATGGGCTGTGTTCACTGATAATGCCCCTTTAAAAAAACTATTGATTAGTGAACCAACAATTCAATCAATTAAGGGTGAGTCAGCTATAAGTATGTCACTTCCTCAAATGAGATCGCACCGTCACATCCTGATCTGGCAGTAGGCCTACTCTTTCAGACATAGTTGCTATTGGAAGTGACTGGAAAGGGCGGATGGGTACCTTCATTTGTGAAAAATGTATTGAACTTGATGCAGCTAAAAAAAGGATGACTACTCTTTATGAAGAAATTAAACAGTTGACCAGGCGCCTTGACCTGAATAAGGATTCTATGAGACTACTGGCATCTTTAAATGCTTCCTATCAAAACATCCAACAGGATCCTAATGGGACCTTCCCGAACTATGATACATTTCCGCCACTGCACCCCTCTACTAGCTAGAACCAGGAAATGGCAGCTCATCGTTTGACTCCAGGTGAGCGTAAATGGATGTGTGTCAGAACCAGAAAGAAGGAGAGGAATCATTCTCGGCGTGCCTGCCTTTTGCCCCCCACCTCTGGACTTAAGACTCTCAAATCGCTTTGAGCCCCTATACCAGCTGTATAGGGGGGGGGGGTTCCCTCCATGGCTGTGGATGTCCCTCCAGCTACTTCTCGCTGTCCTAGTCAATCAACCGCCTGGGCTGTTGTGGCCTGCATGCAGCCGACGTCTCAGCAGCCCTCTTCTCAGGTGAGTCCTGTGGCTCTGGCCTCGCAATCTGCCTCGAGACGTGGCAGAGGCCGCATCATTCCGGCTACTGTGATAGGGAGTTCAATGGTGATGCATATATCTGTACCTGGGGCAAAGACTTTGTGTTTTCCTGGGGTCAAAGTTCAGGATATCACCATGTTGCTTCCCAAGGCTGTGAGTAAGTCACTGGGGACTGATACTGTCATGGTTTATGTGGGGTCAAAGTTCAGGATTTCACCAGGTTGCTTCCCGAGGCTGTGTGTCAGTCAACAGGGGCTGATGCTGTCATGGTTCATGTGGGGTCAAATGACATTATTAAGGGCAGCTCAGAACAGAACTGATTAGGTCTCTACTTGACACCAACAAACACCCTACCCTCTCTAAATCATGGCATTGAACATTTCAGCAGACTGTTTGCCCTCCATAACTGGCTACGAGACTATTGCAGCTCTGTGGATGTAACATTTATTGACCATTTTGATACCTTCTGGAAACAAAGCTTGTTTTATAAGGAGGATGGGATCCACTTTCACAGCATTATAAGGCTGTGTTGAGACAATGACTTAAATTACCCAAGTTTAGCCCATTTAATCCCTGCCATTGTGTCACTGAGATATCTTCCAACTCCCCTAGGATAATGTACATTTTTCTGAAGCAGGATGACAATGTAAGTAACCTAATGTATGTCCATCTTACTTCCCTGGAAGCCTCTGCTGATCCTACAGCTATTGTATGCAGTAATCATATGCCTATGAACCAGAGTTATACTGTTAGCACTGCGGTGGTGTGCTCTAGTAGGAAGTCCCCTGTGTGCAGCTCACCCTGCACTAATAAATAACCTGAGCATTGCTACCTCTGCTAAGCTTCCCAGTAAAGCAATGAAAACAATCAAGCATCCCAGAAAAATGTTTAAAAAATAGCCCGCGATAACATATGTAGCTTAAGAAACAAGGTTCACAAAATCAATAATTTGCTAGTAACAGATGACATTCATATTCTGACAATCTCTGAAACTCACTTAGATAATACAGTGGTAGCAATACATGGTTATAAGATCTACAATTAAGACAGAAATGCCAAAGGTGGAGGTGTGGCTGTTTATATTCAGAACCACATTCCTGTAAAGCTTAGATAGGATCTCATGTTAAATACTGTTGAAGTAATATGACTACAGGTTCATCTGCCTCACCTAAAGCCTTGTGGGAACCTGCTATAGACCATCAAGTGCTAACAGTCAGTATCTGGATAATGTGTGTGAAATGCTTGATACTGTATGTGATATCAATAGAGAGGCACACTTTCTGGGAGATTTAAATATTGACTGGCTTTCATCAGGCTTCCCACTCAAAAGAAAGCTTCAAACTGTAACAAGTGCCTGCAACCTGGTTCCGGTTATCAATCTACCAGGGTAGTTACAAACAGTACAGGAATGAAATCATCAACATGTATTGATCATATATTTAATAATGCTGCAGACATTTGTTTGAAAGCAGTATCCAGATCCATCCAATGTAGTGATCACAATATAGTAGCCACAGCTAGGAAAACCAAAGTTCCAAAGGCTGAGACTAATATTAGGGATAAAAGTGTTGCAGTGATTGTATTGATTAAAAGTGTTGTCGTGATGTGAAGAATATTTGTTGGTCCGTGGTGTGTAATGACAAGCAACCAGACGCTGCACTTCACAAATTTATGAAATTGCTTATCGCAGTTACTAATAAGAACGCAGCCATTAAGAAAATGACTGTAAAAAATATTAAATCCCCATGGATTTATGAGGAATTGTAAAAAATGTTATGGTTGGATGGATGAGGCAAAAGAGATGTCAAATAGGTCTGGCTAATTGAGAAATCATGTGACTAAATTGAATTTAAAAAGAAGAAACTACTACACTATGAAACAAAGATAAATGACATAAAGATAGTAAATATCTTTGGAGCAACTTAAATGACATTTTGGGAAAAGACGAATTCCGCTCCATCATTTATTGAATCCGATGGCTCATTCATCACAAATCCCACTGATATTGCCAACTACTTGAATGATTTTTTAATTGGCAAGATTAGCAAACTTAGGCATGACATGCCAGCAACAAACGCTGACACTACACATCCAAGTATATCTGAGCAAATTATGAAAGACAAGCATTGTAATTTTTATTTCCATAAAGTAAGTATGGAAGAGACGAAAAAACGATTGTCTATCAACAATGACAAGACACCGGGGACTGACAACCTGGATGGAATATTACTGAGGCTAATAGCGTATGATATTGCCACTCCTATTTGCCATATCTTCAATTTAAGCCTACTAAAAAGTGTGCGCCCTCAGGCCTGGAGGGAAGCAAAAGTTATTCCCCTACCTAAGAACAGTAAAATGACCTTAACTGGCTCAAATAGCCGACCAATCCGCCTGTTATCAACCCTTAGTAAACTTTTGGAAAAAATTGTGTTTGACCAGATACAATGCTATTTTTCAGTAAACAAATTGACAACAGACTTTCAGCATGCTTATATGGATGGACATTCAACAAGCACAGCACTTACACACATGACTTGTAATTACCTGAGAGAAATTAATAATAAAAAGATTGTGGGGGCTGTTTTGCTAGACTTCAGTGCAGCTTTTGACATTATAGATCATAGTCTGTTACTGGAAAAATGTATGTGTTATGGCTTTACACTCCCTGCTATATTGTGGATAGAGTTACCTGTCTAACAGAACACAAACGGGATTCTTTATTGGAAGCCTCTCCAACAAAATCCAGGTAGAATCAGGAATTCCCCAAGGCAGCTGTCTAGGCCCCTTACTTTTTTCAATCTTTACTAACGACATGCCTCTGGCTTTGAGTAAAGCCAGTGTGTTCATGTATGCGGATGACTCAACACTATATACACGTCAGCTACCACAGCAACACTTAACAAAGAGCTGCAGTTAGCTTCAGAATGGGTGGCAAGGAATTAGTTAGTTCTTAATATTTGAACAACTAAAAGCATTGTATTTGGGACAAATCATTCACTAAACCCTGAACCTTAACTACATCTTGTAATGAAGAATGTGGAAATTAAGCAAGTTAAAGGAACTAAACTGCTTGGAGTAACCCTGGATTGTAAAATGGTCAAACCATATTGATACAATAGTAGCTAGGATGGGGAGAAGTCTGTCTGTAATTAAGCGCTGCATTCTTTTTTTTAAATTGTAAAAAAACATTTTTTGTTGACATTTTACATTTTTTCTCCCCAATTTCATGGTATCCAATTGTTAGTAGCTACTATCTTGGCTCATCGCTACAACTCCAGTATCGGCTCGGGAGAGACGAAGGTTGAAAGTCATGCGTCCTCCGATACACAACCCAACCAAGCCGCACTGCTTCTTAACACAGCGCGCATCCAACCAGGAAGCCAGCCGCACCAATGTGTCGGAGGAAACACCGTGCACCTGGCAACCTTGGTTAGCGTGCACTGCGCCCGGGCACACCACAGGAGTCGCTGGTGCGCGATGAGACAAGGATATCTCTACCGGCCAATCCCTCCCTAACCCGGACAACTCTATGCCAATTGTGCGTCGCCCCACGGACCTCCCGGTCGCGGCCGGTTACGACAGAGCCTGGGCGCGAACCCAGAGTCTCTGGTGGCACCCGGGAGGCCCCCAAGCACTGCATTAGTAACAGCACTATCAACAGGGCAGGTCCTACAGGCCCTAGTTTTGTCGCACCTGGACTACTGTTCAGTCGTGTGGTCAGGTGCCACAAAGAGGGACTTAGGAAAATTGCAATTGTCTCAGAACAGGGCAGCACAGCTGGCCCTTGGATATACACAGAGAGCTAACATTAATGATATGCATGTCAATCTCTCCTGGCTCAAAGTGGAGGAGAGAGTGACTTCATCACCACTTGTATTTATGAGAGGTATTGACATGTTAAATGCACCGAGCTGTCTGTCTAAACTACTGGCACACAGCTCAGACACCCATGCATACCCCACAAGACATACACCAGAGGTCTCTTCACAGTCCCCAAGTCCAAAACAGACTATGGGAGGCACACAATACTACATTGAGCCATGACTACATGGAACTCTATCACACATCAAGTAACTCATGCCAGCAGTAAAATTTGATTTAAAAAGCAGATAAAAATACGCTGTATGGAACAGCGGGGACTGTGAAGCATCACGAACATGGACACATGCATACAAACACACGATAACATACACACTATACACAAACATGTACACATGGATTTTGTTTTATAGATAAGTGGTATTAGAGTTGAGGCCTGGGGGCACACATGTTGTGAAATCTGTTATGGATGTATTGCAATGTTTTTCAAATGTATAACTGCCTTAATTTTGCTAGACCCCAGGAAGAATAGCTGCTGCGTTGGCAGCAGCTAATGGCAATCCATAATAAATACAAATACTAGAAACCTGAGTTGAAGACCTATTTCTCTCACCCCGGTGATGCTACATGAGGCCGAGCCACTTCCACATACCCTCCAGTGTTCCTATTGTGATGCTAAATGGTACCACTGGTGAGAAACTGCAGGTAGTGATTTAACAAAAGACAAGTAGTCTTTCCAGCCATTACCTACTCTCTTAGCCCTGCTGACACTCATAACATAAACAGGTAATGCCATCTCATTGAAACAAAGTGCGTAAGCTACTCGCAGGCAGACACAGACCCACATACAGGCCTGCCAACAACAGAAAAAAAATGACTGATACTGAATACATTGGCAGTAGCCTAAAGCACACCACAGGACGTTTCTCAGAGGTAAGCCACATGCTTGCAGCTCCCTATTAGTTCATTCACAGCAACAACAAAAACACACCAACATATCTGAGACTTGCCCGATGTGTCTGCCTTTAGAAAGACCAAATGGGTAGGTTTCAAAGAAACGTGTTTGTAGACTTATTTCATAAGCAGATAACGATACTTTTTTTTGCAACAACAAAAAAAGTTACACAGCCTCCAGTCACACAGAACCTGTATGTGAAGATGTAGCAGGAGAGGCAAGCGGAAGAGGTAGGGAGGAATGAAATGAGTACCTGTACTCGGCTTTGGTCTATGGTCTTCTTTCTCCTCGCGTTCCTTCCAACGCCGCACCTGCTCCTGTCTCATCTTCAGGAACAAGGTCTTCTTCTGGTCCTCGCTCAGGGCCTCCAGCACATCAGGATCGATGTACATGTCCTTTAGTATCTGCTGCAGCATGGTGGTGGCGGGATGGAGGTGGAGGGGTAAGGCGGTAAGGGCTGTTCCGGCAGGTTGCCCAGTCTAGCAGGGTGTGGATGGGTACTGTCCGGACTCCTTGGGTCGACAGTTTCCTGAAGACGTGTTGGCTTCTAAACAAGCTTCATGAGGAGAAGGAGAAGATTGAGGCTCCTCTGTCACATACACAAGCTGTAGACAGCTTCCTCTGACGTCCTCTGCACTGACACTCCCTCCACACACACACACGTCAGTCGTCCTCAGTCCTCATCAGGCAGCCATGGCTGGGTGAATCTGCATCAGGGAAAATTACACATCACAACCTCTGTCAGCACTGTAGATGACTGGCACTCCCTGCTGTATGCTAATCATGCTGCTGTTAAGTGCTCCTAGCCACTTGTCCTTCCTTGTCTTTTGATTTATTTTCTTACTTTTTCCCCTTTGCCTCTTCTCCTCTTAAGATGCAACTGCTCATTGCCTTCTTTTTCAATGCATAGTAAATCACAGCGATCTCCTTTCCCTTCTTCAGACGAATGATAGAGTTCAAACCCTGGCTTCCTCACCCAAGCCATGGGCAGGGCTCTGAGAGCGACTGTCTGGCCCTGGATGGGAGGAGATTCCAAAGGAATGGGGCATTTTTTTCTGCCGTCAGTAACCCCCCCCACCCCCCCTTTCCAACCGCCCTTCTTTTTTGTCTTCTTCTTCCAAACTCCCATGAGATGGCTGCTCCATTTTAACACGGTCGTTGTTGGGCTGTAACCAAAATGCAGGGTCACATCCCAGGACAGCGTGAGTAGAACGCTACTCTAGCAGAGGGGCTGAAAGGACTTCACTAGGCATGGTGGTCATATTAACAATGGAAACAGCACAATCAACATTTGCAGGGAGACAAAGGTAGACTGAGAACTGTCACTGCTGGGAAACAGATTGGTTTAAACTCAACACTTGGTGGTGGGGGGAAAAAAATACAAAAAGAAGAGAAGCGAGTGAGTCAGTGATAGAGAATTCGGCAGAACGTGTGCGAGAAAGGATGTGTTGTTTAAGGAGGATGTACTCACAGTGGGGGTGCAGACGCTCCACGGCAGAGTAACTACTCGGGAGAGTGAGTGTGCTTGTGTGTCCTCCTCCTTGCCTTTGTGTAGGACTGAGCTGATGACATCACAGCATTCCATGAACTGTCTCTCACTCTATCTCCCGCTCTGTAAGACACACGCAATAATTATCTTGGTGGTGGTGGTAGGGGGGGGAGTCAGGAAACAGAGCTCAGACAAGCTAGCTGGAAAAGAAGTAACAGCATCCTGTTGAACAGAAATAGAGAGATCAAAACCAGCTGCTGTTAGAAAACCATGTTTCTATTGCCTGGATTGTGCAATTTGATTGCTTATTCAAAAATATTTTTTATTTATTTTTCTAACAATCCAATTGCACATTTTGCTTTTACTTGTCACATTTCTCCTCTGCAAACTATCTCCTCTTTTCTTATTTTTCAAAAGCTCTAGCACTCCACCTCCCCTGAATACATAGCTCCTCCCCCCATAAAAGTCTAGTCCTCTTCAGACCATATTTGTCCCCTTAATCCCATATAATCCCTCTATCGCTTTCTCAAAAACCAAACTAACCAACGAAACACTAACATATAGAAAAAGATAAATCGACAGTTTTCTTCAGAGATGCCAATATCAAGCTTACACAATTGCCCCACTTCCGAGTTTCAAATTCAAGTGAATAGCACTCTCTGGTGGTCAAACACTTTGACCTGTAAATGAAGGTGTTTTTTTCTCCCAAAAATGTCTTTATCCATAACTGCAATTTGTCTCATTTAGTCTCATCAGATCAGTAAAATTATATGGATAGGTTTAAGCCACAAAAAAAAATCGATTTCGAAAACAATGATGATACCATTTAAATACAAACAACGGGCAATTGTCCAGTAGGCTACAGCCAGTCTACTATAAACCACTCCTGTACCTGCGTTGATGTAAAGAGCTGCTGTTTCCCATATACTGAAGTCATTGTTCGCGTTACCCTGCTCAGACGTTGCATGCATCAACCAATGGTTGCGTGCCGCGTCATCGACTGAAACTAGATTCACTACATACTCGTCTTGACGAGAAGGGGAAAAAATTAGTACATGTGTAGTTAAGATGGAATGTCGCCTTGTAAAAGTCCAAAAGCATGTCACAGGCACTCTTAATATTTGCCCCGAAAACCGGACCATCTGGTTGTTGGAGACTTGGCAGAGGCTATCGACCGACAGATTGCTATAATGTGTGGTTAGCTGATACGTAAAATACCTATCAGGCGTAATGAAATCTGGCAGACATCAGCAAGGAACGTGCCCAGTGTCTTTCTGGATGCATCACTCCTCAAGGTCCATCACAGCACAACACAACATATTGCTTTAACCAATTGCACCATCTGCTGGTTGGAGCCTATTTGAAAAGACTACAAAGGACGATGTTTTTTTTAAACAGTTAAGAATAAATTGTTACTTATAATAACGACCTACCGGGGAACAGTGGGTTGGTTAGCTGCCTTGTTCAGGGGCAGAACAAGGAATCTTGTAAACTCTGGGATTCGACCCGGCAACCTTCCGGTTTACTGGCCCGACGCTCTAACCACTGCGCTACCTGCCGCCCCAAAATAGCACTTCAAAAATCAGATTACGAATGGTTTAAAATTACATGTTTTCAGGAGCCGGTTTAATGCCGCCATCTTCTCTCACTCCCAAAGGTTTTCAGGTGTAGCATCCTCCTCATCAAAGTAATTTCTGCATTGTTCAAGACAACTGAGAACTTGGAAATCTCCGACATTTGATTTCAATATGTTCACGACAACTGCGAACTCTGGTAAAAAGAAGCACTGAGTGGGGGAAAAAAAGTTTTGAATGGTCATCCAACTCGGTATTCCAAGTCGGAAACTAGGGGATCAACCTGTGTCACGTTCACATCTTGTCATTGTGATCGGAGGAAATACTTGTTTACTTAAGAGGAACGACTTGGAGCGGTCATGTGCTTGGAAGGAACGCAAGAACCATTCTCACTATTGACAGACGAATCCGCGGCCATTTTCATTGGTGTGTGTGACGTCAGAGTTCAGCGTGTGGGAAAGATTGGAGTCTTGACACTGGTGTAGCAAAAAACCCTGCAGTCCCCTAAATGCAGTGGTGTAAAGTACTTAAGTAAAACAACTTGAAAGTACTACTTAATGTGTTTTTTTGGTGTATCTATACTTTAATTTACCATTTATATTTTTACAACTTTTACTTTACTACATTCCTAAAGAAAACTATGTACTTTTTACGCCATACATTTTCCCTGACACCCAAAAGTACTTGTTACATTTGGAATGTTTAGCAAGAAAAAATAGTCTAATTCACACATTTATCGAGAGAACATCCCAGGTCATCCCTACTGCCTCTGATCTGGCAGACTCGCTAACCACATGCTTCGTTTATAAATGATGTCTGAGAGTTGGAGCGTGCCCCTGGCTATGAGTTTGGAATTTGAAATTATTTATACTTTTCCTTTTGATATGTAAGTATATTTTAGCAATTACATTTACTTTTGATACGTAAGTATATTTAAAACCAAGTACTGGACTTTTACTCAAGTTGGATTTTACTGGGTGACTTTTGCTTTTACTTGAGTCATTTTCTATTAAGGTATCGTTAGTTTTAGTTTTACTCAAGTATGACATTTGGGTACTTTTTTCACCACGGCCATAATGCAGGCGCCTGTCATCTCACACCTAGCCTACGTCAAAAACATTTTTAATGTTGACAGTAACCTTCCTTTTTCATTTCCACGTGTAGCAAGCGAAGTGTTTGTTGTCCAATCTACACGGTAGTAGATGAGTCAGACAGACAATATTTCTCAGAGGGGCCGGCGGCAGCCCTCTTCAGCTTCCTCACCTAATTGGCTATCACGTTCAAAAAAGTTAGGTGAATCAGGTCGGACTGGGATGGAGAGTGAGTGTGTTGTTCAAAATGGATAAACAAAGCTACCACCTCCTTCGACTAACGAAACACCATGGCAGGTGGAAACGAGTAGGCCTACTTATGTAGAAACTAGTACTAGCAGCCTCCCAGTCCCGACAGAGACCTCACTGCCCGGGCCCCGTAATGACAGTGGCTTTGCTCCTCTTCCTCCCCTCGAGAATAGTGACAGAGATCGAATCCCCTTCTGTGAACACTGGTAAGTCTACGAGTGATGAGACGGATAGCCGACAGCGTGGAGTCCAAGTTCAAATGTGTCATATAAATAGTCTACCAGCTAAATACTGGATATAGCTATAGATAGGCTAGACTGCATTGTCTGTAAAATGAAACAATCAGTTGTGTTGATTGTGGACTGATTATAGTATTTGACATCAAGGCTGGTTTTACACCACACATACTTTCTATCCAAGCTGCGATAGAGCGCGAGGACCGCCAAGGTAGGCTATAGGCTTAAATATATATAAATATTAGTTACTGATTAGTATGCTGTTGCATGGAAAATTCATTTTACAATGTGCAATTTTAAATGTCCCACTTTAATTACCGAACAAGTTAATACATTATTACCGCCAGACAGCATTAGAAATAGCAGCTTTGCGAAATCATAGGCCTATAGCTTCTTGAAACATACATGTTAGGCTTATGAGAAAATGACGAGCAAACAAAAAATGAACATGTATCCATTGAAGCAAAGATGTAGGCTACTACATGCACTAGCACCACATAATCTGATAGCCCATCGATAGGCAGCCGTGTAAAATTGCAATTTCAGAACCATGGACAGGGATCGGTAGCCAATACCCTGTGAGTGGCTAACGGATTATATTTTAGAAGGATTTTGCGGGAGTACAGATAAACCGCGCCACATCAGTGGGACCAGAGATTATAACCAAGTTTCATAGTTGGAATTCAGGGGCGTTCAAGTGCATTTTTACCAATAGGACGGTCGTATTTAGGATTTCCCGACATGACGTGAATTGCGGCAGTAGAGCTCTAAACTTCTCCGACCTTGAATTTAATTTTACCTTTATTTAACTAGGCAAGTCAGTTAAGAACAAATTGTTATTTTCAATGACGGCCTAGGAACAGTGAGTTAACTGCCTGTTCAGGGGCAGAACGACAGATCAAAATCAAATCAAATGTATTTATATAGCCCTTCGTACATCAGCTGATATCTCAAAGTGCTGTACAGAAACCCAGCCTAAAACCCCAAACAGCAAGCAATGCAGGTGTAGAAGCATGGTGGCTAGGAAAAACTCCCTAGAAAGGCCAAAACCTAGGAAGAAACCTAGAGAGGAACCAGGCTATGTGGGGTGGCCAGTCCTCTTCTGGCTGTGCCGGGTGGAGATTATAACAGAACATGGCCAAGATGTTCAAATGTTCATAAATGACCAGCATGGTCGTATAATAATAAGGCAGAACAGCTGAAACTGGAGCAGCAGCATGGTCAGATGGACTGGGGATAGCAAGGAGTCATCATGTCAGGTAGTCCTGGGGCATGGTCCTAGGGCTCAGGTCCTCTGAGAGAGAGAAAGAAAGAGAGCATATGTGGGGTGGCCAGTCCTCTTCTGGCTGTGCCGGGTGGAGATTATAACAGAACATGGCCAAGATGTTCAAATGTTCATAAATGACCAGCATGGTCGTATAATAATAAGGCAGAACAGCTGAAACTGGAGCAGCAGCATGGTCAGATGGACTGGGGATAGCAAGGAGTCATCATGTCAGGTAGTCCTGGGGCATGGTCCTAGGGCTCAGGTCCTCTGAGAGAGAGAAAGAAAGAGAGCATATGTGGGGTGGCCAGTCCTCTTCTGGCTGTGCCGGGTGGAGATTATAACAGAACATGGCCAAGATGTTCAAATGTTCATAAATGACCAGCATGTTCAAATAAGATACAGATTTGTATGTTGTCAGCTCAGGGGTTTGATCTTGCAGCCTTCCGGTTACTAGTCCAATGCTCTAACCACTAGGCTACCCTGCCGCCCTGAGTATCACTGACGTCACGATTTGACCTCGTTGTTTTTCTGGTTCCCAGTTGTCTTGAAAGCACAATTTGTCCCCTGTTTGCGCATTGGCAGCAGTGTCTGGTCTATGAGATTATTAGCAAGCAATCAATCACATTTCTTAGGACCTTCACAAAGATAGTATAACTTCTATAGACCTTATATTTTGAAAGGAAAGCCTCTTTAAAAAGGAGTGCAGAGGTCATTATATTGGGCAACTAAAAAGTTTATGGTTATCTAATTGACTATGGTGCGCCAAATTTCAAAACTCAGCCGACCACGTTTGGAGTGAGTCGGATTAATCAGGCTGTAATGCACAATTAATCGTGTAAATGTTCCTTATATGCCAGAATGTCTAATAAAATTACATTTAAACTTACTGTACTGGTTGTCTGTGAGGTTTGTTCTTCAGCTCCTCGAAATTTGAGACATTTAATCCTAGTAAAAATCCCCTGTTTTAGGTGAGTTAGGATCACCACTTTATTTTAAGAATGTGAAATGTCAGAATAATAGTAGAGAGAACTTATTTCAGGTTTTATTTATTTCATCACATTCCCAGTGGGTCAGAAGTATACATACACTCAATTAGTATTTAGTAGCATTGCCTTTCAATTGTTTAACTTGGCTCAAATGTTTCGGGTAGCTTTCCGCAAGCTTCCCACAATAAGTTGGGTGACTTGTGGCCCATTCCTCCTGACAGAGCTGGTGTAACTGAGTCAGGTTTGTAGGCCTCCTTGCTCGCACACGCTTATTCAGTTCTGCCCACAAATGTTTTATAAGATTTAGGACAGGGCTTTGTGATGGCCACTCCAATACCTTGCCTTTGTTGTCTTTAAGCCATTTTGCCACAACTTTGGAAGTATGCTTGGGGTCATTGTCCATTTGGAAGACCTATTTATAACCAAGCTTTAACTTCCTGACTGATGTCGTGAGATGTTGCTTCAATATATCCACATCATTTCCCTCCCTCATTATGCCATCTATTTTGTGAAGTGCACCAGTCCCTCCTGCAGCAAATCACCCCCACAACATGATGCTGCCACCCCCGTGCTTCACGGTTGGGATGGTGTTCTTCAGCTTGCAAGCCTGCCCCTTTTTCCTACAAACATAACGATGGTCATTATGGCCAAACAGTTCTATTTTGTTTCATCAGACCAGAGGGCATTTCTCCAAAAAGTACAATCTTTGTCCCCATGTGCAGTTGCAAACCGTATTCTGGCTTTTTTATGGCGGTTTTGGAGCAGTGGCTTCTTCCTTGCTGAGCGGCCTTTAAGGTTATGTCGATATAGGACTCGTTTCACTGTGGATATAGATACTTTTGTACCTGTTTCCTACAGCATCTTCACAAGGTCTTTTGCTGTTGTTCTGGGATAGATTTGGACTTTTCGCACCAAAGAACGTTCATATCTAGGAAACAGAACCGCTCCTTCCTGAGCGGTATGACAGCTGCGTGGTCCCATGGTGTTTATACTTGCGTACAATTGTTTGTACAGATGAACTTGGCACCTTCAGACATTTGGAAATTGCTCCAAAGGAATAACCAGACTTGTGGAGGTCTACAATTTTGTTTCTGAGGTCTTGGTTGATTTCTTTTGATTTTCCCATGATGTCAAGCAAAGAGGCACTGAGTTTGAAGGTAGGCCTTGAAATACATCCACATGTACACCTCCAATTGACTCGAATTATGTCAATTAGTCTATCAGAAGCTTCTAAAGCCATGACATCATTTTCAGGAATATTCCAAGCTGTTTAGAGGCACAGTCAACTTGGTGCATGTAAACACCGGAATTGTGATACAGTGAATTATAAGTAAAAAAATTATCTGTTAGTAAACAATTGTTGGAAAAATTACTTGTGTCATGCACAAAGTAGATGTCCTAACTGACTTGCCAAAACTATAGTTTGTTAACAAGAAATTTGTGGAGTGGTTGAAAAACAAGTTTTAATGACTCCAACCTAAGTGTATGTAAACTTCCGACTTCAACTGTGTATGGTTCGGTTACAGGCACCAAGGTAAAGTTTAGTTTTATATTGGATATATTGGGGTTCTCTTGTCAATAGCTATTTAACCAAGCATTCCATGACAATGAAAATTGTAGATTCTGGATGAGAGGAGGATGGCGAACAGTCGACACCTTTTTTGTGTGAATTTTAGATTTTTTTTTGAAAATTGAAATCTGAATAAAAAAATGAATAAGTGACAAACTCTCCATCCTCCGCTGATTCCCTAGACCCATAATGGATTAAAGGAGCATTACGCTCAGGATCCCTCATCCTTGACCCACCCTCCTCTACTCACCGCCTCAGCATACGAAACCTTCTCTCTGACTCTGGCCAACTCAAAATGCGTCTCTTACACCGGACACTTCCGATTCCTATCAACATGGGCACCCCTACAGTTGAGACACACACACACACACACACACACACACACACACACACACACACACACACACTCCTCTGTCCCATGCACACTTCCCAAATCTTGGAATCTCCCTGTTACACACTGCTGCAACATGGCCATAAACATGGCACCTGTAACACCTATCTGCACACTCCATGCTACCAAAGAGATCACTCCTTTCAATGGCGCCCTGTTCCGAAGAGCAAAGCAAGAAACAGATCTTGAGCCAAGTCGCGTGACAGAGAGCGCCCGATCCCTCTGGTCAGAGGAAACACAAACAAATATCACAAGGCCACTACGAGTTACCCTCACTGATTCAACTGCACCCAACTCCTTACTCACCGTCCTCGTACAAATCGTCCTCGTTCACTTCCATTTCCCTTCCAGAAGTCAGTCTGGCGTACTTCTTACTCTTTTCTACAGTTTTCTTCGACACCCCATCTCCCTTTATATCTCAATTGTCCTCAATTTTGAACTCTTCTTTCCTCACTCTCTTCGACACCTTTTTATTTTTCCTATTCCATTTCCATATTTCCTATTTTTCCTATTCCATTTCCATATTTCCTATTTTTCCTATTCCATTCCACACGTTCGAAACAGAAGTTCCTGTCGTTCCCACTTGTTTCTGTAGCCTTTTCCCAGTCGCGCAACACTGACCTGAAGCCATTTCGTCTATCTCATTTCGTCTATCAACCATCACCTTCTCTGATTAATTTTACTATACGTATTTTTACATTATGGTGCCAGTGCCAAGGATAATGACGACGAAACTGTTTACAGAGATGTGCGTGGTTATCAAAACGTCACGCCAGTGTAAGCCTACACGAAACACAGCGCTTATTTTAAGTGTTTAAAAAAAATCCTCTATAGGAAAAACGCATAGTGGAAAAATGCTTGGAACCATTTCCTTGTTTGACCGCTAGGTTCTATGAATTTTATGAGTCATACTGTGGCCTTCTATAAGATAGCCCTATGGGGTATAGTTAGGATCATCAGTAAATTACACAATGTACAGTGCATTCGGAAAGTATTCAGACCCCTTGAGTTTTTCCACATTTTGTTACATTACAGCCTTATTCTAAAATTGATGAAGCACATTTTCCCCTCATCAATCTATGCACAATACCTCATAATTACAGAGCAAAAAAACAGAAATACCTTATTTACGTACGTTTTCAGAACCTTTGCTGTGAGACTCGAAACTGAGCTCAGGTGCATCTTTTTTCCATTGATCATCCTTGAGATGCTTCTTCAACTTGATTGGAGTCCACCATTGGTAAATTCAATTGATTGGACATGATTTGTAAAGGCACACACCTGTCTATGTAAGGTCCCACAGTTGACAGTATATGGTCAGAGCAAAAACCAAGCCATGAGGTTGAAGGAATTGTCCATAGAGCTCCGAGACAGGATTGTGTCGAGGCACAGATCTGGGGAAGGGTACCAAAACATTTCGGCAGCATTGAAGGTCCTCAAGAACACAGTGGCCTCCATGATTCTTAAATGGAAGAAGTTTGGAACCACCAAGACTCTTCCAAGAGCTGGCTGCCCGGCCAACCTGAGCGATCGGGGGAGAAGGGTCGTGTTCAGGGAGGTTACCAAGAAGCCGATGGTCACTCTGATAGAGCTCTAGAGTTCCTATCTGGAGATGGGAGAACCTTCCAGAAGGACAACCATCTCTGCAGCACTCCACCAATCAGGCCTTTATGATAGTGGCCAGACGGAAGCCACTCTTCAGTAAAAGGCACATGACAGGCCTCTTGAAGATGCATGGTGGTGGCAGCATCGTGCTGTGGGAATGTTTTTCAGCGGCAGGGACTGAGGGACTAGTCAGGATTGGCAGATGAACGGAGCAAAGTAGAGAGATCTTTGATGAAAACCTGCTCCAGAGCTCTCAAGACTGGTGTGAAGGTTCACCTTCCAATAAGACAACGAACATACGCGCACAGCCAAGACAACGTAGAAGTGGTTTCGGGACAAGTCTCAATGTCCTTGAGTGGCCCAGCCAGAGCCCGGACTTGAACCCGATCTGACATCTCTGGAGAGACCTGAAAATAGCTGTGCAGCAATGCTACTCATCCAACCTGACAGAGCTTGAGAGGATTTGCAGAAAATAATGGGAAAATCTCCCCAAATACATGTGTGCCAAGCTTGTAGCATACCCAAGAAGACTTGAGGCTGTAATCGCTGCCAAAGATCCTTCAACAAAGTACTGAGTAAAGGGTCTGAAGACTTATGTAAATGTGATTTTTCAGTTTTTTTATATTGAATGATTTTGCAAACATTTCTAAACCTGTTGTTGCTTTGTCGTTATGGGGAAATGTGTGTAGATTGATGAGGGGGGAAAACAATTCAATTAGTTTTTAAAATAAGGCTCTAATACAATGTGGAAAAAGTTAAGGGGCCTGAATACTTTCCGAATGCACTGTACATGGGACGATATTTTAAATGGTTAATAGCTCCAAATTTGTATGACTTAACCTCAAACCCACTATAAACTATAGAAATCCATATACAAATATTAATAACTGTTTAATCAGACAACTAACTGAAAATACTGTCCCATTTACATTATATATAGCCCCAGGGATATGCTATCCAACGTCAAACCAATTTTGCCACAGTCGCACACCAGCAGGCTGGAGCTAATTGGCAAAAGAGGTTGGTTAGCACTAGCTAGCCTAGGAGACTTAGAGACACAAGATCTGATTAGACTGATTATAAGTGATCTAGAAGGGTAGTGACTGTAACTCTGCACTCTTTTGGCAGAGTGAATGTACAAAATTCTTGCCACGTGTGAACACACAAACAGCCACATTAAAATGTTTGTCAAAAACCTATTGAAAAAGTGGCAATTGGCAAGACTATTATTGACAAAGGAGACCCAGAAAAAACTAACTAACTGAAAAACATTTTTCATTTCAGTTGGCTAAAATGAGAAGAGATTATGGACAAGAGTTTTTGGAGAGAATGAGAACTTTTCAATGATAAGCACAATTATACTGAAGAAAATATTAATGCAACATATAAAGTGTTGGTCCCATGTTTGATGAGCTCAAATAAAATATCCCAGAAATGTTCCATATGCACGAAAAGCTCTTTAAAATGTTATGCACACATTTGTTTGCATCCCTTTACATTTCTCCTTTGCCAAGATAATCCATCCACCTGACAGATGTGGCATATCAAGAAGCTGATTAAGCAGCATGATCATTACACAGGTGCACCTTGTGCTGGGGACACTAAAAGGCCACTCTAAAATGTGCAGCTTTGTCACACAACACAATGCCACAGATGTCTCAAGTTTAGAGGGAGAGTGCTGCAGGAATGTCCTCCAGAGCCATTGCCAGAGAATTGAATGTTCATTTCTCTACTAGAAGCCTCTTCCAAAGTCGTTTTAGAGAATTTGGCAGTACATCCAACTGGCCTCACAACCTCAGACCATGTGTATGGCGTTGTGTAGGCGAGCAGTTTGCTGATGTCAATGTTGTGAACAGAATGCCCCTTAGTGGCGGTCGGGTTATGGTATGGGCAGGCATAAGCTATGGACAACGAACACAATTGCATTTTATCTATGGCAATTTGAATGCACAAATACACCGTGATGAGGTCCTGAGGCCCATTGTGAGGCCTATTTTGCATATCTGTATTCCTAGTCATGTGAAATCCATAGATTAGGGCCTAATTTATTTATTTCAATTGACTGATTTCCTCATGAATTGTTACTCAGTAAAATCAATTAAATTGTTGCATGTTTTTGTTCAATATATTATACAAATTGTAATTCGTAACACGTCAGACGAAATGGGTGATGAATATCCACAAATTAATACATACCATATGAAACGTAACATATCATAGTAAATGGATTTCTGTGCAGGTTGAGACCAGGTTGGTTAGATACACTTTTCATAGCCAGGTTCTGTAGCCAAAGTAGTATTCTCCCTCTTTTCCTCCGAGACAACTACTGGGCAAAAACTGGTTGAATCAGCTTTGTTTCCACATCATTTCAACCCCCAAAATACATATGTTTACGTTGAATCAACGTGGAGTACTGATTGGATTAGCAAACGTCATCCATTTAAGGGAATAGTTTAAGGGAATTGTGTCATTTTTTTCCACCCAACTTTTAACCTATATTCAATGACATGGTGACATTTTTGTTGATTTCTCGTTGAATTCACGTTAGTTGACAACTCAACCAAATGTAAATCAAAACTAGATGTTGAACTGATGTCTGTGCCCAGTGGTTAGCCATTACTGTTCAAAAGATATGACCCACAATACCGGCGCTATACGTTTTTTTCTTTCTATCGTGCATTAGAGGGCCACATTTTACATACATAAAGTATATCGCTGGCCATTCTAACTTGCGGTCAGTTTGTTAAGGCTACACCTTGTTCAGTCATGTTACCTCATTAGCTAGCTATAGTTAATAATCTGGGGCGCGTTCAGCAGGAAGCAACGTTGTGGAACGTCCAGATAGAAATGTGCTGTGTAGAACAAACATACCTCTGCCATTTTAAATAAGGAATAATGTTGGCTCTATTCATGGCTTTCTATCTGCAACGTTCGAGAACGTTTTGCAACTGAACGTGGCTACGCCAACATTAACAGTAGTCTATATGCAAACATTTGGTGGCATAAAAAGGAAAACAAACTATTTATTGATTAAATCCCTCGTGCTACAACACCATATCTGACTGGGTAAATAACATTATTTTGAGTTAATTGACTCACACAGGACTCGAGCACTGGGGCTCGGACTTCAGCCAGAGGGACTCGTTACTCGAACATTGGACTTGGACTTTGACTCAAGCGCAGGGGACTTGGGACTCGATTCGGACTCGAGGTACAGAGATTCGACTACATCACTGGGCGAAACAGTCATTGACGTTTTCATGTGAATATTCTAAAATCAGCATAAAGACAATATATGCATTTTCCCACCAGTGGTGTTTCCACCAAACGGACTTGTTACAGATCAAAGGCAGTGCGTGATGACATGATGCACACAAAATGTACTTTTCCGTTTTCATGTACCAAATGCAAATCTAAAGTTCAATGTGTTTCCATCCCATTTTCAACACTACTGATAGTTTTGTCACAAAAACTGTTGTGTTAAATAGCAAATGTGCCCATTCTGGTTTTGGCACCTGCGCTCTAGCCAACACCATATACAGTGCGGGTAGGCTGTGAGGGTAAGATAGTCTACATGATAATATTTGCATTTGTCAAACAGCAGTCAAGCATCAATCATCATGTCACCAGAATAAGATATTCGATATTTATTTGAAAAGGAACATCGAGCTTACCTCTTTGCACTTTCTCCACCCTGTGAAGTCCATCATAACTTGTCATCTGTAGCCTAATAAACTGCATGGTTTCCCGAGTAACAGTGTGAGGACCACACCATATCATGTTTGACTCCAAGTTTACTTCCATATGATGGTTATTATATCAATATTTGCGCATAAATGCGTTTCCACCGCCATTTCTCGCATAATTAATTTTACCAACACAAGATTCAGCCATGTCGAATGTACAAATGATCTGTTGGCATTTATAAAATTGTACCGAGACTTCCTGTTTCCATCACAGCTGTCAATATTTTTTTTAATATATGTCATGTCTCTCTCTCTTCTCTCTCTCAATTCAAGGGGCTTTATTGGCATGGGAAACATGTGTTAACATTGCCAAAGCAAGTGAGGTAGATAATATACATGGCCAGATAATCCTGGCCATGTTTCAATCCAACATTTTTATGTGAGTAAAGTACATATATATATTTTTTTATTCACTTCATGCCTGATGGAAAACAGCAAATTTGTCATTAAACTTTCCAAATGTCGACAAAACAAAACAGCTAGACATGGTGGGATCTTTTTTGTGATGGTAAAACTAATTATGCGACACATTTGGAAGCACTTTTGCACAAATATCGATATAATAACCATCATATCGAAGTTAACTTGGAGTCACGCGATGACGTGTTGTGTGGTCCTCCCGCTACGACTCGGGAAAGCATGCGGTTTATTAGGCAGATGAACAGGGCGGTGAAAGTGCAAGCAACTTGATGAGTTTGATGCACCTTTCCAATAAATATCGAAGGTATTATTCTGGTGACATGATGATTGATGCTTGGTTGCCGTTTGACAAATTCAATTAATCTAGCTGTTTTGTCCATATTAATCTCGTTATGTAAACTATTACCTCACTGTATCTGAAGTTTTTGCCTAAAGCGCACGTGCCAATACCAGAGTGGACCCATTTGCTATATAACGCAATTTTTTTGTTGTTGACAAAACCATCAGTAGAGTTGAGAATCCGATGGAAACCCATTTAACTTCTATTTTGTATTCAATACATGGGAACTCAACTGCAAAAGTTATTTTTTATGTGCACTACGTCATCACGCACAGACTTATCCTCAACAAGTCAATTTGATGGAAACACATCTCTGGTAGGAAAATACTGATATTTTAGAATATTTGCATGAAAATCTGTTGCCAATTGGATGGAAACATAGCTAGTGTTTGTCATATTTCTGCTGTTGGGAAGAGAATAGGATATGTTATTATAGGAATTATAGTTAATATGTTGGTAAAACAAGGTCATGTATGTTTGTGCACATGGAAGTCAGTGAATTATGTTTACTATAGTTTAATGAGGGAATACAAATGTAATGTGAATAAAATGAAAGGGCATTTAGTTGATGCAAATGACTAAATCATTATTCAAATGACAAATGTGACTAAGAATGAATGATATTTTAGTCAAAATGAATAAGACAAAATCTAAAAAACAGTGCCAAAATTAACACTATTCTATAGCTACCAAAATGGCTGCGCTGCATGTTGGCTTGAAAACAGCGCCCCCTGTCAGGCATCTAGGGTTAATACATATAATTTGTTACGACACATCACCTTGCGATTGCATTTCGATTGGACCATTTCATTCACCATTATTTCCGCTCATATGAAAGTTAAATTCCAATTGTTTCCAAAACCGTATCGCAAGCGAGGCATATTTGCGTTAAGACTGAGCGTTTGGGCAGCATTGGTTCATTTCCCTCACCCAGCAAAAAGGGGCGTGGAATTACTATTTTTGATGCAGTTGAATTTGAGTTATGATAAGGGCAAGGCTTTGCAATTCATCTACAATTTCCATTTGTCCTTATGATATTGTAGGAAATGTGGAGGTAGCCAGATTGGGAGTTGCATCCGGGCATGGCCATGTGGTTGTCAGGCTCTGGCCTCTTGTCTTTTCGAGGTCACTGCTGTACTGAGCATGTCTCCACAAGTCCATCGTGCTGTCCCGATGGGACACTTCAATGGCCTCCTTGCACTTCTGATACCAATTGGTTCAAAAGAGTGAGTCACCAGACACGAGATATGAAGATTGTGGATTGGTTAGATAGAGACACATGCTGGCCAAAAGCACAAGATGACTAGTGCCAGCACAACATACAACATGTATCACTCTGTAGTATACTGCAGTAGACTTGAATGAATTTGTCATCATACGAATCATATATATTGCCACTGTAGCAGTGCTGAGTTTGCCCTCCTAAAAGTAGGCCACATGGCCATTTTGGGTCTATGAATAATGAATTTGACTAAACATACTGGGCAGGCAATGTAAATGCATACCTGTACCAGTGGAGGCTGCTGAGGGCAGGACAACTCATAATAATGGCTGGAACGGAGTGAATGGCATCAAACACGTGGAAACTGTGTGTTGGTGTATTTGATACCATTCCATTCATTTCACTCCAGCCATTACCACAAGCCCATCCTCCCCAATTAAGGTGCCACCAACCTCCTGTGACCCGTACCTTTCTTTGCATTATATTTCAACGTTCACATTGCCTTTGCATCTTAAATAGCAGGTCTCCTTCTGTTCTAACTCCAGCCAGTAAGGAATGTGCTTGACCTTCAAGCTCGGATGTCCATGGGTAGCCTGCGTCAAATGCGAACCTACACAAGTAGTGAAGATCTTGAACAAACCGTCTTTAACACTGGGGATTGTAAAAGAGTAATCATAACCTTGTGATGCCCTTTCTTTAGAAGTGATGTTTTATAATACATAATCATTGCTAGTCCTGAAGCTTCTCATAACTCTAAAAATATGAAATCAGTAGCATATTTTAGTCTCTCCACTGGCAGTGCAGGTGGTGGTTGCTCTAGTAGTCCAGCAGTGACAAACATCTATAGATTTATGCACCCTTCGGACTTCAAATCGCACATTGATGTCAATGGGAGGTCCACACGCACATTTGAGTTGTATGCAGACCGTTAGGGCTTTGACATACAGCATTTGCAGTCAAATCAGGTGGTTACAGTGTGAAGCTGTGAGCTCATGACATGGGAAACATAAGACCCAATGAGCTGCTTACACAAGGTGGTAGAACGTTGAGCTGTGAGTGTTAGTGTCTAAGCCCTTGTTTGGCAAAACTAAAAAAGACAGAATCCTTCTAGGATCAAACACAAAGTGCATATCAAAAAAGCACTGCCGACCATATAACCAATTTGGACATAGTAAGTCAATAAATCACAAACATGAAATAGACGACATGATACAGTATTATCTGATGGAAGAGCTGTAGTGTTTCTGGAGGTTACCAATATCCATAACCCAAATAGACAGGGAGTAGAAAAACCCTGCCCAGTTTGGCAGTCCTACATTGCTATCTTACAGGAGAGAACCTCCTGAGGAAAAAGCAGATACATTTGTCCGATGTGGGTGGATTAAAAATGTATTAAAAACTGTATTCAAATTGGTAAAAATGTACATAAAATGATATTCCATGCATCACCACCGAATGAGTTAAACCCATAATCCTCTTTGAAAAAGGGAAGCAACGTAAGAGAGAAGAAAAATATAATTTCTACCAAATTATTGGTCAGACATTCCATCCAGTTAGGAAAGCAATGTGCTACAAACAACCGCTGAAGACAGTACATAACCACACACCTTCATAAGTATCGTACTGGTACCAAAGCACCATTTTAAAGCAAATCAGGAAACATGGCTGCATGCTACTTCTCCTTTTCACCCAAACTCAACATATATTCTCAGCCCCTACAATCAGCTCAGCCCATCACTTCACTCTTCCCAAGCCAGAGGGAGAGATGATAGAGGCCCATGAGACAGACAACACTATTCCTCATCCTTAGCATGTTAGTTAGTGTGAATGTTATGGCGTTGGTTGTGCCCCTCATCGGGCAGAGTTAAGCTTTGCTTTGTTGAGATTGATTTCTCCTCCCAGACCTTTAAGTGCAGATAAAGGCATGTAAAACCTTGAAGAGAAATAAACATGGAATTCAGCCACATGCTTTCAAATATTAATCATATATTTAATTGATATACATATATTGCCACCATTGGCACATAGGATATTGCACACAGTAATGAAATGTTGCACTGAAAATAAAAAATAAAATATCCTCTGTGAGCAGAAAAAACATTCAAAATTACAAATAATGTGGAATAACATTGAAAAGTTCAAACTAAAAACTAAAACAAAATAAGACATGCTTACTACTCCCCTGTAATTGAGGTCTTTAGCAACTTACAAATTACACATTACTGCCCAAGTCGTAGAACTACACACAGAAAATATCACAAAGGGGGGCTCCAACAAGCGTTCTGAAACCAGTCCACAGTGATGTTTCCAATCAGCCACTGCTCTCCGCGACCACCTCACCGGCCTTGGGCCTGTGAAGAGCAGGTTCCTCCGCATCGTCTTCTAGGTGACCACCCCCTTCCATGCTTACATGTAGGCCGATACCTGGGCGGCTTGGGGACGGGAGAGGTTGGGGGAGGAAGGTCGCAGAAAACGCTTAGTGATCTGCCCCTTTACTTTAGGGTTCTTAGCGAACCCTTTAGCACCACGAGTTATGCTGTGGCATGGGTGGGGGGATACATGGGGGACAAAAGAAACCAAGTCATGATCCAAAGCACCAGGCCAGCATGTAAGCATGCGGAGTGTGTAAGGCACCGGGTTGTTTATATGTTGAAGAGGACGCACCCATTTGGGTATCAGTAATACCAGTAGCTCCAACCAGGGGGGCTCAAGGACAGTTAGGCCTGCTGCTTTTCACTCCATTCAATCTGCCAAGTGATCTTTTCACAGAATACTAAGGTCAATTTGTCATGGTCTGATTATTGTCCGTTTCTTTGGAAACAACTGACACGGCTTATAAAAGTCGATGAGATATCCAGAGTCATACCAGCATTCAAGCTAAAGAGTTGAGCATTGGCAGGGATGAAAACCAGCTTGGAGAGAGGTCCTTGAGCCACTATGTTGGAAAACCAACATTCGGCGTTGTACAGGTAAACATGCAGCAATAACACTCATTGGCACCTTGGCATCCTATTGGTTGACTGATATTTTCTGTTCCTTTTGTGAGTCAAATTCCCCAAACAGAAAACCTCTGTTCCATAAGTGCTGACATTGACATACATTTCAGAATCACAAAACCATGCTTTACTTTTTCGTCTTAGCACTCAATAGACCATGAAGCCAATTCGGCGGTGCTAGCAGGGTTGAGTGCTCTATATTACAAATGTGCTGTTCTCGAGCACTTGTCATGTCATTTGCTGCATGTTGTCACTGCACTTAATCTAAGACAAGTACCTTTTTTTTTTTTAAATATATATTTTTTTAAACACACCGCATGACAACGAGACACAAAGGTAGTCTATAGTGTACCAATCCGCATGACGACAATTTCAATTTCAAATAGAAGTTACAACAGTAATAATCCTTTTGAAGGTATTCATGTCGAGTTCCATTGACCAGTTCAATGTGTTCCGAGTTTGATGCAATGCATTGCACAAAAGAGTGACCACTTTTCCCTTGCATGACATTGCCTCTGTACCTTTTCCCTTGCATGACATTGCCTCTGTACCTTTTTCAGACTGCATGACATCGAAACAAAATTCCTATGCAGGCCTAGCCCTCATACATGTATGATTTGTGTAAACACATCTCTACTCACAGGTAAAGGTAAATAGGGTGGCAAGTACACAATGACAACCCTTTAAAAAGGTTAAAAAAAGGGTTTTACATTTTGGTTAAAAAATAAAAACAACTAAAATATCTGATTTGTGCTGAAGTCATTAGCTCACATGAAAAGGACTTTCTATAACTCGGCAATAATTCCATTTGAAAATTGCAAACACTTTTTATAATAGCTTTAACGTGTACAAAAGTTATTGGTTAATAAGGGAAATAAACACTCAGTTCTTTATCATCTGTCATCAAGTAGGAAACACGGTTCATATATAATGTTATTACTTTGTTTAGCAGCCGCTTACTGTATTAATGGTGGGTAAAGTGGGTAACATCCAGCGATGGGTGACAACATGTCATAACTGTCAGTTTGTGTAGGTTTCTTTTTTGTGGGTGGTGCTCCCTTGGAGTTAAACAATTACAGTTAAATCTTTAGATCTCTTTCTTTTTACAGTAAAGTTTATTATAATTTCTCTTTTTGTTATTTTGATGACTTTTTTTGTGTGCATGTTTTTGCGCTATATCAATCCTCGTCCGCATCATCAGCATGCGTCTCCTCTTGCTGTTGCATCTCACATGCCCTTTTCTCCCGCTGTTTCTCTTGGATCTTCTTCATCTCCTCCGCGTATTTACAGAACGTATTCCCAAACTTGGACCACACTTTGTAGGGCACCGTGATAGAGTTGCGGTATGTTGGCTTCACCTCACTTACCCTCATGAACACTCCGTACTTATTGGAGCCCACGTCGAAGAAAAAGCGTTTGTTGTCCACTGTCAAGGAGGTCCCTTCGGGCAACTCCGCAGGTTCGTCATCTACTCCGTAGTCGTCAATGAGTTTAGCCAAAGCGTCACGAAACTCAATAAGTCCCTGGGCAGGAAGAGCAATCGTCTGGCCTTGCGTGGATCCCAAACCGGGCCCCCGGTTCACGGTCTGTCGAATCCTCAGAAACCGGCCTCTCTGGTTCTCTTTCAGATCCATGTAGTACTTCCGATTCTCCCGAACCAAGAATTCGCTTTTAAGTGCTCGCCTCGGCTCATCCTGTGCGATGTCCGGATTGCTAGGACCTAATTGGGCATAATGTTCGATGAAGTCCCCTAAGTAGTCACGGAACTCTACTGCCACTGACATGGAGAGAGTGAGGCGGCTCTTGTTTCCCCCGGCCCCGACTTCGGCTATCTTCAAGAAGCGGCCTTTTGCGTTCTGCTTCACGTCCAGGTAGAAACGTTTGTTTTGAATGTCAACCCGTTTCGACGCCAGCTCTTGCGTCTCGTGCTGCAGCCCGGAAGCCGAGCCCGCCCCTCCTGTCACTGGGTGCATGGAACCGACGCCCGGGCCCGTGGCTGCTCCTCCCTGCTCACTTCCACTGTCTCTGTCCGCCATGATGCTGCCTGCCTGCCTTCTCCCTCTGTCTACTGCAACCCCACAGTCAGCCAGCCACGCCACCACTCTCGCGAGATCTACACAGAGGGAAATACAAGAATAATATCTACCTAGACGGCCTCAAAGTGGAAATTCTATATTATCCTTTAGGCCTAAATACAATCGTGGCGCATTAATACAGGAATAGCCTATTTTCAACACCGTTTAAATGCTCAGGCTATTCTGTGTAATGCAAGCTTACCACTTCAAAACTGAAATCGAAGTTATTATTTTTACTATAAAATTGGATGAAGTGCAATCCAGAAGTGCAGTAAAACTTCGTACTTTACTTGAATCGTCTGGGTAAAACATTACCGCGTAAAACCGTATGCGTAAAAATGGCTTACCTTTGCCAATGGAAAAACATTTAGCTCTATTATTCCCCAATAAGGGGTTATTACTAGGTCACGGCACTGTTTGGTATTGTCTGTTATGTTTGTGAATGTGTTGTGTGTATGCCTGGCTATGTTTTTATGATGAAATGGGAAAATATGGTGTCAAAGCAGTGGGAAAAAGGAGTGAAATAAAAACTAAGAACTCTGTTTCCCACAAGCCATACATAGAATGCTGACAGCTTATGGTGGCTTCAATCCAGAGGCTCACATTCGAGGCAACATTTTACATTAGGCTACATGCGTTAGGGTTGCCCGTGCAGCGTGCAAATACCCTGCACCATCTATTATACTTAGCTATTGGGTTTCACACCAATTATATTTCACGTCTTGTTAGTCTATCCAATGTAGGCCTACTGATTGACCTTCACTGTTACCATCCGAAAGCCTCGATTCGGAAACCTTTGCCGCTTCTCTATTTCAAGTATTGTGAGAGAAACCCCTATTTGGCAACAAAATACAAAAACATTGTCTGCACAGGCACAGGTCGCTAATGGCCTAAAAGAAAGACCACAAATCCTACCGCTGCTAGGTTTAATAAAACGGTCTGTTGATTTAAGTGTCTCAGTTTGGCTTATTTATTTTCCTTTGTATGTACAGTTGTCCTTACCAACCTTTCCTGTTTCGACCTTGGGATGATATGATTCAATTTAAGCCTAGACAGACACGCAGTCATGGTGATAGGGTGAGTCTTTCTTTCATACTCCTGTCTATGTAGTCTACTTAGAGAACCGTTACCATTCGTTTTCGTTAGGCCTACCAAATAGAGAGCAGGTCTACCAAATATAGTATCTGTTAGGCCTACTAGAATATGAGCTACATGTCATGATTGTGCACTTTTGCAATACATACTCGATTCTCAGATCCTTAGACCTAGGTCTACATTGATCTGATGTTTTTTTGTTTTTTTTTTGGGGGGGGTAAATTAAAGCCAATTCTCTTGATTGAATACGAAAATAGTAGGTCTGATCTCACGAGCTCCAAACTGCACAAATTACTTCGTTCATTTTGTTTATATTTTAAATCAACTTAACATGCCAAATTTACATATTTAAATATGATAATTGACATTACAACATTAAAAAAACATTTTTTTAATGGAAGTACTTAAACAGGTAGACAAAAACTAGATATGTAGGCCTATAGCCTATTAATTAGCTTATTATTATCCTCGTCGTAAAATTAAATCCATCCGTCCAAATGAACAGCCTTCAGAATTGTGTTTTTCGGATGTTATCCAAATAACGCATCTATTTACAGGCTAATTGTCTTCTAACTTTTGCGAATTAAAAAATGTGCAATTATATCTAGTCCATCGTTAGCCTATGTTAAATAGCATGTTTTTTTAACAAAAGTAACAATATGTCGTGTGTAATCGAATAAAAATGTTTAATCCTACATAATTATGTTTGCTGAATAATGTTATTTTCTATTGTATTTCAACTTTAAATGTACGTTCCTTTTTAATGGATGCATCATTGGTGAAAAATAGCTATTGCCATTGTCAGCGTGTAAGGGAAGTGTTAAACTGTGTATTTGTCGTCCCCCCCCCCCAAAAAATGCTAAAGTAATAGCGATTATCGTTGCAATAAAATAAACGTGCATAGAAGAACACGCATACAAATAAGTGTAACTATTATGGGACAAAAACAATTGGAAGGAATTAAATTGATCTAATATGTGGAATATAAGATGCTAATTTGATTGTTAAATTCCTTCTTATTCAGATGTAATTAAATACGTTAATATATGACCACGCGCATCTTCGTTTGATATGCAGGATGTTGATGTTCACCCGAGGAAGGAGGAAATTGCAAATATGGTGTCTCATGCGCTGGCTTTATTCCCTCTTTCAGGCCTATGGAACTACCGAAAATCTATCAAGAAATAAACAGATTCAATACTTTCATTTTCTAGTCTAACCCACATGCAGGCCATCGAATGATATACATTGATCGTTCTGGAAATGATATACATTGATCGTTCTGGAAATGATCATTTTGGCAATACATACCTGAATGCCAGTGGGAACTAGAGGCCTGTAGCCTACTCTGACACAATTCATTTGAAAACTGAAACCTGGGTGTCTGAGCACTGTAGGCCTATTGTCAACGAGACAAATATTTTCATTTTAAAAGTGACGTTGACACGAGCGGTAGATGCACCTTAATGTAGCCTATTTGTAATTAGTTAACAAAGATGATTGCAGTTGCTTCGCTGGTCTTGTGTGTCATCACAGTGAAAAGAGTATTATTCCTGAATAGACTTTGCTTTAAAGTGTTTTTCATTTGGCTTCATTCAGCCCAAATACATTGGTTTTTTTTTTTCACATTGCTGGACAGATTTTGTGTAACTATTCATTTATTTGTGAAAGTGGAAAATAGCCCTATTAAATGAAAATTGTCACCGTTGCTCAAGAAAGGTAAGAGTATATTACGGGACATTTGTTGGAAAAAAATGATAGGCCTATCTGAGACACCAAGTTTGAAAACGTTATCATAGCCTACGAATTGTTTACAAATGTGTCAACAAGACTCAAAGGTTTAGTGAAAGGTGATATTGTATACGTTCAATGTTTTAAGAAGTGGACCGAAGGGAAACTTATATCGAAAAGGAAACGGTCATGATGTTGCTGAAAAACACTGTTGTATTGCTTCAGTCTCATTTGCAACTTAATAGGACCTAGAAAACGTTCGTAGAGAACTGCTCCTATCTATAGGCAAGTTATATAACAACAATAGAATTCCATGGATATATGATCGTGTCTAGCTTCTCTCTCCCTCGTCCATCAATGCAGAGGCCTGATGAGAATTTGGTCACAGCATTTTTTATGTGATTCTATCCTTCGACTAAGTTATCCCACTGCCTCGTTTGGGATTCACACATCAGACTATATTGTGCTAAGGTAAGATGAAAATGTGTAGCTGATTTTTGTACTGAGCCAACAAGAGTTTAAGAACATTCAGGTTTTATTTATTTTCCCCTAAGTTTGTATTTTGTGCATCCTCCTTTGGCATGGCAGCTTTTTCCTCTCTCACACACACACACACACTTCTTGAAATATTAGGTTGGTGTTCTACTTCCACTTGTCATAAGAATGTTCTCATGGGCAAAATTATTTTTCTTAACTTGTCTTCTTCATGAGTCCAAAGATGTTGAACTGTATTGGACAAGAACATTGGTTCAATGGTCCCTTGATATGTTATTATTTGGATTCATGCTTTTGACCATCCCCACAACAGGATGACTTATCTTCATGGGCACATGGGTGAAAGAAGCAGAAAATCACAGAAAACAGATCCACCTCTGAAAATAAAGGAATGTTCTGCCTTTTCTCACTCAGTAGCAAATATTATACTAATGAAGTCTGAAGGCGATATACATGCATGTTTCATGAAGTAAGACATCTCTAAAATGCAGTTTGAAAAGTTTATCCCACCTTCCCTGGAGTCACATTTGCATTTTCATATGCTGGCATATGTACGTTTTATTGTGTGTGTTCGTTTTGGATCATTTGTCGATATTAGAGAAGGTAATGATCAGTTCATACACATTCTTTGATCTTTTGGCTCATTTGGCCCAGGATGCTTATTCCAAAACACACACGATCAAAAGCAAAGTTTGAATACTCTAGAACAAGCGGTACTCAACTCTGACCCTACGAGGTCCGGAGCCTGCTGGTTTTCTGTTCTACCTGATAGTGAATTGCACCCAGATGGTGAACCAGGTCTTAACCAGTCCCTGATTAGGAGGTGAACAATGGGGGAAAAGCAGTTGAACTGGCTTCAAGGTCCAGAGTTGAGTTTGAGGGCTCTAGAACATGTCCAGCGATCTCATAAAACACTTCAAAAAGGTGTCATGTCAGTAAAAGGATTGCCAAAGGATGATGCAGAAAACACTGACTAGGCTACAGGGCTGTGAATCCATGTGACAACATTGTCATTTCTGGAGGTAAAATAG
This sequence comes from Oncorhynchus tshawytscha, assembly GCF_018296145.1. Lineage (NCBI taxonomy): Eukaryota > Metazoa > Chordata > Actinopteri > Salmoniformes > Salmonidae > Oncorhynchus > Oncorhynchus tshawytscha. Next base: position 5,820,860 of record NC_056458.1, on the reverse strand, counting down.
CCTGTTTGTTGTAGAGGTAACCTAAGCTACACTCTTAAAAGAAAGGGTTCCAAAACGGTTATTCGGCTGTCCCCATATGAGAACCCTTTTTGGTTCCATGTAGAACCATTTTGGGTTCCATGTAGAGCCCTCTGTGGAAAGGGTCCTACCTGGAACCAAAAGGGTTCTACTTGGAACCAAAAATGGTTCTTCAAAGGGTTTGAATTGAAGCACTTATTTGTCACCATTCCTTTTGATTCAAACACAACTTTCCATGTTTGCCCATCGAAGAAGTGGTTTGAATGTGACTTTGTAGACCTTACGGTCTTGACATTCAGGAGATAAAGGTGCTCAAAGTTGACCCATTTTGCATATCTCATGCACCATACCATGAGACATCCATATCTTCATCACTGGAAAAGATAAACAGTTGAGTTTTGATATCATTTAAAATCTTACAAACAGTGCTGTCAAAATATGTAATAATTTGTAGATTTATTTTTTATTCATACATTTTTAACATTTTTAAAGTAAATTATCTAAAAACGTGTAAACGCAGAAATTTTTCATATTCACATACGTTTTAGCTTAGATCCTACCTTACATCCTCTGAGGATTTTGTGTTCCCGCCATCTGTTGGGACTCAACAAGCTCTTGAATACATTTCAAATCATAGAAATAGGTCCATTCTATGAATTCTCTCTCTTCAGACCACTGCAATTTAGCTTGTAGGTTACACTATTAAGATGTGAATTGTGTTGAAATGTTTACTTCTAATTTACTACCATAAATATTGGCCGCTGGTCCACCCACGTTGAATGTCAACATAGAATAGACATGACCATTTATTATCTATATTTATATTATTTGAATAGGTTTCCCATGGAGGACTGACGGTATCATTTAAAACAGATATTCCCATTCAGGTCAACATTCTCTGATGTGTGGACCGTCAACCATCTTCGTGGTACCATTTGAAAGTTGACAGTTCAATGTTATTCCAATTTTAATTCATTTATCAGCCAAAACATGACACCCACCCTTAAACGGTGGCGGGCACAACACAAAACCTCAGAATTGTGTAAAATAGGCTCTAAGCTACAACATAAGCGAATATTTACGAGTTCTTAGATGGGTCAAATTGACATGAAAGGTAAAATAAAATGCCACATTTTCTATTAAACTTTTTTCCTCGAAATAATAAAGTTTGACAACCCTGTTTGTAAGCTTTTAAATTATATACATCTCAACTATTTATATTTTCCAGTGATGAAGACATGGATGCCTCTTCCCACTGGTCACACTCAAGGTGGGGATCAACGTTGTTTCCACGTCATTTCAATGAAATTACGTTGAATTGACGTCTGTGCCCATTGGGATGGGATGGTATGGTGGGGTCAACTTTGAGCACCTTTATCTCTTGAATGTTTTGGCATTCAGGTAACTTTCTGAGCCCTTCTACAGTGTATGGAAAGGGTTTGTTCAAATCAAAAGGGGTGCTGTCAAAAAGTGATTGAATTCAAAACAAAGGGTTCTCCTTTGGGTACAGCCGAAGAACCATTTTAGGTGCTAGATATCACCTTATTTTCTAAGAATGTATGACTCAAACCCGAGGTGCGCTATGTAAGTTGTCAGTCTCCATAGGCTTCTGCAGACATGTCTTATACGCTGCTGTCGATTCACTGCAGTGCCGGTTGTCAACATGGCTTGATTGGCAACACTTTCGATATTATCGGAAACCTCGTCCATCATGTTAAGGCTGCCGAATGTCCACTGCTGAGGGAAATCGCTTGCAAACCGAGGGCACCGATTAAGTGAGAGGATTGCAGCAATGAACCCAATGACATGTAAATAAACCCGTCGTCCTCTTCCCATCGTCACAGACCTATTAACGTGCAACAAGGACAGGCATATCTTACCCCGCTTAGTCTGCAGGCAGAGCGCCTGAACAGCTTCGGCGTAGTCTCGTAGCAGACAGACACGAACAATTAAAAGGTGAATAACTCCTTGTAGTCCTACTGTCAACACTATACAGTGGTGCTGCCTCACTGATTCGCCGCTTCACAAGATGGAAAGAAACAGCGAGTCGTGGCATGGAGAGGGACGCACGTAGCCTACAAGTTTAACGCCGCACGCTTGTCCTATGATGTCAGCACGCTCAGTTACTGGGTGAACTGCAAGAGGCGTGCGCCTCGCACTGTTTATCTTTAGAAATTGCAGTTTAAGATTTCTCAAACCCGCTAATACTTTCTCGACACATGTCTGAAGAGAACCACAAGCTGGTGTTGCTTCTTATACCAAATCGATCCCTCCACTTCAAAAGGCATTTAGTCCTTAGGTCAGTTTAATCGGAAACAATATACATCGTAATTAATTGAACACACCTTTTTAATTAATTGAACACATTTGTATGAATTGAAAACCTTGTAGGCCTAGATGTGTAATTTGCTCTTCTGGGGTAAAATAAAGGATGGTATCGTTTCCCTGCGCATATCCCAATCACGTAGCCCTAACAATGTAAGTTGGGGGTGAGGTTGTAGGTTCTCTTTAGTTGATCGTAAGATAAAACCTACCTGTTTATCCTGAAAGTCAGAGACGTACTCCTTATATTATTGTGTGTGGGGGGCAAGTATCACATTTTCCTAGATGTGTCATATGACAAATTTAATAAGCCTACACGGGCGGTTTAATGTAAGTCTATTCTGGGTGGTGGTTACATTTAAATGGCAAGGGAAATGTATTTTAATTGGTATATTAAATATATAAGACAACAACTGAAGAGACCACTTCTAAGAGCCTCGTGAAAGTGCAGGTAAATTGCATCTCCAGTTGGACGGGGTGCGGTTTCAGCACCATGGACAGCGCCACCCTGCTCTCCTATCTCGTGCATTCCATGTGATATTCATGGGCCATTTCTGATGCTCATCTAGCCCTTTCGTTCGTTGGCCTATTTGTTGTAGAACCTGTGTCAAACTTTGTCAATGGTGTGTATGAGAGTTTCTGAAGGATGAATGGGGCGATATGAAAGACATACTTGCCCACTGGGCACAGACATCATTTCAACGTCTATTCCACGTTGGTTCAACGTACATTTCATTGAAATTACATGGAAACAACGTTGATTCAACCAGTGTGTGCCCAGTGGGGAGGCTGGGGAGAAGTTTTCCTTCGATGTTTCATGTTTTAAGTTTTCCTTCAACCTCCTGCATGTTTTAGGCTGTGTTGCTAATATCCGTCTGTCTGTTTTTTTTTCTCTGTCTTTATTGAGTATGATGCTAAAACAATGGTCACATTCGAGGCGAGCATTTCAGAATATGACCTCACGTTCCTCACCTGCTCAACAGATGTCGCCCTTCGTGAAAGCATTCAGCTTCATGTCCAGTGGTTTTCTCCGCATTCAAATGAAGCCCAACATAATATTGACCTTTAATTAACTTAGTTGACATATTCACTTCAAACGAGACGAACATTGTGTCTCATCTGAATGTGTAGGCTATATATAATCAATTCCCATTTCATATTTTCTTTCCGTGCCATTACGCATGTCTCATTGACAACCCACACAACAATATTTGAATATGCACCCAGTGTCTGTCCATGCATGGCAGATAGCTGTGTGTTCTCCTGTCTTTAAAGCCCGTTCGCAGCTGTTTTTAGTTGTATGGCTTTGATGCAGCGCCTCAGCATCTGTTTTCTTTTCAGAGGCAGAACGACGAATGTGGCCCGAAGACAAGGGCATGACTTCCTAATGGAATGAGACGCAAAACTCATTCAAAACAGTATGTTAAAGAATCTGAGGCTTTGAATCGCGCTATCACTGCGTTAGTCATCGCAGACGAAACTCCTTTCTATCTGCTGAACTGACTGCAGCTGCTTTTTCAAGCGATCTTTTATATCTTTTTTTTCTCTCTGAGGGATAGGCCTATGCCCACTGTAATACGCAATATGAAAACGGGACGCGTGATGCATTTTTCTGTTTTATTTCATTATTAAATTTGAACGTGAAACCGTTTGGTGATGGGGAAGAGCATGAAGTGATTGTCATTTTGTCGGTGTTTGGGGGAGTGTGGTGACCGAGCTTTGGTGTCGGGGTACGCTATATCATAGCGCTCCAATCTTAAATATCCTTTTTGTTGTGGAGCCCTTCGCAATCGACATATTTCTCTCCGTCTCTGGTAAGTGGGGGAGGCGGAGAGAGACAGGGCAGTGGGAAAAGGCGGTTTATTACCCGTGGAACAAAACACTGTTTCGTTAGGGGCATGAATCGTATGCATTTTTTTGCAAGTGGACTATAAAACGAATTGTTCACTGCAGCATTTGGCGTATTTTCTCTGCGGCGAATGATAAAGAAAACCATCAGTGCTGAGCACGGCGCCCACCCGACCACTGCAATTTTTGGGCAAAGATAGACTGGCGTCGTCTTGCGGATAGGCTACTATGGCAGCATAGGAGCATCTTCTGAATGGGAGAATCCATGAATCCCTTGCATTTTAGAATGTGTTTTTAGCAGAATGCAGTGATGGGATTTTAAACCCAGCCTCATTACGCGGTTTCCGGTTCCTAGCTGGTATTTCCACATTGCAAAATTATTGGAAAAAACAGCGGATCCCGATGGCATGGACACTTACGCAAGGTCTGCCGCGCCGCCGTGCTACTGGAGCCTATTTGCTGTCTCTTCCTTCCACCCAGCTCCACCGCCATCGCCCCGCAGCCCAGAGAGCCCTGCCGCAACGCGATCAGCCACCACCGAGCCAAAGCAGGCGGCATGAGGCTTGATTCAGTACATTTATCCATGCTGGTCATCGGGGTCTCCTTCGCCTGCTACTCCCCGAGTTTGAATTCCCTGCAGGACCAGGCTTACAAATCCGCTGTGGTGATCGAGGGCAAGGTGCAGTCCGCGCCTCTGAACGTCTCAGCGGAGCCGTACGGTGTGAGTGTCAAAGTGCTGGACGTGTGGCCGCGGAACAGCGGGGGTCTAGGACGGGAGCAGCTCGTCACGGTGGGGGAATTCGGATCGGAGGCTCCGTGCACCACAGTGATAAAGAATCACAAGTACATTTTTTTCATGGACCCAACCGAGGATCCCTTGGTTTTCAAGGCATCGTATGCTCCCCTAGATACTAGTGGGAAGAACCTAAAAAAAGATGTTGGGAAGATATTGTGTGAAAACTGCGGTAAGTTTCTTCTTTAATCTTGCCAGTGAAGTCGAACCTGGCAAAGAATATATAATGATTATAACTGTAGCTGCAACTGGCCATACGTTCTTCCCCTGTCAATATGTCTAGCTACATGTGGAATAGTGATTTAATGTTTGAGAGTGAGTAACAGATGGTTAAGGGTGCCCATGGGGCACCTCTGCTGCAATATTCGAATATAGAAACATTTAGGCTAGAGGTATGAATAGGCTTCATGATGACACACACACACACACACACACACACACACACACACACACACACACACACACACACACACACACACACACACACACACTTTACATTTTTGATTTCAGAAACGCAAGGCGTGGATCATTTGGTTGATAAATGAATTACCCACGGTGCAGCAGGCGTTGCATCAATGCGAGTTTCGATGCAGTAGGCCTCGGAGCACTCACATAAACACGCATATACACATGCACGCACACACGTGTATATTGATTCTCGTGGAAATCTGTCCTTCATGCCAAAAAAATAATTATAATATTATTTGCAAATGCCTAGTACGGTCACGTTTCTTAAAGTGGCAGTAGTAGGCTACATGTCAATTCAATATGTTTCATATTTCCATGAAAATCTATGGTGAGGCACCCTGGTTGCTTTGCGCTTGTGTTCTGGGCCTTCAGAGCAACCGTGCCGGGAGTGGATCCCTCTCAACACATGTTAGGATGCATCGAACCTGTAGCCTACTTCCCTATCAACGTCATACTATGCTGCTCTCTGCGTATTAAGGAAGCAAACTGCTATGGTCAGGGGGTGAAATTGATTTTCGCACAAGCAGGGGCTGTCATTTTTATGGGCCATGGCTCTCACCTTCTATGTTCAGTTCCCGAAAGTAAAGAAGCGGTAGTAGGATACTAGGCTCAGCCATCGAGAGAAATAGGTCAATTGGATGTACAATGCTCGATCTTTCTTACCACGTTTTGAGCAGCATACGTATTGTTGCATATGCTCTATGTGTAAGACAGCCAGAATCAAATTAAGACGAGACTCTCCCGACTTCCTTGACCTCGAGGAAATGGCTGAATTTCACCTCATTGAAGTTATCTCATTCCTATGTGTGGTCAGTCTGTCTGGTGCTCTTCTGAGTCATGCTCTCATCGAATGTATCAGCTACAAGAACGAATTGTGACACTGACTGGCAAAATAACCCCTGTCCATGGTGCTGATTCTTTGGCGCCAGCAACTGACCAGAGTTGCTGTCTCTTGCTTGATTCTTTGGCCCCAGCAGAGTTGCCGAAGGCCTAAATGGGATGAGCCTGACAACCTTTCACGTGATGACTTAAATCACGAAGGATCTTCATATCACAGGAGGTTGGTGGCCCCTGAAATGGGGAGGACAGGCTCATGGTAATGGCTGGAGCGGAATAAGTGGAATGGTATAAAATACATCAAACACATGGTTTCCATGAGTTTGATGCCATTCCATTTGCTCCTTTCTAGCCATTGTTAGGAGCTGTCCTCCCCTCAGCAGCCTCTACTGCTTCATAATACCACCGGGAATGGAGCTACACCTGTCAATTTAATGGTCCGTAGTTTTATAATCTTACTCATGTGACTTGCAGGGTGGTTTCAGTTCTAAATGCAATTCACTAGCTTACAGCTCCTGGATATTAGCAACATGCACGTTTAAGATCCAGTTTAAGCTTAAGACTGGAGAAAATGGGAATCGTATGAATATTTCTGAATATAGAGCTTTATGTTGATGTAGATGATGTATTGCCATGCCATTAAAACTATAGCGGAGGGTGGGCGCTGCATTGTTGAGGAGGACATTTTAAGTTGACCGTCTTGAGTTAAAGTTGTGACACGCCAGGTTCAGCATTTAGCAGCATCTCTCTGTTCCAGCTCGAATGAGGCACACCTTGTTCCTCACTTGATTGGTTGATGGGTGGATTATGCTACTAACAAGGAGGGACTGCAGTTTCTGCCAAAGTGAGCGAGGGTTGCTATTTCTGAACACTTCTCACATACATTTCCCCTTGAGCTGGCAGTTTGGTATAAATAAGACAAGGGAGTTTATACAGCATCAAACTGTAGTTCAGAAAGTATTAATAAGACTATTGTGCTCTTATTTGATGTGATTGTCTTAGAACCATTCTGAGATCTGATAGGAGGCTCCAGTTGGAGTGGCTGTTGTAGCAGTGGTTGACTTTGTTCCTCTCTGGTTAGGCAGGCAGTCAGACAGAAGTATAGCACGGGCACACTGACTGACTGGGATTTAAAATATGTCACGTCTGCCTTTTTAGCTCACATTTTGGGATAAGAATAGTATTTTTTGCCAGTCCCTTATGGCTCAGCCTAGATTGAAAGACTGTAGTTGCACGTAGTGTGGCGGGGGGCCCTAGCTTTTTGTCTACTCATAGACCCCATGGAGGAGACCTACATATTAGCACCCTCTAGCCTATGTATTTGTCTGTGTGTGAGTCGTGTGTGTGTGTCTCTATTTGGGATTTTGCTCTGTCCTTATCCTTGGCTGTAACTCTGTGTGTGAATGTTTGCTGTCTTTCTGCATAGCATGCATTTCATATCCAGACAAACATTGCATAAATAAGTACCAGCACATATGATAGGAAGAAGAACACAATTGCAAAATAATGTTGGTATGGCACTGGAGGGAAGAATCTACTCCCACTGCTGACAGGTCACAGCTGCAGTGAGGTGGGAGGCATGGATTTGCCCATGGCTCTGTACAGCAGTGAACTGAGAGAGCACTCTGGCACAGAGCACAGCTACATGGCACAACACACACATAACATCAGGAACAGATATGATCTGGTATTCAAACAGGTAGGCTTTATGGATTGGTATGACTGCAATGGGAATCTGAGGTTAGAGGTAGATTGTTAGTGTTGTCAGGATATACCGTATACAGTCAAAAGTTTGGACACACCTACTCATTCAAGGGTTTTTCTTTATTTTTTTAAAACTATTTTCTACATTGTAGAATAGGAGTGAAGACATCACAACTATTAAATTACACATATGGAATCATGTAGTCACCAAAAAAGTGTTAAACAAATCCAAATATATTTTAGATTTTAGATTCTTCAAAGTAGCTACCCTTTACCTTGATGGCAGCTTTGCAGACTTTTGGCATTCTCTCAACCAGCTTCACCTGGAATGCTTTTCCAACAGTCTTGAAGGAGTTCCCATATATGCTGAGCACTTGTTGGATGCTTTTCCTGCGGTTCAACTCATCCCAAACCATCTCAATTGGGTTGAGGTCGGGTGATTGTGGAGGCCAGGTCATCTGATGCTGCACTCCATCACTCTCCTTCCTGGTCAATTAGCTCTTACATATCCTGGATGTGTGTTGGGTCACTGTCCTGTTGAGAAACAAATGATAGTCCCACCAGCAAAGCACCCCCACACCATCACACTTCCTCCATGCTTCACATTGGAAACCACACATGCAGAGATCATCCGTTCGCCTACTCTGCATCTCACAAAGACACGGCAGTTGGAATCAATAATCAAATATTTGGACTCGTCAGACCAAAGGACAGATTTCCATCTGTCTAATGTCCATTGCTCGTTTTTCTTGGCCCAAGCACGTCTCTTCTTCTTATTGGTGTCCTTTAGCAATGGTTTCTTTGCAGCAATTCACCCATAAAGGCCTGATGCACACAGTCTCCTCTGAACAGTTGATGCTGAGATGTGTCTGTTACTTGAATTCTGTGAAGCATTTATTTGGGCTGCAATTTCTGAGGCTGTTAAGTCTAATGAACTTCTCCTCTGCAGCAGAGGTAACTCTGGGTCTTCCTTTCCTGTGGCTATCCTCATGAGAGCCAGTTTTATCATAGCGATCAATGTTTTTTGCGACTGCACTTGAAGATACTTTCAAAGTTCTTGACATTTTCCGGATTGACTGACTTTCATGTCTTAAAGTAATGATGGACTGTCATTTCTCTTTGCTTATTTGAGCTGTTCTTGCTATAATATGGACTTGGTCTTTCACCAAATAGGGCTATCTTCTGTATACCAACCCTACCTTGTCACAACACAACTGATTGGCTAAAATGCATTAAGGAAAGAAATTCCACATATTAACTTTTAACAAGGCACACCTGTTAATTGAAATGCATTCCAGGTAACTACCCCATGAAGCTGGTTGAGAGAATGCCAAGAGTGTGCAAAGCTGTCATCAAGGCAAATGGTGGCTACTTTGAAGAATCTTGTTCTTTTGTTTAACACTTTTTTGGTTGCTACATGATTACACATGTTATTTCATAGTTTCTACAATGTAGAAAATAGTCAAAATAAAGAAAAACCCTTGAATGAGGAGGTGTGTCTGAACTTTTTTACTGGTACTGTAGTGTGAAGACCACTAGGGTTAATAGAATATCAATAGATTTTGATAGGTTGGGATGAGGCCCTCTGTTGGTAGAGACTGGTACCTGGTTGCCGTTTGGGAGGCCTGCAGGCAGCAGCTTCATCAGGTGCATCTCTTTGTCCAACTTCCTTACTGCTGGATAGATGGGATGTTGTTCCATCGCTTCAGATCATACACAGAGTGCCTGTGCTCACATCTGGGCTGTTTTTGTATAATACCACAAGCAATACAGGAGGATCTTATAAATCACTTACCTGTAGCGGACATTCAAATCAAATCCAAATCAAATCAAATATATTTATTTAAAGCCCTTTTTACATCAGCAGATGTCACAAAGTGTTGTAGTGTTGCTCTTGTACTTGTACAGTAACAATGTATACTAGTAACAGCAATGTATTAACTTGTTGTGACATGTTATTATTAGATAGCATTTAAGTATTTGCATTATTTGCAGATTAATTGCATAGTAATGGAGTTTAGACTTTTTGAAGTTTGTAGTTGTAAGGCAACAGGGGTTTGCGGATGTCAGAAAGGCCACTGTGTGATGGACTGGGGGCTGACTTAGTAGTGGGATCCTCAGAAAGGAGTTGTTATTGATTCAGGTCACACATGATGATCAATGTGTGTGTAGGGTGGTGTGTGTGTTCCCTGGGTGATGTATTTATACACTGAGCCTCGCTGCCTCTTTCCTCTACTCTCTAGGGCTCTGTCACCAGCCAGATGTACGACTGCTAGACCACAAGCTACGGGAAAAGAGGGCAGGGCTATTTTCAATGGTCTCTCTCTCCTCTTCCTGGATCGCTCATGCAATTACACTTACTCACATTGACTGACAGACGTGGAGCCACACAAGCTATTACTAGTAATGGAATTAGTCAAAAAGAAACCATAGTCAGTGAGTACCAACAAGACCATCAAAGGAGTGCTTTGACCTTTGATTAAAGGTATAGAGTATTTAAAGGTTCAAAGGCACAGTAAGAGCTCCGACGGACAGGGTTCATATGAAGACACAGGGGTTGTTTATGGATAGTGGTTGTTTTTAGATGATGCCACTGACGTGTTTTCTACCAGTGGTGAAGGCTAAAGATGATATCTGTAACGATCCCTGGTTTCTAGTGAAATATACTGTGATTTCCCATCACCACAGCAGTTCTGTGAGTCCATGGTGAGACGGAGTGTGTGTCCAGGCCCAGTGGGATCAGAGAGCTTCTGAGGTTATGAGGGATAAAGAGTGATGCTAGGCCAAGCTTCCATAATACCTTGTCATTGACAAGTTGTAAAATTCATCTCCACAATGCTTCAGACAGCCCGCAAAAGGCCAATGCTGTGGCTGAGTGAATTCTGATATGAGATATTTAGATGAATCCATTGGCAGAGCTATGTCATTTCTAACTTGTTGCTTCCGCTGCCAGGCCGCAACAAGTCGTTGTAGTAATTCCATATCAAGTTCAACGTTGTAACCGTTCAGCGAAGGGCTTCCTTGCAGGTTTCTTCTCGACAATGCAACAACAATAAGAAATAATAAAAGATTAGAATACGAACATAAAGTAAATGGCTCAGTAGAATAGAGTAAACATTTAAATATAAGTATAATACAGGAAGGCACAATTTATAGTCCAATATTTACACTTGTTTTGGGGAAGGGGGATGGGGGACAAGTTTTTAAATTGTGCAGTATTAATCATAATAGCAAGTCTGGTAGCAACAGTTGTGATGTGTGTGTAGTGTGTGTGTGTGGATGTGTGTATTTCTGTGTGGGTGTGTGTGTGCTTGAGTGTATGTGTGCTAAGGTGCGGAAAATAAGAGCAGGTGGTCAGTCAGGTTCAAGTGTTCAGCAGTCTGATGGCTTGTAGATAGAAACTGTCTCTGAGCCTGTTGGTATTAGACCTCATGCTCCGATACCCTCTGCCTGATGGTAAGGGAGAGAACAGCTCGTGTCTGGGGTGTGTGGGATCCTTGATGACGCTGCAGGCCTTCCTCAGGCACCGTTTTAGATGTTAGTAGATGTCCTGGATGGGTGAGAGCATGGGCCCAGTAATGTACAGGGCTGTCTACACCACCCGCTGGAGGGCCTTGTGGTCATGGGTGGAGCGATTCCTGTACCAGGCTGTGATGCAACCGGTCAGGATGCTCTCGATGGTGCAGCGGTAGTATTTGGAGAGGACCCATGGCACTATGTCGAATTTCTTCCACGGCCTTAGGAAGTAGAGACACTGTTGCTCCCTCTTGACAAGAGTGGTGGTGTTGTTAGTCCATGTCAAGTCCTCGGTGATGTGGACGACGAGGAACTTAAAACTGCTGAATCTCTCCACTGCAGTCCGGTTGATGTGGATCGGGCATGTTCCCTCTCTTGCTTCCTGAAGTCAACAATCAGCTCCTTTGTTTTGCTGCCGTTGTCGTCATGACATCACAATGCCAGTTCACTTACCTCCTCCCTATAGGCTGACTCGTAGTTTTTGGTTATCAGGCCTAGGCCTAGAACCCAGCAAACCTGATGATGGAGTCGGTGTTGTGGAAAGCCATCCAGTCGTGGGTGAACAGGGACGCTGGCGTCCAACCTCGACAACAGCCAGTGAAACTGCAGGGATCAAAATTCAAAACAACAGAAATCCCATAATTCAAATTCCTCAAACATACAAGTATTATCCACCATTTTAAAGATATACTTCTTGTAAATCCAACCACAGTGTCCTATTTCAAAAAGGCTTTACTGCGAAAGCACACCATGGGATTATGTTAGGTCAGCACCAAGTCACAGAAAACCATACAGCCATTTTTCCAGCCAAAGAGAGGAGTCACTGTAACGGCTGTCGTAGGTGGAAGAAGGTGAGGACCAAGGTGCAGCGTGGTACGTGCTCATACTTTTATTAAATGAACACGGGAATAACAAAAATAAAAAAGAGAACAACCGAAACAGTTCTGTCTGGTGCAGACACAAAAACAGAAAGCAAACACCCACAACCAAAATGGGGAAAACAGGCTACCTAAGTATGATTCTCAATCAGAGACAACGAACGACACCTGCCTCTGATTGAGAACCATACTAGGCCAAATACATAGAAATATAACATAGAAAAAAGAACATAGACTACCCACCCCAACTCACACCCTAACCAACCTAACACAAAGACATAAAAAAGAAACTAAGGTCAGAACGTGACAGTACACCCCCCCCAAAGGTGCGGACTCAGGCAAAACCTGAACCTATAGGGGAGGGTCTGGGTGGGCGTCTGTCGGCGGTGGTGGCTCTGGCGCGGTACGTGGACCCCACTCCACCATAGTCTTTGCCCACTTAAGTGGCGCCTTTGGAGCGGCGACCCTCGCCGCCGACCTCGGACTGGGGACCCTTACAGCGGGCCCCAAATAGATGGGAGACTCCGGCAGTGCCGGACAGGCGGGAGACTCCGGCAGCGCCGTAGTGAAGGGTGACTCTGGCAGCGCCGTAGTGAAGGGCGACTCCGGGAGTGGCATAGTGAAGGGCGACTCCGGCAGCGCCGTAGTGAAGGGTGACTCCGGCAGCGCCATAGTGAAGGGCAGCGCCGGAGTGAAGGGCGGCTCTGGCAGCTCCTGACTGACGGGCGGCTCTGGCAGCTGAGGACAGACGGGCGACTCTGGCAGCTCAGGACAGACGGGCGCCTCTGGCAACGCTGGACAGGAGGGAGACTCTGGAAGAGCTGGACAGGAGGGAGACTCTGGAAGCGCTGGACAGGAGGGAGACTCTGGAAGCGCTGGACAGGAGGGAGAACCTGGAGGGAGGAGACGGAGAGACATCCTGGTGCGTGGGGCTGCCACCGGAGGCATGGTGTGTGGAGGATGCACCAGGTGGAGGCGCACTGGAGGTCTCGAGCACCGAGCCTGCACAACCTGTCCTGGCTGGATACTCCCCGTAGCCCGGCAAGTGCGGCGGGGTGGAACAGACCGCACTGGGCTGTGCTGGCGAACCGGGGACACCGTGCGTAGGGCTGGTGGCATATAACCCGGGCTGAGGAGACGCACTGGAGACCAGATGCGCTGTGCCGGCTTCATAGCTCCTGGCTCGATGCCCACTCTAGCCCGACCGATACGAGGAGCTGCGATGTAGCGCACCGGGCTATACCTGCGCACTGTGGACACCGTGCGCCTCACAGCATAACACGGTGCCTGCCCGGTCCACCCCTCTCCACGGTAAGCACGGGGAGTTGGCTCAGGTCTCCTACCTGACTTAGCCACACTCCCCGTGTTCCCCCCCCCAAGAAATGTTTGGGGCTGCCTCTCGTCCCTGTTGCGCTGCCGTGCTAACTCCTCATAATGCCGCCGATATGCTTTGGCTGCCTCCAGCTCTTCTCTGGGGCGGCGATATTCCCCAGCCTGTGCCCAGGGTCCCTTTCCGTCCAAAATCTCCTCCCATGTCCAGGAGTCCAGAACCCTCTGCTCCTGGTTACCACGCTGCTTGGTCCGGTTGTGGTGGGTGTTTCTGTAACGGCTGTCGTAGGTGGAAGAAGAAGGACCAAGGTGCAGTGTGGTAATACTTATTTTCCACCATAATTTGCAAATAAATTCATTAAAAATCCTACAATGTGATTTTCTGGATTTTTTTCTCTCATTTTGTCTGTCATAGTTGAAGTGTACCTATGATGAAAATTACAGGCCTCTCTCATCTTTTTAAGTGGGAGAACTTGCTCAATTGGTGGCTGACTAAATACCTTTTTGCCCCACTGTATGTATGTTTTGTTCATATTTATATCCAAAAATCTCAGTTTACATTGGCGCGTTATGGTCAGAAATTCATTGTCTCAAACAAACAACAAGTGCAGAGAGCCACATCAAATTACAGAAATACTCATAATAAACATTGATAAACGATACAAGTGTTAAACATACGAATAAAGATAAACTTCTCCTTAGTGCAACCGCTGTGTCAGATTTCAAAAAGGCTTTACGGAGAAAGCACACTTTGCGATTATGTTAGGTCTGCACCTAGCCACAGAAACCCATACAGTCATTTTCCAGCCAAGGAGAGTGTCACAAAAGTCAGAAATAGCATTAAAATGAATCACTTACCTTTGATGATCTTCATCTGGTGGCACTCCCAGGTCTCCATGTCAGACAATAAATGTTAGTTTTGTTCGATAACGTCCCTCTTTATGACCAAATACCTCCTTTTGTTCGCGCGTTTTGTCCAAAAATCCGAATGCTTAAGGCACGTGCACTAAGTACAGACGAAAAGTTTTAAAAAGTACAATAAAAGTTAGTAGAAACATGCCAAACAATGTTTAAAATCAATCCTCTGTTTTTGTCATAAATAATCAATAATATTTCAACCGGACAAAAGCTTCGTCAATAGGAAAGAAGAAACAAGAAAGGCGTATCCCGATCAGGCGCATGGCTGATGAATGGAAATTTCCACTGGCCACTGATTGAAAGTGCTGTATCTCCCTAATTTTTTTAAGTAAAAGACTGAAACTATGCCTAAAGACTGGCCACATGTAGAGGAAGCCATAGAGACCGCAAACTGGGTCCTAAATCTTTGTATGGTGGATAGGCTTTCAATGGAAAAACAGCCTTTCAAAATAATAGTACTTCCGGGTTGGATTTTCCTCGGGTTTTCGCCTGCCATATCAGTTCTGTTATACTCACAGACCTTATTTTAGAGTGTTTTCTATCCAATATACTAATTATATGCATATCCTATCTTCTGGGCCTGAGTAGCAGGCAGTTTAATTTGGGCACACTTTTCATCCAAAATTCCGAATGCTGCCCCCTACCCTAGTGAAGTTAAGAGTCAGTGTGGAGGAGGTGTTTTTGCCAATCCTAACAGCCTGGGGTCTGCCCATCAGGAAGTACAGGATCCAACTGCAGGGTGTGGTGTCTAGACTCAGGGCTCTGAGCTTGGTGTTGAGATTGGAGGGAATAATTGTGTTGATTGCTGTATTGTAGTCAACAAACCAAATTCTCACATAGGAGCTCCTCTTGTCCAGATGTGTTAGAACCGTATGAATAGCGATGGAAATGGCGTCTTCTGTGGATCTGTTGCAGTGGTAGGCGAATTGGAGTGGGTCCAATGTGTCTGGCTTGCTGGCCTTGATGTGGGCCGTGACCAGCCTCTCGTAGCACTTCCCTATCACTTTGACTGTATTGGATTTATTATTGTATGCTTCTTATGTATCACAGTTGTTATGTTGAATGCTCCTTTGCTCATTTCCTTGTTATTTTGATCCGGACAAACTCCCCAGTCCCTGCCGATGACAATCATACCCATAACATGATGCTACCACCGCAATACTTGAAAATAGAGAGGGTTTCACTCTTTGTTGTTGTATTGGATTTCACCCAACCCTGTCGTTTTTAATTTAGGCAAAAAAGTGTTTTTATTTGCTGTGTTGTCTTGCATTATTAGTTAAGAGCCTTGTTGCAAACACAATGGATGATTTGTAGTGGATTTTAAACACGGGCTACTTTCTTTTCACTTTGTCATGCAGGCCAGTAATATGGAGTGAATGCAATGTTGTTGATCCCTTTGTATTTTTAAGTATTAAGGTGGCAGCTTCATGTTTGGGGTATGCTTGTCACCGGCAGGGACTGGGGAGTTTGTTAGGATCAAATGAAATATGAAAGGAGGAAAGCCCAGGTAAAAAGTTAAAGGAAAACAGTCTTAATTATTTTGCGGGACAATTACACAAAGGTTTATGCAAAAGACAAAACAGAATGGCTTTCCAAGACTAGTTGAGTGTTCTTGAGTGGTCTAGTCTCAGTCCTGACTTAAGTCTGCAAAGAAAATCAGAGACCAGGTTTAAATACCACTGTTCATCAATGATCCCAAACCAAATTTACTGAGCCTGAGAAATGTTGACAAAACATAGGTACATACAGTGCCTTCGGAAAGTATTCAGACCCATTGACTTAGAGTTCTAGAGTTCCTCTGTGGAGATGGGAGAACACTTCCAGAAGGACAACTATCTATGCAGCACTCCACCAATCAGGCCATTATGGTAGAGTGGCCAGACGGAAGCTTGGTGGTGGTGGCAGCATCATGCTGTGGGAATATTTTTCAGTGGCAGAGAATGGGAGACTAGTCAGGATCGAGGGAAAGATGAACAGAGCAAAGTACAGAGAGATCCTTGATGAAAACTTGTTCCAGTGTGCTCAGGACCTCAGACTGGGCCGAAGGTTCACCTTCCAACATGACAAAGACCCTAAGCACACAGCCAAGACAATGCAGGAGTGGCTTCTGGACAAGTCTGAATGTCCTTGAGTAGCCCAGCCAGAGCCCGGACTTGAACCAGATCGAACATCTCTAGAAAGACCTAAAAATACAGAGCTTGAGAGGATCTGCAGAGAAGAATGGAAGAAACTCCCCAAATACAGGTGTGCCAAGCTTGTAGCATCATACCTAAGAAGATTCAAGGCTGTAATCACTGCCAAAGGTGCTTCAAAAAAGTACTGAGTATAGGGTCTGAATACTTACAGTTGAAGTCGAAAGTTTACATATACTTAGGTTGGAGTCATTAAAACACATTTTTCAACCACTCCAACCACTCCAAATGTCATGTTATAACAAGCTATAGTTTTGGAAAGTCGGTTAGGACATCTACTTTGTGCATGACACAAGTAATTTTTCCAACAATTGTTTACAGACAGATTATTTCACTTATAACTCACTGTATCACAATTCCAGTGGGTCAGAAGTTCACATACACTAAGTTGACTGTGCCTTTAAACAGCTTGGAAAATTCCCGAAAATAATGTAATGGCTTTAGAAGCTTCTGATAGGCTAATTGACATCATTTGAGTCAATTGGAGATGTACCTGTGGATGTATTTCAAGGCCTACCTTCAAACTCAGTGTCTCTTTGCTTGACATCATGGGAAAATCAAAAGAAATCAGCCAAGACCTCAGAAAAAAAATTGTAGACCTCCACAAGTCTGGTTCATCCTTGGGAGCAATTTCCAAACGCCTGAAGGTACCACATTCATCTGTACAAGCAATAGTGCACAAGTATAAACACCATGGGACCACGCAGCTGTCATACCGCTCAGGAAGGAGACGCGTTCTGTCTCCTAGAGATAAACGTACTTTGGTACGAAAAGTGCAAATCAATCCCAGAACAACAGCAAAGGACCTTGTGAAGATGCTGGAGGAAACAGGTACAAAAATATCTATTTCCACAGTAAAACGAGTCCTATATCAACATAACCTGAAAGGCTGCTCAGCAAGGAAGAAGCCACTGCTCCAAAACAGCCATAAAAAAGCCAGACTACGGTTTGCAACTGCACATGGGGACAAAGACTGTACTTTTTGGAGAAATGTCCTCTGGTCTGTTGAAACAAAAATAGAACTGTTTGGCCATAATGTTTGGAGGATAAAGGGGGATGCTTGCAAGCCGAATAACACCATCCCAACCGTGAATCACGGGGGTGGCAGCATCATGTTGTGTGGGTGCTTTGCTGCAGGAGGACTGGTGCACTTCACAAAATAGATGGCATCATGAGGGATGACAATTATCTGGATATATTGAAGCAACATCTCAAGACATCAGTCAGGAAATTAAAGCTTGGTCAAAAATAGGTCTTCCAAATGGACAATGACCCCAAGCATACTTCCAAAGTTGTGGCAAAATGGCTTAAGCACAAGTCAAGGTATTGGAGTGGCCATCACAAAGCCCTGACCTCAATCCTATAGAACATTTGTGGGCAGAACTGAAAAAGCGAGCAAGGAAGCCTACAAACATGACTCAGTTACACCAGCTATGTCAGGAGGAAAGGCCAAAATTCACCCAACTTATTGTGGGAAGCTTGTGAAAGGCTTTCCAAAACCTTTGACCCAAGTTAAACAATTTAAAGGCAATGTTACCAAATACTAATTGGCTGTATGTACATTTCTGACCCACTGGGAATGTGATGAAAGAAATAAAAGCTGAAATAAATAATTCTCTCAACTGTTATTCTGACATTTCACTTTCTTAAAATTAAGTGGTTATCCTAACTGACCTAAGACAGGGAATTTTTACTAGGATTAAATGTCAGGAATTGTGATAAACTGAGTTGAAATGTATTTGGCTAAGGTGTATGTAAACTTCCGACATCGACTGTATGTAAATGTTATATTTCCATTTTCTATAATTTAGCAAAATTTCTAAAAAACAGTTTTTGCTTTGTCAGAATGGGGTATTGTGTGTAGATTGATGATTCGGAAAAAATAATTTATTCAATTTTAGAATAAGGCTGTCACGTAACAAAATGTGGAAAAGGTCCAAATTTGGCAAAGGTACTTTCCAAAGGCACTCTATGTTGCCCTAAGAGTTAATAAAATGGTAATGAAAATGATTTACATCTGCAAGTAATTTTAAGGCAGCGAAATGTAAACAAAGTTCAAGGGGATGTAGACTTTCTATAGGCACTGTATGTCCATGTAGAGCATGCTAATGGCAGTCGAGAATAACAGGTCCATATGGTCAATATTTTGCAGTTTAACAAACAGGAAATGACCTTACGGTTGTTGATGACAACTGACATGTTTCACCTATGCTTTTCATCTTCACGACTCAGTCATTCTCAACAGACAATGAAGAAAGCCTTGCGTTCACCACATAGAGGCAGTATATGATCAGGATTCTTGGCAGCCAGGGGTAAACAGACCAAAAAGTGATTTGAGTCATGCTGGAATGTCAGTGAAGCTGTTTTCTTCCCTGCCCCACATATTTGAATACTAGTCTACACAACAGCAAAACGGCGCCCTAGAGCCAACCTGAAGTTCATGTACAATCCAGCTGTAGCCACAGGACTTACCTCACTGGCTGTTGGCTGCTTGTACTCTTACACAATCACACATATATTTATTTTAGAAAAATAATATTCAATTTACTCTTTTTTTTGTGGGGGGGGTATATTGTTCATGGAAGGTAACACAGAGAGAGGATTTTACCAAGGGTTGTGTTTGTGTGAGAATGTGCCATTTGTTAGGCCTGTGTACGTGTGTGTTTTTGGCTAAACCTTCAGTCATCCAACTCCAGCTGTGCATTAGAATAGCTGTCAATCATGTTGATCCCTCAACAGCCTTGAAGTTCTATCACAGTAGCCAGGATATGTTTACCTGTTAGTTTCCCTTCATTTTGTTTTCGCTGCATCCAGCAGCCTGAAATGATTGGACAATGTCCAACAGTAGCTTGAAGCTGATTGGTCAGTGTCCTATGGTTGTGTGATGCTTATTGGCCAGGCTGCTGGGACTAATTGGCCAGTCTCCCGCTGCTTTCCGAAGGCAACTGAAGTTTACCCTCCCTCTTGAATTATTCAGTGATTCTCCGCTATCTTGTGCTGCAGTCCCTCCCTTCACAAACTAGCCAGGGAAATATTGAATCAAATATCTAAATCAACCTAAGTGAGCACAGCGTGGAAGGTCTCACAATATGTTCCTTTAGAGTCAGAGGTGACTCTGTTTAATCCTACTGTATGTACAGCTCTAGTGCCTATTAAAAGTAGCTGACGCGGTAGTCACTTTATGTGATCGTGACTTAGTGTAGCCATTTCAGAATATCGATTAATTTATCTATAGTCTATTTAAGCTAGTGTTATTGATTAAGGTAAGTGGATGAGAGAGAGCATGTTTCTGTGATTTATTGCCGCTGTGTGCGTGTACGTTCGTGCGCATGCATGCATGCATGTTGCACGTGTGTGTATTTGTTGGGGGCCGGAGGTTTGAGTAGCTGAGAGAATTGATTTACCCCAGCCAGCACTTTCTGCCCGGAAGCCGCTCATCAACTATTCATCAGTTACTCTGTGTGCCCGGCCACCCGCCTGCCCGCCTGCCTCCCCACTGCAGTAGACCTCATCCCCATAGATGCCAGTCAGGTGTCAGGCAGATTCACAGGGAGCATCATGCAGCTAAAGGACAGCACAGTAGGTGACCTTTCATAACTGACTCACTCACTGCTTTCCCCCCTCTCCTCCTCTCTCTCTCTCTCTCTCTCTCTCCTCTCCCTCTCCCTTTCTCCCCCTCTCTCCTTTCTCTCTCTCTCTCCTCTTCCCTCTCCCTCTCCCTCTCCCTCTCTCCCTCTCTCCCTCCCCTCTCTCTCTCTCTCTCTCTCTCTCTCTCTCTCTCCCCTTTCTCCCTCTCTCTCTCTCCTCTTCCCTCTCTCTCTCTCTCTCCCCTTTCTCCCCTCTCTCTCTCTCCTCTCTCTCCCCCTCTCTCCTTTCTCTCTCTCTCCTCTTCCCTCTCTCTCTCCTCTTTCTCTCCCCTCGCTCCCTTTCTCTCTCTCCTTTCTCCTCTCTCTCTCCTCTGTCTTCCAGCCTCTGATGTTATTTCTGCTGCCTGTGTGGCTTTCCGCTTTCTACCGTATTCTCCTGGTCAAACAGCTTCAAGGCAGTTCATCACTCTTTTTCTCTTTCTCTCATAATGGCTTATCAAAACCAGAACCATGATATTTTACATACTTTCACTCAAGCTGCAATCACAGAAAATTGTTTTTGCCAAACAGATTAAATGTTTCCTTTAATGATGCATTTTTTCATTTTGAGTCGGCTTTGTTTTCCAGAAGTGATAATGCAGCTATATTGTCTCTCAATTCGAGGAGAAATGCATCAAGGAAGTTGTAAGCATAGCCTGAATGTCCTGTAAGGTGAGTTAAATATTTGTGTCAGACGTCTTGGCGTCTCATGCTCATCATATAGCCTACTAATTGGGAATACCAGTCTTGACAAAAGGCGATGCAAAAAAAACAACAACAAAAACAGCAGACTTCCGTGTGACGGTTCAATTGCGGACAGACATGGAATCCGATGTTGCAATTCACTGAAACCAGTTATGAAACCTAGATTTCTATATGTAGTGAACCTCTGCAAGTAACACATCACCCCCCCCCCCACACACACACACACACTCAATATTGTGTAATGACCTAATCAATCTAATAGGAAGGAAAAACACCTTAGGGTCATTCATCCACATGATGCGTGTGCATGCACACATGTATACAGTATGTGCTAATCCTTTGAATAATAAGGTTTCATTTCCTGTGGGTATGCGTATGCTTGTTAATATGCGTCTGTGTCAAGGTGCTTACTTGAACTTGTTTATTCACATTTGAATGGTTGTTTATGCATTAGTATAACCGTGCAGACATGAAAGCAAGTGTGCGTATGCATCTGTGTGTGTGTGTGTGTGTGTGTGTGTGTGTGTGTGTGTGTTTGTGTGTCCTCCTGACTTGTAATGATAGATGTTCAGAGGAAGCAGACAGTGTCAATGACAGGAACTTGACTCCAACAAAACGACAGGAACAAAGGACCATGGGAAGGGCAACAGTGTTTGTGTGCAGCGTGCGGAGGAGAGAGGCTGCCGGCACTCCCGTTGGGCGCTTCCCGGTGTGTTTAAGGAACGTGTCCGGCCATGTTCACCCCACACACGCCACATAGCCTGAGAGAGGGCTTGTTTCCTCAGGTATGTTTGTAGGTGTGCATTGACATGAAAAGGCTTGAAAATGAATGAATGACTGTTGTTAGAAGTGGCAGGAGGTGGACCAAGATGAAACTCTGTTTCCCCTTTGCAGCAGTGAAAGGAACACTTTCCAGTTGGAGGTGCAGCTCTTGTTCTTTATGGAGGCGAAAGCAAACAAATGAAACATATATTCTAAGCAGAATAGGGGAATTGCTAACTTGGTCTTGTGATATCCACCATATTGATGCTATTGAATGGATCTGAACCTGTCATGGCTCAAGGAGTAGGTGCTAATTGCTCATATCTTTATTGTTGCATTTATTGGCTGTAATTGTCAACATCCGTGACTTGACAGCACTTTGCCTGTTTTGCATCATCATATCTCCGTAGATATCTGCCAAAACAATGGCATGCAGACAGACACAGACTTGTATGCGCATATCAACAGCTAGCCTTGAGTTTTCGTAATCAGGACCCCAGAACAATTCCTATTCAGGGCAAGCATTCCTGGATGTTTATGTCTTTCAGAAAGAGATAGCGCTTTTCAATCCACAATGACATAATTGGAAACTCTGCTCTCTCTCTCTTTCTTTTCTCTCTGACACCTCAATGCCGACTATGCTTTGCCCTCTCTATCTAGCCTCAACCTGTCCTTTTCTTTCTTTTTCTTTCCCTCCCTCCCTCCCTCTCAGTCCTGGGGTTCAGTTGCTCTCACACACACTCACTATCTGTAGCTACTGTGCCGGAACATTCCTTTAAATTGAGTGGGAAATTCGTATACATGCAATGAGAGATGTTATTTGAAAGGTAAAATGAGCAAGTATGAGTGAGTGTGTTTTTTTTTTCATGGAGCAGGAGGTTACTGTATCATTTCACCTCTCTTCATTCTCTCCCTCCACCCGTGGCTCCACCTCATTATTTAGCTGCTGTAATCTGGAGTGGACTGGACTGGCTGCACCACCGTGTTTATCTTCCTCCACAAACAGGCCTTCTTTCCATCTGGTCCCTGCTCGGCTTGTTGTTGAAAGATAGAGAGCAGAGCTGCTGTGTGTGTGTGTGTGTCTGTGTGTGTGTGTTCTAGCCGATCCCCAGACTGACACACTGACCCCGTCACCTATCAGCGTAGCAGAGCCTACAGATCAATAACACTCCGTCCTATAGGTGGCTGTGTGATTGTATTGCTTTTAAAGGCAGGATGATATCCCCTTATAGAGACCTATGGTAACCTAGTCAGAGTTAGTTTGTACAGGGGATCCACAGAGTGAACCCTGTCTGTTTCCCTTTCCTCTTGATTGCCTCTGTATTTGCCACACATGGGATGTGTCCTTTTGCTGCTCATTGTCTAGGCATGTTTCTTCTCACCACCTCAACGGCCCCCACTGACAGTAAACGGGCCTCGTATCACGTACAGTGCATTCGAGAAGTATTCAGAGATGTTGACTTTTTCCACATTTTGTTATGTTTACGGCCTTATTCTAAAATGGATTCAATTGTTTTCTTTCGTCATCGATCTACATACAATACCCCATAATTACAAAGCAAAAACTGTTTTTGGGTCATTTTTGTAAATGTATTAAAATAAAAAAACAGATATATCACATTTACATAAGTATTCAGACCCTTAACTCAGTACTTTGTTGAAGCACCTTTGGTAGCGATTACAGCCTTGAGTCTTCTTAGGTATGACGCTACAAGCTTGGCACACCTGTATTTGGGGAGTTTCTCCCATTCTTCTCCGCAGATCCTCTCAAGCTCTGTCAGCTATTTTCATGTCTCTCCAGAGATGTTTGATCTGGTTCAATTCAAGGCTCTGGCTGGGCCACTCAAGGACATTCAGAGACTTGTCCCGAAGCCACTCCTGCATTGTCTTGGCTGTGTGCTTAAGGTCTTTGTCCTGTTGGAAGGTGAACCTTCGCCCCAGGCTGAGGTCCTGAGCTCTCTGGAGCAGGTTTTCATCAAGGATCTCTCTGTACTTTCCCTCGATCCTGACTTGTCTCCCAGTCCCTGGCGCTGAAAAACGTCCCCACAGCATGATGCTGCCATCACCATGCTTCACCATAGGTATGGTGCCAGGTGTCCTTCAGACGTGACGCTTGGCATTCAGGTCAAAGAGTTCAATCTTGGTTCCATCAGACCAGAGAATCCTGTTTCTCATGGTCCGAGAGTCTTTAGGTGCCTTTTAACAAACTCCAAGCGGGCTGTCATGTGCATTTTACTGAGGAGTGGCTTCCGTCTGGCCACTCTACCATAAAGGCCTGATTGGTGGAGTGCTGCAGAGATGGTTTTCCTTCTGGAAGTTTCTGCCATCTCCACAGAGGAACTCTGGAGCTCTGTCAGAGTGACCATCGGGTTCTTGGCCACCTCCCTGACCAAGGCCTTTCTCCCCCGATTGCTCAGTTTGGCCTGGCTGCCTGCTCTGTGCCTCGACGCAATCCTGTCTCAGAGCTCTACAAACAATTCCTTCGACCTCATGGCTTGGCTTTAGCTCTGACATGCACTGTCAACTGTGGTACCTTATATAGACGTGTGTTTGCCTTTCCAAATCATGTCCAATCAATTGAATTTACCACAGGTGGACTCTAATCAAGTTGTAGAAACATCTCAAGGATGATCAATGGAAACAGGATGCATCTGACCTCAATTTTGAGTCTAATAGCAAAGGGTCTGTTTTCAAATGTTTTGTTTCTTTGCAAACATTTCTGAAAACCTGTTTTCGCCTTGTCATTATGGGGTATTGTGTGTAGATTGATGAGGGAAAAAAGTATTCAATCCATTTTAGAATAACGCTGTAATGTAAGAATATGTGGGAAAAGTGAAGAGGTCTGATTACGTTTCGATGTGTACCTGGTGACTGTTGCCGCATTTAACACCGTTTCTGGTTATTTTCCTGCAGGCATATTGTGAGAAAATGTACCTTTTCTCCACTACTATACTGAACCGAGCTGAAATATAGCTGGCTAGGGAACAGGTGGGTACGTTTTTTTAGATACAGTCACAGTATGGTTCTAAGGCTCCCCATAACTAACCCAATGCTGACTCACTCGCTTGTTGGCAGGGCCAGAGATTCTGCCTACATGGGCAATACAGCTATGAATGAACGGAGGGAAAAGTAGTGTGCCATCTCCGTGCTGCTTTGCCTCCGTGCTGCTGGTTTGGATAGCATGTCCATGGCTCTGTGGATTGGTCCCTTGGTGTAGCTGATATGGGCATGGTGCTGTGCTGTTGTTGGAGCGCCTGCAAGGGGAGACTGTTGTGTGTCGGAGCTGTCTGCCTGTCGCTGTGAGACGGCCCAGCCGCAGCCCCGGCTTCCTGTCAGCCTTGTCTGTCAGATCCCAGAGCAGAGCAGAGCGGGGCCGGGGTGTCCTGGCACCCTCCTCAGCGTCCACACTCCTACCCCCAGTCTCTTATTACCCCCCCACTGTTCGCTGTATCTAAGGCCCCTTCACGCTAAGCCTACGTCTCCAGACCATACTCCTGGCCCACACAGGAAAGGTCTGCATCGGTGAAAAATAAACAAAGAGATAAGCGAGAGACCCCTCGATAAGGCAAAGCTGGGCTCAGAGAGGCAAAAGCAGAAATGCAAATATTTTGAGTGAAGAGCTCTCCCTCTCGGTGGAGAGGAGTGGAGAGAGAGGGAGAGAGCGAGAGAGAGGCTTTCTGCAGCTTCTTCACTGTGACATGTTTGTGCTGTTCTCCGAGCACATTCTGGAGATTAAGGATGAGCTGAGAGCGCGTGAGGAATTTGATTTGATGTGAAGAATGCGAAGCGGAGAGCGGACGTCTGTGTGTGGTTTCGGAGCGTGTGTGTGTGTGGGGGGGGTTGATAAGAACTAGACCTGTTCCCATGTTTCTCAACTTGACACTGTTGTCAGTTCAAATAACTCCCAGTTTTATAGCTCCTTGGCTGTGATACACCGGCATGTAAATAAATTCAGTCCAGATTTCATGCTGTTGACATGACTAATGGGAACTCTCCGGCCAGAAAAATAGAATACATTCTGGACTACAGCTGCACTTTTACAGTAAATCAAAAATGTCCAGTTTGTCCATGGAATTTATGGCTGTGTGTACATACAGGTTTAATTGTGTGTACATGGACGGACCTCCTATGCATCTATGTATGTGTGAGTGTGTGAGTGAGTGTTACTGTCTTTGCGTTTGGATGTAAGAGGACGTGTACAGCCATGTGGGTCTGAGGGTACTTGGATAGAGTATGTGTTGCTCTCTGGTGAGAGCCCCCATATGTGTTTGTGTGAAGGCCTTGGCCTATGTGGGAGTGTGTTTGTTAAACTGCGAGAGTATGTGGGAGAGTGTTTGTCTGTTTATCTTGGTGAGCGAGTGAGAGAGCAGAAAAAAGAATAGATCTCCTTCAGCTTCTATCACAATGGCAATCTGCCCCCCCATCCACACACACAGGTAGCCAGGCCTCTGTATCTCTCTTAGACTGGAGTTTATCTGAGATGGTAGGGGAGAGAAAGAGGAGTGTGTGTGTGTGTGTGTGTGGTGGTGGGGGGGCATCAACTGTCAAGCTAAGGATAGATGTGACTCTTGCTGATAGGGAGATCACAGTCATTCTCATAATAGAGCCTCTTTGATTAAGACTTATTTTAATGCCACGGTGGCAGCGGGCTATTATTGTCCTATGTCAGTTCGGTTGGCAGGGCTGCTTGACAATGCAAATGTATTGCAATGATGACTTCAGGGGCGTTGTCCGTCCTTGACACACAGAGAGTCCCTGTTTATGAACCTCTAAAAGGCCAAGCCTTTATCACTATTGCCAATGGAAATGCTTTGAATAACATATTTATAAATGGCAAAAAGACAGTAAAAATTATGAAAGGAGTAAGGTTTTGAAGTGTCTGTCCTATAAGATATAAAAAAGCTCACAAAATATTTTGTTTTTTTTTGGACACATATTTATGCCCTTTTTTGGGGGGGGCACAAAACGACCTCCATACTTCCATTCGTTTATGTGGATTACCTTCAGATGAGTCCCTTGACAACACTTGTGTGTGTGTGTGGGGGGGGGGATTTTGATGGGGATTTGTTTTATTATGTTACTTAGATTGGCACATGGGTGCATCAATAGACTCCTAAGGATTAATGGTTAACCCCCTGAGACGACGGTCTGGTCAAGCAGACCCGCAGTTACCCACACATACAGTAGTGCACTGCTGGTTCAAACTGTTTATTGTCAACATCCTCAACAAGCAGAAAATGATCATTCAAAAACAAAATGTTAACTGGCAATTGACATCCTCCTTTTGAATATCTGTATTCTGTGGTCAAAGCGTAACTGTACACATCCAGACAAAAAAAAGGTTCACTGAATAAACGCTCATACCCACACACACAACTTTTAAGCACTCACGCATGCACCAGAACGCGCAGACAGACACACGCGCACGCACACACACACACACACACACACACACACACACACACACACACACACACACACACACACACTGTAGTTCTGACAGAGCACTGATAGAGGGGTCAGTGAATGTCCAGTGATTTGTCAGAAAGAGGTGAGGGTGCCTTCCTAACAGGGTAGGTGTGGCTTGGGCCGGCGGACCATCAAACCCCCAGAGGCAGATGGGTAGGCGAGGCTGGGGCGTAAACCTCTAGCCAGTGATGTCATCTGTGTCTTATCACTAGTTACAGTAAGGTGTAGCACCCTGTCACCAAGAAAATAGTAAACAAACAAACATTTGACCAACTGGGGACATTTTGTTAGTCCCCACAAGGTCAAATGCTATTTCTAGGGGGTTTAGGGTTAAGGTTAGAATTACTGTTAGGGTTAGAATTAGATTTTGGGTTAGGGTTAGTTTAAGGGTTAGTTTTAGGGTTAGGAGATAGGGTTAGGCTTTTAGGTTAAGGTTAGGGTAAGGGTACGGTTTAGTTGTTAAGGAAAATAGGATTTTGAATGGGATGAATTGTATGTCCGAACAAGGTTAGCTGCGCAAGAATCTGTGTCTCTGTGTGTGTTTGTGTGTGGATGCTCTGTTGCCCTGTTATTGCAGTAGCACGCCCTATTGGCTGCAGTGTTGCTATGCCCATCTCTTCTCTTACAGCCCAGTCTCTGTCACTAGACGAGTCAGCCGCTGGGCCATAAGAGGGAGACATGTCTTCATCAATCAATCCACCATTAGATCAATCAATTAATAGATAAATCAGTCCATTTTCATTTATTATAGAGCCATTTCCAGGAGATGGAGAGGGCTAGTGGTATGATGTAGTTATAAAGACTGAACTGACAGATGGAAGATGAGATGGAGGCAGAGAGCCGAGTGAGCCAAGAGACTAAAGAGCTGAAATCTCATTTTCTTGCTGGCCTTGAAAGTGGAGCATGCCCAGTGCTGGTGTTCTCTCCTCTCCCCCACTCAGAGATGGTGCTGCTGCAGTGTTTCCCAGCAGGCTCAGCACAGCACAGCCCAGCCAAGGCTCCCCCTCTCCTTCATGAACAGCTGTGTTATGAAGTGGTGCAGTTGTCAGACTACAACCGCCCTATAGTTCTCTCTCTCTTTCCCTTCCTCTCTCCTTCCCTGTCCCTGTATCTCTCTCATACACATTCTCTCTCCGCTCTCCATTCTGCTGGTTTCTCCCACACTCGCTCCCTTCCTTCTCTCTAGCCTCTCTGAGTGTGGTTTCCATGGTGACAGCTGTGTGCTGCGGAAACGTCAAAGAGCCGAATTCACCCAGGAACGTTTCCTAATTAAACACTTAAATAATCTCTCCTTCTCTAGCTCGCTTGCTCTTTCTCTCTCACGTTCCTTCTCTCTTTCTCACTCCCTCTTTGCTCATCTCTCTCGCTCTCTCTTTCTGTCTCTCTTGCTCTCCCACTCTCTCACTCACTCTTTACCTCTCTCCTAAAGCACACTTTTTGCTCCACTCACTAAATGGCCATGCTAGATTGGAATCCATTCACCAGTTTGCAGCATAATAAATGAAGGAGTCAATTTGGTCTGGGTTGTCTTTCCGTCTCTCTCATGTCAGCTGTTGCTCAGCAGCTCAGAATCTGAGGTGACCTTGGTGAAACTGACCTTGGGAGAAATAGCCCTTTCCTTTCCTGAGGCCTCCAGATGTCAGTCACATTGATTTGTGTTGTGTGTGTGTGTCTCCCCTGCAGGGCTGCTTTGCCAGCATTCTGACAGACAGCAGCTCTTCTTTTTCAACCTGGTCTCAGAGCATTTCGTATTATTCTGGATGTAAATCCGCAACAATCCATTTAGCATGATATGTTACGTTTCGTATAAATATCTGTCAATTTAAACTAGAGAGATCTGGGGTTTTTTGTGCACTGGATGCATCTCAATCCACCACATCCGCCCATGTCACCCTTCCGCATCTGCGGTGAAAAGTTTGTCAGACCATAAGACATCCCGAAAATCCGACTTCTCACAAAATCGTCGGTAAAATCCGAATGGTTTGGCCATAAAAACTATTATGACCCCTCTATGGAAAGATGAGACTCTCATGATGGTGTTCCATTTTGCTCTACGACTCGGTACCGCGGATCTGCCAACTTCTGTCTGGAGCGTCCGAAGAGTTTGTGCTACACATTAATATGACCCCTCTGTGCAAAGGTGAGACTCTCACGACTACCAATAATCACTCTGTGTGACCCTGATTTAGCCCACTGCAGTAAACGTTTAAAGTAACCATGTGTCTTATGTAACCATACCAAACATAACATATCATATTAACTTGAGCGTCCCGGATTTACATTTACTATGTTATGTCTAGCCTATGAGACCAGGCTACCTCTCCCCACCTCATTCAAACTCACTGTGTCAGTCACAGCTGCACAGATACAGGGACACCATCCGCATTCCCCAGACTGTCAGGGACGTAGAGATATATGTCCCGTGTCAGTCTAAGGCCTGAATTTCAAAAGGCTGATCCAGGTTGTAGAATGGTAATTACATAGTTACCTGCCTGTGTAGTTCGGTGGTTCAACAAGACCATGTCTCAGTGTGTGCTCATCTCAGCAAGTAGATAAATATAATGTTCCAAGGTGGCTAAGCAGCAGCTAAGACTGTTTTGTCTGATAACGAGACTGTTTGCTTGTCAACCCTGTGTCTTACACTGCTTTACTTGATCCTTGACATACTCCCGCTCTATCTTTTTACATTCTTCCCACCCCCTACCTCTCTTTGCGGTGTTCTCTCCCCACTGCTGCCCTTTGCTTCCCCTCTCAAATTCAAGTCAACAGACAAGTGTTAAAAAGCAGGGACTCGTCCCCATTCTGCACCCCCCACAACCCCCACACACTTTGCTTGCAGAAAAGCAGACAGATGTAAACAATGTGAGGGGTGTTTTTAAACCATTACGTCTTGAAAGGTAAACCCTGGTGCTTGTGAAAGGGTACAAGGTGCTGATGAGCGGCGTGCTGTCTGTGTGACGATGTGCAGGTATAGGAAAGAGGGGCTCTGAATGGAGGGGTGCTCCGCAGCTTCATCATACAAGACAGCTATCTGGTCTGATCTGAGAGCAGGCTGCAGGAGGGGCTGTGGGGATGGGTGTTGGGGCTGGATGTTGGCCCAGGATGCCGTCAGAGATGGTTGGGGTCTGTGCAGGGTTTATGAGCAGGACATCCAGGGAATCCAAGCCAAAACTTTTTGGGGTTCAAGCCAAATTATTTCTATTTATTTCTATTTACCCCCCCACCCCCCTCTCTCGGCCCCACCACCAGAGCCTGATCCCAGGACTGCCCCGAGGCTTGACGGTTGAGAAACAACAGATGCTTCCTAATGGAGTAGAAAAGAGGGTCAGAGTATTCTGTGTGTGCCTGTGTTTTTTTCATGTTTAGGGGGTGGATCAGTTTTAATATTGCAGATAGATTGTGGGTTCTATTAATATAATTGTCTGCATTATTTCCAATCACCCATATATATATTTCAAATATATATTTTTCCTTCTTTATTAATGTACCCTTAATCCTACCACCCCTCCCCTAATTGGGGTAAAATAATTGACAACTATATTTAGGCTTGTACTTCCAGCTTATACATACTATATACATTTTACGGACACTGTATATTTACATGAGTTATTTTTTTAAATTTGTTTTTAGGCCCAACCTTCAGCTACCCTCAGCCCTTCCCATCTTCATTTGAAAACCAGGTTCTGAACCTTTCTATTCTCATAGTTTCTACAGATTGTAAATAAAAGATGCATATTTTTACAAAAAGTATTATTATATTACTGATCAATGGACTGTGTCTTTTCAAGTCAACCAGCAGTGCTGTTTGCAGAGTTAGCTCCAGGTAAATGTTACAATTCTTCAGCCATTTCTGAACCTGCGACCAAAAACAACCTACATAATGGGCAGTACCAAAACAACACATCTAATGGTTCTGTCTCGTTGCAGCAAAATATGTATCCCACATTTGTAGTTGTATCCCCAAAATGAAATTTTTGCACATTTATAAAAAATAAAAAACACAAATGTCTTATTTACATAAGTATTCAGACCCTTTACTAGGAGACTCGAAAATTGAGCTCAGGTGCATCCTGTTTCCATTGATCATCCTTGAGATGTTTCTACAACTTGGAGTCCACCTGTCATCCTTGAGATGTTTCTACAACTTGGAGTCCACCTGTGGTAAATTCAATTGATTGGACATGATTTGGAAAGGCACGCACCTGTCTATATCAGGTCTTACAGTTGACAGTGCATGTCAGAACAAAAACCAAGCCATGAGGTCGAAGGAATTGTCCGTAGAGCTTCGAGACAGGATTGTGTCGAGGCATGGATCTGGGAAAGGGTACCAAAACATTTCTCCAGCCTTGAAGGTCCCCAAAAACACAGTGGCCTCCATCATTCTTAAATGGAAAAAGACTCTTCCTAGATCTGACTGCCCGGCCAAACTGATCAATCAGGGGAGAAGGGCCTTGGTGAGGTAGGTGACCAAGAATCGGATGGTCACTCTGACAGATCTCCAGAGTTCCTCTGTGGAGATGGGAGAACCATCTCTGCAGCACTCCACCAATCAGGCCATTATGGTAGAGTGGCCAGACGGAAACCACTCCTCAGTAAAAGCCACATGACAGTCCGCTTGTAGTTTGCCAGAAGGCACCTAAAGACTCTCAGACTATGAGAAACAAGATTCTTTGATCTGATGAAACCAAGATTGAACTCTTTAGCCTGAATGCCAAGCATCACGTCTGGAGGAAACCTGGCACCATCCCTAAGGTGAAGCATGGTGGTGGCATCATCATGCTGTGGGGACGTTTTTCAGCGGCAGGGACTGGGAGACTAGTCAGGATCGACGGAAAGATGAACGGAACAGTGTACAGAAAGATCCTTGATTAAAACCTGCTCCAGGGCACTCAGTACCTCATACTGGGCGAAGGTTAACCTTCCAACAGGACAACGACCCCAAGCTCACAGCCAAGACAATGCAGGAGTGGCTTCGGGACAAGTCTCTGAATGTCCTTGAGTGTCCCAGCCGGACTCAGAACTTGAACCCAATTGAACATCTCTGGAGAGAAAATAGCAGTGCAGCGACGCTCCCCATCCAACCTGACAGAGCTTGAGAGGATCTGCAGAGAAGAATGGGAGAAACTCCCCAAATACAGGTGTTCCAAGCTTGTAGTGTCATACCCAAGAAGACTCCAGGCTGAAATTGCTGCCAAAGGTGCTTCAACAAAGTACTGAGTAAAGGGTCTGAATACTTAAGTCAATGTGATATTTCAGTTTACAATTTTTATACATTTGCACACATTTCTAAAAACCTGTTTTTGATTTGTCATTATGGGGTATTGTGTGTATATTGACAGAGGGAAAAAAAATATTTAATCAACTTTAGAATTAGGCTGTAACGTAACAAAATGTGGAAAAAGTAAAGGGGTCTGAAAACTTTCTGAATGCACTGTATTTTTGTAAACCTAACTCCACCAGTCGTATTTATGATATTATTAGCAAATATGACATTTAAAAAAAAAAAAAATTATGTTTTAAATTACATTTGAACCATAATATGTGTTGTAATATTTGTGTTTTCTGGTGGATTAAACTGAAATTGCTACCAGCTTTCCATAGTTTATTTTAAAGATAGCGATATTCCGGAGATTTTTTCATTTTCAAATAACCGAAAGTGAGAAGTTTTAATCTGAATAAAGGGAAAAAGGCCATTTTTGAACATGGGGTGAGCCATTACTAACCTGCTGTAAAAACCAGTTTGGATTTAAGTACACATTCTGTATGACTGAAGACTTTATTGAGAGGTTCAATGCTTTAATATCTATTAATTTCAGCCCTCCGAATTCATATTCGTTATATAAATAGGCCCGTTTAATTTTGTCTGGCTTTCCATTCCAAATAAAGTGAATATCTTTTGCTTATATACTTTTAAAAAACAAGTTCGGTGTAGGCAATTAATCAGGGTGTTTGTTACAGAAATAGACATGGATTTACCTTTCCATGGAAGCAAGATCTTATCTATTTTTGCAAATTTTCTATTAAAATATATTTTGGTGAGATCTTTTCCTTCTTTCTGGATATGAATACCAAGTATGTCCACTTCACCATCAGACCATTATTGGTAAACTACACAGTAATGTAAAAGTGGTATTTTTTTTTTAGCGATCAAATGCGTAATATGGTACACTTATCATAATTATTATAGTGCCTGTGTGTGTCCCTGCTGCAGGGCCGGTTCCAGGCATAAACAACATTAGAGCTCTAGCTGGCCCCCAAACTTGGTTGTGCATCGGCAATGTTTCTCTTATGTCAGTCACTGACAGTCACTCAATTAGCCATGTCAGCTAACAATCTTTAGATTTTTTTAAACTTTATTTTACTAGGCAAGTCAGTTAAGAAGAAATTCTTATTTTCAATGACGGCCTAGGAACAGTGGGTTAACTGCCTGTTCAGGGGCAGAACGACAGATTTGTACCTTGTCAGCTCAGGGATTCAAACTTGCAACCTTTCGGTTACTAGTCCAAAGCTCTAACCACTAGGCTACCCTGCCGCCCCAGATTAGTAAGATGACGCCGATAGACACGGCCACTCTGTTTCTGGCTCCTTAAGCAACTTTGCAGTATTTTTGTGTGTGTGTGTGTGTTATTTCTCACGTTATCAGCTCAGAACATTTCTTGCATCATTACATACAGCCAGAAATAACTTTCAGATTTCACGGCGGCGGTAACTCACCAGCATTTCGACCAGAAATACGACTTTCCTGAATTGGATCTTTTGTTCGTACCCCACCAAGGTGATTGAACTTATCTAAGACGCAATCTTTAGATTTTTTTTTAAAGACGCCACCAGGAGAGGAGAGCTATTTGGAGTTGACTTTTTGTCTACCGCTTCCGAGTATATTACTCACTAATGTTCAGTCCCTGGACAATAAAGTAGACAAGCTCAGGGCGAGGATCTCCTTCCAGAGAAACATCAGGGACTGTAACATTCTGTTACACGGAATCATATCTCTCTACAGATATACTGTCCCCGTCCATACACCCAGCTTGATTCTCAGTACATCGCGCAGATAGGAATAAAGAACCCTCCAGGAAGAAGAAAGGCAGAGGTATAAATGCAGCCTCAGTTTACATGATTAACGACTCATTGTGGTAACGTACAGGAACTCAAGTTATTTTGTTCACCCGACCTAGAATACCTCACAATCAAATATCGACCGCATTACATCCGGAGAGAATTCTCTTTTGTCATCGTCACAACCTTGTATATTTCCCCTCAAGCCGATACCATGACGGCTCTCAAGGAACTACACTGGGCTTTGTGCAAACTGGAAACTGAGGCTGCATTTATTGTAGCTGGGGACTTGAAAAAAGGGGGAAAAAACTACCGAAGTTCTGTCAACACATTGCCTGTAGTAGTGGCAGTTCAAAAACTCTTGACCATTGTTACTCACTTTGGCAAATCAGATCACGACTCCATTCTGCTCCTCCCTTCCTATAGGCAGAAACTCAAACAGGGAGTACTCGTGCTAAGGTCTATTCAATGCTGGTCTGACCAATCAGAATGTTATGGACATATTCGATCTCTCCCTCCCTTTACCTAAGGTAAATTAACTAAATGACTATTGCCCCGTATCAATAACTTCTGTCATCATGAAGTAATTGGAGAGGCTAGTTAAGGATCATATCACCTTCACCTTACCTGATACCCTAGACCCACTGCAATTTGCATATAGCCCCAATATATCCACGGATGATCCAATCGCCATCGCACTGCCCTATCCCACCTGGACAAGAGGAATACCTATGTAAGAATGCTGTTCATTGACTACAGCTCAGCCTTTAACACCATGGTACCCTCCAAGCTCATCATGAAGCTTGGGGCCCTGGGTCTGAACCCCGCCCTGTGCAACCGGGTCCTGGACTTCCTGACAGGCTGCCACCAGGTGCTGACGGTAGGCAACAACACCTCCACTACACTTGTCCTCAAAACAGGGGCCCAACAAGGGTACGTGCTAAGCTCCCTCCTGTACTCCCTGTTCACCTATGACTGCATGGACAGGGAGTACAGCCTCCAACTCGATCAACAAATTTTCAGACGACATAAAAGTGGTAGGCCTGATTACCAACAATGACGAGACAGCCTACAGAGAGGTGAGGGCCCTGGCAGAGTGGTGCCAGGAAAATAACCTCTCCCTCAACGTCAACAAAATAAAGGAGCTGATCATGGACTTCAGAAGACAGCAGAGGGAGCACGCCCCTATTCACATCGACACGGCCGAAGTGGAGAAATTGAATAGCTTAAAGTTATTCAGCATACACATCACTGGCAATCTGAAATGGTCCACCCACACAGGCATAACAGCGCCTCTTCAACCTCAGGAGGCTGAAGAAATGTGGCTTGGCCCCCAAGACTCTCAATTGTGCATCTGTAAAAGTTTGTGAGAGCATCCTGTCGGGCTGGTACAGCAACTGCCCAACGCATCAACGGAGGCACACTGCCTGCCCTCCAGGACATCTACAGTGCCTGGTGTCACAGGAAGGCCAAGAAGATCATCAAGGACCTCAGCCCGAGCCATCATCCAGAAGGAAAGGTCAAAACAGGTGCATCAAAGCTGGGATCGAGAGACTGAAAAACAGCTTCTATCTCATGGTTATCAGACTGTTAAATAGGCATTACTACCCGGCCTCCACCCAGTACCCTGCTCTGAACTTAAGTCATGGTCACTAGCTGGCTACCACTCAGTTACTCAACCCTTCACCTTAGAAGCTGCTGTCCTATGTACATAGACATGGAACACTGGTCACTTTAATAATGTTTACATACTGTTTACTTATTTCATATGTATACACTGTACTCTAGTCAAGGCCATTCTATTCAATCCTATCCTATTGCTGTAGATATACTATTATATCATACGTATTCTTCAGATAGACAATATATTCTATCCACATACTGTTCATAATGTCTATACATCCCATCACATACACTATATATACAAAAGTATGTGGACACCCCTTCAAATTAGTGGATTCGGCTATTTCAGCCACACCTGTTGCTGACAGGTGTATAAAATATAGAGCACACAGCCATGCGATCTCCATAGACAGACATTGGCAACAGAATGGTCCTATTGAAGTGACTTTCAATGTGGCACCATCATAGGATGCCACCTTTCCAACAAGTCCGTTTGTCAAATTTCTGCCCTGCCAGAGCTGCTGGTCAACTGTAAGTGCTGTTATTGTGAAGTGGAAACGTCTAGGAGAAACAACGGCTCAACATTTAAATTACATTAAAATCTAACAGATTCCCAGAGCAACCCACAGGAGCAACCAGGGTGCCCAAGGGCACGTCGACAGATCTCCCACCAAGTCAAAGCGGGGACCCGAACCAAGTAGTGGTAAGCCACACAGAACGTGACTGCCGAGTGCTGAAGCATATAGTGCGTAATAATCATCTGTCTTTGGTTGCAACACTCACTCCCAAGTTCTAAACTGCCTCTGGAAGCAACGTCAGCACAAGAACTGTTCGTCGGGAGCTTCATGAAATGGGTTTCCATGACAGAGCAGCGGCACACAAGCCTAAGATCACCAAGCGCAATGCCAAGCGTCGGCAGGAGTAGTGTAAAGCTTGCCGCCATTAGAGTCTGGAGCAGTGGAAACGTGTTCTCTGGAGTGATGAATCATGCTTCACCATCTGGCAGTCTGACGGACAAATCTGAGTTTGGCGGATGCCAGGAGAACGCTACCTGCCCGAATGCATAGTGCCAACTGTAAAGTTTGGTGGAGGAGGAACAATGGTCTGGGGTTGTTTTTCACGGTTCAGGCTAGGCCCCAGTGAAGAGAAATCTTAACGCTACAGCATATAATGACATTATAGATGATTCTGTGCTTCCAACATTGTGGCAACAGTTTTGGGAAGGCCCTTTCCTGTTTCATCATGACAATGCCCCCGTGCACAAAGCGTGATCCATACAGAAATGGTTTGCTGAGATCGGTGTGGAAGAAGGTGACTGGCCTGCACAGAGCCCTGACCTCAACCCCATCAAACACTTTTGGGCGATGAATTGGAAGGCCGACTGCAAGCCAGGCTTAATGGATCAAAATCTCACTTAGGTTCCCAAAAGGCTAGTGTGTGTGTGCAAGACAGAGAAACCTAGCTGCGTATAGTATCTGTCTTTCTTTCCTTTCTACTTAGTAGATCCAGGATCAGTCAGTGACTGGGTCACTGTCTTTGTGAGCTGGACTGACATGAACTGATTTGTCCCGCCCTGATCTGTTTCACCTGTCCTTGTGATTGTATCCACCCCCTCCAGGTGTCGCTTATTTTCTCTAGTGTATTTTTTCTGTCTCTCTGTGCCAGTTTGTCTTGTATGTTCAAGTCAACCAGCATGGTGTCCCGTGCGCTTGCTTTTCTATTCTCTTTTACTAGTCCTCCCGATTTTGACCTTTGCCTGTTTTTCTGGACTCCATCCCCGCCTGCCTGACCATTCTGCCTGCCCTGACCTCGAGCCTGCCTGCCATCTGGTACCTCTGGAACTCTGAACAGGTTTTGACCTTTTGCCTGTCCACGACCATTCTCTTGCCTACCCCTTTTTGGATTGTTATTAAACATCTTGGACTGTAACCATCTGCCTCCTGTGTTTGTATCTGTGTCTGTAGAGTCTCAGATAAAGATTTAATACTGCAGGTCTCTCCATAGTAGTCTGCAGCTGTGTGTGTGCGCGCGTGTGAATGTGATCATACATCAGTGGTGGCTGGTGGGAGGAGCTATAGGAGGATGGGTTCATGGTATTGGCTGGAATGGAATCAATGGAACTGTATTAAACACAAACATATGGAAACCACATCTTTGACATCTTTGCCATTACAATGAGCTGTCCTCCTATAGCTCCTCCCACCAGCCTCCACTGTCAAACATAGCCGCGTTTTCTTGTTTGTAAACAGGATGAAGAGTAGGCGCCCTCAAAGTGAGGTTGGTACACCCACAACATCCCCAGGCTAGTACACACTCCCAGGCACATGCCCACACACATGGATAAGTGCAGCCATTTTAGGCAGGATGGACTGCTCTTATCCCTTATTTAATCTTCCATCCATTTTCTTGGTGGTGGCCCTGCCTGAAAACAAGAGTTAATGAGGAGCAGAGAGGAAAAGGTTGGGGGCCATGTGCACAGAGCTCATCAATGTACACACATGTTATTCTTCCTCTCCTTCAATTTCACAACACAGGATTTTCATGTCATGGCAGAAACACAGTGGGGAGGAAAACAGTGACATTTTTAGTCCTGTAGCATATTTGTTTTCCTTCTATTTTTGTAAAGATGGCTGAGACATGTCCTTCACAAAGAACACACTGCACTTACAACACAGATTGTTTAATTAAACCCACCCTCTTGCCTGAGTCATTTTATTATCAGGTACTTCCTTCTAATGTACCTGCATTACTG
Source organism: Oncorhynchus tshawytscha (assembly GCF_018296145.1). Lineage (NCBI taxonomy): Eukaryota > Metazoa > Chordata > Actinopteri > Salmoniformes > Salmonidae > Oncorhynchus > Oncorhynchus tshawytscha. Next base: position 5,782,044 of record NC_056458.1, on the reverse strand, counting down.
TTACATTAGTATTGTTACATTATACACTGACACTCTGTGAGGCACACACACAGATACAGATACACATACACACAGACACTAGTGCCAGAGAGGACAGCAGAGGCACGGTAACGAGTCTCATCTTGCTCAACAGAGTGGGAGGAAGGGGGAGGAGAGATGGGGGGGAGTAGGAGGGGAGAGGGGGTGAGGAGGAAGAGGGAAGGGGTTGATTCGTGACACACCGAAGCCCTTCAAGTCCTGCTTGCTCTGTCATCCCCGCTGACAGATTAGATCACCATGTAGAAACTGTAAGAGAGGAGGAGGAGAGGGAGATGTAAACAGAGGGAGCGATGTTAAGTGTGGGGTAAAGAGAGAGAGAGAGAGAGAGAGAGAGAGAGAGAGGGACTGGACCAAGTTGGCATTGGGCACCTGGGCTCTATTTGGTGTTTGAAGTTCCCTGGGTTGAGATTTGCGGTGAGCGGGCTGACTTGTTGGGACATGACGAACGCCCCCCCCCCCGTGAGGGGCCTGATGCCAAACCAGAAGATGAGTCATGCTGAGTTTAACTTAGGCCAGTTTCATTGGATGTTCTAGTCTGTTGGTTACAGGGTAGCCCTAACGTTGTCAATGTACAATACTTCCACAGACCAGGTGGAACGGGGGCAACTGCTGGGCGAGTGTCTTGAGCGACCTCCAGAGTTAACGTTCGAGACAAGTTTGCGAGTTTTCATTATAGTAAAACGGTCTATTCTCTAAATTTTTTTTTCGATGTCTCTCGAGAATCTCCTTCCAATCTCATCAATGTAAAACCTCGCTTAGTAATGGGTGGTTCGCTTTCGATTATTTGTTTCGATAGCTTGCGTTCGTTAGAAGCTTGAAGAACCAATCACACGTCTATCGGAGAGAGACAGGACCAGTGGCGAATGAGGTGATCCCCTCCCCTCATTATAAGGAGCCACTCACCCACCATCTGATCATTCTCACCTATGTTCTTCACGAAAAGTACTACTCTAAGGGACAGATCGAAATTTACAGAATGGTTACCTGGAGGAAAATGGGGGAGGTTTTTTCATGCTTTTTTAATTTCAGTCAAGGGGAGGGTCTAGTATTTTTTTTAAATCTAGTCCAGGGGAGGGTCACGTAATTTGTCATTGATGACATTTCAATAGTTTTTTAAAAATTAGTTGCTTATCAGGCTATATATCGGTGTGTGCACGATGCCGCCCGTCACCTCTGATTCTCCGCTGGGCACGCAATATCAATTGCACCTATAGGCTATTTAGTGTGGTGTCAATCAAATGATCTACCCGCTATAGGCTATGAAGTGTATGCTCGGAAAAGCCCAGAGCAAAGTTATATTTCTAAGATAGCTGGGATGGTGTAAATACAACTAGGCTGCATTACACACCACAATCGATATTCCAACCCTGAGCCCGGTCTGCTCTGCTTTGACAGCTTGCTACTACTATCATAGATTTTTTATTCAAAACAATATGTTTCCATGCCCATTATGTATTTATCAGAATTACCGACCTCACAATAAGCCAGATTTGAGGAATTTACATTGTGGTGCTGAAACTTGAAATCAATCGGAAATGAACAGCTCATGGTGCTGAAAGTAGGCAAATTTGTCTGTAAATTCAACAATCCGCCATGCACTCTTTTTAAATAGCCTTCCACCAGGCCAATGAAGGTCTGTTAAGTTAAAAACCAAGACTCCAATTGAGGGGTTATGAGAGGGTCTGCCATAGACCTACCTCTTCTTCAAGAAAATGTCAAAAAAGCACAGGCCTACCCCTTGTTAGCTTAAGATGTTGGAGATAAATATAATGGATCCCATAATATAAATCGATCTATAACAGCGCTTTGGTCCATGATGCTTTATGCTAGAAACAAGCTGTAAAATACCCAGGAAAGACGTGACTCCGATGCATATGGGATATCATTGTTTTGTTTCTTTGACATTCAAAGGCTGACTTTGCTAGGGACGTAATCTAATTCTGTCACTATCAATTGATTTAAGCTATTAACTTTCTGTACATTAGAAGATTTTGTCGTTGTTGTTGTTGCTTAAACGCTCACTGTCTAGGGTGGAAGAGTAGGCCTAACTTTTGAAAGTACCATGTTCAGATTCCTAATGACGCCTCAGATTTGATTATTTGCAAACAGGGACAGTTTCATTGCAAACAAGACACACTGATTTGGCATTGTAGAAATATGATAAGATGAACACATAGGCCTATCTCTCTGTCCATGCTTAGCATGTAATTCTGGTCATTTGTGTGGTATTACATTTTTTTACGTAGAATTACGTAGAATTGCATGAAATGTTTATAACAGGATATTTTTTCCTCGGACCTGCAAATACCATGCTAGATTCATGCTTTTACTATGAAGGAGATCTTTCCAACCCTACCCTTGTCCATTGTGGTCTGTGAACCCACAACCTTCTGGCCTGCAGCTCTGTGTGCTATAAAAAAAAAATCACGTTTTGATATGTAATAACAGGACGAAGAACAGTTTCTAAAACTGCATATCTAAGGCTCTGGTCTATCCAAGAAGTAAGGGTAAATGGTAGACATGTTCTCTGCTATCCACTTTGTTTTAATTATTGTTTTGGATATAGAGGGTCACTAGTTGTTTTTCAAGTGTTCAGGGAGGGTTTAGATCCAAAATATTTTGCTGAATGGAGGGCCATCCATTTTCATTTCAGATATGTCCGATTTTTCTCTCTCCATGTAACCCTTATTATATATAACCTAAGCTCTCCTCAGCACGACTTGATCTGTTTTCCTGTTCAGTTATTCGCAGCCGCCGTACGCAGGTTTTTCAGCTCTCATCTTCTGTGATGGGTGACTATCGAAAGGATAGTTTTTGCTTCGGGTAAGTTAGTTTTTTTCCTGTTTTTTCTTCCCTTTGTCTCCTGTGGTAGCTAGCGTCACACGGCTTGATACTGAAACTTGGCTAGCTTAGCTGCATGGCTTAGGGAACCTGGGTAGCTCACCACCGGAAAGGGTAGAATTATTAGCGCTCTCTCTCATTAACTCAGCCCACGCCCCGCCATAACACATTGACTAGACCAACTGCCCTAGCTTCACTGCTTATTGCAAAACTAACAAAGTGCTAGCTTCCTCCGGCTAACATTGTGCTTACTAGCTAGGCTATTACCCAGTGTTGTGGAGTAATGAACTACATGTAATTCAACTAGTAATTTAAGTACATTCTGCAGTAGCTTGGTAGTAGTTGAACTAGATTCATATTTAAATAAGGTTTTCAGTAGTTCATGACTTTTTGCCATGTTGCAGTCCATCTAACTACTGGAACTACACACTACTTTGTTTTGCAAAAATCTAATAAAATATGGGTGCACTAATTTCCTTTCTTTTTTGGCTTCAAACGTGTCTATAATTCTCACTTGAAACCTAGCTGTTGTGTTGAATAGGCTAAAATACACATTCTGTTAACATTTGACCCCAGTGATCTGTTTGTGCAATTTGAAGTATATGACAGTTCAGACCGCCATACGGTTATTTTTCACAAAGTATTTCGGATGCAGTGAGCAATTTTTTCAAAGTAACTTTAGTTCAGTGAACTATAGTTTTTAAAAGGACGCTTTAGTGTAGCTGAACTTCTTCCATTGTAAAATAAATGGTATCTTGGTAAACTATATTTTCAGAGTAGCTTTTCCCAACACTGGTCCTACCAAATCAAAGTAATGGGAATACTTGCACACTGAGAAAGCACATGTTTCATCTCCCTCACTAAAGCAGTTAGTTGTAGTGTGTGCGTGTGTAAACAGGAACTTGGTGAGAGGACGGTGTAACGTCATTCTTCCTCCTCTTCTGAGGAGGAGTAGCGAGAAGGATATGAGGACCAATGCGCAGCGTGGTAAGTGTCCATAACGTTTATTTTAAAGACATAAACTGAACACTACAAAACAATAAACGTGAAACGAACTAAACCGAAACAGTACCGTGTGGCAACAAACACTCACACGGAAACAAACACCCACAACCCAAAAGTGAAACCCAGGCTACCTAAGTATGATTCTCAATCAGGGATAACGATTGACAGCTGCCTCTGATTGAGAACCATACTAAGCCAAACTCAAAACCCCAACATAGAAAAACACACAGACTGCCCACCCAACTCACGCCCTGACCAACTAAAACAAAGACAAAACAAAGGAACTAAGGTCAGAACGTGACAGACGGAAACAATTAGAATCTGGGGCGGGGATTTAAAAATATATAAATATATATATATATATTTTTTTACATTTCTTCAACAGAGGGAATAATCATCAGAGATATTCATTTTGATCTATAACCGTAATAGGAAGGGAATGATAGCAAACGTAACAACTAATTTCTTTGATCAGTAACTGTAATACTGTTCCAATTGGAGTAACACAAACTGTTATATTACTTGTTTCTGCAAAACGCGTTACCCCCAACACTGGCCATGAGGCACCAAATAAGCTAGCTCATGCCTGTCAAGGCGAATTCGCAGCAGGCGCTACTAGGTTACAGGACTTATTCCACTAATTAGGGATGTAGGAAGGGTAACAGTGGCTTGACCACGGCCCAACCTTGACTCCCTGATTTCAATGTACTATGGCCATTGAGGCAGGTACTCAAACCCCCTCACTCTTGTTGCTGGCACCCGCCGATGCTGGGATGCCGGCTGCTACTGGCTCTCCCATCTACGGTGGAATTGCCAGCCTACTCTCTTGTGTAATACATTTAACGTTCACTCGTTTCGTTGGCTAAACTAACCGGTTATGCCTCACCTTGCTACGGTCAAAAGAGACTCCTAGACTGAGAAAGGATGCTACCCGTACGGCTTTCTTTGGGTAACACTGTGCCCTCACAACCCTGAGAATCAAGGCACTGAGAGAGTCTCCACCAACATAGACAGTTACCTGCTTAGCTCCCCATCCTGGGAGCAAGCAGTAAGAGACATTGCTTCCCTTGTAACCCCCCCTCTCCAAGCTGGGGTTCAATATCAATCAGGGGGTGAAAAAAGATAATATATAGGCATAATGCTGGATTCTCTCTCGCCATTCGACACTCTTAGATTAACTCATTGGGTCGTTTCGACAGTGCCTCTCCCTTTCCACAGGGGGCGCTCGGTCACCATTTCAGTAGTACCTCTTGCCCCACTGAGGTTGAGAAAATTCCAGTACTGGGTGTCTGCCCAACGTATGTCTACACGGCATCACCACAATGGTCAGATAAAGGTATCCTCTGCATGTCTCTTGGCTCTCCGTCACTGGACGAGCCCCTCAATCTTTGTTTCTGGCACCCCTAGGGGTAGTGGCAAGAGGAAGGTGGTGATAACAGACATGCCACTCACAGGCTGGGGCGCCGTTGACGAGGGGAATGCAATAAACGCTGCATTGCTCACATAAAATGACCTAAAATTTCTGGCAGTGTTTCTTTCACTGAAACACTTTCTACCCTCCCTTTGGAATTGTCATGACTTGACCAGAACAGACAATACGACTGTGGTGGCTTACATCAACCACCAGGGTGGCACTTGGTCTCTGTGCTTACAGACTATCCATCAGGATTATTCAGTGGAGTAGGGCACACATACTGTCCCTACTCGCAACGCATGTCCCGGGAGTACTAAATGTAGGAGCAGACTTATTATCCAGGGAGAATCCCCTTTAAAAGGAATGGAGACTCCATCCCTAAGTGGTGAAACAGATCTGGAAGAACAGCCAAGCATCCGTAGATCTCTTTCATCACAAGAAAATGCGCACTACCCATTGTTCTTTGCGCTAGCTTTACTCCCCACTTTAGCCAGTGTGAGGGAAGAAGGCTCATCCCTCATCTTGGTAACCCCTCGATGACCAGGCAAGCTCCGGATAGCAGAGATCATTTTTTTCTGCTGTATGACGAGCCCTGGCATCTCCTGTGACCCAAGCGACCAGAGAGATTTTCCACCCTCACTCAGGAACCATGGCCCTCTGGGCCTGGCCTGTGAGAAGTTAAATCTGGATGTGACAGGCCTAGCGCTCGGAGTCATTGAGACTGAGCACTACACATTCACTATATGGAAACAAGTGGTGTGTCTTTGAGAAGTGGTGTGACCAAAAACAGATCATTCCTTACCAATGTTCTGTATCAGAGGTTTTCTACAGGACCTTATTGACTGAGGGAAGGCTTTCCCACTGTTAAAGACATGCTTCGGTTCTCTGGCGACTAAGAAAGCATTTTTTTGAGCCTCCCGCTTTGGGCTGGATGTTTCCATGTGTAGTTCAGACATACATAATCTATGAGAAGAATTACAGTCCCCTAGCAATTCGAGTTCTAGCCAATGAGCTTCAGCCGCTCGCAATTGAGTGACAGCTGGCGAGAGGCCTACCCAGCATTATCCTATGAAGTTGCAAGGAGGGCCCAAAGGCTCAATGGACACAGCAGAGGGAGAGAGAGCAATGGCACCGTGCACATATCTGCATATACTGGATGTGACGTACTATGCAATGTTCAAGGACCACTTTTGGCTCGTGAGTGAGATAACAGATCTACTGACTAAAAAGTATACAGAGGTACCGGAGAAGCTCTTTAAGGTCCATCTAATCACCATCTTGGCCTGTATTATATACTCTGAACGTCGCGTACGTTCAGTTCCGAAGCCTACAGTCCCATATTTCACAGGAGCCTTTTGAGCCACTGGAAATCATGAAGATGAAACATCTCTCCATTTAAACCGCTTTATTACAAAACGAGTGAATGAGCTACATGCACCGTCAGTTCACCATTTGTGCCTGCACGCTGCGATACGGGAGTTGGCTCTATACTTCATGTGAGATATTGAAATGAATAATTGAAAGAGAACTTAATCCCTGTTTTTTTAATCCCTGTTCTCCTCATGAGTGAGATATCTCACTGCATACCCTTACTCGCAAAAGTGTGCGGAAGTTCGGCCTGCTCGAGAATGAACAGAGGGCGGGCGAGTGGCTCTTTTTAATGAGGGGAGGGGCTCACCTCATTCGTCACTCGACCTGTCTGTCTCTGACAGACATGTGTGAGTGGTTCTTCAAGCTTCTGAGATCAGAAAACGTTTATTTGTCAGGCTATTGGATTTAATTACATCAATATATCAGCAGTAATTTACACTGTATGATTGCTGTGCAGTGTTGCTGGATGTGTAAGACAGAGTGCATGTGTGTGTGTGTGATTGTGAGAGAGAGATAGAGCTCGCTCCTCAGGTTGGTGATGACGATGCGCCGGCAGAGAGAGACGCGACCACAGACATGCTGGGGCTTGCTAGCACGGCAGGGGTAGGAGGACACAGGGAGGAGAAAGGGAGAGGCAGAAAGGGGCCAGAGAATGCGAGAGAGAGAGAGAGAGAGAGGAGGGAAAAGGGGAGAGGGAGAGGTGTGGAGAGGAAATGGATGATTGTGTGTAAGGAGCATATGCATATGTCATGCATTGTGACGTTTCTAGTTTTCTTTGTTTTCAATGCATATCCTCTTGTTAGGTTTCAGTGTTTATTACCTAAATCAGAACCACATTGTGTGAGTTTGGGGAGCATGTAGAGACCCCCTAACCAACATGCACAGGGGGAAGACCCAATGGGTGGTCAGCATGGGGGAGGGGTTAACTGGCCCCTCTCCAGGGGTGCAAGGGTCAGTCATAAAGACCAGATATGCTCCAAGCTAGAGGTATCTGGGGCTGGGGCTGGGGGAGGCTACAGGTGGCCTGCTATATGGGCCATCACCTCTGCTCTGTGGTCTCTGTGAATCCCAAACCACCCCCAGACCCCTATCAACTCGCTCCGAGGGCCCTCTGTTGTCACTTGTTCCTGATGAAACTCGAGGGTGACTTCCTGACAGTGGCGAGAGGATCAATAAAACCATCAAGTTCGGGACACACCGGTGATTTGAATGATGCAATTCATGTTCCGCTTTTAAATAATAAAACAAGCATGACGTTCAAATAAACAAATCCCATGCCATCTTATACACGTGTCAAATGACGAAATCAGACATAAACAAATGCACGTGGCATATCATTAGGCACGCCTCTGCATATTTTTTTTGTTGTTGTTGCGCAAACTCAATAATGTGGTGCCTTATGAAGCCGATGTGAGTTGCTCTGAAGCCGACAGCGTTGCTGGCATGGTCGAAGTGGCTAACATAGGGTCTAGATTGCCCCTACGCGTGTGAACATGCAAGTGTAGGGCAGAGGGGCGAGAGTGGAAGGGGTTGATTTGGGATTGGACCTCTCAGGTCTCCGCTCCAGCATGAGGGCCTAGAAGAGGCTGTGTTTATCGGATAGTTCTAGGCAGGGAACAGTTAATTGCCTATACAGCAATGAGAAATGCCTCCCTGCTCACCCCTTAGGTCTCTCTCACTACCCTCCCCTTTCTCTCCTTAGCGCGGTCTCCTAACTTCTCTCTCCCCCTCTTCAGTCGTCTCTTTCATTCTCTCTCTCTCTCTCTCTCTCTTTGCTTTGCTGTGAGTAGGTGTTTCCCTACTGTGGGTGATTGGTGCAAGTCTATATAGGAGGGGAGACGCTCTGACAAGCTTAGAGTCTAGCGTAACACGCTCCTCACAGGACTACCTGTTTTTGTCAGTGATTTTTTTTTCCTGAGAGGATTTACACTTTCAACTGACAGCATGTCGGAGGGCAGGAAGAAGGAGAGGAAAGGGAAAAAGAGTGGGGGGAAAAGGGCACGGAAAGAGGAGAGAGAGCGCAAAGAGAAAGAGGAGATCGAATTGGATCCAACAACAGGTAAAAATGACTCGATGGAGAGGACATTTGGAGGTGTGTGTGTGTGTGGTGGAATGGTGGGAGACTGCAGGGCCTGTGAAAGAATGTATCACCTTGTCTTCTCATAGCTTGCCACATGGAAGTGTTTCCTAATGTGGGCAGCATACATGCAGGGGCACATCTGTTGGTGTGGTCGAATGTGCCTTTGGCGTGAGAGCCCAAATCAAAGCCCTCAATGAGCTGGGGACCTCACTGCGCACACCACGGTAACACCACTGCAACACACAGCTGGTTTGGGAACATCTTGACAGCGGCCGCAGCGCTTAACAATTGTTTTCTTCACATTTCACTTTCGCAAACGTGTCTCATACAGCAGCCTGAAACTATTGCTTCGTTTAGTTTTCCCATGTCCTCAAGGGAGTGGGAAAACACGGTTTCCGAAGCAAAACATTTCGCTCACACGGTGTATAGTGAGGTACAGTATTACACAGTAACCCTATTCCTCACAGTGTACAGTAAACATGGACCAACAGAACACGCCCAGGGCCGTCCACCGTCTCTCAGCTTTAGTTCCTAGCGGCAGTGTTTCCCTTGTCAAGTGGTTCTCTCATTTCTCGCAGGAAAACCCTCTGCCATTTGAATTGCACTGCAGCTGCTGTCCTCTGAGTCACAAACGCAGCAATGTGCTCTCTCACTGGTTGCTGCTGCAAGCCGCAACACGCCCCTGCAGTTTGACACACGGTTAGCAGGTAATGCCTGCCCCAATCTCAGTCCTACTCCACTTAAACTATGTCCCGCACAAAAGGAATGATTCAACATTCTCTTTAGATACCACATTAGAGGTCTTCTCCGGTCCAAGAAGTTGGATCCGGACCTAAACAGACCAGAGGACAATCAGATCCAGAACCGAAAAGACCAGAACTTTACTTTTTACATTTTTTAAAAGTGGGACCTGACACGAATGGACCCGAGAACAATCAGACCTGGACCCGATGACAACCAGACTTAGACCCGACCCTAACAGGTCCCGATTGGACAGGAGTGAAATAATGTTCAATAATGTTAATCAGCCAAGTTGCTCTTCTGGTTTACACATAGGTATTTATATGTTGGCTAGGCCTTCTATAATTCAATAAATTCACCTTATTAGCGTAAAATAAATATGCAGAGCTGTGGTCAGGGCCATTCGGGTCTATCAACTGTAGTTACATAGACCCGAGACCCGATTTCCATCAAACAGGACCTGACCTGGGTTTGAGAGACAATTTGGACCCAGACCTGTCAGGTCTTGGATATTTGGGTCCACACACAGTCTCACGTGGCAGGTTTAACCATGAATTAAATACTGGACTGGTGGGAGCATTTTTTTTTTATACCTCTGTATCATAGTGGGAGGTTTTCAGCCAAAGCTAAAGCGTGTGAACCCTCTCTAGGGGCTATGAAAGAGGGCCTGCGTCCCTCAGTCTGCCTTCACTAGGGTGTCTGAAATGCCAGGCCCCCAGAGAGACACTCAATCAGAGACCTTTGAAATCGCAGAAATATCAGGTCACACAGACAAGGCACTGTATTGTATTGTCTTTCGCTACCCCCACCCACCCAGTCACTCACCCACCCAGGCCCGTACTTAGGTTTCTCCCTCTGGATTCCCCTGGCAGCAGTCACACCACCATGGCTGAGCGCTCACAGCCTTGTCCCCTGTAAAACTGGGCGCTGGAGCTTCCATTCCTCTACTCTTTTAATGTGCTGATTATTCCATTGTTTCCTAATCTGTTTCTCAGATCTTGGTTATTAACCAACGTCTCATAGAATACTAAATCTTCTTGACATGAAATTTGCCTGAAAGCTGTTAAACACAATTAAGAGAAGGGCCATACTTTTGTTTGTAGTTAGTTATGAGAGAGAGGGGGGCACAATCAGGTCCAGAATTTAGCTGACACGCCTGGTGCCCAAATTGATGACATATCAAATTGATGACATATGTCGCGCAGCGATAGTCGAGGGGAGACGAACGGATTTGGTTCAGTCAGTCGTCCTGATGAGCCCTTCCCAGCTAGCCAGTGTGTCATTGTAGCTAGAAACTTCTGTTAGACATTTTTTTGAATTTCTTTGGAGTGTTCAGAATCATTCCGTTTCTATCAGAGTAATTATTATATTTTACGGAAATGTAGACGTTAATGACTTAGTTGTACAAATCACTAGCCTACAATAAATGTGCTTTAGCTGTCTCTCTGGCCTGATATTGGCGACACTATCCTAGCTACTTTCCTCTCCTTGCTGCGGCAAGCGGGAGTGAAGGACACCGTGCCCTGTGTTGTGTTCCCAGCTTGCAGCGCAAACTCTCCCCATTGAGCAGTGTAGACTGTATCACGGTGACATCCAGATGGTTACTACCAATATTACACGATATTTCCCATGCAGGCTGCTATCCTACTCTAAAGAAAATGAACAAATTGGCCACGTTAGATACCGCCTGCGACATGTAATAGCCCGGTGGGATGCAACTCACGTCAGCAAAGATCCTCCCAACACCGTTGCACTGGTCATTAACACCGGCTTGTTACTTCAGCTAATTGGCATGTCACCGTGACATCCAGATGGTGACCAATACTACAAGTTACTTCTCCCTCGCCCTTCAAAATGAACACAACTTTCTTTTCCAAGTTTTAACCAGGGCCATGCTGTTGTTGGTGCGAGCTAGCCAGCCCAGCATATAAACTAGCTAGCTGGGAAGGGCTCATCAGGATGACTGACCATTCGTCTCCACACTCGACTCTCATTGCGCGACATACATCATCAATTTGGGCACCAGGCATGTCCGTATGTCCTCTCCCTTACCTGCAGGCAGCTTTCCTTTAATCTGTCATCCTCACCTGGTGTTATGTGGACTCCATGACACTATCCTTTTTTTCAAAGACAGTAGATTTAACTAACTATGGCTGATTGACCCGTGTACTGTATAACGCCAAGTTATCACTACTGATGCTCTATTCATTCCTCGTGTTATTCATTCTCTGATTTTCTCTCTGCATTGTTAGGAATGAGTAGGGGAGAACCAGGACAAAAGTAAGAGTTTTAGTTTTTTTCCTAATTACTCAAGAGATCGATAGAGCTTGAGACAACATATTTTATGACAAACAACTCTGTTGTTAGTAAATGTCATTTCAATTCTATAGTGATAGACCAGAGAACAGAACGACCGCAATCTTACTTTTGTACCTGCGTTAGGGCGGCCTTAACTTCATGTTTCTAGTTTGTAATGCTCTTTGCTTAAAACAAATGTAATTTTATTATTTTTTTCAACTTTTATTTAACTAGGCAAGTCATGTACTATCAGCCATAATTGAATGTTTCTGTCTATTTGAATAATTAGTGCTATAGGTTTGAAATGTATGAAAACGAACCATGCGTCAACATCGCAATGTTGCTCAAACCACAATATTTTGCCTTACAACATTAATCAAACTAAAATGGATCACACTATATTAAACCATTTTCTCATCTCACTTTAAATGGGGACGTAGTGGGAGATGTTTTCCACCATTTTTAATGACTATTCATGCTTAGCCCTACCAATCTTGATAGAATAAACGTCTTTATTCTCTTCCCAACGGCAAACTCATCTTGCTTACCACATTTCCATGGCTTGACATAACGTAATTGACTAGCAGAATCCAAAAAATATTTTTAACCACTAACCTGTCGATAAAAGCTTCTGAGAATCTGATCCACCAAGTCGATTGATTAAGACATCATTTTAATGAGGTCATGTTTAATTTTGTAACATTCGGTCCTTTGTTGATATTTGCGAATGTAACAGTATAACTTTAGACCGTCCCCTCGCCCATACCCGGGCGCAAACCAGGGACCCTCTGCACACATCAACAACAGTCACCCACGAAGCATCGTTACCCATCCCTCCACAAAAGCCACGGCCCTTGCAGAGCAAGGGGAACCACTACTTCAAGGTCTCAGAGCAAGTGACGTCACTGATTGTAACGCTATTTAGCGCGTACCCCCGCTAACTAAGCTAGCCGTTTCACATCCGTTACACTAACATAAAAGCAATATGAACTAGATACAGTGGCCAGTGCTTAAACATTGACTTTATTTTATTCCAGGTCATCAGTTTACATTGTCTTACTTTTGTCTCTCCTGTAACTTCTTCCAGGCTAACACCTAAGACCTAGCACCTAGCTAGCATGATACTTTAAACCTATGCTGTCATTTAGTCACTAGATAGGGTAAGAACATGCATACGTTTGGAACCTTGAACGACTAAACGCAACTTTACAACTGAAGATCACTTCACGTCATTTTTTATATATATTTTTTTACGTCCATCGCTCAAAATCAAATTTTGCGAGACATGGTCAGACTGGGCTGTTTCTTTGCAGAGAGCTCGTCCTCCACCTTAGGAAAGTGCTGACTTTACTACGTCGTTCTAGCTTCTGTGTTATCTGAGAAAATGCCCATCTTACTTTCACCCCGTGTTACTTTCATACGGCTCTGCCCTAAGCATTTCACTGTTAGCCTGTTGTTTACGAAGCATGTGACAAGGAACATTTGATTTTATTTCTTCTGCTAATTTAAAATTGCCCTTAGGTAAACACAGTTCCTCATTTCCCAGGTCCATTATGAAACTGCTGGGGTTTTTGTTCTCTCCGTTTGATGGGTCAGTCAGCCTGTTGTTTTACTGCATAATAACAATTATTATTATTACAGCCCATTTATCTGTGTGCGTGTGGTGTTCCTGTCTTATCTCTCTGGTCACCAGTCAGACAATGTGACTATTGACTCAGAGAGGAGCGTGGTGTTATAGTGAACCTGATGATAATCTGCAGTGCTTTGTCTGGAGGGGGGGAAAAAACATTACAACAGCACCTCAAAGAGCCTGCGACTCCATTTGAAGACTCTTAGGGGAGGGAAAACGATTATCTTAAGCTTCCAAGTAGCACACTGTTTCTTCAGTTTGTGCCACCTCACTTTTCGTATCTGTTGTACCTGTACTGCCTGTGACTCTACATTTCTTCTACACACAGCTGTAGTTTATCCAAGTCTTCCTGCTTCATGCTGTATGGCTTTGGGGTGTTTGACTCACTTTTTTTTCTTTTTTTCCCCTGAAAATGTTCAGGCAGTTTTATCTGCTTTATGTTGACATGAAAGAGAACAGAAGGCCACACATGGAATGTATGTACTTTTTCAGCCATTTGAAGTCTTTCTGTCCAATGTTGGTGGATCATTTTACCCAGTTTTAATGTCACTCCTGAAGCACTATGATCAATGATCATGAGTGTGTACTTTTAACACAGCCGAGATTTACTTCAAAGTGCATTTCAAGAAGACGGATGGACAGATGCTCAGCTATGTAGAATGAATAAAAATGGATCATTTATGAGCGTTAGTGGAAATGTGGTCATCGTTTGTGCTGAAAGGGTAATCCTACTCATTCTCATCTTTCGACAAGGGACTTATTTTAATTAGGTAAGTTAGGGGTGTTGTAAAGATTTCCAAATAATGACATTAACATACTGCTCTCGCATTCTTAGCAAAATAAAGTATGACTCCCCGAGGAGGTCTCAAACCCAGGCCACCAGCACCAATGACTAATGCCCTAACCACTGTCCCAATAAGGGTTATCGCTAAGATTTGTGCTTATTAGGCCAGTATAGGCCCTGTCCAGACACAAACCCTAAGCCCTTCTTCCCGGGCACTTGTGTAGATCTGAAATAACTGGATAGGTGTAAGCAGTAGGGGGAATGCACTTTCTCAGCTCTGGTAAAAGTAGTCAAGAATGTATTTATTTATTCAGGAGTAACATTAACTCAAAATTATATGCCCCCACCAACATTAGACAACTATACAAAAAGTCCTAAAATTGCAGAAATAAGTCAATCAAATCAATGATGAGAGAATAGTCAGAACCTGACACAGACATGATGGTTTAGCAGAAAAATAGGAATGCTGTGAACCAAGAGGTTGTGAGTTCAAATCCCAGGAGAGGACATAATTACAGTTGACTAATAATTACTGTATATAAATGAACATGTGCATTGTAGTCATGTGTGTCAAATATGTAAATTGAAAACACTGCATTCTGTGTGTCCCTAACCTTGCCAACAAAGAGCTGTGAATGGCTCAGTGGTTCACCAATCACAGCCTTGATGGGCTCTGCCACAGTAACAAGGAGTGATGTGTAATGAAACAATATATTTTTTTGGGGGGGGAAACGTTTCTTTGGGACCATCAGGTGACGTCATGACGACAGATGCACAGGAATGTTCTTGCAACGTTCCCATGGAATGTTTCTAGAACATTAATATCTTATATTTTGAGAACATGGCAACCGTGTTTCATTTGACATTAATGAAAGGGTCTCATGGAAACAGTCCTTGCGCATCACTGGAACATTTCTCTGAAAACGTTAGGTACTGACCTAATGAGACTCTAAAGTTATGGGAACGTTTGTTGTTAGCTGGTAGCAAGGGCAGACCTCTGTATCGGTACCGGAACATTCTGTCGTACTGACTGACTCCCAGAGCCTGGGAATATGGCTTACTAGGCTTTCCTCAGGCTATGTGCTGCTCTGAATTGGGTAGTAGAAGCGGATATATGTAAATCAAGCACAGTATTCTCCTCTAGACTGTTTTCTATACAAGTCTCGATTTTAACATTAATTTCCTCAATGCTCATCCTTTACAAAATGTGCTGAACCAGACCTAATGAGAAGAGCAGGGTACAAGGAGTACACTGTTGGTAATCTTGTCATAGGTGAAGATTCCTTACTGTTTGTCAGCTGGGGTTGTTTATTTTGTATTGTGGTTGGTTTATCTTGTTATCGGGAATCACAAGGATACATGGAGCCTACAGCAGTAAGAGGCTGGGATGCTTTCAGTCAAGGATTAGTCTGAGGACATTACATAACTAACAAAGTTGGCTGGAGATCCCCATAGCTTTCCGCCAACTCTGTCGCCATTGCAGAAAAAAAGAACCTTAAGGTTAAAACCCGAGGATGAGCTCCTATCTCCCTCTGCCTCATCTGGCTGGCTGCGATAGCTCACTCTGTGTGTGTGTGTGTGTGTGTGTGTGTGTGTGTGTGTGTGTGTGTGTGTGTGTGTGTGAGTTTACCCCCTGCAGTGAGAATGATCATTAGCCCTCCTTTTTTAACCTAACAGGAAGTTGTTGACAGTTCTGAGGCTCTGTCTCCTCTAAGTGTTTTCTAACAAGGCTTGTGAGAGATGTGTACAGCTGGATTTGGACTAAAAATAACATGTGTCCTATTGATCTATGATGCATGGTCTTTGTTCTGATTTAGACATTCCCTTGTTTGATTCCAGCAAGTGCAGATGGCACTGACAGCTCATCTTGAAATGGCTCAGATAATTTAGAGATAAAAATAATTTCAGTTCGACGTACTAAACCCTTAGCCACTCCCTGCAAAACGTGGTATGTACACAGGTGCTCCAATCAGCAATGGATTAGGAGAACTTCTGAGAATGTCAGGGTAGAATGGTGCTTACAAAATTGGGCAAATTGTATTGATGGCCCCTTGTATGGATTTGTATATAAAGTGCATACGGAAAGTATTCAGACCACTTGACTTTTTCCAAATGTTACATTACAGCCTTATTCTAAAATAAAAAAAATTCTCATCAATCTACAGACAATAGCCCACAATGACAAAAAAAATGGTGTTTTTAGAAATATTTGCAAATTATACAAATAAAATAAATGTCATATTACATTTACATAAGCATTCAGGCTCTTTACTCAGTACTTTGTTGAAGCGCCTTTGGCAGCGATTACAGCCTGGAGTCTTCTTGGGTATGACTCTACAAGCTTGGCGCACCTGTATTTGGGGAGTTTCTCCCAGATCCTCTCTAGCTCTGTCAGGTCGGATTCTGCACAGCTATTTTCCAGTCTCTTCAGAGATGTTAGATCGGGTTCAAGTCTGGGCTCTGGCTGGGCCACTCAAGGACATTCAGAGACTTGTCCCGAAGCCACTCCTGCATTGTCTTGGCTGTGTGCTTCAGGTCATTGTCCTGTTGGAAGGTGAAACTTCACCCCAGTCTGAGGTCCTGAGTGCTCTGGAGCAGGATTTCATCAAGGATCTCTCTGTACTTTGCTCCGTTCATCATCCCTCGATCGTGACTTGTCTCCCAGTCCCTGCCTCTGAAAAACGTCCCCACAGCATGATGCTGCCACCACCATGCTTCCCCATATGGATGGTGCCAGGTTTCCTCCAGACGTGACGCTTGGCATTCAGGCCTAAGAGTTCAATCTTGGTTTCATCTGATCATTGAATCTTGTATCTAATGGTCTGAGAGGCCTTTAGGTGCCTTTTGGCAAACTTTGAACGGGCTGTCATGTGCCTTTTACTGAGTGGTTTCCGTCTGTCCACTCTACAATAAAGGTGGAGATGGGAGAACCTTCCAGAAGGAAAACAATCTCTGCAGCACTCCACCAGAAGGTTCTCCCATCTCCACAGAGGAACTCTGGAGCTTCTGTCAGAATGACCATCAGGTTCTTGGTCACCTCCCTGACTAAGGCCCTTCTCCCCCGATTGCTAATTTTGGCCGGGCGGCCAGTTCGAGGAAGTTCTAAACTTCTTCCATTTTAAGAATGATAGAGGCCACTGTGTTCTTGGGGACCTTCAATGCTAAAGACATTTTTTTGGTACCCTTCCCCCAGATCTGTGCCTCGACACAATCCTTATCTCGGCGCTCTACGGACAATTCCTTCGACCTCATGGCTTGTTTTTTTTCTCTGACATACACTGCCAACTGTGGGACCATATATAGACATGTGCTAAATTCAATTGATTAGACATAACATGTGGACTCCAAGTTGTAGAAACATCTCAAGGACGATCAATGGAAACAGGATGCACCTGAGCTCAATTACGAGTCTCATAACAAAGGGTCTTAATACTTATGAAAATAAGGTATTTCTGTTTATATATTGAATACATTTGCAAACATTTCTAAAAACCAGTTTTCGCTTTATTATTATGGGGGTATTGTGTGTAGATTTCAGAATAAGGCAGCAACGTAACAAAATGTGTAAAAGGTCAAGGGGTCTGAATACTTTCTGAATGCACTGCAACTAGTGTTCCTAAAGATTGACGCCAAAAGCATTATGGTATCTGCTTAAAGTGATATATTCCATTTTTTTCAGTGAAATCAGATTAGTGAGATGGTGGAACCTGGACCTTTTGATTAGCTGTTAGTTCACCCTGATTTATAGAGCTGTAATGGATGTTTCATCAATGTGAATGTTGTACACGATAGAAGCATGGTAACTCCGTTATTGTCACATCATCTTGTCACGGATTTCCAATGGACAGAAAAAAGGATGAGCTACTGATGGGTTAAATTCCCCAGTATAATTGCTGGTCAAGTATAGATCTTTCCTGATACTCTTTTGATTTATGTAACTGTTCCTTTAAACTAACAGCTTCTTGGCCTCCTCTTACTAAAGAGACACTGTTACATTCTGGCAATTAAGGTAGTTTCGATTACGCTAGCGTACCTGTAGACTTTCAGTCATTGCGCTAACGCTAGTTAGAATTAGCTCGCAAAATGGTATCCATGAGTTCATCGGACTCTGGGTAAGTAGAAAAAATATATATATATCATCTACCATATTCAGAACAACTTACAAGAACTGCATTCAGTAAGGAATTGGAAACAACCACTTGATCCAAGCATTATAAGGAAACCTGTAAAAAGGGTGACATTTTGACAGCAATAATGCAAAGATGATGCCAGAACGATCAGTATCATTTGGAGTTTGAAATACTGCTGATCAGGGCCTCCCAAGTGGCGCAGTGGTCTAAGGCACTGCATCGCAGCGGTCTAAGGCACTGCATCGCAATGTTGCGGTTTCACTAAAGCCTGGGGTTCGATCCCAGGCTGTGTCAAAACCGACTGGGCGTCCCATAAGGCGGCACATAATTGGCTCAGCGTTGTCCGGGTTAGGGGAGGGTTTGACTGGGGGGTGGGCTTTACTTGGCTCATCACGCTCTAGCGACTCCTTGTGCATCATGTCTGGGCTGTGCAGGATGACCGCTGGCTCCGCATAGAGATCTCAGAGCCAGGCAGGGTGTAGGGTCTGACTGTCATAAGACATGTAGCCTACATAGGACAGAGCTTCCCTGTAGGATGCAGGGCCAAGCTATTCTGCTGTTACTCCATACTGTACTAGAGAGAATCAAAACTGTATCTGTAGTCCTTCAGAAAGGCCTCTGCTCCTTTCTATGTACAGTCATTCTGACAAAGGTATGGGGTTAGAGAGCATAGTCCGTACCACAAGTATAAAGTACTATCAATATCTTTGCAGAATTATCAAGGCTAGTTCCAAATTCAAAGGCTGACTCACTGAACACTGAGGGGTTAGTGAACATCAAGCGTAGACTGTCTGAACGTAGACCAAATCGTTCCTTACTGCACATTACAAGTGGACTGTCCGAGCACACTGCAGACTGAACACTAGTACTCTGTGCTGTGTTGTAGTGGACCATCCTTATCCGCAGTCCTTTAAAGGGAACTCGCCTTAATGCAATACACATTCCATCAAACCCCACTACATTCTGAAGAGCTCAATATCACTTAGCAATTTCCACAGAGGGATATTGAAGAAATATTAGTCATTCTCTTCCATATAGGTTTTTAGGACAGACAGCCTGTCTTCTTTACTAGGTCGGGGAAGTGGGGCAATCCCTCCCAAATGAGGACATCCGGTGATTTATTTTGGTGCACCTACATGTTCAGTTTTAATTGAAGTAATTACCTATTATTTATTTAGTATTTTTGATTGTATTGGATACTGTAATTTTATATTTAAAAATAAAAAAAATCCCAACCCTTACCACTCTCCCCTGATTTGAAATAAACTAATGGACAACAGTAATGCTACTTACAACTATTTCCGCTCGCATGTAAAATAGAATACATGTAGTAAAATGATTATATACACGCACATATACAGTACCAGTCAAAAGTTTGGACAGACCTACTCATTCCAGGATTTTTCTTTATTTGTACAATTTTCTACATTGTAGAATAATAGTGAAGACGTCAAAACTATGAAATAACACTCAGGACAGTTCTACAGGGAGACAGGATGGACAGCTGACTGTCCTCGCAGTGGCAGACCACGTGTAACAACACCTGCACAGGATCAATACACCCAAACATCACACCTGCGGGACAGCTACAGGATGGCAACAACAACTGCCCGAGTTACACCAGGAAAGCACAATCCCTCCATCAGTGCTCAGACTGTCCGCAATAGGCTGAGAGAGGCTGGACTGAGGGCTCGTAGGCCTGTTGCTCTTCTCTGACGAGTCACATTTTTTTTCTCATCAGGGGTGATGGTCAGATTCGTGTTTATCGTCAAAGGAATGAGCGTTACACCGAGGCCTGTACTCTGGAGCGGGATCGATTTGGAGGTGGAGGGTCTGTCATGGTCTGGGGGCGGTGTGTCACAGCATCATCAGACTGAGCTTGTTGTCATTGCAGGCAATCTCAACGCTGTGCGCTACAGGGAAGACATCCTCCTCCCTTATGTGGTACCATTTCTGCAGACTCATCCTGACATGACCCTCCAGCATGACAATGCCACCAGCCTTACTGCTCATTCTGTGCGTGATTTCCTGCAAGACAGGAATGTCAGTGTTCTGCCATGGCCAGCAAAGAGCCCTGATCAGTCCCATTGAGCACGTCTGGGACCTGTTGGATCGTCTGGGACCTGTTGGATCGGGCCATTCCCCCTATATATGTCCGGGAACTTGCAGGTGCCTTGGTGGAAGAGTGGGGTAATGTCTCACAGCAAGAACTGGAAAATCTGGTGCAGTCCATGAGGAGATGCACTGCAGTACTTAATGCAGCTGGTGGCCACACCAGATACTGACTGTTAGTTTTGATTTTGACCCCTCCCCTTTTGTTCAGGGACACATTATTCAATTTCTGTTAGTCACATGTCTGTGGAACTTGTTCAGTTTTTGTCTCAGTTGTTGAATCTGGTTATGTTCATACAAATATTTACACATGTAAAGTTTCCTGAAAATATACGCAGTTGACAGTGGGGACTTTTATTTATTTTTTGCTGAGTTTATAAATGTTTCATTAAAAATGACACGTAAAATAGCTTCAATCAATTCTCCTGAAGTATTGCTTGCTGCACTTCTTCTCTCCTGTGTCGGGTCTTTTTTTCTCTTTCTTTCTCTTAGAAAAAGTTGATTTGTCTGTGCTTGTCTCTCTCTTTTTTTCTACCTAGAGGGCTATAGCAGTTACAGTATGCGACTGCATTGTCTTGCATTTTTGTGTGCAAATGTTTTCACTGTGGCCTGTGGGCCTCGGTTGGGGCCGTGTTCTATACTGAGTATGGACATCCCCGAAAGTATTTCCTGAGACGTGCATATTATCTGTCCACTGCGCTGCACACAATTTTCTTAAATTATGCACGCCAGGATATACCAGAGATAAGGGACTGTTGATATTGCAACCGCACAACTCAAACACTGGTTCACCAGTACGTAAGCCGCGGGATGATACAGGTGCAGATGATGTGTGCTCATGATATGCTCTTATCTATTCAGTTGTGTGGGTTAGGCGTTGGACACGCGCTCTCTGCTGTACGACAGACCGTTTAGTTTGAGTTGAGTCGGGTCTCTCTCTCTCTCCCTCTTCTCTCCCCCATGTGGTGGATATCAAATGATCTGGAGAAGTGCTCGAAATAGTTTCCTAATTCTATTTTCTATTAGTTTACAATTCTAAAATTAGGTGTAGGTGTACTAGCCCACTAGTCTAGCAAGCAACACGGTGCTGGGCGCAGCCCAGTGAGTGGTGCTTTACAATTACTGGTGCTGTAATGCATAGCTGTCTCTTTGTGCTCAGTTTTAATAGGCACAATCTTAGTTACAACACCCGTATCTCTATTTCTCACACACACACACACACACACATTGTAATTATGCAGTACAAAGAAATGTGTGACCTGTTCACAACGTTCTATTCCTAGGAAGCGTTTGGGGAAACCTACAATTTATCCTACAATACCATTTCTACTGATCTGCATGCCAGTTATGATATTCATATGCATGTTTTCATGGGACAGTTTCATTTCAATATATATATATATATATTTCTCAAAATCAATGTCACATGTTTTTAATAATATAAATCGGAATGGAAAAATGTTAAAATATACAACTTTAGATTCCTCTAAAGCGAGAGCATCATCCTCTGATATATGGACACACTGATTCACAGTGGGCCATTGGCGGCTAAAGAAATGAGCACGTGGAACTAAGAGATGGCTTAGGCCAATGTAGCAGTAGGCCTTTCATTTCCATATCAGGTTATGTCAATCGCATTCATCTCTCTACTGTGCCTGTCTGCCTCTCCTTCTATCTGTCTTGACTTGAGCTATCGCTAGTGAAGCGCAACATTGTATCAAATCATTCAAATCAACTGTGCCCGGCCCAATGACTGTATATAGGAAGGTCAGGCCCGAAGCTATCGCTGACAAACTTGCAACATTGTATCAACTAGCCTATTCCGGGCCCTCAGAGTTTCCCACGCCAGTGAGCTCAGGACAGACACAGCTGTTTTTGCGCAAAGGGAAATGTGTTCAAGTATTTTATGACGTTTCCACTGGATATATGGGATCCTCAGAGCATGACATTTTACTCTTTCACACCGAGGCCTAGTGATTATCGAGGGAGAGTTTTGGAGCTATTTTTCAAATACTGTGAGGAACTAATGTCAGTCGCAATGGATTTTAAAATAAATACTGACTTCATTGACTTTCTGTGCGAGGTGAAGAAAAAATGGCAGAAAAACAAGTTAATTAAGAAGATCAGAAATCAGACATCCCCAAATGGGCACTTTCCTACATTTGTGCGCAGTTAGTCTACTTCTATGCGTGCTCAGGCACGCACTCCATCGAGGACAGAAAGCAGACACATGCTCATTGCGTGGAGCGCTCCAAGCAAAATACAATGAAAACATTTAAATGATGGTCGGAAATAAATCAGAACTTGTTTGTGTAGCAGGTTGTGAACTCTGTAAACAATGTTTCGACTCCGAATGGTAAATGACTGTGTAGGCCTAATTGATCCACTCATGAACAGAAATGAATGTAACTAAATGACAGGAATTAACAGTAAATGTACTACTGGTGACATGTAATGCGGAATTTATTAAAAAAATAATGGATGGAGAGGTTTTTGGGGGGTTGGGGGATCTCGGATGGTTGAGGGGCAGCACACGGGGAACTGTAGGGGGTCTTGGAGGTTTGGTGACTTGGAGATTGGAAGCTTGGGCCAGTGGCCGATAGGTCGTTGGTTCGGGTCCCCGTTTTGACTTGGTGGGAGATCTGTCGGGGCACGGCGCTTGACCCTGGTTGCTCCTGTGGGTTGCTCTGGATGGGAGTCTGTTAGATGACTGAATGTAATGTAAATGTTGAGCCGTTGTTGCTCCTAGACTTTTCCACTTAACAATAACAACACTTACAGTTGACCGGGGCAGCTCTAGCAGGGCAGAAATGTGACGAACTGACTTGTTTGAAAGGTGGCATCCTATGACGGTGCCACGTTGAAAGTCACTGAGCTCTTCAGTACTGCCAATGTTTGTCAATGGAGACTGCATGGCTGGGTGCTTGATTTTATACACCTGTCAGCAACGGGTGTGGCTGAAATAGCCAAATCCACTAATTTGAAGGGGTATCCACATACTTTTGGCCTTGTAGTGCATCTTGCCTATCATATGAACATCCTTTTCAGACTCAAAAAGTGTTCCCTGGAGATTGGTCTGCTGTCCAAAAGATTTCAAATAGAAATGGTCTTGATATGAACATTTTAAGTTGCATGTATTTGAATATATCTACATTGGTCAGTCTAAAATTCATTTTAAATTCTGTCATGGACATTCATGTATTACTTATTACCACATCATTTACGATTTCTATGCCTTTCGTTTTCCATGTAGGTCAATTCCAACTTGTCCATAATATTCGTCATCTCTCATCATACTTGAGTCAAAGTAAAGATAACTTAATAGAAAATAACTCAAGTAAAAGTGAAAGTAACTTGTGTAAAAGTGTAAGTATTTGGTTTGAAATATACTTAAGTATCAAAAGTAAATGTAATTCAAATTCCTTATATTAAGCAAACCAGATGGTACGATTTTCCTAGTTTTTCTTTTCAAATTTAGGGATAGCCAAGGGCACACTCAACACATTACAAACAAACAAACAAAAAATTACAAACAAGTAATTTGTGTTTAGTGAGTCAGATCAGAGGCAGTAGGGTTGACCAGTGATGTTGTCTTGATAAGTACATGAATTGGACCATTTTCCTGTCATGCTAAGCATTAAAAATGTAAAGAGTTCTTCTGCGTGTCAGGGAAATATATTGAGTAAAGAGTACATTGTTTTCTTTAGAAATGTAGTGAAGTAAAAGTACAGATACCCCAAAACACTACTTAAGTAGTACTTTAAAGTATTTTTACTTAAGTACTTTACACACACTGCTCTTTTTCCCTGGCCACTTTGTCAGAAAATATTGAATGAGTTTCCTTTTTAACAATTAAATTAGCCATGTAAAAATTGCTCTTCTTTTCCTATTATCAGCCAAACCATTGGAATTATAGCTAGCTAGACTCAATTCACCAATTACCATGATGGGTTGTATTTGAGATACTTACCATGATCCTAGCCAACATTTTCAGATACATATCCATGCCTACCAATACCACCAGAATCAATGCCTGTCAGTTATATACCTAGCTGTACAATGATGGATGCCCTGCTAAACATGCTGTAGCTACAACTGGCTCTAAGTACACCTCCAATTGTGTTCCAATTTCCCTCCTGCATAAACAGCATATTTTCACAAGAGTCAGAGATTGAGGCACTTCATGATGACTTACTGTGATAATGTGTCTGAAAGAGAAGGCGGGAGAATGAGCGAGAGGGAATGAGAAAGACCGCAACCTCACCTTGAGAAGCCCCTCCCCTTCACCCCTGTTCACCTCTCTCCTCTGTACCCTTGGGGAATCCCAGTCCTCAACGAACATGAGTGCAGCTGTCAGCTGTGACAGCAGAGCAGGCCAGAGACCATAGGGAGGGAGAAGACCGCCAACTGTACAGCCCATCCTCCCTCCCTCCCTCTACCCATCCATCCATCCATCCTCCCAGAGCTGGGCTGACCCTGTTGTCTAGCTTGGGGTAATTCCATGGTAACGGAATTACGCTTTGACTCAGATTTTTTACTTTAAAATGTATGCCAATCAAAAACCGTTGACTTCAAAGTTGAACAAACCATACAACCCTATGCACAAGGACTACTTTGAACAATTTACACTGAACATTTTACACAAAAACACATTTACTGGAAGAACAGTGCAGATGCAAAGTTTGGCAACAGAATTACTGTAAAATCTCCCTCAGTTATTTTGCGTCCACATTTCCCCAGAACTCCAAAGTTAAATATCTGCTCCGAATTAAGATTCAAAGATGTCTACAGAAAGGATGGAGGTGTCAGCTATGACATGACACCTTGAGTTTGGGGAAAAAATTTTTTAAAAAGATTTTGCTTATTGAACTACAGTGGGATTTACGTCCGGTAACGGAATTACATCATGGGTCCCTGATCTGCCTGATCTATATAGAAATTAATAGCATTATCTTTGTGGTGTTGTATCCTGAATAGGTACACAAAGGTAGAAATATGCAATATTCTTCTTTTGCATATTTGGGTATTATTCTACACACGGGCTATTATTGTCTTGAGCTCCGCCCCCAAACAAGACCACATTTGTTTGGTCCGGACCACAACAAATCGGAACCATTCCATAGACGTCTTATGTTTCAGAAGTTTGGACTTGTGCCGCAGTACTGTTCTCTACTGTACTGTCTCAACTTGTGAAACACAGACCTCTATGATTGGTTAAGATTTGGTCCCGGCCAGGGCGGAATGACCAAATTTCAACTACTTTTGAACCAAATTTCAACTACTTTTTCAATGGATATGTAATGTCGGTGTTCAGGGGGTAAGGCTGCTTGTTAGGGTAAACGGAAAGAGGGTGGGTTGTAGGTGTCAGAAAGAGCCAGGAGAGGTGACATTAACTGTAGAGAGAGAAGAGCGAGAGAGGAAGAGTGAGGGTTTGTCCAGACTGTTTTCAGAAATAAAACGGTTATGAGCATACAACAGTATGCTAGTGGAAGGGAGGACTGTAAGGTGGCCCCAACTGTGGTTTGTAACTACTATGTCTAATTCCATTGCAGATTTGGTAACAGAATTACGAGTTTTAATTACTTAATAATTCATAAACAAACTTGATATCAGCAAAAACACTAACTAATTGATAGGTCTACCTTTACTTGTTCCTTCTGTGAACTTTCAATATCCTCATGAGGAAAATAAATAAGAAAATATCTTTAAAAATATGTGGCTTCGTGGTAACGGAATTTGAAGGCACAAGACAATGTTTCTAAAACTTATAGAAGGGAAAAACATTACTCCCAAAATGAATATGTGTTGATATAAGTTGGCAGGGGTCTTTTTTATTTTTTTAAAGACATTTTCTGGTAGATGTCGTCTACGACCCCTTTTCCATCTGTTTGACCAGATATGAAAGCCTTTGCTTATTTAAAAATGTTACGATGGAAAACGCTTCAAATGTATATATGCCTTTTTGTGTTGTAAATATCAACTCTTAGCTTTCATTTGACACCCTATTTGAACTGGTCCTTTTTTTTTAAAGATGGAAATGTCGCTAGCTAACTTACACTCCAAGCATCGGTCTTGCTGCACACGTGCAATCGTCTCTGGTCACTAAATGACAGGCCATGACAATGTGATCTATGGTTTAACCCTGGACATGTGTTGTGCATTCATCAACTATCTCGGCTTCGTTCGCCCCCTAGCCTTTTAAATCAACGTTGGTTACTGTAGCGCAGTGGAGAACAGAGGTCTTCCCAGTGATAGAAGGTAGCTAACAGAACAACTTCTGTCTACGCTGAGATGGACATAAGATAAGAAAAATGGTCATTCTGTCCTGATAAAAAGGTAGTTAACAAACGTGTGTGTGACAGTTTTATACTTTATCCCCGTTGTGTATAGTAGTTCATTTAAGAACTTTGGTGGCATCTCCTCCATGAGTGCACATCTAGCTACGTCTTTGGTAATACTATTTCTGTCAATCATGGCCGACAAAAATGTCACAATATAGATGAGAGGTAGAGAGAAAGAAATAGATCATAGTTTAATGGTCGTAGCGGCCTTAGCAGCGGTTACTGGTTCTTGCATTTATTTTTCTGAGAGCAATTGTGAAATTCTGAGAGCCTGCTGGGAACGGTTCATCTCTGTCCTGTTATTTATTGTTGTGTTCGTTGGAGCATATCATTCTGAATAGCATTTTTTGTTGTTGGTGTTTTGGTTCTGCTGTGAATACTTGAAACTAGCTCCTCTGTGATTGAAGATGGTGTAAAATGTACCCTGTTTGACAGTGATACTGACTTTGTCTAGGCATGAGAGAGGCTTAGCTGGCAGTGGCTCTGGTGACCTCATCTGGCCATACGAGAGTGTTGGTGAACGGCTGAGCACTTGGTGACCTGTCTTTGTGCCTCTCTCTCTCTCTCTCTCTCTCTCTCTCTCTCAACCCATTTCAATAGTGAACACCAATCAATCAGTAGCAAAATGTATCAATTTTAACACATTTTTCTCTGTCTCTTTTCTAGCTATTGCCCCAAAGTTAAAGCGAATGAGGAACCCACTGATGGTGGATGAGGGAAGCAGGCTCACGGTCAAATGTGAGGCTACAGGGAACCCCAGCCCGACCTACAAATGGTACAAAGATGGCAGTGAGCTCCAGAAAAGCAGAGAGGTCAAAATAAAGTCCAGCCAGTGAGTACATCTACAATCGAAGCTCCTAACACATTTAGCATGTGGTACTATCAACAAAACAGACAAATGTCACAAGTCGCGGCATGGCAGTGATTCCTCCTTCAGGAGTTTTCTCCTAATGCTTTTACCAGCTGACCCAAAGGATGAAATGCATTTTAGAAAGTGAAACATCAACGTAGAGACTTCAACATTATTTATGAGATGATAATGTGCTATGCCAGGGGGTTATGAGCAAATTCCTTAATTGGTGAAATAACAGAAAGTATACTTTGCGGCATAGAAGTGTTTTCAAGACTAGGGGGGGCTTTTTAAAATCAAAGTTGGTTGATGAATAGGCCGGGGCCCTAGATTCCACACACCGTGTTCCATATCGCAAATCTTTACGTTCCTATAGCCTCCATTACTCCTGTGTCCATAGCTTCTTTCAGCTATGTATTTTAACAATCACTTCACTTTGAGGGTGTGTGAGTGCTTATTTCTGGTACAGGGAGCAGGTATCGTAAAACCAAGGATCCCTTTTATAACACACTTGATAACTGTCCGATTCTACCCTGCTGAAAGTAACTGCATCTCACTGGCTTCTATCCCACTCAAATCTGGCTTGTACGGCGACGCCCCGTTCCTGTTGCTAGGCTAGGCGCCTCTAGCCCTGTTGTGTTGTCTTTCTATATCCCTGTCCCCAGCCACGGGTTATGTTTCCATGTCATTTTGGTTCCCCCGACTAAGCTGTTTGTGTTCTCCTCTGCCACAGGAAGAACTCCAGGGTCCAGATCAGCAGAGCCAAGCTGGAGGATTCTGGGAATTACACGTGTGTGGCAGAGAACCTTCTGGGGAACTCCAACTCCACCAGCACTGTTCATGTCCAAAGCAGTGAGTACTGAGCCATGGCCTAACTGTCTGTCAGAGTAGGGGGAATACTGGCATGTTACTGAGTGGTTGGCTGGAACATAGATTAGCGTGTTGGATTTTGTCGAGATGTGGCGAGAGATGTGATTTCTGTTGTTCCTGATTTGTCGTATAGCTGAGTTCTCACATTCTGGCAAAGCTTCAGGAGTCTATGTTCCCGCATAAGAATGTTGGTTCCCTTTAAGTGTGACATAACAATCTCTTTGTGTGTTGGTGTTTGCGTATTCTCTTGTCTCTCTGTGTGTGTGGCCGTCTGTCTATCAGCGGTTGAACTTCCTTGAATCTCTTCTCCTAGTTCTTCTCAACAGTGGCATCGCTGTCTTCCTTGTGTTGTGCCATGACGAGTGATTGGCTGCTAAGAGGAAGGCTGTGTGTCTCTCGCACTGTATAAATACTAGCTGTCTCGCAGTCTCATTCTGTTCCAACTGAACGCCTAGTTCCGCCGTGCTCTAGGGGGAGGCAAGACGGGAGGCAAGACAGGGTCATCAGGGTGATGTGTCCACAGGCTGGGGGGAGGGGCTCACCCAGACGGCATCAATAAACAAATGGCAGTAAATATGGTGAATACGGAGGTAAACCGATCTTGCTGTGTTTGTTTAGCCAACAATGTGGCAGGAAGTTTGATACGAACAAAGGTGGCAAAAAACTTGAATGTCTATATGAATGAATGAATGAATGAATGAATGAATGAATGAATGAAGAAGGCCTTGTATTGAATGTGTGTGATAAGATCTAGACCTACTGCAGTGTTGTGCTCCTTGGCTTGTCTTTTGACAGGTGGAAGGAATGTTTCAAAGGAAACCTTTATCGGGTGCAACATGCTTTCTTGTTCATGTGAACAGGGGATGTAGGATTCATCGGGGTCACTGCCTCGGTTGCGTTTCATCCTAAGGTCATAAGAGAAATGGCTGCAGTGGTGTATGTCTGCCTACCTGCTGCAGTGTGTTGCTCTAGCAGCATGTAGCCGCGGTAATATCTGTGTATGTGTGCCTGCTATACATATATATATATATGAGAGAGAGAGAGAGACCCCAGCTGCTTTGCAGAGGAGACTGTTTCACACCCATTTTAGAATGCAGTCAGAGTTTGCCGGCTTTGTCCACAGAGGCAGCCAATAACATGTTGTTTCCACTGCACACAGCTAGTTAGGCGCTGGGATAGTAACACCCAATCTCATTTTCACATGGTACATGTCTTGCTGAACCCTCCCCTGCCTTGTATCACCTCACTCCAGTCCAACCACTCACACACGTCATGCACACCAGCTTTTGCAGATAATTGCCTGTGGTAATTGAGATCATTAGTAATGTTGGCTGTCACTCCGGTTTTGCTGTCCCATAGAGGTTGAACACGGCTAGGGTAAACACAGAGGGGGACGGGAAGTGTGTGTGTGTTTGCGCTCGCCATTGGATCCCCCCGGGCGAGTGTGTGAGACCCTGAGATGTAAGGATTATGGGTAATGAAGACAAACAGCACCTAGCTCTAGAGAGCCATCATTCCTCTCCCCCAGAGGGATCCAATAGAGCACATGGCTGCCTCTGAACAGTCTGCTCTGTTGGAGAAAACCAGCCCCAACACAACACACTCTGCCCTCCCTCCTCCACCATCCAGCCCCGGACTGCTCCCCTGTGCCAGCCCATGGCTTCCCTCCCTGTCTGGGGTCAGCTGCTGGGGAGGGCCCTGAGCATGGTGGTCCGTCTGAAGTCTGTGCGTGTGCATGTGGTCCAAGGCTGTAAGGTCACAGGTCAAGGAAAGGGCAGCCTGGGGAGTAGCCTGAAATATTGTGGAGCGGCCACTTCTGTGAAGCAAACCAGCTAAATTGAGTTTCACTTTTTACAAGGGAAAAAACTGGAGAGCACTAAACATCACTAACCACTTGAGCAATCTGGATTCATGACTTAACAAGACATGAGAGATGGGGAATGGGGAATAGAGTTAGTGAGATTTACAGGCGTAATATTGTAGAGCCCTGTAGTTCTTGTGGAGCAATGTTTTATAAAGTAAAGCAGTAATAGACCTATTCCTTTTTATAAACTGGGTGGATCGAGCCCTGAATGCTGATTGGCTGAAGGCCATGGTATATCAGACCGTATACCGCGGGTATGATAAAACCATTTTATTTTGACTGCTCTAATTACATTGGTAACCACTTTTATAATAGCAATAATGCACCTCAGGGGTTTGTGGTGTATTGCCAATATCCCACTGCTGAGGGCTGTATCCAGGCACTCTGCATTGCGTCGTATGTAAGAACAGCCCTTCGCCGTGGTATATTGCCCAAAGACCACACACGCTCAGACCTTATTGCTGAAATATATGCCCGAAACAATAAATGTTTTTTATATATACTAAAACACCAGCTGTTTGATATTACCAATGTAGAAAGCCAGTATCGATGATAAACCACCACTATCTTAACCGCCTTCGATAAGAAACATTACTGTGCAGCCATCTTCATCGACCTGGCCAAGGCTTTCGACTCGGTCAATCATCATATTCTTATAGGCAGACTCAACCGCCTTGGTTTCTCTAATGACTGCCTCGCCTGGTTCTCTAACTACTTCTCAGATAGAGTTCAGGGTGTCAAATCGGAGGGCCTGTTGTCCGGATCTCTGGCAGTCTCTATGGGGGTGCCACAGGGTTCAATTCTCGGGCCGACTCTTTTCTCTGTATATATCAAGGATGTCGCTCTTGCTGCAGGTGATTCTTTGATCCACCTCTATGCAGACAACACAATTCTGTATACATTTGGCCCTTCTTTGGACACTCTTAACAAACCTCCAAACGAGCTTCAATGCCATACAACACTCCTGCTCTTAAACGCTAGTAAAACTAAATGCATGCTCTTCAACCGATCGCTGCCCGCACCCGCCCACCCACCTAGCATCACTACTCTGGACGGTTCTGACTTAGAATACGTGGACAACTATAAATACCTAGGTGTCTGGCTAGACTGTAAACTCTCCTTCCAGACTCATATTAAGCATCTCCAATCCAAAATTAAATCTAGAATCAGCTTCCTATTTTGAAACTAAGCCTCCTTCGCTCATGCTGCCAAACATACCCTCGTAAAACTGACTATCCTACCGATCCTTGACTTCGGCGATGTCAATTACA
The DNA here is from genome assembly GCF_018296145.1 of Oncorhynchus tshawytscha. Taxonomy (NCBI): domain Eukaryota; kingdom Metazoa; phylum Chordata; class Actinopteri; order Salmoniformes; family Salmonidae; genus Oncorhynchus; species Oncorhynchus tshawytscha. The sequence continues at coordinate 5,750,403 of NC_056458.1, read as the reverse complement.
AAATATACTCCCAATACTCAGCAAATTGGATGCAGTCTATCACAGTGCCATCCGTTTTGTCACCAAAGCCCCATATACTACCCACCATTACGACCTGTATGCGCTCATTGGATGGTCCTCGCTACATATTTGTTGCCAAACCCAGTGGCTCCAGTTTATCTATAAGTCTCTGCTAGGTAAAGCTCCGCCTTATCTCATCTCAAATCAAATCAAATCAAATGTATTTATATAGCCCTTCGTACATCAGCTGATATCTCAAAGTGCTGTACAGAAACCCAGCCTAAAATCCCAAACAGCAAGCAATGCAGGTGTAGAAGCACGGTGGCTAGGAAAAACTCCCTAGAAAGGCCTGGAACCTAGGCAGAAACCTAGAGAGGAACCAGGCTATGTGGGGTGGCCAGTCCTCTTCTGACTGTGCCGGGTGGAGATTATAACAGAACATGGCCAAGATGTTCAAATGTTCATAAATGACCAGCATGGTCGAATAATAATAAGGCAGAACAGTTGAAACTGGAGCAGCAGCACGGCCAGGTGGACTGTGGACAGCAAGGAGTCATCATGTCAGGTAGTCCTGGGGCATGGTCCTAGGGCTCAGGTCCTCCGAGAGAGAGAAAGAGAGAATTAGAGAACGCACACTTAGATTCACACAGGACACCGAATAGGACAGGAGAAGTACTCCAGGCAGAGACAGCAAGGGCCAGGCAGAGACAGCAAGGGCGGTTCGTTGCTCCAGAGCCTTTCTGTTTACCTTCCCACTCCTGGGCCAGACTACACTCAATCATATGACCCACTGAAGAGATGAGTCTTCAGTAAAGACTTAAAGGTTGAGACCGAGTTTGCGTCTCTGACATGGGTAGGCAGACCGTTCCATAAAAATGGAGCTCTATAGGAGAAAGCCCTGCCTCCAGCTGTTTGCTTAGAAATTCTAGTGACAATTAGGAGGCCTGCGTCTTGTGACTGTAGCGTATGTGTAGGTATGTACGGCAGGACCAAATCAGAGAGATAGGTAGGAGCAAGCCCATGTAATACTTTGTAGGTTAGCAGTAAAACCTTGAAATCAGCCCTTGCTTTGACAGGAAGCCAGTGTAGAGAGGCTAGCACTGGAGTAATATGATACATTTTTTTGGTTCTAGTCAGGATTCTAGGAGCCGTATTTAGCACCAACTGAAGTTTATTTAGTGCTTTATCCGGGTAGCCGGAAAGTAGAGCATTGCAGTAGTCTAACCTAGAAGTGACAAAAGCATGGATTAATTTTTCTGCATCATTTTTGGACAGAAAGTTTCTGATTTTTGCAATGTTACGTCGATGGAAAAAAGCTGTCCTTGAAATGGTCTTGATATGTTCTTCAAAAGAGAGATCAGGGTCCAGAGTAACGCCGAGGTCCTTGACAGTTTTATTTGAGACGACTGTACAACCATTAAGATGAATTGTCAGATTCAACAGAAGATCTCTTTGTTTCTTGGGACCTAGAACAAGCATCTCTGTTTTGTCCGAGTTTAAAAGTAGAAAGTTTGCAGCCATCCACTTCCTTATGTCTGAAACACATGCTTCTAGCAAGGGCAATTTTGGGGTTCACCATGTTTCATTGAAATGTACAGCTGTGTGTTTTCGAATAACATCCCCAAGAGGTAAAATATATAGTGAAAACAATAGTGGTCCTAAAACGGAACCTTGAGGAACACCGAAATTTACAGTTGATTTGTCAGAGGACAAACCATTCACAGAGACAAACTGATATCTTTCCAACAGATAAGATCTAAACCAGGCCAGAACTTGTCCGTGTAGACCAATTTGGGTTTCCAATCTCTCCAAAAGAATGTGGTGAACGATGGTATCAAAAGCAGCACTAAGGTCTAGGAGCACGAGGACAGATGCAGAGCCTCGGTCCGATGCCATTAAAATGTCATTTACCACCTTCACAAGTGCCGTCTCAGTGCTATGATGGGGTCACTGGTCACCATAGCAACACCCACAGCTTACCGATCGCTGCAGCTGTACACAGCCCATCTGTAAATAGCCCATCCAACCAACTACCTACCTCATCCCCATATTAGTTTTTTTTCTGCTCTTTTGCACACTAGTATTTATACTTGCAAATCCTCATCTGCACATCTATCACTCCAGTGTCAATTGCTAAATTGTAATTACTTCGCCACTATGGCCTATTTATTGCCTTACCTCATTTGCACACACTGCATACATATTTTCTATTGTGACGGAACATTTGTTTATCCCACGTGTAACTCTGTTTTTTTGTCGCACTGCTTTGCTTTATCTTGGCCAGGTCGCAGTTGTAAATGAGAACTTGTTCTCGACTGGCCTACCTGCTTATATAAAAGGTGAAATAAACATTTGCATTTAAAAACAAATGAGGGTTTTCACTCAGGCGTAAAAGAAAGGTGGTCAGTGTGTCGGAGAATAAATGTATAGAGCTCAAAAGGTACTCGTACCATGACAAGGAGTAACCCAAATGAGGCAGAGATGCAAAAATAATCTACCTATTGAATCCGTGCTAGGGAGAATACGAACGGTCACAGGGGCGCTACAAGTAAAACACAAAGGAGCATATGTTTCAGCCGGATGTCTTCGTCAGTGCTGTTACAAAGCAGCATTTTCAATGTGACCATGCAACGCCATGCTAGTGCCATTCATCCAATAGGAAGAGCCACAGGACATGTTTCACAAAATCTGGTGTTGGAGGGAGAAAAAAAAACAACAACTGCTGTGTTTATCTGCTACAACTACACCGCCGGTGAACTTGCTCTTCTCGTGCATATTTAAAAAGAGGGTGAAGGTGATGTGCGGTGGCACTAGCTGCTCTTCTATGGAGATTTTGACCAACGTCGCTGTGTTTCACCAGTAAAAAAAACAAAAACACGTTGTACCTGGACAAAGTGGCAATTATAGTTCTACTGCACAGATGGCAGAGTGGGTGGCTGGTTTTAATGATTTAGTTAGTCCATCACTATTCTGGTATACCGGTGTGCAGTTTAAGCAGGACTTGCTTTTTTTTCTTCTGCAGTCTGCATCTGTGCAGGTATACAGTGGGATGTCCATATACAGTACGCATTTCCCTTCTGTTTAATGTCATTGACAAGGCCTTATCTGAATACTTTACTGGCCTTCAGGTGAGGTTTATGTTCATGCTTTAAATGTGTCATAGACCACTACAGGACCGGTGTATGTGACTCCTGGTACAGGACCGGTGTATGTGACTCCTGGTACAGGACCGGTGTATGTGACTCCTGGTACAGGACAGTGGTGGTAGACGCTGCTGGTTGCAGTGCCCCACGCGGCAAGGGAAGCTCATTGAGAGGGAGAGAAGCCCCCTGAGCATCTCCTGCAGGCTGCCCTGTTGTGATGAGCATTTGCGAGGTGCTCGTGCGTCCGCGGGCTAAGGATCGTTCCCTAGGGGTCGTTCTACACAGCCCCACAGAGAGAAAGGGAGAGCATGTGAGCTGCCAGGAATGTGTTGATGGAAAACGCAGCTGGGTGGCTGATTTTTTTGTTGTTGTTCCAACCTCCTCAGTCATGCTGGGGTCTACCAACAGCAGTTTACACACACACACACACACACACACACACACACACACACACACACACACACTCTCCCCCTACCCATGTAAATGTTTTAGTCAAACACATCTTCCCCTCTCATACAAAACCATATAGATTCAGTTTATTAGGTACACCCATCTATAGAGTACCGGTTTGGACCCACCTTTGCTTCCAGAACAGCCTGGATTCTTCGGTGCATTCTATAAGGTGTGGTGTTCAAACGTTGCTCAATTGTTATTAAGGGAATTAACGTTTGCCAGGAAAACATTCCCCACACCGTTACACCACGGCCACCAGCCTGTACAGTACCTTTGACCCCAGGCAGGATGGGGCCATGGACTCATCAAATCCTGACTCTGCCATCAGCATGACGCAAAGACAACTGTGATTCGTTAGACTAGGCAATGTTTTTCCACTTCACAATTGTCCTATGTTGGTGATTGCATGCCCACTGGCATGGCTTCTTCTTGTTTTTAGCTGATAGGAGTGGAACCTGGTGTGGTCGTCTGCTGTAATAGCGCATCCGTGACAAGGATTGACGAGTTGTGCATTCCCGAGATGCTGTTTGCGCAGAACTATTGTACTGTGCCGTTATTTGTTTGTGGCCCACCTGTTAGCTTGCACGATTCTTGCCATTCTCCTTTGACCTCTCTCATCAAAAAGCTGTCTGCTGTTCAGCCACAGGACTGCCTTTGACTGGATGTTTTCTGTTTGACCCACCATTGTCGGTAAACCTTAGACACTGTTGTACATGAAAAGCCCAGGAGACCGTCCGTTTCTGAGATGCTGGAACCGGTGCGCCTGGCACCTATCATACCACGCTCAAAGTTGCTTAGGTCACTTGTTTTGCCCATTCTTACATTCAATCGAATTGTAACTGAATGCTTCAATGCCGGTCTGCCTGCTTTATATATCAAGCCACTGCCACGTGACTCACTGTCTGTAGGAGCAAACCATTTTCGTGAATGGGGTAAACTGTCCTCTGATGGTGTTTCGCCATGACTTCTCTAGCAACATCTAGTTAGTACTATTTTTTTAACACATATAGCCTACACCTGTGCTCTTACAAAACCTGTTTTCCTTTTTTTAGCCTTTTCTCTCTCTTTCGTATTCTATCATTCTCTTTCTTTCCCTGTATTAAACGTCCTGACATGTTATTCTAATATAGGCTACAGGAAACATTAGAATGTTTAAACTAGATAAACCGCCCCTTTCTCTCCCTCCTTTTTTCTGGGTTGTAAAAAACAGACACCTCACTCCCCATGACATCCCAAACGACCAGATTAACTGGGCTCAAATGACGCTCCAAATCGTTTTGGGATGTTCACTGCAACCGTGGCTGAATGTGAAGTACCTGTAAGCCAATCGATAGGCATTGATTGGTGTGGGCGAGCGGCGGTGGCCATGTCAGAGTAGAGCAGGCCCTCACTCAGGGAGATTCATGCCAAGCCCTCTGTATTTACAGTCCACTGGAGAACACCCTGACAGGGGCCCTCAATCACCACAAATGGATCCACCTCACTTAAACAGATCCTAACAAAAAGTTGACTGCTTTGTTGTTTCAATCACTGGTTTAGTGGTTTTTATAGATCTCCGTGTGTGTGTGTGTGTGGTGACATTCCCAGAGAGTTGACCATTGAGATGCCTGTGTGCCCTCTGACGTCTTGCTACTCTGATCAGGCCCAGTGTGTCTGTTCAAGTTGTGTTGCACTATGGTGGGTAAAGGTGTCTCTGGTCACAAGGAACAGATATTTACTATTTCACTGCCGAACGCTCAGGACTGTTGCCTTTTGTAGTTTGCCTGCCACAGCTGTCCCCCTACCCCCACCTTTGTTTCCTCATGCCTCTGTCTCTTGTTGCTGGTGAAAGTATTCATCACTTCATTAAGTATGTTGGGGCGGGGTGGATGATTCTTTCCCGGGTCTTGTTTTCTATATCTGCAGAGAGAGGGAAGTCCTGATGGGAGCTACACTATGTTATGCTGCTGCTCAGTGGACACCAATGGGTTGAGTTGCAGGGCTGTGTGACCGTGGCCCCTTGAGTGTGACTGGGGCTGGTGCTGGAGCTGGGGTTAGGACAAGAGCCGGGGCTACAGCCAAGGTTAGGAGGACTGGAGCTGTTGTTAGGACTAGAGCTCGGACTGGAGCGTGGGTTAGGGCTGGGGCTGGAGCCCTGGTTAGGGCTGGGGCTGAGGTTAGGACTGGGGCTGGAGCGCGGGTTAGGAGGACTGGGGCTGGAGCACAGGTTAGGAGGACTGGAGCTGGGGTTAGGACTAGAGCTGGGGCTGGTGTGCGTGCGGGTTAGGGCTGGGGCTGGAGCCCAGGTTAGGGCTGGGGCTGAGGTTAGGACTGGGGCTGAGGTTAGGACTGGGGCTGGAGCGCGGGTTAGGAGGGCTGGGGCCTGGGTTAGGAGGGCTCAAACCAAGCATGTGCATAACTTCTAGAAGGTTGATCAACTTTGTTGCACGCAAATAGGCTTATTGTTTGTTTGGGGGAAATGGGATGTGTTTAATGGACAGGACCTATAATAATGGCTAATAAATTCATTCAAACATAGGCCTAATGATAAAACCGATGGATTTGCCATAGCAGCATGTCATCTAATATGTTTAGTTTACTCATTAACGAGGTGGCTACCATTTATCAATCACTCGTTCAATAGCCAAGCATGCTCGAAAGTTAGATGGTTGAACTGTGTTTCCTCCAACACATTGGTGTGGCTGGCTCCCGGGTTAAGCTGGCGGGTGTTAAGGAGAGCGGCTAGGCGGGTCATGTTTCGGGAAGATGCATGACTCCGCCTTCGCCTCTCCTGAGCCCGTCGGGCAGTTGCAGCGATGAGACAAGATCGAAATTGGGGAGAAAAGAGGGGTAAAATACACACACACAAAAACACAGTCATGTATTGATAAACAAAATATTGAACTACAGTTCAAAAAGTGTGGGCAGTAGCATTTACTTTTAAATTGTTCAAAAGGACAATGAATCTTGGAGAGTGCTCAGCTAGTGTTTGGCACTAGCTAGGTGGCTTGCATTTTTAGTTTGGAAAAGTCACTGCAGTGTTCTGCCCACATCTCTACAGAAATGTGATCAAATTTGCCATTGTGCTTTCTTTTAGGAACTATCATGGCCCAGTTAAAACCATACAACAAATGTATGGTTACTATCCTTATTCCAAGATGGCATAGCAGTTCAGACGTCTTTTGTCCTCGTCTTGTCGTGTCCCATATATATATATTTACAACTTTCTTCGCATACATTTTTATATATTTTTATTTTATTTTCCATAAACTCATCTTCAAAACACTCTCCTGCAACCTGCCTCACCAATTTATATATTTTTTAAAAGAAAGTATTATTTACCTCAAATCTGTAATCCTCCATAGAAGCTAACCAGAAGCTAGCCAGAAGCTAATCCAGAAGCTAACCAGAAGTTAATCAGAAGCTAGTTAGCTTCTTTACTGGCTAATCGTTAGTATTCAGCTGACCACGGTTTGTGGTCATCAGCTATCCTTTAGCTCGAAAATCTATCGCCCGTTTTGTACGGCGCGGCTCGGACCGGAACATACCGGACCTATTTTTCTCTCCATGTCCCCGAATTTCAACCGCTAACTCTGGATATTTATACCTGGATCTCGCAGCTAGCTAGCTGCTATCCGTGTGACTATCGGCTTACGTCGATTCCGGAGCAAACATCAATTATTCCGCAGCTAGCCAGCTGAAGAGTTCCATCAGTCACTCCTGGGCTACAAACACCTATCCGGACCCGTTTTACTGCCAACGCGGAGCCCCACCGGGCCTTCACAACTGGACTACCGACGTTATCTACCCGAGGGAGTTATCCGGCTGGCTCCTCCGTCGCGACGTTACCTGAACGCCCATCTGCGGTCCGCTAATCGTTAGCTGTCTTATCGGAGGCTATCTGAATAGACCTATCGGACAATTTTTTTATTTATTTTATTACATTTTTTCTTGGGCCTCTATAACTATATCTATTTATATATTTATTTTGCGAATTGGATTGATCCCCTCTACCACACGGGAACCCCACTAATCCTACTGACAGAAACGCACGAGGTGGCTAAAAAAAAGACCTCCATCCTATGCTAGCTTGCTTTTGATGACTTCTGTAACCGTAATAGCCTTGGTTTCATGCATGTTAACATTAGAAGCCTCCTCCCTAAGTTTGTTTTATTCACTGCTTTAGCACACTCACCCAACCCGGATGTTCTAGCTGTGTCTGAATCCTGGCTTAGGAAGACCACCAAAAATTCTGAAATTTTCATCCCAAACTACAACATTTTCAGACAAGATAGAACTGCCAAAGGGGGCGGTGTTGCAATCTACTGCAAAGATAGCCTGCAGAGTTCTGTCTTACTATCCAGGTCTGTACCCAAACAATTTGAACTTCTACTTTTAAAAATCCACATCTCTAAAAACAAGTCTCTCACCGTTGCCGCCTGCTATAGACCACCCTCTGCCCCCAGCTGTGCTCTGGACACCATATGTGAACCATATGTGAACCCATCTATCTTCAGAAATCGTGCTGCTAGGCAACCTAAACTGGAACATGCTTAACACCCCAGCCATCCTACAATCTAAGCTTGATGCCCTCAATCTCACACAAATTATCAATGAACCTACCAGGTACCTCCCCAAAGCCTTAAACACGGGCACCCTCATAGATATCATCCTAACCAACTTGCCCTCTAAATACACCTCTGCTGTCTTCAACCAAGATCTCAGCGATCACTGCCTCATTGCCTGCATCCGTAATGGGTCAGCGGTCAAACGACCTCCACTCATCACTGTCAAACGCTCCCTGAAACACTTCAGTGAGCAGGCCTTTCTAATTGACCTGGCCGGGGTATCCTGGAAGGATATTGATCTCATCCCGTCAGTAGAGGATGCCTGGATATTTTTTTTAAATGCCTTCCTAACCATCTTAAATAAACATGCCCCATTCAAGAAATGTAGAACCAGGAACAGATATAGCCCTTGGTTCTCCCCAGACCTGACTGCCCTTAACCAACACAAAAACATCCTATGGCGTTCTGCATTAGCATCGAACAGCCCCCGTGATATGCAGCTGTTCAGGGAAGCTAGAAACCATTATACACAGGCAGTTAGAAAAGCTAAGGCTAGCTTTTTCAAGCAGAAATTTGCTTCCTGCAACACTAACTCAAAAAAGTTCTGGGACACTGTAAAGTCCATGGAGAATAAGAACACCTCCTCCCAGCTGCCCACTGCACTGAAGATAGGAAACACTGTCACCACTGATAAATCCACCTTAATTGAGAATTTCAATAAGCATTTTTCTACGGCTGGCCATGCTTTCCACCTGACTACTCCTACCCCGGTCAACAGCACTGCACCCCCCACAGCAACTCGCCCAAGCCTTCCCCATTTCTCCTTCTCCCAAATCCGTTCAGCTGATGTTCTGAAAGAGCTGCAAAATCTGGACCCGTACAAATCAGCCGGGCTAGACAATCTGGACCCTTTCTTTCTAAAATTATCTGCCGAAATTGTTGCCACCCCTATTACTAGCCTGTTCAACCTCTCTTTCGTGTCGTCTGAGATTCCCAAAGATTGGAAAGCAGCTGCAGTCATCCCCCTCTTCAAAGGGGGGGACACTCTTGACCCAAACTGCTACAGACCTATATCTATCCTACCATGCCTTTCTAAGGTCTTCGAAAGCCAAGTCAACAAACAGATTACCCACCATTTCGAATCTCACCATACCTTCTCTGCTATGCAATCTGGTTTCAGAGCTGGTCATGGGTGCACCTCAGCCATGCTCAAGGTCCTGAATGATATCTTAACCGCCATCGATAAGAAACATTACTGTGCAGCCGTATTCATTGATCTGGCCAAGGCTTTCGACTATGTCAATCACCACATCCTCATCGGTAGACTCGACAGCCTTGGTTTCTCAAATGATTGCCTCGCCTGGTTCACCAACTACTTCTCTGATAGAGTTCAGTGTGTCAAATCAGAGGGTCTGCTGTCCGGACCTCTGGCAGTCTCTATGGGGGTGCCACAGGGTTCAATTCTTGGACCGACTCTCTTCTCTGTATACATCAATGAGGTCGCTCTTGCTGCTGGTGAGTCTCTGATCCACCCCTACGCAGACGACACCATTCTGTATACTTCTGGCCCTTCTTTGAACACTGTGTTAACAACCCTCCAGGCAAGCTTCAATGCCATACAACTCTCCTTCCGTGGCCTCCAATTGCTCTTAAATACAAGTAAAACTAAATGCATGCTCTTCAACCGATCGCTACCTGCACCTGCCCGCCTGTCCAACATCACTCTGGACGGCTCTGACTTAGAATACGTGGACAACTACAAATACTTAGGTGTCTGGTTAGACTGTAAACTCTCCTTCCAGACCCATATCAAACATCTCCAATCCAAAGTTAAATCTAGAATTGGCTTCCTATTTCGCAACAAAGCATCCTTCACTCATGCTGCCAAACATACTCTTGTAAAACTGACCATCCTACCAATCCTCAACTTCGGCAATGTCATTTACAAAATAGCCTCCAATACCCTGCTCAACAAATTGGATGCAGTCTATCACAGTGCAATCCGTTTTGTCACCAAAGCCCCATATACTACCCACCATTGCGACCTGTACGCTCTCGTTGGCTGGCCCTCGCTTCATACTCGTCGCCAAACCACTGGCTCCATGTCATCATCTACAAGACCCTGCTAGGTAAAGTCCCCCCTTATCTCAGCTCGCTGGTCACCATAGCATCACCCACCTGTAGCACGCGCTCCAGCAGGTATATCTCTCTGGTCACCCCCAAAACCAATTCTTTCTTTGGCCGCCTCTCCTTCCAGTTCTCTGCTGCCAATGACTGGAAGGAACTACAAAAATCTCTGAAACTGGAAACACTTATCTCCCTCACTAGCTTTAAGCACCAACTGTCAGAGCAGCTCACAGATTACTGCACCTGTAAATAGCCCACCTATAATTTAGCCCAAACAACTACCTCTTTCCCTACTGTATTTATTTAATTAATTAATTAATTTTGCTCCTTCGCACCCCATTATTTTTATTTCTACTTTGCACATTCTTCCACTGCAAATCTACCATTCCAGGCCTTTTTTTGCCTTTACCTCCCTTATCTCACCTCATTTGCTCACATCGTATATAGACTTGTTTATACTGTATTATTGACTGTATGTTTGTTTTACTCCATGTGTAACTCTGTATCGTTGTATGTGTCGAACTGCTTTACTTTATCTTGGCCAGGTCGCAAATGAGAACTTGTAAATGAGAACTTGTTCTCAACTTGCCTACCTGGTTAAATAAAGGTGAAATAAAAATAAAAAAAATAAAAGGAGATGGCGGGTGTTTTTGTTACCATAAAAGGTGATGGAGGGCGCTTTTGTTACCATAAAAGGTGATGATGGGCGTTTTCCATCCGGGGTTGTACCTCTTTCAAGACCGCACAAATATAATATGTCTCTGATTTATCAATGAAAACGTATATGTTGCAAATCCTATAATCTCCACGTATGCCAGAATTTAGTACGAAATGTACTCTTAGTTGATAACTGAGGCCCCTGGTGTTTGGTCTGCTGGGATCTGGTTGGGGCTGGAGTAGGAGCTGGAGTTGTTACGGTGCTCCTGGGCTGGGTCAGGTTGCTTTGGCCTCTCTGTGCTCAGTGACTCCCTCCACTGTTAGTTTGTCCTCTGGCCATGGAGTGGACCAGCACCATCTGCTACCACGCAGCAGTGCTCTGATGTCCAATTTCATGGCCGCCAGAGTGCGTGGGCAGTGCGTGTATTTGGGAGGGACAGAGGGCTGAGGCATGGGCGAGGTGTGATCCAGAGCGGACACGCTTCCTTGCGCAGGAAGCACGAAGGGGATACTTTCTCATGGGAACTACAGTGGATCTAACAAAGAGATGGGAGTATTTTGAATCTGGTTCAGGGTTGCAAAGCCTGCTGCTCTGCTACCACCACTGTTACCAGGGCAAGCTGCTGTGGGAAGGGACAGTGCATTGAACAGGCAATGGGATGGATTTCTGTGTGTATCCAATCCCTGTGCTGCTGTCTGTTGGGGCTGAGGGTGGCACCAGGTTGGGTTGCCCTGCGTTGTAATGGGTGGTAATCCCCGGCTAGGCACCCGGCTGGGCTCCAGGGCCGGAAGGTTCATCCTCTTGCTTCTTCCCACCCTCCTCCTTCTCATCCTGGGCCTGGGTGCCTGTCTCCTGCTGCCGCACCGGGTGCTAGCTCAGGGTTCCACATCCACATGCTCCAAAACCCCCAGTGGCCTGGAACTGAGGAGGGTGAGGAATAGGAGAGTTATCCACTGTCATACACTACAGCTACACCAAACAGAGCAGGGACGGCAGGGGGGACCGCAAATGGGGCCCCTGGGTCCTCCTGAAAGTAGGACACTCTGGGGACCATCCCTCTCCGCTGCAGGCCCTTTGCTCTAGCCAACACCTGGCCTGACTATACTCATTCTGCTGCACACCCAACCTGCCCTGCTGCCTGACAGTGCCAGCACCCAGCCCCTCCTCCTCCTCAGTATGTTCACTTTGCTTGTTTACATGACTGGCTGTTGTGCAATCGCATGCAGTGGCGCTCTTTGATTTCCCCTTAATGCAGAGATGACTGTGGCAGGCAAGACCAGGCATATCAGCTATGCTGTTGAGAAAGGGCAATAAGAGGCAAGAATATAAATGAAAACATGATGAGAGGGGAGATTAGGATAAAGTTCAGAACGGACTCCATTTTGTATATTTCAAGCACTCCGTCTCTCTCTATCCAGCTGGATGGCCCTTGAAATAATGATGGTCACTTTCCTCTTGAAACAGGCTTTTAGTGAATTATCATTAGTAATGTTCTGTTTATGTGTCTCTCAAATTCTTGGTAGAGATAATGTTCTGTTCTGGCCCTTTTCCTAAACAATGATTGAGTACCCCTCAGGCTGTTGATGGTGGAGCAGTCTCATTGAACTCGGTTCAACTTGTGAAATGTACGAAGACCCACACGATAGATCACGAGCCTTGTTTGTGTGTGGGAGGTGGGTGGGGAGGTAGGGGGGGCGGTGGCTGGTTAGCGCGCTATTTTGTGTTTGCAGTGTTTGCGTAAGGGATTTTTGATCTGTCAGTGCCGCTGTTTGTTGGAGCGTTTTGGTCTTGCTGAGCTTCGCAGCTCCGATATTCCAACAAAAGTACAACAGTTAAACCCTTTTTTTTTTAGAACCGCTGCCTTTGAGACAAAGAAGATGCAGCTCATCTCCTGTCCCTCAACCTTACCCACGTACCCAAACACACGCGCTCTCAACACACGTCAGACGAGCACCAAACTGGCAACCAGTCATATTATCATTGAGATGCACCACAGGGCACCCTGGTTTCACAAGAGAACCATTGCTACCAAAATGATCTTGTGAACTACTCTAACTTTTTTTTATTTTTATCAGCATCTACCATATTATGTATTTGTTTATCTTCCCGTAATAAATGTACCCATGAACAGTGAGGACTGAAATGGAGAGACTGCTCGAATCCCTCTGGGGAAAGAAAACAGGGATGTTACACATAATGGAAACCACACCGATGCAGGAAGAATGCATGCAGTATAAATTGACCCCTAGCAAAGTGATAAGAGATCCCAGTCCCAGCTGTAACAAGAGACATGTCTGAAATTCCCAGCCAGGACTGAGGAGGGGGTTTATGTAGGGCTTTCTACTCTGCTGCTGGTATATAGACTTGACTAGCTGTAAAATATGTCAGGGTTTTTGGAGATACATTTGTCAGTTGATGCTTGGGGCTTGCACTTTTGGACCTTTTTCTCTTACCAACCATGTTCTTTCCCACGACCTGGACTTGGTTCATTCCAGTTAAGATGCAGGCTATGATGACTACTGGTGACTTCTATAATCTGACCTGGGTCCCAACTAAACTAGACATCTCAAGTCTTTCCTAGTGTTTTAAGGATTTTGGTTGTCTCGCTATGCTGCGTTCAGACGTAGAAACATGTTTGTCCTTAGCTGCTTATTCCATCTTTAATAGCTCTCTTCCCCGAAACATAACTGAATTACTTCATGCTTTTCACGGAGAAGAGTAATGACCAGAGCCTTATGGAATCTCCTGCTGAGAATATTTAATTACAGTTATTGTCTGCATCTTAGTATTGATTCTTGCTTTACAGCAGTATTTGCATTTGGGAATCATTTCCATACAGTATTTTTTAAATATTTTTTTACACAAGACAATTTCTGGGTTGGTAAAATTCAGATTCTTCCACTGACTCTGTGTGGCCCTAGTGATGAGGACCCTGTTGATGTACTTGAATATAATGTAATTACTCCCAATGGTTGAGTGTTGAGAGGTGCAGAACAGGGATAGCCTCCGGGAAGAGAGAAGAAGAGAAGAACAAAACGCAGCGGAACAGGGACCTCTCCTTTCATTTTTAGGGCCTTTCTTTAGAACCCTATGGAGAGCGCGGAAAGACAGACGTGTTTATGAAGGTTTCCAGATGGCCCCTCTTGCACCCCCAGTCTTTTTTCCTTCTTTAGTTCTCTGGCCATGAAGGATTCATCAAACTCCATGGTGAAGCCTGTTGGCCAAACCACTGGGCTCGAGCTAACACTGTGGAAAATCCAGTCGGCACACGACTGGGGAAGAAGAAACCTGAGGTTAATAGACCAGGTAAACTGACCTATAACCCTACGGGAATGAGAGCACATCATCGAACCCAGTCTTAGATGGAGTTGCTCCCTGACTTGGTAAACCGCCACAGGCTCTACGGGCTCCAAGGCCAGTGGACACCATTCTGACCCAGCCATGGTTCTGTGAGACAGGAGATACTGACCCAACAATATGGGCATGCTGTACAGAGAGGGAACGCTCCCTATTTCTATCTCCTAGACCCCTCAAACTCAACTCTGGACCTGGAAGCCAGTTCCACTGCATATGTGTTCATTGTTACCCTCTAATCAGGGACTGATTTAGACCTGGGACATCCGGTGCGTTTAATTAATGATCAGGTAGAAACAGAAAACAGCGGGCTCTGGACCTCGTAGAGTAAGAGTCGAATACGCCTGCACCAGACGCTGTGATCAGGATGAAGCATCTCATTTGTCACCCATTTATAGCAGCCCCATTCCTGGACTGCCTCCTGGGGATAAATGCACATAAAAGCACTGTCAGTGTCTTCTGCTAAAAAGACGACAGCACGCAAGAGGCAAAGAGAGAGAGGGGAGAATATCTTACAATCCAAACTTTCTTAGGTAATGAGAATTGTTTCCCCCCCATTTCCTTGTGTTTGGTTGGAAAATAGTGTGGTCCACTTTCTCCCTGTCTTGATCATCAGTTGGCATTGAAGAGAATGCTACTTTATTTAGATGCGTGAGAAGCAGTTGGTTTTCTCTGTGCACTGAGCTGTCTGAGCTCAACATTCCCTCAGACAGGCCGCTGTGAATACCATGCTTCCTCAGCAGGTATTCACAGTACAGTCAACAAGCTCAGGAAAACGTGTCAGAATTCTGGTTGTATGGATAGTGGGTTGGTACAATATTCAACCCTGCACCAGTCAGGACTGGCAGGTTGTCTGTAGCGGTCAGAACAGGAACAGACCTGGCCTCAGCCTCACCATACTGTTACTGAGCTATAACCATCAGACGTTTCAGAGACCTAAAGGCACCTTGAACATTTTTCTAAAATAACACCCAGATTTAGTATTGATTCCGGTTCCTTTTCCCTGAAGGTACTGAATGGTTGTATTGAATAACTGAATTGCAAGATCAATGGATTTAAAATCCCCAAAATGATGATATTGTCAGACATGTTGATATACTCTATAAACAATACAGTGCCTTCAGAAAGTATTCACACCCCTTGACTTTTTCCACATTGTTGTTTAAAATATAAAATATATTACATTTAGATTTTTTTTGAGGGGGGGGTCACTGGCCTACACACCCTATAATGTTAAAGTGGAATTATGTTTTTTTTATTAATAACAAATGAAAAGCTGAAATGTCTTGAGTCAATAAGTATTCAAACTCTTTGTTATGGAACTCATAAATATGTTCAGGAGTAAAAATGTGTTTAACAAGTCACATAATAAGTTGCATGGACTCACTCTCTGTGCAATAATAGTATTAAATATGATTGATGAACTACCTAATCTCTGTACCCCACACATACAATTATCTGTAAGGTCCCTCAATAGAGTAGTGAATTTCAAACACATTTTCAACCACAAAGACCTGGGAGGTTTTCCAATGCTTCACAAGGAAGGGCACCTATTGGTAGATGGGTACACATCAAATAACCGACATTGAATATCCCTTTGAGCATGAATGGTGTATCAATCCACCCAGTCACTACAAAGATGCATAACTCAGTTGCCGTACAGGAAAGAAACCGCTTAGGGATTTCACCATGGGGCCAATAAGTGGCTTTAAAACACATCGTTTTCTCCTATCACAACTATTAAACTCTGAGGATGGATCAACAACATTGTAGTCGCTCCACAATACTAACTTAAATTACAAAGTGAAAAGGACTCCTGTACAGAATAAAAAATATTCAAAAAATATGCATCCTGTTCGCAACAAAGCACTAAAGTAAAACTGCAAATTAAAAATTGCAAAGAAATTAACTTCATGCCCTGAATATAAAGCGTTATGTTTGAGGCAAACACAACACATCACTTAGCACCACTCTTCATATTTTCAAGTTATGGGTATGCTTGTCATCGGAAAGGACTAGGGAGATTTGGAGGATAAAAATAAACGGAATAGAGCTCAGCACAGGCAAAATCGTTCAAAAACCTGGTTCAGTCTGCTTTCCACCAGACACTGGGAGATGCATTTCAGCAGGACAACAACCTAAAACACAAGGATAAATCTCAACTGGAGTTGCTTACCAAGACGACATTGAATATTCCTGAGTGGCCAAGTTAAATAAAAAAATAAAAAAATGTACCTGCTTTTTCTCCCCAATTTCGTGGTATCCAATTGTTTTAGTAGCTACTATCTTGTCTCATCGCTACAACTCCCGTACTGGCTCAGGAGAGACAAAGGTCGAAAGTCATGCGTCCTCCGATACACAACCCAACCAAGCCGTACTGCTTCTTAACACAGCTCGCATCCAACCCGGAAGCCAGCCACACCAATGTGTCGGAGGAAACACTGTGCACCTGGCAACCTTGGTTAGCGCCCACTGCACCCGGCCCGCCACAGGAGTCGCTAGTGCGCAATGCGACAAGGATATCCCTACCGGCCAAACCCTCCCTAACCCGGACGACGCTAGGCCAATTGTGCGTCGCCCCACGGACCTCCCGGTCGCGGCCGGTTACGACAGAGCCTGGGCGCGAACCCAGAGTCTCTGGTGGCTCTTAACCACTGCGCCACCCGGGAGGCCCCCCAAGTTCCAGTTTTGACTTAAATCTACTTGACATAGATTTTCAAGACCTGAAAAGGTCTACTTTTTTTTCTCCATGCTTTTGCGAAATGAGCTCTCTTCCTTCACTGATTATCAAAGGCACTTAAATCGCCTACAATCCAATAACCCAACATTGCGACGAATAAAACATCCCATTGGTGTTTAGTCATCTATAGAAGAGTTAGTAATGAAGAATGGAGCGCTCCTGGATGACGTTAACAATATTAAAGTAAAGTGTTAAGTATTAAAGTGAGGAAGTATTACTCAACTGTCTACATTGATCATCACAGGTAGGCAAGGACATATTTGGTGTTCTACACTAATTCAGTCAGACGCTGAATTTATTCCACAGACACAGTACGGTGCAAAATGCACACGCTGTCTGATTCATTATAGTCACTTCCCCCGAACAGCACAGTTTGTGTAACCATACAAAACAGTTAGTTATTTGTCCGAATAAATGTTTTCTCGTAAATCACGATTACACATTTCAGATCCTCTCTCAGAAGAGTCTAAGGTGTAATTCAGCCATCTTTATGTCAATATCAATTCATTTCTGGAAAACAGTTGAAGTACCTTACTGTGATTGATTGTTTTCAATTAAAATGGTAAAATAATAAAAAGCTTCTTAGCTAAATGCAATTTCTCAATTTTGCTAGGACTGTCTGGGAGTACTCTGAGAGAGGCTCCTAATTGGAGGGATGTGTAACCTGACAACTATCAGAAAGGAGGGGAAACTCTTTGTTATTGTTATTTTTAAACTCTAAAAAAACCCACGTAGCCAAACAAGCTGAAATTTCTGGCAGTCTTTTCCAACAGCTCTTACACTAAATGGGCATTAACATAATTTTCACAATCTCACAGTATTATTCCAAACTCATAGTGTGGAAATGCATGTATAAAACACAGGACAAATGAAGCTTTTGACTGCACTGGGCCTTTAAGTCGACAAGGAAATAAGAGAATAATTTGATAAAACAGACGAGGGAGCGTGTGAGAGAGTGATTTAAAAAAACAAAGCTGTCTTTTAAGAGACAAGTGCTTTCGCCCACTTGCGACAATTAAGTTTAATATGCAGTGGTTAACCCACGTCATTAGTTCCCCTCACAGATAAACAAGTAGTAGAGCCTGGGTACTGTAAACTCTCTCCTTCCTGGCACGGTGGGAGCACCTTCGCTCTTCTGACAGACAGCACTGTACATGCTCTGCTACAGCTGGACCTGGGCCAACGGGCGCCTCTCCATGTATGAATTGAGCGAGCTATGAGAACACTATTATTAGCAAAGTGTACAGTGCTTTTGTTCTAGGATGTTTTCTTCCGATTCCCTGCCATGTCATGCAATGGATAGTGAGTGAGTTGAGTTGAGGGGCCAGGGGGGGATCTGGCTACAGGTACAATATGTCCTTCGCAGAATCTGTTACTGTATGATTTGCTGCAACAGGTTTCTGCAATGCTTTGTGCACTTTCTGAGAACGTATTTGCAAAGCTTTGTTCACTTTCGGAGAAAAAACATTCCTGTTGAGTTGGCAGATTCTCCCCCCCCCACCCCATTTATTGGAAACAGTTCCTGCAAATATGTGTCTTTTTGCTTCAGAATAGGTTACATGTGCTATCCAACAGAACATGTGCAACGTATTCAGGGCTAAGTTCAAATGGATGTTTAGTTGACCACAGATGTGCAACGGCCTTGTTCATCACACGCTGATCACACCAATCACAGGTCAGGTTGGCAGCAATTTCTTTCTCTCCGTCTCTTTCTCTCATCCTCTACCTATGTATCCCTCTATGTATGCCAATAGTGATAATTGAAATCAATAGCTGGAATGAATGAGGTCAACACCGTGACGAAATGTGATGCAGCAGTGTTTTGTGTGTGTGTGTGTGTGTTCATTCGTGCATGCATGCGTGTCTGGTGCGTGTGTTGTGTAATATTGTTTTCACCATGGCCACCACAGCACCAACTGAATTTACTACGTATCAAGTTACTGCAAGCAGGAATTTAATTTGGGTAGGTCTTTTGATAAGTGAGTTAGTATTGCAAGTATACCAATGTACTGTTTTACAAAACCTGTTTCTAGCCTACGGATATTGTTGCACTCGCTTTGTACAGGGGTTGGATGCACATATGCCCAGGAGACAGCAACTTACCGAGTTAAAGGGCTTACCGAGCTTAAACCTCTTGGTCGGCCAGTCCAAGTGGATTATTATTTGTTCAGATGGTGATGAAACATAAATATGTACAAAAAAGGAAAAATAACAGGCATGGCCAAACTAAAAACTCAAAAACAAACTAAACAAAACCAGCAGCCTCATGACTAGCCTGCTGGGACGCTGACTGACGATCACCTGATGTGCTTATCAACCAGGCTCGGCACCCGGACAAGGTTGCTGCTGCCCCCTGGGGGAATGGAGTGTGGACGTGTTACCTAGATGGTGTGTTTGTCTATGTCTGAACACTAACCGTGCCCCCCGTATCATAACAATACTGTATGTACAGACGTAGGCTACACATTCACAAGTATGTATTTGTCAATCAACCTCCAATTTTGGCAAACACAAACATGTTGTCACACCCCAGCAAGGTGCGGGGTTGAAATCTATTCAGTGTACAGAGGCTACATCCCAACGTTTGACAGAGGAGTCCTCCCTCTTCTCCCTCTTCTCCTTGCCCAGTCCTGCCACTCCTCAGGCCTCATCCCAAAACCTCTTGGCACTATTTACATAACAGTGGAGGATTAGTCGGCATGACATTTAGGCCATTTCATTCCAGAGTTCTGAATCAAGGGATAAACAGGGACTCCTACGCTCTTCAGGGGGGAAATATTTATCTTTGCACAGAGAGCGTCTTGAGTCCGTGTCAACACTACTGAGAGACACAATGTAATTCTTGGAAGGAAAGATGGGACCGTTTTATGTGGAGGATGAGTGATTGAATGAGAAGTGAGTGTTTTATGTCTTGGTATTGTGTATAAAATCACAAAAGAGCAACTGGTTGACCACGCCATCTGGAGTGGAAAGTTCCTGCACCTGTCTCTATGCGCCGCCTTCATTGCATACAGTACAAGTATATACAGTACCAGTCAAAAGTTTGGATACACTTACTCATTCAAGGGTTTTTCTTTTTGATTTTTTTTACTATTTCCTACATTGTAGAATAATAGTGAAGAGATCAAAACTATGAAATAACCCATAGAATCGTGCAGTAACCAAAAAAAGTGTTAAACAAATACATGTATTTTATATTTGAGATTCTTCAAAGTAGCCACCCTTTGCCTTGATGAACACTCTTGGCATTCTCTCAACCAGGTTCATCAGGTAGTCACCTGGAATGCATTTCGATTCAAACAGGTGTGCCTTGTTAAAAGTACATTTGTGGGATTTCTTTCCTTCCTAATGTGTTTGAGCCAATCAATTGTGTTGTGACAAGGTAGGGATGGTATACAGAAGATAGCACTATTTGGTAAAAAACCAAGTCCATATTATGGCAAGAACAGCTCAAATAAGCAAAGAGAAACAACAGTCCACCATTAATTTAAGACATGAAGGTCAGTCAATCTGGAAAATGTCAAGAACTTTGAAAGTTTCTTCAAGTGCAGTTGTAAAAACCATCAAGCGCTATGATGAAATTGGCTCTCATGAGGACCGCCCTAGGAAAGGAAGACCCAGAGTTACCTCTGCTGCAGAGGACAAGTTCATTAGAGTTAACTACACTTCAGATTACAGCCCAAATAAATTCTTCACAGAGTTCAAGTAACATCTCGACATCAACTGTTCAGAGGAGACTGCGTGAATCAGGCCTTCATGGTCAAATTTCTGAAAAGAAACCACTACTAAAGGACACCAATAAGAAGAAGAGACTTGTTTGGGCCAAGAAACACAATGGACATTAAACTGGTGGAAATCTGTGAATCCAAATTTGAGATTTTTGGTTCCAACCACTGTGTTTTTGTGATACTCTGTGTATGTGAACATATGATCTCTGCATCTGTGGTTCCCACAGTGAAGCATGGAGGAGGAGGTGTGACTGTGTGGGGGTGCTTTGCTGGTGACACTGTGATTTATTTATAATTCATTGCACACTTAACCAGCATGGCTACAACCACATTCTGCAGCAATATGCCATCACATCTGGTTTGCTCTTAGTGGGACTATCATTTGTTTTTCAACAGGACAATGACCCAAAACAGACCTCCAGGCTGTGTAAGGGCTATTTGACCAAGAAGGAGAGTGATGGAGTGCTACATCAGATAACCTGGCCTCCACAATCACCCAACCTCAACCGAATTGAGATGGTTTGGGATGAGTTGGGCCCCAGAGTGAAGAGAAAGCAGCCAACAAGTGCTCAGCATATGTGGGAACTCTTTCAAGACTGTTGGAAAAGCATTCCTCATGAAGCTGGTTGAGAGAATGACAAGAGTGTGCAAAGCTGTCATGAAGGCAAAGGGTGGCAATTTTGAAGAATCAAAAATTGTATTTATTTGATTTGTTTAACACTTTTTTTGTTACCTCATGATTCCATGTGTGTTATTTCATAGTTTATGTCTTCAATGTTATTCTACAATGTAGAAAATAGTCCAAATACAGAAAAACCCTTGGAAAAAACCTTTGACTGCTTGTGTATATTGTAGCATGCTCCACACTGTGTTTCTACTCTTCTAACTAAGTCCCACGAATGGAGCCGTCTTAGTTTCAAGTATTATTTAGATGACAGAATATACATTGTACTCTACTCCAGTAACAGAGCTCTATCTGCCTTTGGTACTCTTATGTCTGTGTTGCTAACATGTCGCTCTTTCTTCCTCGACAGTAACCACCACACTATCGCCAGGCTCGGGCCACGCCAGAAGATGCAACGACACCGAGAAGGATTACTGCGTGAACGGCGGCGACTGTTACTTTATACATGGTATCAATCAGCTCTCCTGCAAGTGAGTCCTCGCCGCTATTTCTGAACTCGTCCCATGGCAACATTTTGAATTCTACTTGGACAGTTGTCTTTTTGTTTTTCAGCCGCTGTCTCCTTGTGCTCTTGTAATGACAGATCGATTGCAGGATCAAGACTCCGGTCATGTCAAGTGATTTTCTAACCCTCTCTTAGCAGAGGCCTTTTCTCTATCCCCTTCGTATGGTTGTAATCTCCCTTTATCCCCCTCCCATCCACCTTCCAGCCCCCTCTCTCTTACAGGAGGCCCGGCATAGCTGAGGATTACAGGAAGGCATTGCCAGTATGTGCAGATGTCTATTGTAAGGGTTTGTGCCTCTTTCATGTATACTTTGGTTGCTGATAAGGAGGCTAGATTGTGGTCTGCTCGTCGTTCTCAGCCCACGTTTGGCGTGCAGGAGCCTCGCACATGAAAAGGCCTTTTTTATAAATGTCATGATTCACTGGTAGTGTAAGGAACAAATATTTACGCCAGTCGGAGGCCTCTAGCGAGCTAAATAGGATCGTTGCTTACATCACAAGACCTTTTGAAAAGAGGGTCAGATGTACAACACTGGTTTTAAATCAAGTGCGCTAAGGACATTTTTTGTTTTTGGAAGATAAATGTTTTTCTGTTGATTGTGGAAGTGGCCACAGGGGAGCTGATTGACCTTTTTCTCGGGATCAGATTCTGATTTGCGTGTGTACCGGATGTACTAGCTATATGCTAGTGTGAGCATGTTGATTTGCCTTTGACATGTGTAGGTGTGCAGCAGCTGTGGTAAAACAGCATATGCAAGAATGTACACGGAGTACATGCCTTTTGTACACTGGGTGTCGTCTTTGCGGCAGTCTCAGGACAGGTGAACGTTTACGGCGCGGTCATCCTGCGTAGTAACAGTTTGCGTCAATATCACAGCTTGTGCCAGGGAAAGAGTGGGGGGCTGTTGTGTTCTACATCTCTATAATTACGTTATCACATCCTATTATAGTGAGCGTTGGTCCATTTATGTAAATATCACATATGCTTCCACGTTGGGTCTACGGTGAAGAATGGCGCGGAGGTCCACTGGCCAGCCACTGTGTGTGTGTTCAGCTGGACCCAGGAACACTGTTCGGCAAGCAGTGCTGCGTGGCTGCAATAGCCATTCAATAAGCTGTGTACAAATTGGAGGGAGCAATAATTCAATTGCTGCAGCTAACTGACTCCCGGTCGAGGCACGGGTCCAGAAAAGTTGAATAATGCAGGGGAGGCCTGCAGGGAATTGTTGCCCCCAAAGCCATCTCATTCAATATAGGCCAGGCTTCAGCGGGTATTACTCACCATCTGAACAAGTCCAGCCGACAGCTGGCCCTGTTTTTATGCCCTTCACTTTGAAGTATAAAGTTCTTTAGCGGGAAGGAAAAGTTTAACGAATGACCCTGAGGGTAATTATTTCCCTGACATGTAGCGCCGGGTTTCATAATACACAATATCGGCCACATCAGCAATGTCTGCTCGATAAGGATTCCTGCAAGTCGGGGACAAAAAAACACAGACATGAACAGTGAATGGCATGAATCAGGATAGAGTACACAAGCTCTGTTGAGCTCTGCACTATAGGTTGGAGGTACTGTACATGGAAGACTGAACAGGCCATTATTCTTCATGAAGGATACGGGACTCGCTAAGGAGAACACTCTTCAGATAGCTGACTGCTAACTGCCTTTGGGTTCAATACTGTGTCTTTTAGTCTAAGGGGTTTGTTTTGCCTAAATGCTAGTCAGCTATGTGTATGGGCTTGCTTGGTTTATGTTGACAGAATATATTTAATCCTGTTTAAACACTCAAACCGATATTGATTTGTTACAATATGTGCTCTATCAGTGTGTTCTTTTATGAGGACAGATTTTAACATTTGTTGATTTTACCGTAACAGAGCATTGTTCTTTGTCATTTCTCCAGAAGCCTTTGTTGTGTGTTCCCCAGGTTAACATATCATTCAGCATGGGTAATTTGGCATGGAATAGCAGAATACTCCTGGGAGGCATTTTATAAATATCCTAAATCATGAGGAATTGCCTCTATTGGATTGGCGGCTCCGTTGGTGGAGAGAGAGTGTGAAATGCTGGCACTGCTCAATGAACTGCACATCCTGATTTGATGAGGGAGGCAGAGGAGACAAACGGAGAAGAATAGAATGATCGCGAGAGGGGCCGCTGCGGCGTTTTGATTAAGTGGACAGGTGTCCCCAGAAATATGGTTGTGGTGAGTCGAGAGCAAACTCAACAGATCTTTCCAACATGAGACGTGACACTGTAACTCTGTGAGTCAACTGTCTTAACCCAATTAAATGCACTCCCCCGAACCAGGCGGGTAGAAATTGGAAGGAATGTCATGGCCAATATATGCGGTTGCTGTAAGGAGGAGTGCGGAGGCCGGTGGAGCCTCCTGCTTTAAAAAAATGTGTTTTTCTTAGTAAAGTTAAAAATATGTAACAGACTGATTGCTCTTCTACACGTGACCCAAGTCAAAAGATGGAGGGCTCTTTGCAACCCCATGTGAAGAAGGAAGAGGTCAAGAGGGTAGAAAGAGAGAAAGCAAGGGGGATGGTGTGATTAGTGGGGGTTGTTTTCGTCCCTGTGGGTTGACCCCCCCCCCCACCACCACCACCTCCCCATGGGGCACTTGAAAAAACACAGTTTTGTTATTGAAGTGATGGTTAACTCCAGAATCCGGATGTTTTCAGCGCTTCAAGAGTTGCCTAATGTTGAGATTGAGTCCATGTGCCACAGGGTCTGTTGTTCGATCCAGCTATATGCCTCGATCCCAATTTTTCATTTTTCGATGCGTCCAAGTTCCTGATTATTAACCAACAGATGCCGTTGGGTACTACTGCTGCAGTCTGTTTGCATAAGAGCTGGCGTGGGGTGGAAATGTTGCCTTCGTGAATGGAAATGTTCCCGCAAGTGTTAATGTGTTTGAACTCACGGCACTGTCGATTGTTAAAAGGTACAGCTAAAACTAGGACGGTAGAGAGAACCATTGGGGAAAAGACGCCCTCCTGGTCAACCGTCTTCTGTTCAGCAAGAGACATTCCACCCTTGTCGAGCGACAGTGATTGCTAACCCAATTAATTTACTAAGCAAGTAAACCAACATTTTGTAATGTCTAGCACACTGAAGCAGTCGGACGCAGATAGAAGAACGTTTCTGCCCACCATAATATTGCATATTGTAATATAACCTCTATCGGGTCTTCACCAGTAACGTGTATACAGTTCACTGCTGAGTTCACTGCTGTGTTTTCCATATTACGTTGTACCTCTCCTCCTCCCTCCCCCAGATGTCCGGATGGATACTTCGGCCAGCGGTGCTTGCAGACTGAGCCGTTACGATTGCGCATGCCCAATCCTTACAGAAGTATGTTCACATGACACCCACAGCTGAGAACAGAGCCACGGTTGTCACCGGGTTACCTCTATAGTCCCCTCCCTTCCTTCCTTCCCTCCTCCTCCTCCTCCTCCTCCTCCCTCTCAGGTCAACCAAAGCCGTGGGTGGTGTGCGGCACAGTGGTGTCACCAGTGGGATCGCTCTGCTTCTACTGTCCCTGGTGTTGCTGCGGTTCTAACTCTGTGTTTTTCTGCTTCTCTCTTTCTTTGTCTCTCTCTCTCTCTCGCTCTCTCTCTCTCTCTCTCTCTCTCTCTCTCGTTCTCCCTTCATCTCCTCCCCGTCTCTTGTGCATATCCTCCCCCTCTCTTGTGCATATCCCCCCTCGATACCCCCCCACCCATGCTCTCTCTCTCTCTTTCACTCCCTCCTCCCTTCCTCCCCCTCTCTTTTTGTGGTTTTGTTTCCTTCCATCAGGTGTCCGAATGACTTTACTGGCGACCGCTGTCAAAACTACGTTATGGCCAGTTTCTACCGTATGTCCATTTCCTCTTCTGTCCTGTCTTGTCTTGTCTGTCCTGTCTTGTCTGTCCTGCACGTTGACATGTGGCATGGGGCGCCGTGTTGTGTTGCCCTTCATAGTCGTTATTCTACCATCTGTGTCTGTTGACTCATCCAATTCAACTACCTTGTCCCGTGGTGACGCTCCCCTCAGACCAACACCGTTAAGTTGTTGCTGTTCTAATTTTAGAACAAATTGCTGCATTGGAGAGAATTAGCATAGCGACGCACACACTGGACGTCTGCGTGTGACTTGGTACTGAATGTCCTTGACGTTGATATGTACAGTAATTGGCATGTGCTCCGCTGGAATGAGCCCGAGCGGAGTTGGATTGCCGAGTGTACCCCAGCTATTTGAAAACCCTGCTACGAGTCGACTGCATGCCAGCGCAGTCTAATGACACAACACACGATGCAACATCAAACCCTCCCTAACAACGTGACAATGGCGCTTGGATGATATCGAATCAAACAGCCGTTTGTGATAATGTTAGTGCTGCTCCGCGGGACAGAAAGAGCCCGATTTCTATTGCGTTTGTTGTCCAACATGAATGTTAAGGTGACATGGCTGTTAAGCATTAGACTGAGGACACCTGGGCTAGCCTACAGACATTGCTAATTGTAATGCAAATTGCCTGACGACGTTAACTGGTCATTATTCAAATGTCTTTGTATCCTTTGCCAATTTGTTATTGATAAGGCTATCTGTCCATGTACCATCTCTAAATCCCATGGGAATAGAATAAGCAAAGTAAGCATGTGGGCATTGCATCACTTTATACGGAACGTGCTGGTAGGGATAAAATGCACACGCAGTTTACAATGACGACACCTGCCTTTTACTAGTCACGTCATGGATCCCCCCCCCACACACACACACACACTCCCTTAGCTTTCCCTGCAATACTCGTCACTGTTATTTTATGAACAAGTCCCAAGGTTTAGCAGCAGCAGAATGCCATCCACACAGTAAAACAACAGACCCTGGCTGCCTGCTCTCACAGAGGTCCTCCTCAGCTCTGAGTTCCTGCCCTGTAATTACAGTGCGGTATTGAATAGAACTAGTGGCCCGGGGCTTCAGACTTAAACCCTGTACCGGCACTCCACGTTGGCAACCCCCGCAAGCATGACCATCAACCTCCCAATTACACCCAGATTAGAGAGAGGCATGTGGAGAACTTGAGCTCGGCAGGTCATGCCTCTAAGCCTTTGGCTCTGATGTATGTCCACACACTACATGTACATACATCATGCCTTTCTGCCCCAACTCAATTTTGCTATGTTCCCCAGTGTTTGCACGTCAACATGACTCCTAATGTGGTTAACTAGTATTTATCCGCGAGTACTTGTTTTAAAGGGCAGTTTATGTATCCAAAAGAGATTTACATGAACAAAACATAAATCTGTGTCTGCCTCCTTGTAGCTCCTCAAATGTCACGTAGGGTTCTCTAGTTTCGCATGAACAAAGGGGGAAATTTTACGATATGCAATTACAAAAGTACACAGTATATGATTAGTATACGATTAAACATTGGGCCTGTCTCCAATGTCATGTCATGGCAAATTATTTATACTATTGCAATATTGTAGTTGTCTGCTGTGCATATCTGTAAGCATCACAGAGCCCCACAGTGGAGGTGTCATAATACCCATTAAACCTAGCGGTCAAACAGGGAAATGGTTCCAGTCGTTTTTCCACCATTCATTTTTTCCCCCATAGGGAATTTTAGAAACGCTTCAAAAAAGGTCTGTGTTTTGTGTAGGCTCACCCTGGCGTGACGTTTTGATAACCGTGTAAATCTCTCTCAGACAATGTGACTTTTAGCAATATAGTCGGCTCTGGGGCCTCCCGGGTGGCACAGTGGTTAAGGGCGCTGTACTGCAGTGCCAGCTGCGCCACCAGAGACTCTGTGTTTGCGCCCAGGCTCTGTCGTAACCGGCCGCGACCGGGAGGTCCGTGGGGCGACGCACAATTGGCCTAGCGTCGTCCGGGTTAGGGAGGGTTTGGCCAGTAGGGAAATCCTTGTCTCATCGCGCACCAGCGACTCCTGTGGCGGGCCGGGTGCAGTGCAGGCTAACCAAGGTCGCCAGGTGCACGGTGTTTCCTCCGACACATTGGTGCGGCTGGCTTCTGGGTTGGATGCGCGCTGTGTTAAGAAGCAGTGCGGCTTGGTTGGGTTGTGTATCGGAGGACGCATGACTTTCAACCTTCGTCTCTCCCGAGCCCGTACGGGAGTTGTAGCGATGAGACAAGATAGTAGCAACTAAAACAATTGGATACCACGAAATTGGGGAAAAAAGGGGGAATTTTTTTTAAATATATATATATAGTCGGCTCTATTTACTCCGATTTGAAAATGCAAGTTAGCATCAATGTAGACATAATGCAAGACTACAAATCCCTGCAAGCTTCTGCACATCATCTCTAGCTCATCGCTAGCTCATCTCTAGCTCTAGCTCCTCTTCCATTAAGATAGCCACAATTTTAAAATACTGTAAAGGCATCAGACCAAATGTTTCATTGATGTCGGGCACCAACCAGGGATGTAAAATTCATTCATTAGTACATAAACCATTTATCTTAATTGGATCTGTCGAAATTTCCCCCCAAAAGTTCCCAGCCATGCGTGATCCCTTTTCAGAGAGGACTTTGCGTGTACACAAGAGTAGCATTGGGAACAAGCTTAAGGCTCCACTTAATAATAAAGTGAATGAGTGAAAAGAAGGATGTTGGCTACATTTTCCAAACAGTTAACTTGACCTGCTAGAACAGGATTCTCCCATTTCGAATGATTGTATCGATACTCATGCGATTACCCTAAACAGTGTAGAATAATGGAGGAGACTGTAGAGCCACAGTCATATACAATCAGCCTCTTCAGCATTTCTGGGCTAGCAATGTAATCCTTATCATGCTGTGAAGTTACTTTTGAGGCCGAAACAGAACTATATAGAAGCAGACAGAATCCTCTCCACCCCTCCACACTCACTTCCCTAACCTCATCCATCCCACGTATGAGTTCCCTTCCCTTCTCCTATCAGGGTGTCTCCCCTACCCCAGAGATCTCGTTGACTCCTGTACAGAAAGCTGGACCGCCTCAGCCCCTCAGCAGGGCCGGGGCTTACCCAAGAGCACGTTGTCATGACAACAGCAGGGATTTGCCGCGACCTGTGTAGAGCGAGTGAGCTTTCAGATGTACTGTATGGGCTCAGAAGCTTGAATGGTGCAGGCAGCCCTTCTCCACTTCGCCCCATGGCCTTGATTTCCCATGCAATATAACCCCCCCCCCTCAATCTGACTGGGTTACTTAATTTTGTGCGGATGAGGTGAAGCATCATCTTCACTTAGTCAATAGTATCAAGGTGCTGGTCCTTAGATGAGGTTGAGTGACGGATTGCTGAGACGGACTCTGTCTTCAAATTGACATGTATCCCTCTGAGTGCAGTCGCAGGTTCCACGTCTCCTACAGTACATGCCCTTATTGTCTAGCGGTCAGCCCCTCCCTCACCACCACGCGGTTCTAATGCAGGACTACGGAGTGAATTGATCTGATGTTGTATTCCAATTGCAAACAGGTAAGGTTTTTCTGTTAACATGTCACGTCCTATCAAATCCTCCCTGAATGGAGTTGCTTGTGCTGAACGGAACCGTAACATTGGACTGTGTAACGTCTAACATCCCTTATAGTCAGGACGATACATTCTAATCCACTAACTGGACGTCTAATCTATACTTTTAAAACTATGTTCTTGTACTAGAGGCCCATTTGTAGCGGTAATATAATGTTTCATTAGCTAAGTAGTGCGCTATGTCTTAATCTACCCTTAACGGTTGGCCCAGAGATCCCATGCAGCCGTTCTGGCAGCGGATGTCTGGTTTTGCATGCCATAGTCTAGATTGACTAACTGCTTGTTGTTGTCTTGTGTCTGTTGTGTGTGGCGCTTGTTTGGATGTTTTGGTCGTCTTATCTTGATGGTTGTCCAGCTCCATCCCGCCACTGTAACTGTTGACTCACCATCCATGTCTCCGACTGTCCCGTCAGTCCTGTTGCTCAGTGCACATACTGGATATATCTGTTGTTTATCTATGTTGGAAGGCGTCTCTCCTAAACTGGTCTCTTCTTCTTTCTTTTTTTTTCTCCTTCTTTTTTTGTTGTTGTTGTTTTCCCAACTGTCAACTTTCTGCAATGGCAGAGCATCTTGGGATTGAATTTATGGGTATGGAACAATCCTTCATTTGAATTCCCAGCTTGACTAGAGCTGTGTATTTGATCTCCTTCCGTTCTGTTTGACATTGCTTCCATTCTCTCTGGACTCTAAAGTAAATGGTCCCATTGATTGGTTAATCAATCTGTCAATCAACCATAACCGTAACTCACTGGGCTGCCCCGTGGAGCCGAATCTCCCTCTAACATTACCACGGGGTGTCCTAATCTGCAGCCCTCATCACCACATGCACAGTACATTCAACCATGTAAACAATCTGACAGGAGAGCATGTAGCAGTTCTTCTTGATGAACTGGTTTTAAGGGACTATAGACCTGTAGAGCAGGTAGAAATCAATATGGAAGCCTGCTTGATTCATGGATACTCCCTTTATGGAGTAGACTAGATTCCCCCTCCATCCATCCTCCACTCAGGGAGAAGTAGTGTCCTACTAGAGTCTTGACTCCCTCTGGAATCTTCTCTCCAGGGTTGATGACTTCAGACTTATCCGCGTAAGCCTCCATGGCCGTCCCCACGCCCGCTGTTTACCACAGAATAAACAGTGTGAGTGCGTAGTTTCGTGTGATTCTGTTGGCACACACCCTGGCTAGTGTTAACACTAGTGTGAGTTGAATTGCATTACTCTGGAAGAGTTGTATAACCCCTCAGCCCTCCTTAGGCACAGAAACACACACACACAAACAAATACACCTCCCTCTCTCTCTCTCTCTCTCTCTCTCTCTCTCTCTCTTTCCCACTCTCCCTCCATCTCTCTCGCTCTCTTTCATTCTCTCTTACAGACGCACACACACTGTTCAGTACTTCCCGTACTGTACTTTTAATTGATAGTGATGGTACATGTTTTAATGATCCCCCCATTATAAAGCAGGAACTGTACCATGTTACAACTTGTATTAGCCGACACCAGAATCCCTCGCCACATCCCTGAGACACAGACAGGAGCTCAGGAATGAGTGCTGCAAATAGGACACCCCTTTTCTCCTCTCTCAACCAAAGGCCTTCAGGATTTGCTTTCATGTTCTCCCCTCTACCCCCCCCTCCCCCCGTTAGCATGCTATGCCAGGTTTACAGTTGACTACCCCCTCCCTCCCCCAACATCCACGCTGCCCATCTTAACTGTGTCATTCTCCTCCTCCCCTCAACACTTCACCTCTAACCTCTAACCTCCTCTCATTTGAAACCTCACTATAGAGTTTTTGCAAGTCGACCTGCTCTGTTCTACCTGCACCCATCCATTTCTTTACTCTGGCGGAGAATTGTCTGCACCAGTAGAATGCTTTGTGTGACTGGACTCTTTCGAGTGAAGTTACTGTGGTATGAGCATGTCATACCTTGTTTAGAGCGTACAGAAATAGTCTGTTCTTTCAGTACCTCCTTTCCCGAGGAATTGCCCGTGATGCTGGAGTTTTATACTTTCTTATGAGACCTCACTGTAAAAAATATAAAAAATACAATTTTGAAACTACAATTTGTGTGAGGCTCCGAGAATGTTTCTTCTCACTTTTGAAAATTCTTTATCACTAGATAACAACCAATATGGTTGACCTATTGCTCTTCTCCACTATAAATAAATACTAGCCTTGGTGATTTATTTATAGTGGCAGAAAACAGAGTTGCAGCGACAAGCTGTAAAATTGCCCATGCTGCCGGTGAATGAAGGGAGTGGGAGAGAGAGAGGCAACCTCCGATGGGTGGGAGCAACCTCCGATGGGTGGGAGCTGTACAAATACAATTCATTTTTATGACATTATTCATCATAGGCCCACTACTACCATCAGTATTTCCCCCTGGCCTGCTCCTTCTTCCCCTCCACTCTCCCCTGGTTAAGCCACGTTCTCCTCTCCTCACAGGAGCACTTCTACGGGAAAGGAAAGCGGTTGAAAATGTGTTTTTAGTTTATTTTTAGTTGATCATAAAAAAACGACACGTCAAACGACATGTAATAATAGTTTCAAAGTTATTTTTATAGTTAATTTGTGTTATATTTATAGCATTGAATGTAGAGCATGTTCAAAGCCTGCAGGGTCCCCTTACCTGCGATTCTGCTTGTTTGAGTGCCTCTGTGTAAAATGGTCTTGCAGAGAGCGGGCAGTGAGAGGTTGAGCGGCCTCTGTCTAGCTGTGTTGATCTGATGGGCTTCCAGTCAGATGGGATCTCTTGGATAAATGAGGCACTCTTACAATCAGAGTGGCAGATTTGGGACAGCTTTTCTGTTTTCAACCTGTTTTGAGCAGACCTCCATTAGACCGATGCCTCTAGAACAGTGATCCAGAACAGTGACATGAGTTACAGTAAACCCAGCCCAACAATTCTCACTGCATTTGCGCAGCACGGATATGCTACAGCAATTAAAATACATTTCATGTAAATTGAATGTCGATCATCCACATCTCTAGAGAATGCTGTACAAATCCCCCAGTTAATGTCAGCCGTCTAAATGTCAAACACTTCGACTACATTTCTACCAAACACCCCAGGCTTCTTGTTTGGTAAAGGATGTTGAAACCACAATTATTCCTGTAATAACAATTCATATTTACTAGCTTTTAACTGGCTTTTGTGCATTAGCCATTATAATAAGGGGCTGGAGTTGGACTGTCAGCGAGCTCATGTTTCCGAACGTTCACAACAGTCGGTACAGTAAGTCTGCCGCTTTGATACATGTGCAGAGGGAGAGCAGCATCTGCGGTATCGGTTAGTGTGGGAGTATAGAACCTGTGGAGACAGGAGCAGGGGGTGTGGGATCAGGATCTGGTGTGATGGGATACAAATGGGGTTAACACCTTCCACTTCAAGGGGCTGATGTTGTTTTGTTCTCCCCCCTTGTACTTTGCGTGCCTGTGCCTGTGTCCACAGAGGCGGAGGAGCTCTATCAGAAAAGAGTCCTGACAATCACGGGTATCTGCGTGGCTCTGTTGGTGGTGGGAATCGTGTGTGTAGTGGCCTACTGCAAAACCAAGTAAGTCAACCCAGGGCAGTATACAATGGGTTTAGCTGCGTTAGATAGCCCTGGAGCGGAGATAAGTCTATGCCAGGATCTATGTGAGTGACTGGGTGTACTCTCTTCCACAGGAAACAAAGGAAGAAGATGCACAATCACCTGCGGCAGAACATGTGTGCAGATCACCCCAACCGGAACCTAGCGAATGGACCCAATCACCCAGGACCTGGCCCTGAGGAGATACCCATGGTAGATGTGAGTCACACATTCATTGATTATATTACTGACTGACCGGTTACTGGTTTTGATGGATGGGTAAGTAGATTTTTGATTTAAACGCTTGTTTGTGGAGTTTTTGTACCATGGGATCCGAAATGGTACTTTCCTATAGTGGACCATGTGTACTCTCTTGAAGGGTAGGGATGTCACTGCCTTCAGTAACTAAGCCTCTCCTTCCAGAACATACCCACGTGGTCAATCAACAGAGCTTCGCATCTGTCAAGACAGTCTTTGTGGTAGTAATGTGCGTAAAGTTACACGATTTCATGCCATCTCTCCAAACCCTTTCCCTCTGTGTGTTTTTAGTACATCTCAAAGAATGTTCCTGCAACGGAGCGTGTCATACGGCACGGAACAGTGGCTTCTTTCCCCGGCAGCCACGCGTCTTCCAGATCTCACAACTCCTATACCCATGCACGCTCATCCACTCACAGGTAACCCGTCACTCAACATCCACAGCTAAATGTTTTGACATGCACATTCGCGTACACAGGAAAATTATTCACACAGGCGCACACTGGACTATACTCCGGTTCAGCCCTATGTTTTGGTCCTCTCTCGTTTCAGACACGAGGAGCGGACGTGGAGCCTGGAGCGGACTGACAGTGTCCTCTCGGACTCGCCGGGCATGATGTCGTCCTCCGTGGGGACCAGTAAATGCAACAGTCCTGCGTGCATGGAGGCCCGGGCCAGGCGTGCCGCACACTGTGGCTTTACTGTGCCCCACCGGCCGGGATTGCAGTACGGAGACTCGTTCGACTCGCTGGGGGACTCTCCACACAGCGACAGGTGGGAAGGGAACACGGCCCATCTCTGTGGTTATGGCACCGGGGCATTTTCTAGTGCCCACCATAGGAGGCCTCGTTTTACAGCTGGCTCTCTATCAGCCCCTAGAGGCCAGCGAGGGCACTTTGAAAGTGTCAATGGCAAATACTATATCATAGGCAGGCAGACATGATGAGATAGGCCTACTGTAGGACAGACGGATCACAACATTGCTACTGTTCTTGTGTCTTGTTCTGATAAAGGATATTGTAGGTATATAAAAATTCAGTTATATCCAGTTGTATTTTCCTGTATTAAGGTGTGAAGTGTTTTGCGTGTCAAAGCCGGTCGAAAGGAGAGATCCCACAGGCAGCTTTCTTGTGAAGAATCTGCTGTGTCAAGCCCACTGTTCTGTACTGTACTCCCCTAACTCTGTATGGCAGCAAAACAGGAGGCTGAATACCATAAGGACTTCATTAAGACACGGAGGGCAGAACAACAGATCTGATCTCTGGGGTGGAGCTCTAGCTAGCAGGTCTCCTGGTGTGGCTGTGGTTGTCAACTCTACTGTGACCTCCGCCCTGGGTTGCCGTATGCCTAAAGATCGAGCGCCGGTGTTATTGTAGGGACACATCTTCATCGTTTCCAGAGGCTTAGAAGTTTACAGAACTTTGGTTTCTATTTACTAATTTCAGCTGGAAACCAATGACCACTCATTTGTTTCAATTACGATGTTAAGATTTTAGTTTTAGAGTGTTTTTAAGTTGGTGAGAGTGCGCTCATCCAATAGCTACAGTAGGCTAACATTAACGTTTGACTGAACAATGCTAATCTTTCCAAACAGGATTACAGTGGAACAGTGATTTAACTTTATTTTAGATTTGCCATTGGATCTTTCAGATGCTTTTTCCTAAAGTGTGTACTGTGTTTTTCCCCCAGTGCCATAGAACATATGAAGGAAGAGGGACTGTACTGGGGGAGAGGAACACTAGTTCAACACATTGTAACAATCTAAATATTAAAGCACCTCAAAACCCAGCGCAACACACACACTGATGTTTTTCCTAGGTATAACCCTCTCTCAGGCTAAAGGCAGTGTTGGGGAGTATTGAACTACATGTAGGCTAGTCTGTCTTGCAATTTGTAGTATATAACATTTTAGATTGACGTCCAATCATTTTTCACAAAGTAGTTTGGATGTAGTGAACTACTTTTTCAAAGTAACTCGAAGTATTGTTGTCTATGCGTAGTCCCTTTACAAATGACGTAGACTAATCTGTACCCCCCCCACCACCCCACATTGACCCCCTGTATATAGCCTCATTATTTCTTGCGTTACTTTTTGATTGAACCGATTTTTTTTTAAAAATTTTTTACTTTAGTATATTTACTAAATATTTTCTTAACTCTATTTCTTGAACGGCATTGTTGGTTAAGGGCTTGTAAGTAAGCATTCCACCGTAAGGTCTACTACACCTGTTGTATTCAGCTTATTTGGCAACATTTGATTTGATTTAGTTAAGGTAACTATATGTTTCTTAAGGGTAGCTGTAGTGTGTCATAACTTCTTCTAGTGTGAAGTAATTGGTAGCTCGGTTACCTAGATTTTCAGAGTACCTTCCCCAACACTGGTTAAATGTCACATTAACCGATAAGATGAACACATTTATTAACATAACAAAGATATAGCAAACTGACTGAATGAACAGACAAACAAGGATGTCACAAACACCATCCACACACAACTGACAAACCTCTGCTCAATAACTCAACGTCTCTTACTGCTGTTAGTGGATGGTGGGTCCCTGTCCCACGTCACTCTGTTAGACATGACATCTAACTCAGCTGCTGCTGTTTGGCCTGGTCCTCTCTCTCCTCTCCCCACCCTTCTCCTCCCCACTCCCATCTTCACCCTCACCACAGGTATGTGTCGGCCCTGACGACGCCGGCCCGCCTCTCTCCAGTGGACTTCCATTACTCACTGCCCCCGCAGGTGCCTATCTTCCAGATAACCTCCCCCAACACCAGCCAGGCCATGTCCCTGCCGCCAGCCGCCCACACCCGCTACCCTCTGGAAGATGACCAGCCTCTGCTGCGGCGCTACCAGGTGCCCCTGCACGACGTCCAGCGCCAGGAGCCCTACCGGCAGCAGCGCCGCACCTACCTGAACGACAGCACGGGCAGCCTGCCCTCCAGCCCCTACCGGCTGACTGAGGAAGAAGACTACGAGACCACACAGGAGTACCTGTCCTCCCGAGAGCAACCAAAGAGAAGTGGGCCTGGTGGTGGAGGGGGTCGGCGCTTGCGGAGGTCCAGGCTGAATGGCCACGTAGCGCCACGAGGATACGAGGCATCACGGGACTATGGCTCTCGCAGCTGCCTGACGGACAGCGAGTCGGAGGAGGAAGAGGGCGAGAGCACGCCCTTCCTCAGTATGCAGAATATGAACGCGGAGCCCTCCACCATCTACAGGCCAGCCGACAGTCGGACTTCTCAGTCGCACTCTACAGGGCGGCACGGTGCACGCGGGAACGTACAGACCAGACAGACGCACTCGCGGTCCAAACCAGACAATGCACCCCACTAAAGAACGAAGTTGACCTACCAACAAAAAATCTATATACTATAAACCTGCACCTATAAGAAATATTTTTATTTTATATAACTGACAGATATTCTAAACAAATGAAATATTTATTTTCATTTTAGCAAAAGTTGTCTACTAGTTAACAGCAAAGACTTTTTTTATAGGGAAAACTCTATTTATATGTACATTTTGATTTACAGCATAAAAACACGTGCCAATTTTTTCACTACTTAAAAAATAGAGTAATATTGTGGTGCCTTTTGCTGTGTGCCGATGCCAGAGGGCCAGTGGAGATTTTTGCTGTGTGCCGATGCCAGAGGGCCAGTGGAGATTTTTGCTGTGTGCCGATGCCAGAGGGCCAGTGGAAATTTTTGCTGTGTGCCAATGCCAGAGGGCCAGTGGAGATTTTTGCTGTGTGCCGATGCCAGAGGGCCAGTGGAGGTTTTTGCTGTATGCTGGATGCCAGAGGGCCAGTGGAGAATTGTTGCTGTGTGCCGATGCCAGAGGGCCAGTGGAGAATTGTTGCTGTATGCCGATGCCAGAGGGCCAGTGGAGGTTTTTGTAGCCTTTTCTTATATGGACATCATTTTTTTATACACGTTTCCTCTTTTGGCTTTTTTTTTCTTTCTGGGAGTCTAGCCCCATTTGAACATTACTCCTCCCCTTCCACATCATGCAATATAAACAACTTAATCATAAGGTGTATGTTTACATTAATATCATTTGCCTATAGGGTTTATCATTTTTGGCATCCAATAGAAAATCTGATAAATGCAACACAGGTCCTTTTTGCTCTCTGAGTGAAGGAGTGTGCTTGGGCATGTGTGTGTGTGTGTGTGTGTGTGTGTTGTACCAACTCATTGCTCTATTGGGCACCAAAGCAAGCGGAATCAGTAGAGGAAAGCTGCTGATGCACAGTGAGGCCCAACCTGGGTTCCAGGGTTGTGCTGCTGTTGGGTAGAGAGTTCTGTTGGGTAGAGAGTTCTGCATGTTGTTGCTTGATGTGTGTTTACAGCTGCCTCACCTAACCTCAATCACCCCACCCCGGCCCCTCTTGTCCCAACAGGGTAAGGCTTGTCTAATGGCCCCCACTTTGTCCCAACAGGTTAAGGCTTGTCTAATGGCCCCCACTTTGTCCCAACAGGGTAAGGCTTGCCTAATGGCCCCCACTTTGTCCCAACAGTGTAAGGCTTGTCTAATGGCCCCCTCCTTGACCCAACAAGGTAAGGCTTGTCTAATGGCCCCCTCCTTGTCCCAACAGGGTAAGGCTTGTCTAACGGCCCCCTCCTTGTCCCAACAGGGTAAGGCTTGTCTAATGGCCCCCTCCTTGTCCCAACAGGGTAAGCCTCCAACGTCCTGGCTTATCTGTGATTCTGTAGAAGAAATGCCACTTGTCAGTGTACAGTAGCAGTTAGTCTGCCAATACAATACAAAGAGACCTTCTCCCATGACCCCCATGCCGCCTCTTCCTCACCTGTCCGTTTTGTCCCCGTGGTCAGAGTAAAGGGCCGCACAGCGTCTCAGGACTTCCCCCCCCTCCACCATCAGACCTACCTAGGACTTAAGGTCCCCCCCAAGGACATTAAGGTCAAACCCAACTTGCTATTCCTCTGAGCACTCCCATCTAGAGAAAAGTAAAGCAGAGTGTTGAACAGAACAGAACACACACCATAAGATAAATAGCTGTGAAACTTTGGAGGGTCATAAAATGCCAAAATATGCAAACTTTCCATTTTGCTCTGTCTGACATAATTTTCTAAGAGGTGACTGTAGTGTGTTGTGTGAAACCTATGTAATGCCTGCAGTGTAGAAGAAGAAGAAGCACCATGATAGGAATACATATTTACATCATTATTATAATTTCATGCAGTTATGCAGCCATTGCTCAAATTGTCAATTTTCCTCATTCACAGATTCATGTTCATAGATTTTTTTTGGGGGGGATTCATGAATTCTTATCTCACTATGTCGAGACCAAGCAGACAACACACAAGTCTACAGGAATGACTAACCACTTTAAAGGGTCTCATACACTAACGTCGAGCGCTGCTCAGTCTTGTGGATAAGGATAGGTATTTGTTGCCTGTTATGAAGTATGTCACTAAAAGTTAACAAACTGTTTGTTCAAACTTCTCTGTCCTCCACTCCAAAAGAAATATTGCAGGAGCTTGTTTTGGCAATCCATTTGAATTGTAGTGACAGAAAACAGTTGATAATCTTGCAGAACAGGTCATATACATTTTCAAACGCAATCAAAAAAACTCAAATGACTGTACCAGGACAAATCATCCGGTTAATCTAGATGACAACCAAACTGACAAGTAGGATTTGAAACAGAACGTGTATCTGTTGTATGATGAAAGGCAGAGTGACACAGACACATAGACACTGGTTTTCTGTCTCATCTCCCCTATGGATTTTCTCTCCTTCCGGGTCCTTCACAGTCTGGGTCTAATTTTGTATGTTTGAAAAAAAATGCAAAAGTAGACCGTGCTTCTTTAGTTAGTTTAAATGTGATACCCCCACCCCCATCTTGCCCCTCTCCTCACCTGACAGAAGTGCTGCCAGATTCATCCTGTTTCCTTTTTTCTTCCCTCCCCGCTTGAAATGTTTGAACACCTCTCCTCTGCATGTGCTTGTGGTCAAGGTTAGATGCGTGCATGGTGAAGAAGCAGCAGACATTTTTTTTGTTTTTGGTCAGTGAAAGTGTATTTCATTTCACATTCAGCAATAAAAAAAAAGCCCCCATGTCCATTCTTGGAATATGCTAGAAAAAATGTGAGATTGTCATAGATTGTTAAATAAAATGAAAAAAATTATCCACCTGTTCATATGATAAAATAAATCTTGATTCATATCATTTTAACATAAGCGGTCATCCTCTGTGCAGGGCTTTGGTGTGTTTTGAGATATCCTTAGCCATTGGGTTGAGGTATGACTGGTATTGGGGAACTTCCTGCTTGTGACATACTGTTTGTTTCCAGTATCTGAAGTGTGTGTGCTGTGATACATCTCTTGGACAGTAACCCTGTCCAAGCGTGCCATTTCTCCAATATCTTGAGATATGGGACCACAGAAACCAGGGGAAACATTGTTCGTTCTCTGTTACGCACAAGGTAAGAGTTAGGAAAAATTCTCCCTTGTACACACAAACTAATGAATAGTGTACTAGACTGTGTGTCTGCTAAGGACACCGTGTATAGTTTAGGTAGACTGCTGGTACTGTACAAGAAACAGGCATACATGAGTTTGAGTGTCAAAATGTACACACTGTAGTACTCCAGCTGCTCACACTGTGGTTCAATGTCAAAACAATTCTTTCTGACTTCTCGCAAGACATTTCCAAGACCTTCATCTGGCTTTCATCATCGCGAACACATTTATTTCCCTTCGATGACCCTGATCAACTAGCAGTTATGTGGCGCTAGTTCTCACCGGTAAATCCTGACATGCTAAAATTTGGAACACGTGTGTCATGTTATTTCACTTCTGTCAAACCAATTTTAAAACAAGTCAGTGAGTGATTTGGGGATTTCACCTCGATACTGTGAGAGGACTTCTTGGAATATACCGCAGTAGTATTTGATCCTATTCCAAGTACTGCTATTATTGCCGACTGTTTCCCACTCATTTAAAGATCAACACGCATTGCAACATGTTGAACGCGCTCACACACAAATCTTGCATTCATGGCACCTTTTTCAAAGCGACGCTTGTAAGTCAGTGTCCCAGACTGCCAGCCTTTGCAGGGAGAGCGCATGCTTGAGAAACAGCATTTTGTTTTCTCACAAACTCTTAAACATATCTGTCATGTCCACTTTACAACAGCCTTATGAAGGCTAATGGCGGGTTCAATCAAAGAGTAACCAATTTTCACCACTTTTCTTTATATTTTGCGAGAAATGTACCTGCTGACTTTTCGCATCCTTGGAAATCAATCTGAATTGTGGCTATCAAATGCTAGAGAAGTGATTGCTTCCTAGGGAATATTGTGCGATATTTCTCCATGCTTCATTCAACTGTTCAGATCAATTTGGCATCTCTGTGCTTCTCTGTTCCAGTACATCTGCTTCGCACGTCTTTGCAAGGTCAAAAGCCCTGTGAAAACAGCATTACTGTAAATATTCAAGGCCAGCGGTAGACTCTTTGTCCATTCGCATCAATTGTCACGTCGGGGAGAACTCAGCCTCTTTTTATCTGAAGAATATGGGACTGAACGAACGTCTGTCTCGTCAGTCACGGATTAGAACACCATCTATCTTGTATTTCCAGTATGCCTTGCCTTACAGACATGACTCACTCGCAGCGCTTATGGGGAAAAGAAGCCCTCTCTTGGTAGGGATTATTATTTGTTAGTCCATTGGCAGGTGAAGGGTGGATCTCTGGGAAAATAAATCGCACCGCTGCATTACCTCATCCTGTTCCCATCAACTTGGGTCAAGAAGCCTCTTTCACTAATTTGATAGAAGACATGATTATCCATGTTCATTATTATTTATTTTTGTTATCCGATAAAATGGACCAGACAGTGCATGTCCATTGACGCACATGTTTGCTTATAAAACACACACACAGTAATAAACCGTGACTGCTTCCTATCATTATTTGATGCTTGTAAACCTCTGATGGTATTTCCTTGGCTAATAGTTTGGTGTGGAACCCTTCCAAGTGCATGCTTTGTCAAAGCAGGCCTTGTGAGGGAGGGCCTTCCTTCTCCAGCACTGTTAGAGCCGGGTGTGGCCGTGGAACCTAACCCTCCACTGATTGCTCTGTAATTGCAGGTCAGCTCCGCATGGATTCACCTTGTAACAACTGAATGAGTATAACATGTAAGGATAACATAGTCATTCAGTCGGTCTCCCCTCTGTCTCGCAATGGAGTTGTGCATAGTCTGACCTGTTACAGGTCCCAGTCTAGAGTCTGGTTTTACATTTCCTCTTGAAATGTGTATTCAGGTCATGTATTCCAGCAAAAACAAAACCAAGGTCAAGAATAAATCCTATTTTCCTTCCTAGTGTGGATCAGGCAAGATATCTCATACACTAAAAATACTTATCGTCTGCAATGAAGGCCGCTATTCCTTGCATTGAAGACGACTAGATTGGTAATAGGTGTTTTCAAACATTGCTAAATGTTTTTGTTTTAATTGGGATTGCATTTGAACGCAATCATTAACCGGTGAACTTTTTGGTGTTTTCATTAGGATCCCCCAATAGCTGTTGTCAAAGCAGCAGCTACTCTTCCTGGGGGGGGTCCACACAAAATGTGACAACGGCTCAAGGACAGAACGACATCAAAAAAAATGTTTTATAGGCACACGTAGCCTTCAGTACATATCAATGCATAGACACAAACGACCTGGGTCGAATAGGGGAGAGGCGTTGTGTCGTGAGGTGTTGCTTTATCCGTTTCCTTTTTGAAAGCAGGTTTGCTGTTCACTTGAGCAATACGAGATGGAAGTTCCGTGCGATCGTGGGGGTAAATCAAGCACAACGGCCAGAACACTTCAGAGATCAGAAGAGTCTTTCATGTCCAGTACCGTAAGCGATCAACCAAAGCAAAAATAAAAAGACCTATGACACGCTAAACCAGGGAAAGTGTATATAAACCAGTATTGCAGTGTTTTGCCAAGATATAACACCGATCACAGTACATGCAGTGTGCTGGTTACTACAAAAGCCAATAAGGTCATCGACAATTCAGTCACATGACTTGCTTCTGTACTTGTACATTGCCGCATCACAACAGGGTATGGATAACATTTTTGGAGAAAAAATAATAATAATCTTGAGAAGGTATGACACTTTGACCTTCCACACAACTCCCAACGAAACACACAGATGTTAAACACCCCTGGAAGCGGACTTGAATTCAGTCACACGCGAGAAAGGGAAAGCACATTTCAAGGGTTAACGTACATCAACCCTTTCAGGTGCATTGGAGAAAGAAACAATACAGTTCAAGTCAAAAGAACCCCCACTACACTGTGCTTGCAAAGTAGCACCATTTATTGATTGTAATACCGTTTCTGCCTTTTGGCCTTTGACAGAAAATCTGGGTTCTGATCTGGGTTGACAATTCATTTTCTTGTCAGTCCTTACACCTATAGCTCCATCTTTGAAATTGATAGTGGTTACATTTTCAAATGTACATTTTTACAAATCTCTCCGAGGTCGTTAGGTGTTGAGTTAAGGTTGCTTACTGCTTCAATGCTACTGCTTGCCCTCATGCTTCGCTCTATTTCTCTCTTTCAATCTCTTTCGCTCTCAATTTCTCTTTTTTTGCTCTCTTTCTGTCTCCTCGCTCTCACTCTCTGAGGGTCAACCTTTAAATGTAGGATTGGCCTTAGTGAGAGGTGTATATAAGTACACCTTAAAAACAAAGGTGTGTCAGAGAACTTCTACCAAGACTGCTACTGAGTGCACCCAAGCTGATTCCAGTAGACCAACATTATGGCCACACAGTGCAAGTCTACAGTACCTTCTATTTACCATCAGCTTGTGTCTGGCTGCTG
The DNA here is from genome assembly GCF_018296145.1 of Oncorhynchus tshawytscha. Classification (NCBI taxonomy): domain Eukaryota; kingdom Metazoa; phylum Chordata; class Actinopteri; order Salmoniformes; family Salmonidae; genus Oncorhynchus; species Oncorhynchus tshawytscha. Next base: position 5,707,262 of record NC_056458.1, on the reverse strand, counting down.
GGAGCTTGGCCCATATACCTCCTCTATGCAGTAAGTCAGAGAATGTTTATTCTTTTGTAAATTTAACTAGATGGTAAAATAATTCATTCATTCAATGTCACCAGATTAAAGAATAAATAAAGAGGGGGGTGCGAGGTTGCATTTCTATTTGAGAAATAGTTTTCTAGCTTTTGGTGTAACTATATACTTGAAATTCATATGTTTTTTGTTTTTTTTACAGTCTCACCACCATTGATGGACGGCATTGGCAATAAGGTTCGAGGGGGTGTGGTATATGGCCAATATACCACGGCCTGGGGCTGTTCTTAATCACAACGCAATGCGGACTGCCTGGATACAGCCCGTAGTAGTGGTATATTGGCCATATACCACAAACCCCCAAGGTGCATTATTGCTATTATAAACTGGTTACCAATGTAATTAGAGCAGTAAAAAAACATTTTTTTTGTCATACCTGTGGTATACGCTCTGATATACCACGATTTCAGCCAATCAGCATTCAGGGCTCGAACCACCCAGTTAATAATAAACTATAAACTATCCATAGGTCTATTACTGTATGTATGTTTGAATCTGATACCTACAAAAATAAATCATCTTTAATTAAAACATGGGATGTTTTTGTGAAAATGTCAAATATATAATCTCCACGATGGTATTCAAGCCAAATACGGCTATTCACCCACAATCAGAACACCATCCACTGCTGGCTGGACAACCATAAAGATCAGCATACTACACAGCACAAAGCATGCCCACTGTATGGAGCTGCAGCAGACATAATCCTCTCCCCAGCCTCCCCTTTCAAAGCTACTAGCACTATACCATCAGCCACCAGGCCCCAAGGTTCACTTCCTCTATTTTATAACAGGCAATGATAAACTACTCAAACAATTCCCAGGCAACATAAAGGTTGTTCAAAGGCATGGGATCTATTTCTAACAAACTCCCTGTTCCATAACCTCCATTCAGTTCCAGTTGTCCATTGTGTGTGTGCTTCAATGAAATAGAAAAATACTCCGTACTGGACCATGTGTCTTCAACTCCTCCACCAATGCACCATAGTGTCAGTACAAGCCCTGAATCACCGAATAACTCAGACTCTCTAGTTTACATACAGTAAAAGGTTCCATGATCCAGTCCTCTCTGACATTCTACTTCTCGTCCTCAGTGATGACTCACTCTATGCCGTTAGTCTGTCTTTATTTTGGTCGTTACGCTTATAGCCGTCATAACACATACCACTCAGTAAATGATGCTAGGTCAAATTGATGACAAAACGAGAGATTAAGGATGGTTCACGTATGAAACACAAAATTACAGAAATCCCTTTTCCGCTTTTACAAACATCATTTTTTTCTTGTTTTACAGCAGACAGGGGACGGGGGGATTAACACAGTCATTTAGGTGTCAGCCTTCTTCAGTGTGCGTGCATGATCATATGTTAATATTAATACAAAACAATCAAATGGATACAAATCAAGCGAGCATGTTTATCCAGCCCAGTTTTTTTATTTATTGCAAAACCCCAGAGTAGACGGCCTACAGGGAGGAGGTGAGGGCCCTCGGAGTGTGGTGTCAGGAAAATAACCTTACACTCAACGTTAACAAAACAAAGGAGATGATTGTGGACTTCAGGAAACAGCAGAGGGAGCCCCCCCTATCCACATCGACGGGACAGTAGAGAAGGTGGAAAGTTAAATTCCTCGGCGTACACGTCACGGACAAACTGAAATGGTCCACCCACACAGACAGTGTGGTGAAGAAGGTGCAACAGAGCCTCTTCAACCTCAGGAGGCTGATGAAATGTGGCTTGTCACCAAAAACACTCAAACGGATACACTCAAAGTGTATCACCGCCTGGTACAGCAACTGCTCCGCCCACAACCGTAAGGCTCTCCAGAGGGTAGTGAGGTCTGCACAACGCATCACCGGGGGCAAACTACCTGCACTCCAGGACACCTACACCACCCGATGTCACAGGAAGGCCAAAAAGATAATGAAGGACAGCAACCACCCGAGCCACTGCCTGTTCACTCTGCTATCATCCAGAAGGCGAGGTCAGTACAGGTTCATCAAAGCAGGGACCGAGAGACTGAAAAACAGCTTCTATCTCAGACTGTTAAACCGCCATCACGAACATTGAGTGGCTTGCTGCCAACATACAGACTCAATCTCTAGCCACTTTAATAATTGGATGTAATAAATGTATCACTAGCCACATTAAACAATGCCACTTTATATAATGTTCACATACCCTACATTACTCATCTCATATGTATATACTGTGCTCTATACCATCTACTGCATCTTGCCTATGCCGTTCAGCCATTGCTATATATACATATTCTTAGTCATTCCTTTACACTTGTGTGTGTGTATAAGGTAGTTGTGAAATGGTTAGATTACTTGTTAGATATTACTGCACGGTCGGAAACTAGAAGCGCAAGCATTGCTACACTCGCATTAATTAACATCTGCTAACCACGTGTACGTGACCAATACAATTAGATTTGATTAGCAAAAAAGGGAGTCTGTTGGAAAATGCAAAACACAATGGAAGACAAAACGCTTTAATGGGCAACACAGAATATCATGACGTCATCCTAGAGGTAATGGCCTTTACAATTATAGCTGCTAATGTGATAAACCAATACAGGAATAACGATACACAGTTGTATAACATTTATTTTTCGAAGAGACTTAAGTATGAGACGTCAGGGGCTTGATAAAGTCATTGTGGTTTGACTAAAGGATCCTGCCCCGTATGTCGATCTTATAGATCTTTTCATCTATATTCTTTATTGAAAGGTTTATGTTTAGGCAATACAGGGGCTGGCAAAAGTATTCACCCCCAATTGTTCCTATTTTGTTGCCTTACAACCCCCCTAAAAAAAAAAAGTTTAATTCAAGGTTGTATCATTTGATTTACACAACATTACACACTTTGCAGATGCAACATTTTTTTATTGTGAAACAAACAAGACAAAAAAAACTGAAAACTTGAGCGTCACTTGAGCTGCCACCATCATGCTTCACTGTGGGGATGGTATTCTCAGGGTGATGGGAGGTTTTGGGTTTGCGCCATACATAGCGTTTTCCTTGATGGCCAAAATTCTCAATTTGTTTTATTTGACCAGAGTACCTTGTTCCATAGGTTTGGGGAGTCTCCCACGTGCCTTTTGGCAAACATCAAACATGTTTGCATATTATTTTATTTAAGCAATGGCTTTATTTTTTTAATTGCATATTACACCTGCTTTATGCTTTACAACTGCAATAACTCATGAAGGCTCAAACAAAGTTCATGTTTAATGAGTGTTAAATCAGACAAAACATCCTAAAATGGAGACTGTGTACCACTTACCTTCGAAGGGTTTGGTGCTACAGGAGCGCTGGCTCAGGGGAAGATCCTTGGGTCAATGTGGTTTGAGAAAGTGAGGAAAAGGGATGTGAGGAATAGAGAGAAATGAATTGCGAAAGAGCCTTGTGACCACCTGTCTTTTTGATCCTCAGTATGACATGGTGCTCGGACTGGAGGAACCTGACATTTTCAACCCTCCTGTGACAAAGCAGAGTTGAACAGCGATCACGCACTAAAACGTTTCCTTGATGCCCTCATTTCAGTTCATCGTGATGCATCAGATCATTTTCCACTATGATCATTTAAGTAATTACAATAGATTCATTTAGTTTATGAAGTAAACAAACATCTTGACTCATTTTTATGTTTTAACCAGATGGTATTAGCGTTAAATACGAGATGGGCATATTCAATAAGTACTTTAGGGGTCCATAGGAGCACAACTCTGTAGATATTTTCAAACTTTCAAATGCACAGACTTAGATATGAAATCCAAATCTACACTAACAAATTAAACTGAGACAAATAAAAGCAAACTCCTTGTCTCAATAACTGACATAGCACAAAGATGCACAATAAAAACCAATGCACCATATTATATAAATGTCTATAGCAGCGTATTATATTGTAACAGCAGCTACTGGCCAACAGATGGTGCTATTGATAGGGGCTGGATGAAATCTTGACCCTTTCAAGAGTATCAGTGCTACAGTACTTACATCATACCTGCAACAATGTTCTTTTTGGGTTATGTGAAATGGTTAATATCTTGGTTTATACCCATAGTAAAGCAGAAAGAACCTGATATACTGTTGGTGGCCACAGATATTAAACAGTTCTGACATACTATTTCTCTCTATTCTATTTAATGGGTGGTGTTGGCATTAATGAGAATCACTTAACATGCACATTTGATACTAGACCATTTTAAAGTTTAAATATGTTTATTATCATTATTGTAACATACTCCTTGTTTGAAGAAGCCAATTAAAATTCACACATCTTGATGTTGTGCAGCCATTCTATTGGCAGACACTCAGACTGGAGTGAAGAGGTAGTTCATGGAGGTTGGGGATTTGTTCCATGTTTTTAAGAGGAGTTTTTTGAAGTGATTGGTCCCAGGAGGGTCTTGAGTAAGTAGAGAATGTACGGGACGTCCCAGTTAAGACAGAGTCCAATGTTAAGTTATTCTTTCTTCTTGTAGTTCTCAATGTTGGCGAGAACCCAACCGGAAGGTCCCAGGATAGCCACTGCGAACATACCCAGTCCGATGACTGTCTCCTACAGAAAGGGAGAGAGCGCAAACATAGTTACATTATTCCAGGCAAGGTGCCATGTTGAGTGTTGTGTAACGTTACAGAATGATCAAATGTATAGAACAGATTGCCTCAAATTGAGGCTCAATGTCATGTGCTGAATCATCGGTGACTAGCAATGTTACCTAACTAGCTAAAGTAGCTACATAGCTAACACGACCTTGGAGATTAACGCAATAAAGCGTTAGCAAATGATCACAATAGCAATAATAGAATACACTTTTACATTATGAATACCTATAGTTTCCTATCAAGGGTATATAGCCACAAAACACAACCGCGATCTGACAGTGTCAGCCGGCGTTGTCAAGGTAGTTGTGCATCCTTGCCTGTCACGAACTGACCTAGCTTGCTAACGTTAACGTGACCTTCCAGTCCAACTAAAATGTCCAATGTTTCTTTTGGCTAAAATAAGACATCTATGCAACACTCGTGACTCGATGCGATGTTACCCCACCAAGGTGGAATTATGACCATAATTAATTTATAAAAATGCTGCTAGATTTAGTTAGTTAGCTGGCTAACAGGCCTAACATCATAAGGATGTATGCCACAACAGCTACTACGACGAGCTAGCTACTAATGATTTTCTTGTCTGTATGAAAAATACAGGTACAATTACTTACAGCAGGGCCGAGAGGGTCTTTAGCCGGTCTGGTGAAGACACTGGCCCTCTGGGTAATCATAGGTCCACGCAGAGCTGGAGCAGTGCGGGTTGAAATAGTTCTGATGAGCCCAGACATGCCTGCTGTTTGAGTAGAGGTTTTTGATTGAATACTGGGGAAGTTGGTTACGGAGGAGGAGATCCGCCGGTCGGCAATAACGGCAATGTGGGAGTTGTAGTTGTCACACAAAAGGACTAACGCGTGCGCCTCGCCATGTCTCGGATAGAAGAATGAGCCAGATATTTCACCGGACGTGTAAACGTGAAGCATCCGGTTGGCGTTTCCACTCACTACCAAGATATGGCGATGTGAGGAAGCATAGTGCCAGTGGCGGGCTGGGCTGCGGAAGAAGATTGAGCGAGAAGGATTTTGGCAGATTCTGCTAATTTTGTCATCGATGTAACATTTGATCTCCATACAGTTTTCTGTTTCCTAAACTAAAATCTGTCAAACTTTGGGCTGCGTTTTGCAGCCAAAGTTTCTTAAAATGGTGTTGTTTAGGAGTGCATACGCGATTTGAGTTATTGCACACTCATAGCAGGCGTTCCCTAACGGAAATGATGCATATATGTGCTAGATCGCTCCAATAGGATCTTACTAGTTCGTGCTCTGCCCACGATGATTAATTTGCTCCCATTGTTAAAAAAAACAGGCCCTGGTCGATCCCGGCTGCATGTTTTTTTTTGTTTTTTTTGCCTAAGCACTATACAGCTGATTCAAATAATATACGCTTGAGGATGAGTTGGTTATGCGAATCAGCCGTGTAGTGCTATGGCAAAAAACAAATCGTGGGGGGACAGGACTGAGTTTGGGGAACCCTGTTCTACTTAGTAGTTACTTGAGACAAACAAAAGTTTACATTTTACGTTTATTCACCACGTGCACATGATACAACAGCTGTAAAACAGTACAGTGACATTCTTACCTTAAAATTGGTAGGGAAGTTGGTCAGGGAGGATGGGAGGCATAATCCGTGACAGTCTAGCAATCCAAAGGTTGCATATTCGGGTCAAGTTAAGGACAACTGTAGAATTTTAGCTAACCCTTATTCTACATTTAACCCAATTCACCTAACCTGCTACATAATTTCACCTAACCTTTGTCGTTAGTTCCCCACGGTTAGCAGTTGATGTTACTCTTCAATAACACAGATCCCAAATCAGGGGGAGGTTAATAGGTTTATTCGAAGAGGACAAATCATGTGGGGAGGTACATGTTCATTCTTACCCTGTCCTCAGTGATGCTCTCCTCAGAACAGAGGGACAGGTTTGTCGTTTTTAAAACCCCACCCTAGCCTGTGGTTGACCAATTGGAATTCCTTGCAATAAAACTGGGCCAATGGCCAAGTAACCAGTATCTTATTTCAGGCTCACTGTATAGACAAATTCCTCCCATGTCTCTGACCCATTGCTCATTAATCCTCTACTACAGAAAAAACACTTATTTCCATTAATTGTTAGGACTTTTAGTCCCCTTGACCTTTAGTACTCTACTAACCTCTCATCCCCTGCGTTGTGTATTTATCTTCCAAATATTCTCCCCCTAGACCATTTAAAAAAGAAAATAAATATACTTTAAATGTATTTTTAGAAAACTGTAGAAAACGTGAAAAAATAGACAGTCTAAAAAGCATTAGCTGTAAGCATAAAGTCATTCCCATGAAACACCTTGCATTTCTATAAAACACAACGGGCATATTTTACATGCTGTTACAATAAGAAATAGATTTCAAACAATGTTATAGAAACAAGTATTAACAGGTGTAATGATTCCTACCACGTCCTGTATCAGGAGGAAAATCACACAAAAAAAATTGTCTACGAGACAATAATATTCAATCGTCCTATTGGCAAGGTAGTCATTCACCAAGTCCATTAAAAGTGACCAGCTCTTCCACACTGGTATCAGTCCCACATAGATAACTTTTAGAAATTATATTCTGACAGTCTGCCGGTAGTGAGGATTTCTTCTTCAGTTCCGCTGGTTGATAAGGACTTCTCTAATGAACACTTCACCGGTGATCTTGTATCATTTCAAGTACATTCCTTGGATCAAGGAATATTACTTCAGCTTCAGACAGTAGATTCTCATAACCTGTAATGAAGGAAACAAAAAAGTGAAAGTAACATGTCCTGGTTTGAAGAGAAATTGATATTTCACATAGATTTCCCTAAGTAAGCATGTCCCGATTTTCAGGAAAAAGTTGGACATTTCACCTAGATATCCCTAATATGACGACTGCGGTGTACAACATAGAAGCTTATCAGGTTCTGATTATCTTACAATGCTTTTTTTTACCCGAGGCTCTGCTTTGTCATCAACATGGACAACCTTGCAATGAGTGACATGTATCCATCGTGATTTTCCCTGGACTTTTACTGCTGACCTTGTTATGAGCAAAACTTAGCAAGGACCTTCCCATTTTGGCCCTAATGTATCTATTACATCATTTTTTACCATCAACCACTGTCCTGGTACTATGTCATGTCCCCACTCGGGAGTTATTCCCCACTCCTCTTGTACTTGTCTGTCTGCTTCTCCTACTACATTAGAGAGTTGTATGCAATAGTTAAGCATTGTGTCACTCATAAAGTGAATGTCTGCTTTTCTGAAATGTAACGTGTCTGTCACTATCACATTGTCCATTGTGGTACCTGCCCAGCCTGCCTTCCTCACACCATCCATCCACAATGCTTGAACCGTCTGTGTATAACATGAACTCAGGGTTTTCCAGCGGATGGCTCTTAATAAACCCATCAGAGAGCAGATCCAAAACCAACTCACAACAGTCGTGTTCAAGTAATGTGGTATCTGGAGGAAGCATCAGAGTAGCTGGATCACATGGTGTCTTTTCAACTATACCCATGTACCATAGATCTTTAATCACTACTTTTGTAGCGGCCATAGCTTCCTTACTAATGGGATATTGTTTTGACACCTGTCAAGCACACTGGTTCCATATCTAAAGTTCCACACAAATTTTTCTTTGTAGTCCAAATAGCATGGTTCTGAACTGTAGATCCCTACTGTTGTCTAATTTGCCATGTCACCTTCCCTTCAGAAATGTTCAGCGGAGAGTCAAGTTGCATAATAACATCAATGCCTAAAATAGGTTGTTCAAATGAGCCTATCCCCACCCCTGCATCAATCTTCATTCGTCCAATAGGAATTGATAATGGTTTGGTCTGTTTTATATAACATTTTCTCTCCCAGTCATTAGTTGTGGAAACAAATGTTTTTCGCAAATCATCATGTATGGATTGCATCAGCTGATGAGTGATTGCCCCATTTTTGAAGGAATTGAGTGCATCTTCATCTTCCATGTCAGTTAACCCACTGTGTCTGACCATTTCTGCTCTAAACCTTTCTTCAAATTCAACAAACGGTTCTTTCGGTTTTTGAACACATTTGGTTATCTCTCCCCAATTGGTGGTTGCATTGGTCAGACCCTTAAGGAAAACATGTATGGCTCTCCATCCATCGGCCACATCTTGCTCTTCGCCACCCAGAGCTCTATAAACCTTTTCTCCAAGTACACCATGTTCACGGTTATTCCAAAAATATATATAGGGGGGTGCCGGTACTGAGTCAATGTGCGGGGGGCACCGGTTAGTTGAGGTACTATGTACATGTAGGTAGAGTTATTAAAGTGACTATGCATAAATGACAACAGGGAGTGGCAGTGATGTGGAGGGGGGTGGGTGCAAATAGTATGGGTAGCCATTTGACTAGATGTTCAGGAGTCTTATGGCTTGGGGGTAATAGCTGTTTAGAAGCCACTTGGCCCTAGACTTGGCGCTCCGGTACCGCTTGCCGTGCAGAAGCAGAGAGAACAGTCTATGACTAGGGTGGCTGGAGTCCTTGACAATTTTTTGGCCTTCCTCTGACATCGCCTGGTATAGAGGTTCTGGATGGCAGGAAGCTTGGCCCCAGTGATGTACTGGGCCGGTCGCACTACCGTTTATAGTACCTTGCGCTCAGAAGCTGAGCAGTTGCCATACAAGGCAAGTGATGCAAACAGTCAGGATGCTCTCGATGGTGCAGCTGTAAAAACCTTTTGAGGATCTGAGGACCTATGCCAAATCTGTTCCATCTGTCCAGGCTGGAAAGGGCAGTGTGGAGTGCAATAGAGACTGCATCATCTATGGATTTGTTGGGGCGTTATGCAAATTGGAGTGGGTCTAGGGTTTCTGGGATGATGGTGTTGATGTGAGCCATGACCAGCCTTTCAGATCACTTCATGTCTACAGACGTGAGTGCTACGGGTCGGTAGTCATTTAGGCAGGTTACCTTAGTGTCCTTGGGCACAGGTGTAACAGTACTCTTCTTGCGTTGTGTACAATCAATCATCGACACGAGCTCCAATTTGTAGCACCAGTCATGGAGCTTTATTCTGATAGAAACAGCACAAGTAGTTAACAAAATAATATAGCAATTACAATGTACAATATAATATTTTGAACAATGTACCTGATAGAATCAGCACAAAATTGCATGTCATGCAATGCGCAGCTCACCATCCAACTTTGCACGTGACGCACTGTACAAAATATACGAACCCCCCCCCACCAGACACAGTAAGTTGCTAGCTAGTATTAGCTGGAATTCTCTACAACAAAATGCATAACAAATATGCACCACAAAACGCTGTATCTTATGTGTGATGTTCGAATAACATTTACAAACAAATTTACATAAATTGTACATTTAAATCATCACTTTTGACGTGCAGTGCTTTGCAACCAACAACTTACCGCTGGTTTGGTGCTTGTTCACTGGGCCGATTCTAATGAAACATCCTCCCTTCTAAGCAAGCTACGCAAACCAGCCAATAAGATGCCATGTTGAGTAGGTGAAGGCAAGAAAAAACTAAAACCAAAAACCCATTGGCTTAACAATAAAGTGGCAATACATGTTGGTATTACAGACTTGGACAGGGAGAGGTTGAAAATGTCAGTGAAGACACTTGCTAGTTGGTCAGCACATGCTCGCAGTACATGTCCTGGTAATCCGCTTCTTGAAAGCGGCAGCTCTAGCCTTTAGCTCAGTGTGGATGCTGCCTGTAATCCATGGCTTCTGGTTGGGGTATGTACGTACAGTCACTGTGGGGACAACGTCATCGATGCACTTATTGATGAAGTCAATGACAGATGTGGTGTACTCCTCAATGCCATTGGAGGAATTCCAGAACATATTCCAGTCTGTTCTAGCAAAACAGTCCTGTAGCTTAGGATCTGCTTCGTCTGACCACTTTTTTTATTGATCTAATCCCTAGTGCTTCCTGCTTACATTTTTGCTTGTAAGCAGGAATCAGGAGGATGGAATTATGGTCATATTTGCCAAATGGAGGGCGAAGGAGAGCTTTGTATGCGTCTCTGTGTGTGGAGTATATAGGTGGTCCAGAGTTCTTTTCCTCTGGGTACACATTCAACATGCTGATAGAAATTTGGTAAAACTGATTTAAGTTCCCCTGCATTAAAGTCCCCGGCTACTAGGAGTGCTGCCTCTGGGTGCGTGTTTTCTTATGGCGGAATATAGCTCATTCAATGCTATCTTAGTGCCAACCTCTGGCTGAGGTGGCATGTAAAACAGCTACGAAGAATACAGATGAGAGCTCTCTCTAGGTAGTGCTTATCATTATATACTCATCCTCAGGCGAGCAATGGCTTGAGACTTCCTTAGATATAGTGCACCAGCTGTTATTTACAAAAATACATAGTCTGCCGCCCCTCATCTTACTAGACGCCGCTGTTCTATCCTGCCGGTACATTGTATAACCAGCCAGTATGTTGATATTGTCGTCGTTCAGCCACGACTCCGTGATGCATAAGATGTTAGCGCTTTTAATGTCCTGTTGGTAGTTTAATCTTCCCCGTAACTTGACAATTTTATTGTCCAAAGATTGCACGTTTACTTGCAGAATTGAGGGGTTTATTTGATTGCCTTCGAATTCTCAGAAGGCAGCCCGCTTTCCGGCCTCTCCACAATCACCTGACCTCAACCCAATTGAGATGGTTTGGGATGAGTTGGACTGCAAAGTGAAGGTAAAGCAGCCAACAAATGCTCAGCATATGTGGGAACTCCTTCAAGACTGCTGGAAAAGCATTCCAGGTGAAGCTGGTTGAGAGAATGCCACGAGCGTGCAAAGCTGTCATCAAGGCAAAGGGTGGCTACTTTGAAGAATCTCAAATATATTTAGATTTGTTTAACACTTTTTTGGTTACTACATGATTCCATGTGTTATTTCATAGTTTTGATGCCTTCAATATTATTCTACAATGTAGAAAATAGTAAAAAATAAAGAAAAACCCTTGAATGAGTTGGTGTGTCCAAACTTTTGACTGGTACTGTATATGTGCATGTTTATAAAAAGCTTGCCTTTATAAATACATTAAGGGCAGCAAATAATTTGCAAGGCACATGGTTTCCATTTGTAATGTGTTGCACCTCTGTTTATGTGGTTACTTATCAACACACAGACTAACCATGTCAGTATGACCAAGCAGTGTCCCTTTCAAAGTAGGTGGCCACTATACCTCTTTCATCGTTTGAGCTTGTGCACTTCAATTCTAAGATACAAACATATATCGAGTACACATGCTGACAGTGGAATCTTTGTGTGTGATGAACAAAAGCCAAAGGTCTACTATTTTTTATTGTCTTAGTATGAAGAACATCCTGAAAAGACGGGGAGATGTGGCTTTCTTGGCCACAGGTGTTTCTTGGCCATTGTTGATTACCATAAGGTGAAACAAAAAGACGTCTGGGAGGGCCATTGTGTGGGTTTCTCAACAACAAATCACTGACACTTCCTCCGTCTGTGGAGCAGCTGTGTTATCCCGCCCCTCCACGGCTCTTCTTCTCTGGTTCCCAGGCTGACCCTCAGAGGTCTTCAAATGGACTACACGCATACGTCAATTTCTTTAGGTCAAAACAAAACATATACACAGGTTGACAAATATACAGCTGTTTAACATTGGTTTTCTATCTGATTGAGTAAAAAGACTAGATACAGATCAATATATTAATGCAGGCCTATGTCCCCGAAGAGAGATTGCACGGAGGTTGTCCTTTAGCCACCATACATATCAGGTTGATGGGGTGGGCGGATGTAGGAGGAGCAAGCATGTCACAATCATGGCAGTTCCCTAAGAAGGATGGTTCTCATCATTGACTAGAGCCTATGCTATGAGAATGCATGTACAATATTGACGGCATTCAAGCCAAGATAAATGCATATAGCTCAAACTACAAAAAAAACACAAACTTTTTCAGCAACGGATCCAAGTCCACATAACCAAACGCAAAAGCCACCACACAGCTCTTATGGCCTCTCCAGAACAACAGCAGTTTAGACCGTAATACATGCATGGTCTGATCAGTGACAGAACAGTGAATATCGGTAAATTCATGTCTCTTGTCACTAAACAGAAGGCATTGCTTCCTTTCTCATCTACTGCTATTGTGGGCTCAATGCATGTCATGTTAAGGGGTTTGAACAGTGATGGTGTGAGCCATGTGAACAGCCAGAACTCTATGTATATGCTACAGACTAGTAAAACAGAGATCCATCACTGAAGTCATTAAACCCACTGGGCACAGACGTCCATTCAACGTCTATTCCGCGTTGGTGCCGCGTCATTTTGTTGAAATGGCGTGGAAACAACATTGAAAGGGCGTGGAATCGACATTGGTTCTACCAATGTGCGCCCAGTGGGAAGTGCTTTAAGAAATGATTGGCCGTTTCCCTCAGGCATATCTAATGGTGCTTATTGTGGGGTGGTGGGATCAGTAGGGGAAGAAGGGAACTGTGTGGAGTGAACGCACAGCTTATTTGAGTTGCTCGTCGGGGGCAGGGATCTTCTCCAGGCTGGGCTCCACGCCCCAGATCTCCCGGGCGTACTGGGAAATGGTGCGGTCGCTGGAGAATTTACCACAGCCTGCAATGTTATGGATCACCATCTTGGTCCATTCCTTGGGATTCTGTTTTTAGAGAGAGGGACAGACAGGGCGGAAGGAAAGATAATGAGGAGATCAATATTTGATAAGGTATGGACAGATACCTGAACCAGGCAACCTATGTTGTTTAGCCATAACACTGACCTTGTACAGTTCGTTGACCTTGTCCTGACACTTGATGTAGGCTTCGTAGTCAGCAAACACCTTGAACCTGTGCATAAAACATTAGATAAGAATACGTTGAGGAAAATACTTGTGCGTGCATGCGTGTGCGTGTGTGTGTGTGTGATTACCTGTCGTGGTGCATCAGCAGGTCCACAAGTTCCTTGAAGAGGTCTGGCTGCTTATGGCTGAAGAAGCCACCAGCGATCTGGTCCATGGCCTGTTTCAGCTCGGGAATACGGTTGTAGTACTCAGAGGCGTGGTATCTGTGCAAGACAAAGGCCAGTATTTAAAGCACGCTGTTCTGATTGACGCGCTCCCCAGGTTGTTTTTGTCTCGATTATCTTAAACAGAAAAAACATACAGTATGTTGAGATTGATATTTCTTATACAAGGGAGACCTGGCCAAACAGTATCTACACCTTGCCACTTGTGTATCTGTTAATATAATTTTATGATTAGAATTAATAGAATATTACCCTCTGAAACCATAACTCTGAAACCATATGATTGTATGAAATTGATGACAATCATTAGACTATTTTAATGCTGTGTGTGATTTAGTCAGTAGAATTATATCTGAGAGTGTAGTTCATAGTCAGAATTAATGTTTTGGTGACAATATATCTAGTATCTTGATAACGGACTGTCTGAGCAAGATTCAGGGCCGACCTTGGCTGGGCCACTGAGAACTTCCCAGGGTCTCTCCCTACGTCGACTGGGTAGCAGGACAGTGTGGGTGTAGGATAACTAATGTTTTGTGTGGAAGTATGTGTGTCACTATAAAATGAAGGTCTTTGTACGGTGCACGCCAGAACGTTCCCGCGAATAAAACTTTTTGACTATTTTAGCTGGGCCTCCGTCTGTTTCATTCGACCAGGATCTTACAAATTCTGGTTTGCAGACAGAGTAATATAATTAAATTGGGTTATGTACCTTGAGAACATAATTCTCTTATCAGTATCGGACTCTGGCAGAGCCTGTCCCCTCTCTGTGTCCCCCTCCTCCACAGCACTCCCATTCCCGTGGATCAGTTTCTCTTTGCCTCCCTGTCCCTACTCTAACCCACTGTCTCTTCTCCCTCCCTGTCCCCATGTTCACGTCTTCCTGCTCACCCTTTGCCGGCGTCCATTGCGTCCACATCCTCCACCCTCATGCCGAAGATGAAGAGGTTCTTCTCTCCGGCCTCCTCGGCCATCTCCACGTTGGCTCCGTCCATGGTGCCGATGGTCAGAGCGCCGTTCAGCATGAACTTCATGTTGCCAGTGCCAGAGGCCTCTGTGCCAGCTGTAGAGATCTGCTCAGACAGGTCAGCAGAGGGGATGGCTGGGAGGGGACAAGGAGTGTGAGGGAAATGATAAGCGTGGGAAAAAACGGAGAGAGAGGGAAGAGAGAAAAGGAAAGATGGATGGAGGGATACAGTACAAGAGGAAAGCATTGTAGATGAGGGTAAACTACACATTATACCAGAGACCCATGGGGTTATGGGTTAGTCTGTCACCTTTCTCAGCCAGGGTGACTCTGTAGTTCTCCAAGAAGATGACTTTGAGGCGGTCGCCGATCACGGGGTCGTGGTTGACAACCTCACCGATAGCTGTGATGAGACGGATGATCATCTTGGCTGTGTGGTATCCTGGGGCAGCCTGGGAGATGGGGGAGAGGGTGTTGCTTAATGAGTTGTGGATGTCAGTTATTGTTCTATATTTACTTCCGGTAACTACACGCTGTTACTGTGAAGGCTGAGGGCTGCCAAACATACCTTTCCTCCGACCATGATGGTTCTTGGGGTCCAGTGCTTGTTTGGCTCCTTCTTGATACCTGAGAAATAGACAGATGGGTGTATAGTAGGAGTAGAGAGAGGTAGAAGCACAGAGAGAGAGGGAGAGAGAGCGCCAGGGAAGTACTAACGGTTGTAGTAGGTGATCATGTGCAGACAGTTGAGCAGCTGTCTCTTGTACTCGTGGATTCTTTTGACTTGAAAGTCAAACATGGACTGGGGGTTGATCTTGACCTTGTAGTGCTCCTCCAGGTGCACAGCGAACTTCAGCTTGTTCTCCTACATTAGGGAGGATATGATGGGGGCGTGAAGTAGGCACAGAACTTGTCAAATGACTTACAGTACTACCCACAGGTGGCTGATGGCACTTTAACTGGGAAGGACGGACCCATAGTAATGGCTGGAACGGAATTAATGGAATGATAGCAAACACATCAAATACATGGTTTCTATGTGTTGGATACCATTCCATTCACTCGATTCCAGCCATTATTATGAGCCGTCCTCCCCTCACCAGCCTTCTGTGACGTACTACAGTATCTTGGACTCACCTGCTTGATTTTGGCGATGTCACGGATGAAAGCATCATCATTAATGAACTTCAACAGTTTCTTCAGCTGGTCGAGGTCACGGACAAACTCCTCTCCAATTCTCTGACAAAAGAGATGACATTAAAAAGGTTAGCGTGCAAGTATCAGGTTACTGGCGCTCTCATCATGAACAGAAACATCTATTTTGCAACACTGATATTATAAACATACGGTCAAAATTATTTCAAATGTATGGCTACTTCCAATGCAAATGTCGTACTACTTTCTAAGTGTTTTTGCAACAGTTCCCCTACCTCTGCGATGACCTCAGCCAAGCCAGGGTTGCACATAACCAGCCAGCGACGGGGGGTGATGCCATTGGTCTTGTTCTGGAACTTGTGTGGGTCCAACTCATAAAAGTCCTTGAACCTGCACACAGAACACGCAGTAGCCCAAAATATATCAAATTAGTTTGCTATAACTCTTCAAACTAACCCTTTGAAAATGTGCACGCATCAAATGACTAATCCATCGATTGACACCTGATGTGTCTGTGTTACTTTGAAATATTATGATTTTTAAATGTGTAATTAGCTACTTATTGAGGGGGGAAAAAACGGCTTAGGACCGTGATAGGTGCTTGTCTCTCTTAACTACCTTAAGCTGAAGGCGCTAACTGTAAGTCGCTCTGGATAAGAGCGTCTGCTAAATGTGCAACATGTAATGTAGCCTAAATGTGATGTGTATGCGGTTTGTGTAGGACACGTACAGAGTGGCGATGAGGATCTCCGAGTGGATGCGGGCTACGCCGTTGACAGCATGGGATCCAACGATACACAGATGAGCCATGTTGACTTTCTTGCATCCGCCCTCCTCAATCAGGGACATGCGGCGCAGACGGTCGTTGTCGCCAGGGAACTTAGAGGCAACGTACTGGAGGGCGGATTTCAATAAAGTTAGCCTCTAATAACATGTTGTGGTACATTAGCTCCGAGTTAGACAAAGCGCAAGGGCACTGATCTGTAATAACACTTCCTATATGGCACCATTTGTCTTGCTGCCACCTGCCCGCAATTACGTACCTGCAGGAAGCGACGATTGATCTCGAAGATGATCTCCAGGTGACGGGGCAGCAGGTGTTGGAACAGGTCAATGGGCCAGCGCTCCAGGGCCTCAGGCAGCACGGTGTGGTTTGTGTAGGCACAGGTACGGACACACACGTCCCAGGCCTGGAAACACAGAAGGACAGAGGTAAGATAATAGGATGTATTTACCTGGTGGTTCATGACCCTCTCTTGATACAAGTAGGGCAAATGAATAGTAGTCTTAGCTTCACATTTGTTCTAAATATTTATTAGTAGTGTGTGCCAAGGCAGTAGAGAAGGATGGAGGACTACTCTTTTGTATCTGTCCCATTATGGCGTCATCTTCTACTACTTCTGAGTTGGTAAACAAACTGAAAGGGTGCATACTGCCACCTGGAGTGTGTTGTTTGGAAAGGTATAAAGCCAAGGTCGGCGACTTAATGCCACCTGCAGTTATGGAATGTTTGCTCAAGAGCATCATTCATTGGTATCCCTCCTGATGACCCGGATGGAATTATGTGATCCTTCTTTAACCCATAGGAAGTCCCACCAAGTTGAATATCTCAAAGTGGTGAAAGTCCTCAATGGTGCTGCCCATGCTACAACAGGCTTTTGGGCCCTAGTTCTCTATGTATCTCGATGGCCCAAGCCAACACATTCTACTATGCTGGTCTTTGTTGCCCCCTCCTGGTATCATTACTGAAGTACAACTACATATGAAATGGCGTGGGCAGTAATACCGGATGTACTACTGTTCAGGGCAATAGAGCGCAATAGTAATGGTGTCTTTTTGTAGACACTAACTCTGCCATGGCTCTTGGCCAAAGCCTATCAGGAAATAAATTGAGTTTGAGGTGTTTGGATAAACGCTGAAAATAAGGTCTGTGGTAAACACAGGCTTAGGAGATCTGATACGTTTTGTTCCATGACATCATCTTCATCAGCTAACGTCGCTTTTTATGAATTTTGAAGCATTTATGTAATACATTTCAAAAAAATCACAGACTTCATAATTCATTAAAGTCTGTCTAACTGACTGATATCTCATAGAACATACAGTATAAGTTCTCATAAGCTTGTGTTAACTTCAAACCTTATTTTCTGTGTTTATCCCAAAACCGTATTCTTCCCCCATTCATTTGCCCCACAGGGATGACTTAAAGAACCAGAGTTAACTCATTTTCTTCTTTTTTTTTAGGACTACAAGCTGGCGAGCTCTATGAAAGTAATTCAGTCTACCTAGTCAGAACCTCGTCTTCTCCTCCACTCACCTTGTCCCAATCCAGCTTCTCCTCATCAACCAGTACCCTCATCAACTCAGGAATGGCCATGGCAGGGTGAGTGTCATTCAGCTGGATGGCAACCTGGATGCGACAGACATTAAAATCACAGCATAACTATACTGACACAGCATAACTTTCGAAGTTACCACCGATATAAACACAGAGGTGCACAAGTACGAATGCAACACCACCACATCAGAACAAGACATCAACGAAAAGGATACCTAAGCCAGTGACATGAAGACATAAAGTGAAATGGAGACATCTAAGTGTACGTCTGAATCACCACCCGGGAGTTCTCACTTTGTTGGGCAGATGGGCGAAGTCTGTGCGGACGATCTCTCTGGAGCCAAACTTGGAGGCCTTGAAACGACGGACGATGTCCTGAAGGGTGGCGGCCACCACAAAGTACTCCTGCTTCAGCCGCAGCTCCTTGCCCTCAAAGAACTGGGGAGGAAGACACATAGAGGTGAGCCCAGACTGACCTGTCATATCTGTCTGTCGCCATCTTGAGGGCCTCACAATCAGTGGAGGCTGCTGAGGGGAGGACGGCTCATAATAATGGTTGGAATGGAGTATATGGAATGGCGACTATTTGATACCATTCCACCGACTCCTCTCCAGTCATTACCACGAGCCACGTCCTCCCCAATTAAGGTGCCACCAACCCCCTGTGATCACAATACATAAGATTTCATATTCCCGTCAATGCCAGTCCTTTTTTTAAGAGAAGAAATACAGAGTATAGAGCAGACCTGTCACAATGTATTCTAACGTGTATCTGTAATATCTATATACAGTATATCATCAAAACCGACACTGCACTTGGATTTTAGAGAGAAATTCAGACATATTCTTACGTTATCATTGGGGTACAGCACACGGGAAATGTTCTCGCATAAGTTTCTGTCCAACACAGCCTGAATGTACCCACCAACGTTGACTGTTGGAGACAAGGAAAAATACACCCTCAGGGCAACGGTTCCCAGTTGCCAATTATGTAACATGACTTACATGAGTAATGTTAGCAATTTGCAGATCTAGCAAACTAAGCACATGAAATGGTGGATTGAAGCCAGTCAAGGCGAAAAACATGTATTCAAGCAACGCATACATAGTGCCTTGGCCTCTGTCAGACACTTACAGTCTTTCAGGTTGAAGTCGCATGGGGCCTTTGCAGACCACAGTCTCATGGTGTTGACAATGTTGTTTCTGTACCCGGGGATAGGGGTGTCATATGGCAGAGCCAACACGACCTGTCAACACAATTACAAGAGACTGAGATTAGAGACACCTGCCAACGGAATCCACATTCATTGATGATTGATTCAATGATGGTTCATTGAAGATGTAATGATGGTTTATTGATGATTCAATGATAATTCAATGATGGTTGTTTGTTGGCATTCAGTGCCATATCAACTTGTTTTTCATCTCCCTTCTCACACACACACACACACACACACACACACACACACACACACACACACACACACACACACACACACACACACACACTCACTAGTCTTCCTCATATGCACCCTCAATCTCACCCCCAACCCCTGTCCTTTATTCACCTGAGTGTCAACCCATTTCACACCATCTGGGGTGTGCTCGGTTCTGCCATAGAACCTGACGGGGCGCATGTACTCGGGTCGGGCCTTCTCCCAGGGGTTGCCGTAACGCAGCCAGTCATCAGCCTCCTCAACCTGCCAATCATTTGGTTATATAACAGTCTGTCGGGCACTTTCAGCGAAACAAGTTGTTTCACAGTACTTCCTTCTATCTTATGGTCTGGAAATGATGGGGAAAAGCACCTCGGAAGCATATGAGCGTACGTTACCTGCCATCCATTGACGATCTTCTGGTTAAAGATGCCAAACTCATAGCGGATACCGTATCCATACGCAGCCAGACCCAGAGAAGCCATAGAGTCCAGGAAGCATGCTGAGGAAAGGCTTAGGTTAGGTTATGTTTCTGATCCTGTTTATACCGTTTGTATCCTGTTTAGATCCTTCTGGTGATCTAAACTGTCTAAGGCACAAGAATGTCACACTCTCCGTGAGAGGAGGTAGCGACGCAGCTTACCGGCAAGGCGTCCAAGACCACCGTTTCCCAGGCCTGCGTCCTCCTCCATGTCCTCCAGCTCCTCCATGTCCAGACCCAGCTACGGAACAGAGGGGCTCAGGTCAAGCCAAGTTCAAACCACAGCTCTGTGACAATGGCATTCAGTTTAAACAGAGCCGGATTGGTGCCAATAATATGGTTAAATGTGCTTTGGAATCTTGTCCTGGTCACACTCTTACTTTGGCGGTTAAAGGCCAAGTGCAGTCAAAAAAACATGATTTTTGCTGTGTTTTAGGCATCTTTCCACGCGATCAGGTTGGAATAATACTGTGTAGTTGTGGTGAAAGACCTTCATGTAAGAGCTGTTTGGAAAGGCCGCCTGAAATGTCAGCCTGTTTTGGTTGGATGGAGTTTTGGCCTGCCTGGTGTCAACACATGAATAAACCAATAAGAAAGAGAGTTCCAAAACTCTCTGCCAATAACCGCCCATTTTCAGTTTCCCCCTGCCCACTCAAACCACTCCCAGACAGTCCTAGCAAAATTATTGCTTGAAAAATTGCTCTTTTCTCAGAAGCAAATTTTTGTTTCTTTTTGACCATTTGAATTGAAAACAAATCACGGTGAGGTAATTAATTGTTACCCAGAAATGATTTGATATGGAGGTAAAAACGGCTGCATTGGACCTTTAACATCCACCCACAACTTCCAGTCTTTAGTCACAGGCACACGACAAACTCTTCTTCCGTGTATTCCTTTCAGCTAGACCTTTAGTCACAGGCACACGACAAACTCTTCTTCAGTGTATTCCTTTCAGCTAGACCTTGAGTCAAATTTGAAAATGAAGTTGTTTGTTACACAAGGTGCAGTCAGTTTGACTGCCCCTTGGTTAGCTACAGCAATGAAAATCCCATTTCGCTATGTTGGCCAGAATCCATGAAATGATGTACGGATGTGAGCATCCCTCACCTGGTATACGGCCTCATCGCAGGCGTTTTCCAGCGCCAGGTTCACCATGGTGTTCTGCAGGGTGCGGCCCATGTAGAACTCCAGGGAGATGTAGTACACACGCTGAGGACAGGGGAGGAAGGGGAGAGAGAGATGAGAGGGATACCATGGGACAGCTAACACTCTTTAGCCGTACAAGTAATACCCAATTAGTCACAGTCTGTTGCTGAACCCAAATGTTGACACACGTTTTACGAGTCGGACATAGCAATATTTCACTGTAGGGGCACCCATTCAAACTGTCAAGGAAATTCCTATAATATTTTTTTTTTGACTTTTCATGTTCTGCCATTAGAAAGGAGCATGTGGAAATCTGACACCTGAGCCTTAGTTTAGCTTTTGAAATGTCACGTTTTCTCTCTTGGTGTTTTTACAAGGAGGTCTGACACTCTCAGGCAGAGGAAGAAGAGGTGCAAGAGGCGAGAGAACGGGATAGAGGGCAGGGAGGAGGGGGGGGACTACGGGAGACAGATTGCTGTTGGTGTTACGTAACACTGGCATTTTGGCATAGGTAAAAATAGCTTCAGCTGGGGTTGTTGTAAAGGTTAGTCTGAGTGTGATACCCATGAATAGTGAAAGAGAGATCTGAAAACATAATTGTATCAGGGAATTGATACAGTAGTGTAAATATGTAGAGAGCTAATTTACCAAATGTAATAAATTACATAAAGGGACATTTAAAAAATGTATCATCTCCAGCACCACTCCAACATCAACATATGTGAAAATGGCAGAACCTCATGATTGTAACTAATTATGAGTTGGCATTGCCCGCTAATTGGTTGATGAAGTCATTGGAAACACTTGTTTCCCTCTACATTTTTTATTACAAAACGCACCATCTTGTATAAATGTGTGCAAATCGAGCAAATGTGTACGAAACAAATATGACCATCTATCATAAAATTGGTAATCATTTGGATACATTGGATTAAAGCTGGGATCCGCATTAGGAGAAATAGCACCTCTGGACGCCCAAGTGCATTTGTTATTGTTTTGTTTTTTTAATTATTAAACTTCGGAGACGAGCTCCTACATCAAGGTATGAAAAATCTTTGCATGTACCCTTCACACCAAAAAACAATGGTTCTATATAGTGCCAAATAAGGGTTCTTTGACTTATAGCGGAAGCCTTTTTGGTGCCATTATAAAGAACCATGCTCATAAGGTTGTAAATGGAACCTGCATGGTGTTGTAAAGAACCCTTTCCTAAGGTTTTATAAAGAACCATTAAAAATAGTTTTTTAAAATATATATATCACCAAAAAAGGGTTCCAATATGGTTACAACCTTTTGAGGACTATAAAGAACCCTTTTTTATGGTTCTTTATACAATCTTTATAGAGAAAGGTTCTAAAAAAAACTTTATCAATCTTAAAGGTTATTTGAAGAAACATACATATTTTATTTATTCTGGTTTAATAGCCATATTATATTGTTGAAATTCCAAAAGGTTTTTATTATTTTGTCTATTAAAAAGTAGAATCAGGTGTGCTAGCTCTGGAACAGCTGGGGTTCCTGAGGAGAGAATTGAGAAGTACTTTGTCAAAAGTTCTCAATAGACACAAGGCCATACATATGAGTCTTTCACAAGACACTGCCACTGGCAATAGACATAAAGTACATGTGTATGGTTGCACAAAAAAAACTGGACGAAAACCACGCCCCAAAAGATTCTAATGATCCGCCGCACCTACATTTTTGCCCAGTGTCGTTAATGTCTCTGTTTTCCCATCCAATAACACATCATATGCAGATTTACTGGATGCATTAGAATGTGCATATAAATGGTAGTTTTTGGCATGTAAGGAGAGCTCTCTATGTTCTCATACATTTAGACTTTAACCAGCCTCCTGTTTTTTTCTCAGATTGGGTGTCCTCTTGCCCTCCCTGCTCATATGGGTTTCTATCTTGACCTTTCTTTGAGGGATTAACTCATGACCTTTCAGAGAGGGACACCATAACCACCAGCTGACCTTGGGTGAGGTGATAAAGAGAAGGTCAGAGGGCAAGTGCAATACAGGAAGCATCTTTCTGATGTAGAGTAATTACCCTAGTTGGTATAAACATGGTATTAACACACACAAATACCTATTATACAAAGAGAATATTATATATGATTTTTGTGATACACATCTTTTTTTGTGTGTCAACATTTCTTACGGCTTTTGATCTTGTACTGACTATGTGTCACTGTCTGTAAGGATTTATCATAAATAAGATAGACATGGAAGATGCTGATTCATAACTAGATAGAAGGCTCCGTCTGATAAAACGAATCAATGAAGACATGGAAACAAAAGTTGTTCCCCGTTACTTTACATTTGTTGAGGTCAATTGGTATCTCTGCTACTCCTACAACTGTAGCTACAGTATATAGACTCCTGTATTCACTATAGTATGTGTACAGGAGAGGAGGAGACAGAAGGTCACAGAGAGGTCTAGAATTACAACTCCCGATGGCCGCAGAGTGCTAGGGGATTGGAAATGTCATGGCGTAACATTACAGTGACATTAGAAGGTGATACTGTGTTCACGCAGCAATGCAACATTTGGCAAAGAGATTTTACCCAGGGACAGGGTCCTTCTGTGGACTTTTCTGGGGTTGACAAGGGAAAACCTAAAATCAGGCTTCAAATCTGTCATTTTCACTCAGTGTTAAGTAAAGAGTATACATTATGTATAATATGTGTCATATTAAATTGCCATGTCGATCAGACGATGTTTTAAACACATTTGTCCTAAGTTGGCATGGTTATCCTGCCAATACGTCTGGCCACTGGTACAGTATGCTTCTTACCTGAGGTCGGAGGTACACAATAATATATTCATGACTACAATAT
Organism: Oncorhynchus tshawytscha; assembly: GCF_018296145.1. NCBI lineage: Eukaryota > Metazoa > Chordata > Actinopteri > Salmoniformes > Salmonidae > Oncorhynchus > Oncorhynchus tshawytscha. The sequence goes on along the minus strand of NC_056458.1, from coordinate 5,683,206 downwards.
TGTGTAAATGCTCCAGAAATCCAAATGATTCAAACAAACCCACTAAGGGCAATCATCAACCTCATTTCACTTCCGGAATTGATTGAATGAAAATATTTACAGATTAAGCAGTAAAGCATTTGTTACTTTATTTTATGTTACATTTAATTGAAATAAAACGTAAGATATATTTTGGGGTATGCATTTTCAGGATACATGTGAAATATAAAAAATTTGCAAAATAATACATAAAATATCTATTTAATACATTTTAAATGTGTTTTCAGATGCATTTGAAATACATTTTGCAATATATGTACAAATGTATGATTTTTTATTTATTTTTACCTGTATACTCAGGACCACTAGAATATGTTATTTACTTGCTTACAGCATGCCCCGTATATTGCCCACTGAATTCTGCAATATTTTGTGAAACCAAATGGAACATTTTTACATTTTAGTCCATTTGTTATTTTCATTTCTATTGGTTTCTTGACTATTACATTCTATTCTATTTTATACTTTTTTTTCTGTTCTATGGGTTGTAGTAGGCTACAGGTGATATGAACGTTACAATAGTTTAACTTACTTTTGGATCTTTCTCATAATAGTACTGCTGGGTTCTGATCCACCTGCCCACCAAGTGGTCGCGCACGGTGTTGGCGAGAGCAAAGTAGTAATCCCGTTTGGATGCCACATTTCTGTCCTTGACCAGCGTAAAATGGAGATGCCTGTTGAAAGCAAGCTTCAGTTCTGCCACATTTTCCACACCGGCAAGGCCTCTCACGGAGATCTGCTTCTTTCTGTCGTGATCTGACAACGGTTTTGACATAATGCTACTCTTGCGTTGGCTCTGACCCCGGCTCCCTTCTTACAATAAAATGACACTTCCACCCAGTTCAGACACTACTACAGAAGCAGCCACATGGATGGGTGTTCCCCTATTTATAGGAGGGATCATTACTATTGAGAAGAAGGCGGGGCGTACTCAAAATAGAGAGCCAATTACTACTCAGTCCCTATTATTCCATAGGAATATGTGTTGATTAGGCCTATTTCACATCTTGCAGTCTAGAAACTAAATGCATCTGAATTTAATTGTAAAGCGTACAGTACTTGTTGCAAATTAAAATCGTTTATTTGGAGGCATATAAAAGAGACATGGGAGATGCAAAAGGTTTTCAGCTGGTTTAAAATGTAAAATGAATTTGTTCTACTAGTCTGTGGCCAGACACCTCTAGTTATTTCTCTCTATTACACTGGGATGAAGAATTGTATCCTATTTGTATCTCTTCACTACAGCCCCCAGCGTGCCTTGCTCCTCCTCAGTCATTTTCAAGAGTCACTGCAGTACTATCATGGAGCCCTGGTCCATTAATAGCAGCTCTGACCCAGTCCCAAAGGCCATGATATTTGAAAGGCATGTGTGGTTAATGTCAGGAGCCAGTAGCCAACACTTGTAGCCTGACACAAACCGCGCAAGACCACAGCTTTAGGGGAAAGGCAATATTTATTTGTGACCTTTCTACATTAGGATGGTGTAGTCATTATTGTGTTTTCTCCCTTCAGTGAGGTTACTAAACAGTAGAAGGTTTCATACTGAAAAAGTGAATGAAGTTTTAAACTCTTAAAATATGTTAACCATTTGTGAAAGACCTCAACAATTCAATATCTGAAAAGGGTAGTAAATAACAAGATGCAATACTTCACAAAAAAACCATGTTACAAAGAAGAGAACGGAAGGGTGACACCCGGCAGAGGTACTGGCAGGGAATGAGCCAAACCTTCCACATTTCCAACAACACAACCCCACTTTAAATTTACAAAACGATTGCGTTTCTCGTGAGATTAAATGATATTGTTTTAAATATAATATACAATACTTGCAACAACAAAAAAACATGATTGTATTACATTTCAATTGCGGTCTTTGTTATTAATATCATGAAAGTGTACAGTACATGATGTACTCCAATGACTTCGAGTAATCAACACCCTCCTTCACTGTAAAAAAAAAAAAAAAAATAGTTGTTTCAACTAATTATTATTAAGTAACTGGTTCCACAGGTTTTTTTTTGTTTACTCAACTTTTCGGTCCAAGTGTTAGCTGAACAAAAAAAATCATTGTTTGAGAAAACATTCAGTCAACTTAAAATGATGTGTTTGCTTGTCTCGTATGTTCATTCAACTAGAAATTATTATTTGGGCATTTTCCCTAAAAGAATTATATGGAACTAATGACACACACAGTGCTTTTAACATAAAATGTTTTCAATTTACAAATTTGACAACAATGTGCATGTTAATTTGTAAAGTAAATTCCTCACTTGGGATCTGAACTCACAATCTCTTGTTTGACAATGTTCCAATCTTCCTCCTACGCCACAACTGTAGTACTCACTGTAGTAGGAAACAGTGTGAGTATAACCACTGTAGTACTCACATTGTTTCCTAGCAAACATCAGTAGAATAGTAGAATCAGTAGAATAGGAAATGACCCCTTGGCCTGGACAGAGGGAGCAGGAAACTAGAGCTTGACAGCTTGGGCACAGTTACTGTCTGTTTGTGATTTTCTCTGAGTACATCAGCTCAAAAGAAATGTGTGTTATTTGATCATTTAATTGACTTTATCTTCATAGATATCTTGCAGATGCATTTAAAATATGTGAGAATACAAATATTCTCCAAACATGTCCTCTTGTTGTCATATGCATATGTTGGCATTTGACCTTTATTTAACTAGGCAAGTCAGTTAAGAACAAATTCTTATTTACAATGACGGCCTACAGAAAGGCAAGTTGTGAATCTGGATGAGCAAGCATATGGTGAAAACACACAGACATACAGTACCGGTCAAGTTTGGACTGTCACGACTTCTACCGAAGGTAACTCCTCTCCCTGTTCGGGCGGCGCTCGGGGCTCGGCGTCGCCGGTCTACTAGCCGCTACCGATCCCTTTTTTCTTTTTCTGGTTGTTTTGTCTGTGTTCCTTTTCACACCTGGTTTCAGTTGCTTTGATTTCTGTGGGTATATAGGGCACCTGTTACCTGCCGTAATTCGTGCAGGATTAGACTTGTGTGCATTGCGCTCGATCGTATTTGATGTTTGTTGTTTTTTGCTATTACGCACGTGTATGTAAAGTGTCGGAACTGTGTTTGTTCCTCCGTGCGTTTGCACGAGTTTCTGATTATTCGAGAGCGTAGTTTTGGGGTTTTGGTCTGTGCCGTTTTTGTATTGCTGGACTATATTATTAAACACGCTTCTCAGACATCCCTGCTCTCTCCTGCGCCTGACTCCTACACCTCTCACCAAGACGCATGTTATCACATGGACACCTACTCATTGCAGGGTTTTTCTTTATTTTTAAAAAACTATTATTCATTGTAGAATAATAGTGAAGACATCAAAACTATGAAATAACATATGGAATCGTGTAGTAACCAAAAAAAGTGTTCAACAAATCCAAATATATTTGAGATTTGAGATTCTTCAAAGTAGCCTCTCTTTGCCTTGATGACAGTTTGCACGCTCTTGGCATTCTCTCAACCAGCTTCATGAGGTAGTCACCTGGAATGCATTTCAATTAACAGGTGTGCCTTGTTAAAAGTTAATTTGTGGAATTTCTTTCTTATTGCATTTGAGCCAATCAGTAGTGTTGTGACAAGGTAGGGTTGGTATACAGAAGATAGCCCTATTTGGTAAAAGACCAAGTCCATATTATGGCAAGAACAGCTCAAATAAGCAAAGAGAAACGACAGTCCATCACATGAAGGTCCGTCAATCCGGAAAATGTCAGTACAGTTGCAAAAACTATCAAGCGCTATGAAACCGGCTCTCATGAGGACCGCCACAGGAAAGGAAGACCCAGAGTTACCTCTACTGCAGAGGATAAGTTCATTAGAGTTGTCTTATTAAGAAATTGCAGCCCAAATAAATGCTTCACAGAGTTCAAGTAACAGACACATCTCAACATAAAGTCTTCAGAGGAGACTGCGTGAATCAGGCCTTCATGGTCTAATTTCTTCAGAGAAACCACTAACAAAGGACACCAATAATAAGAAGAGGCTTGCTTGGGCCAAGAAACACGAGCAATGGACATTAGACCGGTGGAAATCTGTCCTTTGGTCTGATGAGTCCATTTTTTAAAATGTTTGGTTCCAATTGCCGTGTCTTTGTGAGTAGATGATAGGATGATCTCCACATGTATGGTTCCCACCGGGACACATGGAGGAGGATGTATGATGGTGTGGGGGTGCTTTCCTGGTGACACTGTCAGTAATTTATTTAGAATTCAAGGCACACTTAACCAGCATGGCTACCACAGCATTCTGCAGCGATACGCCATCACATCTGATTTGCGCTTAGTGGGACTATCATTTGTTTTTCAACAGCACAATGATCCAACACACCTCCAGGCTGTGTAAGGTCTATTTGACCAAGAAGGAGAGTGATGGAGTGCTGCATCAGATGACCTGGCCTACACAATCACCCAACCTCAACCCAATTGAGATGGTTTGGGAGGAGTTGGACCGCAGAGTGAAGGAAAACCAAGTGCTGAGCATATGTGGGAACTCCTTCAAGACTGTTGGAAATTCATTCCAGGTGAAGCTGTTTGAGAGAGTGCCCAAGAGTGTGCAAAGCTGTCATCAAGTCAAATCGTGGCTACTTTGAAGAATCTCAAATCTGAAACATACTTGAAACACAGATTTGCAACCTCAAACAAATGGAATAACTAGAAAGGAAAACCACGATTACACCCCCACCCTCAGGATGTGTGTGTGTGTGTGTGTATATGTGTGTTGACAGGAAGAGAGAGAGAGAGAGAGAGAGAGGGGAGACAAACATGTTTCCATGACCACAGCAGTACTTTGTTAGCGCATTTACTTTATTGAGAGGAAAGGTGGTTGTCACTTTGGGGCGCGGTCAAGAGAAGGGAATGTGACCGCACATAAATTGCTCAGCAAAAAGGAAACTGAGAGCAGTTTCAGTCAGACAAACTGCTTTGAATACGTTATGGGATGGAGGGGTTCCGACAGCTTTCGTAGTCTTCTGATGGGATCCTAATGACTTTTAATATACAGCATTAACATTTACATTTAGTGAGATAGTTAAGGAGGTCTTAACATGGTCAAATAAGTTCCCTTGATGTTTGCTATCCACTTGATGACAGACAATTTTCCAGTTTTACACACCTCATGACAATGCTGCTGGGGTCAATTCAAGAGGGTAAGACATTTTTTATGATCTAATATAATTTGGTTGTTAGACTGGTTGTGGTGTCAAGTGCTGGGAATAGTGTTGTAATGACTCATCTACTGTATCTAATAGGTCAGGAAATGTATGCAAAACAGAGCAGTGTCTAATTGTGTTTGACATTTATTTAATACGTGGGAAAGATTGAACCGCCACCAACACACTTTGATCTCTGTCTGATGGGTAATCATTTGGCTGAGATGATCTTTTCCTTTCATCATTTATAATCAGATCAAACATTGATGTGGAAGGATGAATTATTAAAACCAAAATATTGCAATATTGCTGGTTCTTTTGTCACAGAAATAGACCATTTGGTATTAACATCAGTGAGTGAACAGATGAATACCAATTTGCTAGGCCTACTCTCAGATGGGTAGAACATACTCGTCTGAGAGTCTTTTTTTTGTTTTCATGTCCGTACCAACGTTCATGTGTTAAGGTGAGGCAGAACGCACACTTAAACTGAAATCCTCATGAAAGCGGAAGAGTTGCTTGGCTTGTTGACTGGAGCAGGGTAGCTGCCTGCCTGAGGACTAACAGACTCATCAGAGGGCTCTGTTGGAAGGTTTGCCCAACAGAATAGCAATCACACAGCCTTTCTTCTGAATCCCACACCTCATCACAATCTCACTGTGTGTTCGAACGGAGGAGACAAACAGAAAGGGGCATTGGAGAGAGAACCAGAGGAGGATGAAGTTCATCGAATTGGATCAGTCAGCGACAGCGGATGACCTTACGGATGCTTGCATCAAAGCATTTGGTAAGGATTCACTAATTGCCTCTCTTTTGGTGTAGTGTCTGATTTAGTTGAAGACGGGGCTTGCTTAGATAACATTTTGATCGTTCTTTTGTTGTTGTTTTGTTTGTGTGCACAACTACAGCAGTTTCCATTTAAATGAATCACACAATATCTGGCAGCTTGCCTTGTACAGTGAAGCTCATCCATGTATCTCAGGCAGGCTGAGTGATGAGCGGTTCCAGATGTTTCTCACGATACATCCCTGGTACATCTCCTCTGCTGACCTGGCCAAGGAACTCCCCAACAAGTATCCTTTCAGACAAATGACACACTACTATTCTCTTTATTACAAAAAATGTATGTGCCAGATGCTAGTAGAGGGTTATTTTTGACATATAAGCGATGGCCCCTAGGATTTAGCAGACAAAAGGGACTCTAATCATTTTTGGTGGAAAAGTCATTTTGCTCCTTAACCACTCAAACAAGTCTCTGGATGGAAAACTGTCCGCCTGAACTCGGGTCACAAATGTGCCATCTTATCAAGTGAGTGAATATGGAGCACTACAGAGAAAGAACTGTTTCAGGTCTTAGTTGTGAGATTCTGGGCTTGTGTTTCAACAGTAACCCATCAGACTGTTAAACAGCCATCGCTAACATAGAGAGGCTGCTGCCAACGTACAGACTCAAATCTCTGGCCACTAGTGACACGAAGGTGTCACTAGTCACTTTAAATAACGCCACTTTAAGAATGTTTACATATTACTCATCGCAAATGTATATACTGTATTCTATACCATCTACTGCGTCTTGCCAATGCCGCACGGCCATCGCTCGTCCATATATTTATACGTACATATTCTTATTCATCCCTTTGCATTTGTGTGTATAAGGTAGTTGTGAATTTGTTAGATTACTTGTTAGATATCACTGCATAGTCGGAACTAGAAGCACAAGCATTTCGCTACACTCGCATTAACATCTGCTAACCACGTGTATGTAACCAAGAAAATATGATTTCATTTATATGATTTCCCTGTAAGCAATAGGCATAGTATTTCCGTAGGTCATATCAAATCAAAATCAAATCAAACTTTATTGGTCACATGCGCCGAAAACAACAAGTATAGACTTTACTGTGAAATGCTTACTTACAAGCCCTTAACTAACAGTGCAGTTCAAGAAGAAGAAAATATTTACCAAGTAGACTAAAATAAAAAGTAATAATAAAAAGTAACACAATAAGAATAACAATAATGAGGCTATATACAGGGGGCCCCGGCCCTGAGTCAGTGTTGGGGTACAGGCTAGTTGATGTAATCTGAACATATACAGTTGAAGTCAGAAGTTTATTAAGGTTGGAGTCATTAAAACTCATTTTTCAACCACTCCACAAATTTCTTGTTAACAAACTATAGTTTTGGCAAGTCATTTAGGACATCTACTTTGTGCATGACACAAGTCATTTTTCCAACAATTGTTTACAGACAGATTATTTCACTTATAACTCACTGTTTCACAATTCCAGTGGGTCAGAAGTGTACATACACTAAGTTGACTGTGCCTTTAAACAGCTTGGAAAAATCCAGGAGATGATGTCATGGCTTTAGAGGCTTCTGATAGGCTTATTGACATCATTTGAGTCAATTGGAGGTGTACCTGTGGATGTATTTCAAGGCCTACCTTCAAACTCATTGCCTCTTGGCTTGACATCACAGGAAAATCAAACGAAATCAGCCAAGAACTCAGAAAAAAAATGTAGACCTCCACAAGTCTGGTTCATCCTTGGGAGCAATTTCAAAAACGCCTGAAGGTACCACGTTCATCTGTACAAACAATAGTATGCAAGTATAAACACCATGGGACCACGCAGCCGTCATACTGCTCGGGAAGGAGACACGTTCTGTATCCTAGAGATGAACGTACTTTGGTGCAAAAAGTGCAAATCAATCCCACAACAACAGCAAATGACCTTGTGGAGATGCTGGAGGAAACAGGTACAAAATATCTATATCCACAGTAAAACGAGTCCTATATTGACATAACCTGAAAGGCTGCTCAGCAAAGAAGACGCAACTGCTCCAAAACCGCCATAAAAAAGCCAGACAGGGGGTTCCGGTGACGCAACTTAGGAAATGGCTGCCTAGCTTTTCGTACTGCACATCGGTTGGGTATTTCCCCCCCCCCCTAAATTCAAGTATTTACTCTGAGCATTATAACAACCTACGCAAAATGGAGAAGGAGAAAATAGGAAAAGGTCGCGGAGCTACAACAACAGCCCGTAACAAGACAGCAGAAGATATAATCGTCGATGAACCCGAAATGCCTAATGCTAGGTAATATCCAAGATGGCGTAGCAGTCAGACGTCTTGTCGTGTCGTGTCCCTTGTATATATCGTTTTTACATATTTTTCTTTGCATATCTTTTAAAATATTTAGCTAAACCTCAACATCTAAATTACTCTCCTGCAACCCGCCTCACCCAATGTAACGTGGATCTGCTTTTTTTTCTTCTAAAGTATTTATATTTACTTCGGATCTGGAACCCCTCAACTGAAGCTAGCCAGCTAACTACCAGCTATCAGTCAGCAAACCATTGCTAGCGGTCATCAGCTAACCTTTAGCTCGGAAAGCTCTCGCCAGTTCGAACAACACGACTCTAACCAGAGCATAATGGACGTATTATTTTTATCCCCGGATTCCCACCGCAAACTGACCATTTTCATCTGGATCTTCACAACTAGCTAACCGCAACCCCGGATGACTACTCCTGGCTAGCGTTTCCATCCACTTTTAATTTTTTTTTTTTTTAACCTTTATTTAACTAGGCAAGTCAGTTTAGAACAAATTCTTATTTTCAATGACGGCCTAGGAACAGCGGGTTAACTGCCTGTTCAGGGGCAGAACGACAGATTTGCAACCTTTCGGTTACTAGTCCAACACTCTAACCACTAGGCTACCCCACTTAGCTTGAAGCTAGCCCGACCAGGGCTCCTGTGCTACCACCGAAGCATACTCCTGGGTTACAATATCCAGACCCACGACCGGTCTATCGATGTCACCGCATGAAGAGGCATAAACAGACTTAACCCCATCGCGACGTCCCCCAAAGGCTAACTTTCTAGCCCTTAGTATCTGCTTGCTTGCTAATTTGGCCTGCTAACTGCTAGCCTGCCCTGGTCTACTAACTGCTAGCTTGTTTAGCCCCGGTCTGCTAACTGCTAGCTTGTTTAGCCCTGGCCTACTAACTGTTAGCTTGTTAGCACAGGCCTGCTAACTGTCTGAATCGCCGTGTCCCCAGCCAGCCCAACCACTCACTGGACCCATATTTTTTTCAATCTCTTTTCGATTTTTAATTCGATTATACCTTCCGGTAACCTGCCTCACACAATGTGATACGGAATCGCTATTATTTGTAATTTTTAGAACACATTCAAGAACCTACAGAAGCTAACTAGCTACAAGCTATTTAGTCATTGTTAGCCACTGCTAGCCGCTTTTACCTTCTGCACAGCCAGCTAGTTTTTTTTTAGCCTGGATAATTACTCGCCAGTCTACCAGTATCGAACTGTCTCTCCACAACAACGCCGGATTCCTGCCGTAATCCCTGGACCACTACTTCTGATCTTCACAGCTAGCTTGCACGCAGTACCGAAGCTATCCCTGAGGCCCACTTCCCGGCCTACTCAGCTGTTCACCCGAACCACACTCATACACGGCTAGAGAACAATACTCCACCGGATCCTTGCTGTAAACTCTGGACCTTGGTTAACGCCACTGCCACGAAGCTAGCACCAGTTAGCCGTGAGCCAGGCACATCTCCCTGCTAGCAGGCACATCTCCCTGCCAACCCCCCATACCACCCCCGGGCTACTAACTTTAAACGCTGTGTCGCTAGCGTAGTGGCGGCTTCCCTGTCCCATCTACCGCTGCCCCCTGGACACTGATCACTTGGCTACATAGCTGATGCCTGCTGGACACTGTGATCACTTGGCTACATAGCTGATGCCTGCTGGACTGTCCATGAATCACGGTACTCCATTCGGTTTGTTTATGTTTTTATCTGTCGGCCCCAGCCGCACTCAGGCTCTGTGTGTAGTTAATCCGACCCTCTCTGCCTAGTCAACGCCATTTTACCTGCTGTTGTTGTGCTAGCTGATTAGCTGTTGTTGTCTCACCTACTGTTTTAGCTAGCTCTCCCAATCAACACCTGCGATTACTGTATGCCTCGCTGCATGTTGTTCAGGTTAGTTATCATTGTTTTAGTTTACAATGGAGCCTCTAGTTCCACTCTTCATACCTCTGATACCTCCTTTGTCCCACCTCCCACACATGCGGTGATCTCACCCATTACAACCAGCATGAACAGAGATACAACCTCTCTTATCATCACCCAGTGCCTGGGCTTACCTCCGCTGTACCCGCCCCCCACCATACCCCTGTCTGCGCATTATGCCCTGAATATATTCTACCATGCCCAGAAATCTGCTCCTTTTATTCTTTGTCCCCAACGCTCTAGGCGACCAGTTTTGATAGCCTTTAGCCGCACCCTCATACTACTCCTCCTCTGTTCCTTGGGTGATGTGGAGGTAAACCCAGGCCCTGCATGTCCCCAGGCATCCTCATTTGTTGACTTCTGTGATCGAAAAAGCCTTGGTTTCATGCATTTCAACATCAGAAGCCTCCTCCCTCAGTTTGTTTTACTCACTGCTTTAGCACACTCAGCTAACCCTGATGTCCTTGCCGTGTCTAAATCCTGGCTCAGGAAGGCCACAAAAAATTCGGAGATTTCCATACCCAACTATAACATTTTCCGTCAAGATAGAACTGCCAAAGGGGGAGGAGTTGCAGTCTACTGCAGAGATAGCCTGCAAAGTAATGTCATACTTTCCAGGTCCACACCCAAACAGTTCGAACTACTAATTTTAAAATTTACTCTCTCCTGAAATAAGTCTCTCACTGTTGCCGCCTGCTACCGACCCCCCTCAGCCCCCAGCTGTGCCCTGGGCACCATTTGTGAATTGATCGCCCCCCCATCTAGCTTCAGAGTTTGTTCTGTTAGGTGACCTAAACTGGGATATGCTTAACACCCCGGCAGTCCTACAATCTAAGCTAGATGCCCTCAATCTCACACAAATCATCAAAGAACCCACCAGGTACAACCCTAAATCTGTAAACGAAGGCACCCTCATAGACGTCATCCTGACCAACTGGCCCTCCAAATACACCTCTGCTGTCTTCAACCAGGATCTCAGCGATCACTGCCTCATTGCCTGTATCCGCTACGGATCCGCAGTCAAACGACCACCCCTCATCACTGTCAAACGCTCCCTAAAACACTTCTGCAAGCAGGCCTTTCTAATCGACCTGGCCCGGGTATCCTGGAAGGATATTGACCTCATCCCGTCAGTTGAGGATGCCTGGTAAGATAAGATAAGATAAGCATGCTCCGTTCAAAAAATGCAGAACTAAGAACAGATATAGCCCTTGGTTCACTCCAGACCTGACTGCCCTCGACCAGCACAAAAACATCCTGTGGCGGACTGCAATAGCATCGAATAGTCCCCGCAATATGCAACTGTTCAGGGAAGTCAGGAACCAATACAAGCAGTCAGTCAGGAAAGCAAAGGCCAGCTTCTTCAGGCAGAAATTTGCATCCTGTAGCTCTAACTCCAAAAAGTTCTGGGACACTGTAAAGTCCATGGAGAACACGAGCACCTCCTCCCAGCTGCCCACTGCACTGAGGCTAGGTAACACGGTCACCACCGATAAATCCATGATTTTCGAAAACTTCAGCAAGCATTTCTCAACGGCTGCCCATGCCTTCCTCCTGGCTACTCCAACCTTGGCCAACAGCTCCGCCCCCCCCAGCAGCTACTCGCCCAAGCCTCTCCAGGTTCTCCTTTACCCAAATCCAGATAGCAGATGTTCTGAAAGAGCTGCAAAACCTGGACCCGTACAAATCAGCTGGGCTTGACAATCTGGACCCTCTATTTCTGAAACTATCCGCCGCCATTGTCGCAACCCCTATTACCAGCCTGTTCAACCTCTCTTTCATATCGTCTGAGATCCCCAAGGATTGGAAAGCTGCCGCAGTCATCCCCCTCTTCAAAGGGGGAGACACCCTGGACCCAAACTGCTACAGACCTATATCCATCTTGCCCTGCCTATCTAAGATCTTCGAAAGCCAAGTCAACAAACAGGTCACTGACCATCTCGAATCCCATTGTACCTTCTCCGCTGTGCAATCTGGTTTCCGAGCCGGTCACGGGTGCACCTCAGCCACGCTCAAGGTACTAAACGATATCATAACCGCCATCGATAAAAGACAGTACTGTGCAGCCGTCTTCATCAACCTGGCCAAGGCTTTCGACTCTGTCAATCACCATATTCTTATCGGCAGACTCAGTAGCCTCGGTTTTTCTAATGACTGCCTTGCCTGGTTCACCAACTACTTTGCAGACAGAGTTCAGTGTGTCAAATCGGAGGGCATGCTGTCCGGTCCTCTGGCAGTCTCTATGGGGGTGCCACAGGGTTCAATTCTCGGGCCGACTCTTTTCTCTGTATATATCAATGATGTTGCTCTTGCTGCGGGCGATTCCCTGATCCACCTCTACGCAGATGACACCATTCTGTATACTTCCGGCCCGTCCTTGGACACTGTGCTATCTAACCTCCAAAATGCCATACAACACTCCTTCCGTGGCCTCCAACTGCTCTTAAACGCTAGTAAAACCAAATGCATGCTTTTCAACCGTTCGCTGCCTGCACCCGCACGCCCGACTAGCATCACCACCCTGGATGGTTCCGACCTAGAATATGTGGACATCTATAAGTACCTAGGTGTCTGGCTAGACTGTAAACTCTCCTTCCAGACTCATATCAAACATCTCCAATCTAAAATCAAATCTAGAGTCGGCTTTCTATTCTGCAACAAAGCCTCCTTCACTCACGCCGCCAAACTTACCCTAGTAAAACTGACTATCCTACAGATCCTCGACTTCGGCGATGTCATCTACAAAATAGCTTTCAATACTCTACTCAGCAAACTGGATGCAGTTTATCACAGTGCCATCCGTTTTGTTACTAAAGCACCTTGTACCACCCACCACTGCGACTTGTATGCTCTAGTCGGCTGGCCATCGCTACATATTCGTCGCCAGACCCACTGGCTCCAGGTCATCTACAAGTCCATGCTAGGTAAAGCTCCGCCTTATCTCAGTTCACTGGTCACGATGGCAACACCCACCCGTAGCACGCGCTCCAGCAGGTGTATCTCACTGATCATCCCTAAAGCCAACACCTCATTGGCAAGGGTAGCTTAGTGGTTAGAGCGGTGGACTAGTAACCAGAAGGTTGCAAGTTCAAATCCCTGAGCTGACAAGGTACAAATGTGTCGTTCTGCCCCTGAACAGGCAGTTAACCCACTGTTCCTAGGCCGTCATTGAAAATAAGAATTTATTCTTAACTGACTTGCCTAGTAAAATAAAGGTACATTTAAATGTGGCTGCCTTTTGTTCCAGTTCTCTGCTGCCTGTGACTGGAACGAATTGCAATAATTGCTGAAGTTGGAGACTTTTATCTCCCTCACCAACTTCAAACATCTGCTATCTGAGCAGCTGCAGCTGCAGCTGTACATAGTCTACCGGTAAATAGCCCACCCTTTTTTACCTACCTCATCCCCATACTGTTTATATTTATTTACTTTTCTGCTCTTTTGCACACCAATATCTCTACCTGTACATGACCATCTGATCATTTATCACTCCAGTTTTAATCTGCAAAATTGTAATAATTCGCCTACCTCATGCCTTTTGCACACAATGTATATAGACTCTCTCTTTTTTTTCTACTGTGTTATTGACTTGTTTATTGTTTACTCCCTGTGTAACTCTGTGTTGTCTGTTCAGACTGCTATGCTTTATCTTGGCCAGGTCGCGGTTGCAAATGAGAACTTGTTCTCAACTAGCCTACCTGGTTAAATAAAGGTAAAATTAAAAAAATAGCGCAAATAAGATAGCAGCAGCAAAAGAACCCTCATTTCGGGAGGAATTGCGCGAGGCGCTCACAGGCTTACGAGAGGAACTTCGAGAAGATGTAAGAAAATAACTAAATGAGTTCAAGAAGGACATTAACCAGAAACTGGAAGAAAACAAATTAGAACTTCACAGCATATCTACAAGAATGGGGGACTCAGAACAGCGCATTGTGGAAACGGACACATGGAACTCAGCAGTCAAGGAAATACTTGAACAGTCACTGAAAAGCCAACACGCACTACAGGCAAAAGTTACAGAACTCAAAGGTTTCTCACGTCGAAACAACATTAGACTTTATAACGTAGTAGAGGGCGCAGAAAAAGACTCTATGCCCAACTTCGTGGAGGGTCTATTCAAGGGCATACTTGAAGATGACACTGAATTCATCCCCTCAAACCCCAGAGGCAAGAGACAGTCCTCTGACATGGGAGTCCAAATACCAAAGCATTTTCCCACTTTGGTTTACTTTATTATCGTTCTTGATTTTTCGTTCATTTTTAGGTTCATGATAAGCAGGCAGATATGGTGCACAGGGTGTTTTATTTATATCGATGCATCATGGGGAATTTAAAGGTCATAATAAGTCTCAATGTAAACGGACTGGGGAGTGACATCAAGAGAAGTAAGATAATAGCAAAGATGACACGGGAGGAGAGTTGACATACTATTCTGGCAGGAAACTCACTTATCCACACCTGAACACGAGAAACTCACTTATCCACACCGAACACGAGAAACTCACTTATCCACACCTGAACACGAGAAACTCACTTATCCACACCGAACACGAGAAACTCAAGAAAATGGGATATAGGAACACTTTTTTTTCTTCTTACAAAATGGGTAGAAGGGGAGTTGCAATCTTGATCCCAAATTCAGTTAATTTTGAGTTTATGTCAGAAATAAAAGACAAGGAGGGTAGATTTATACTTGTTAAATGTAAACTGGATAACAAGGAAGTTACATTATTTAATGTATACGCACCCCCAGGGAGTGACATGGTCTTCTACGGGAAGGTGTTTCATTTAATTGCCACAGAAACCACTGGCACTCTTATCTGAGGAGGGGACTTTAACACAATTCTAAACTCAAAATTGGACAGCACAAACCAAAATAGGAAAATGAGCCTAGTTGCCAAGAAGACCAATAGGATACGGCAGGATCTAGGACTGCTCGATGTATGGCGTGACATCCACAATACCGATAAGGAATATACATTTTACTCAGCCCGCCACACTGAATACTCCAGGTTAGACTACTTTTTATGTACAGTGCAGATAGACACAGGCTTAAGGATTGTAGGATCGGGCAGAGAGACTTATCAGATCACAATGGAGTTTACCTAACTCTACACCTTGATAGCAAACCAAGAAATACTATATGGAGACTTAATACAAGCATGCTGAATGATCCAGCATTCAAGGAATCAATAAAGACAGAATTGAATATCTATCTGGAGAATAATGATAATGGGGAAGTATCTCCTGCTATATTGTGGGATGCAGCTAAGGCAGTTATTAGAGGGAAGATCATAGCCACATCATCTCTGAAGAAAAAGATTAAAGCACAGAAACTGCTGAAACTACAGGAAACCCTAAGAAACTTAGAACGATCTCATAGTCAATACAAAGACCCTCTTATATTACGAGAGATTCAAAAGGTAAAACAGGAAATTGACCACATTTATAGAGAAGAAGTAGAGAAAAAGCTTAGGTTCCTGAAACAACGATATTATGAAGCAGGCTCAAAGGCAACCAAATTACTAGCATGGAGACTCAGGAAACAACAAGCACAGAATACCATTTTCAAAATTAAAGACCCCAAAACAAAAAAGATCACATGCAAATTAGATGAAATACAGAATGCATTTGAATCATATTACACAAATATGTACAAGCAACCAGAGAAGGCAGATGCACAGACAATAGAGCACTTTTTGAACTCACTTGATCTCCCCTCAATTGGGACAGAGCAAAATGATAGACTAACTTTAGAAATATCCACCAAAGAAATTAATAAAGCAATATCTCAACAAAAAGTCAACAAGTCTCCAGGCACTGATGGCTTACCTTCAGAATGGTTCAAGACCTTCAGAGAACAATTAGCACCTCTACTTAAGGCCTGTTTTAACTGGACTCTAAGGGAGGGGGGTCATGGAGAGAGGCCATCATATCAGTAATCCCAAAAGAGGGTAAAGATAAGAAAGAATGCAGTTCATATAGACCTATCGCAATTCTTAACACAGATTCTAAACTATATGCATCAATAATAGCCAAAAGAATGGAGAACATAATCCCAGAATTGATTGACGGAGATCAAACTGGTTTCATACAAAATAGGCAGACACAGGAAAATATATAAAAACATAAAATATAAATAAATATAAAAAAATATATATAATATATATAAAATATAAGGAGAACACTACATGTCATGGACCACATTACTCAGAATAAGACAAGTGCAATATTAATCAGCCTAGATGCAGAAAAAGCATTTGATTCAGTGGGATGGGATTATCTATTCCAAGTTATGGAAAGATTTGGTTTCAACAAAGAAGTGATACAGTGCATCAAAACACTGTATTCATGTCCAGCCGCTAGAATAAAGATAAATGGACATTTGACACGAACAATAAAATTAGAGTGAGGAGCAAGACGAGGCTGTAATCTATCACCCACGCTCTTCTCCTTGTACCTCGAAACCATTAGCACAGGCAATAAGACAGGACCCAACCTTAGAGGGAATAACAATAAGAGGCAGTGAACATAAGATATGCATGTATGCTGATGACGTTCTGCTATTCCTTAAAGACCCAGGCTCAAGTGTACCTAGATTGATGGATGTTTTACAAACATTTGGAACATATTCAGGGTATGTGCTTAACGTACACAAGATCCAAGCCCTAGTATATAATTATACCCCACAGGAAGAGCTGAAGAGTAGGTGTAACTTCACCTGGACCTCTTCATCCATAAAATATCTGGGAGTAAATTTACCAAAAGATACACTCAAACTTTATTGCATGAATTACGATCACATTATTAACAAGAAAATATATGATGACCTAGACAGGTGGAATTCACTTCCCTTAGATCTTAGTAGAATTGAAACATTCAAAATGAACGTCCTGCCAAGGTTACTGTATTTGTTCCAATCACTGCCCATAGAAATCCCGTCTAAACAGTTTAGGGAATGGGATAAACGGATATCAAGGTTTATCTGGAACAGTAAGAGACCAAGAACTAGATATACAACATTACAGTTACCAAAAAACTGTGGGGGTATGGCCTTACCAAACCTAAAAGATGATTATGTGTCAGCCCAATTGAGACCTCTGGTGTGTTGGTGCAATTCAGAATACGAATCCAAATGGAAAGACATCGAGACTACTTTGCCAGATATACCCATACAGTCAGTTTTGGGAAATAAGGACATGGTAAAAGAAATATACAATAGACAAAATCAGTGGATTCATTTCTCTCTGAAGACATGGTTTAGGGTAGTTAAGCAAAATAATTTAGACAGAGAGATCAAACTGCTGAGTTGGCCCGCATACGACCCCAGCTTCATCCCTGCAACTCAGGACAGCAGGTTTAAACAATGGACCCAGAAAGACATCACATCATTCAGTACAATTATAAGGAATGGGAACCTAGATAACTTCCAGGACCTAAGTAAAAAACATGGCTTGGATAAACAAGATTTTTACAGATACCTACAAGTTCGACACTATTTCTTAAGGGGGATAAAAGTGACCCTCGAGCACCTCTAAAATTAATCCAAGTATTCACTAACGCATACAACTTGGGGAGTAACAAAAAAACGACTTCAAATCTCTACTTGGGTATTCAATCCTCAAAGAAACATTCTACAAACTATATTAAAAAGAAATGGGAGGAGGAACTTAACATTGAAATGACTGATGAAACATGGTTGAATATATTAGAGACTCAACAAAGCTCCACCAACTCAAGGTCATGGAGAGAATTCTGTTGGAAGAATGTTATACGCTTCTTCATAACACCTAAACTGAAATCAAAACAGACTGGCTCACTACACCCTTGTTGGAGAGAATGTGGTCTATTGAGGGCGGACCACTCTCATATCTTTTGGACTTTCCCCGCAATCGAAATTTACTGGGGAGAAATAAGATCTAACATTGGAAAAATAATGGGATTTGACATAGAACAAACATTCATTTCTTTGTACATGGGTGAAATACATGATAACTTACACAATAGAGAAAAGTACCTCTTGAAGGTCCTACTGCCAGCCAGTAAAAAGGCTATCACTAGGAAATGGCTACAAAAAGACCCTCCCACAGTGACACAATGGATAGACATTGTAGAAGAAATACACCACATGGAGCGTATGACCTTTGCCTTAAGAACTCAACAGGAGAGAGGTCAAGAATACTGGGAAAAAATGGGTTTGGTACTTGGAAAAGGTCTAATTCAAAGATGTCAATGTAACTAATATGATGATTATGATGATGAAGGTATGAAGTGCACTGTAACTGACAGATCTTTTTTTGTTCTTTTATTTGGCTTTATTTGTACTTTCTTTGTGTTCCTACAATAAAAACTAAGTGTAAAAAAAGATATAAAAAAACCCAGACTAAGGTTTGCAACTGCACATGGGGACAAAGATTGTACTTTTGGAGAAATGTTCTCTGGTCTGATGAAACAAAAATAGAACTGTTTGGCAATAATGACCATCATTATGTTTGGAGGAAAAATGGGGATGCTTGCAAGCCAAAGAATACCATCCCAACTGTGAAACACATGGGTGGCAGCATCATGTTGTGGGGTGCTTTGCTGCAGGAGGGACTGGTGCACTTCACAAAATAGATGGCATCATGAGAGTGGAAAATGATGTGGATATACTGAAGCAACATCTCAAGACATCAGTTAAAGCTTGGTCGCAAATGGGTCTTCCAAATGGAACAATGACCCCAAGCATACTTCCAAAGTTGTGGCAAAATGGCTTAAGGACAACATAGTCAAAGTATTGGAGTGGCCATCACAAAGCCCTGACATCAATCCCATAGAAAATGTGTGGGCAGAACTCAAAAAGTGTGTGCGAACAAGGAGGCCTACAAACCTGACTCGGTTACACCAGCTCTGTCAGGAGGAATGGGCCAAAATTCACCCAACTTATTGTGGGAAGCTTGTGGAAGGCTACCCGAAATGTTTGACCCAAGTTAAATAATTTAAAGGCAATGCTACCAAATACTAATTGAGTGTTCTGACCCACTGGGAATGTGATGAAAGAAATAAAAAGCTGAAATAAATAATTCTCTCTACTATTATTCTGACATTTCACATTCTTAAAATAAAATGGTGATCCTAACTGACCTAAAATTGAATTTTTGCTCAGATTAAAAGTCAGGAATTGTGAAAAACTGAGTTTAAACGTATTTGGCTAAGGTGTATGTAAACTTCCGACTTCAACTGTAGGTACAGTATAAAAAGATCATCAAAGACAACAAACACCTGAGCCTCTGCTTGTTGTATGACTATGTATAGACAATAAACAGCAAGTAGTAGCAGTGTAAAAACAAAGAGAGGGGTTCAATGTAAATAGTCCAGGTGGCAATTTGATTCATTGTTCAGCAGTCTTATGTCTTGGGGGTAGAAACTGTTTTAAGGAGACTTTTGGACAAAAAAAGGGAGCCTTTTGGACCTAAACTTGGGGCTCACTTGGGTACAGTTTGCCGTGCGGTAGCAGAGAGAACAATCTATGACTTGGGTGTCTGGAGTTGTTGACAATTTTTTGGGCCTTCCTCTGACACCGCCTTGCATATGGGTCCTGGATGGCAGAAAGCTTGGCCCCAGTGATGTACTGGACTGTACGCACTATTCTCTGTCGCGCCTTACGGTCAGATGCCGATCAGTTGCCATACTAGGCTGTGATGCAACCGGTCAGGAGGGTCTCGATGGTGCAGCTGTAGAACTTTTTGAGGATCTGAGGACCCATGCCAAATCTTTTCAGTCTCCTGAGGGGGTAAAGCTGTTGTCGTGCCCTCTTCACGACTTTCTTGGATGATAGCCATTATTGCCATGAATGCACAGTATATTATATACTTAATGTATGTATTACTATATCCATGTAGGTATCTGATTTCCATACTCTTTGACTCTGCGCCAGAAATGACAACACTAACTTCTTCCTGCCTTTCTGTCCTTTTAACCCTGTCTCTCCATAAGGTACTGGATCAGTGAGTTCCCAGCAGTGTTGATCTGAACCCAGAGCTGGCAGAGCAGATCAGAGGGCTGAAGGAGCAGCTGGCCTAGCAGGGAGGGGAGCACCAGAACACACTCATCAACATTGACAGTGTGTAAGTGCCGCCTGTCTGCAGCCAGAAAATCGTACAAGCATAGAAGCAGGCAAGCAGCCAGGCAGCCATGGTCTTCTCACAGTGACAGCTTAGCATACCATTTAAATGATACAGTATAAAGAATTTCAGAGTGCATGAGGGCATCGACAACCAGCCACTCTCACAGTATTTCTACTTCTACAGTTTAAGTTCGTTTCTTATTCTCTCTAGGCCGTCATAGGAGTGGAGAAGACAGGCTCAGTCTGACTTCAAGAAGAGGAAGACATCTCTCCTCTTTCATCACCTGGACTCATCTGAACTAGCAGAGCACCTCACCTACATGGAGCATATGTCCTTCTGTCGGATACCGGTGAGTGTGGCTGGCCAGCAGGTGGCTCTGTTCGCCAGCTTCTCTCTGTGTCTCACTCAGTTGACTTATTTGCTCTTGGCTGAATTATGCAGTATACGTTGTATTTGTACTTGTGTGAAAGAGACCGTGTGTTTGTGTGCACGTTTGACCGTGTGTATATGTATATATTGGACAGTGTGTCTACGACGGTTCCTTACCCTCCAGTTCCAGGACCACCACAGCTTTGTGATGCATGGCTGCACGGTAGACTTCATCACCCACTTCAACAGTGTGTCTCAGTGGATCCATCTGATGGTGCTCAGCAAGCCCCCCCCCCCCTCAGAGGGCTGTAGTCCTCTCCCATTTCATCAGGGTCTCACAGGTCAGTCAATCAACTTCCAGGTCAGTGAGAGTCAACCCCCAGGTCTGGTTTAGCCAACCTCCATGTCTGTGAGTGCCAACTCCCAGGTCAGAAAGAGAGTCAACCCCCTTGTCAGAAAGAGAGTCAACCCCCAGGTCAGGAAGAGAGTCAACCCCCAGGTCAGAAAGAGAGTCAACCCCAGGTCAGAAAGAGAGTCAACCCCAGGTCAGAAAGAGAGTCAACCGTCAGGTCAGAAAGAGAGTCATCCCCCAGGTCAGAAAGAGAGTCAACCGTCAGGTCAGAAAGAGAGTCAACCCCAGGTCAGAAAGAGTCACCCCCAAGGCCAGAAAGAGATCAAAACCGCCAGGTCAGAAAGAGAGTCAACCGCCAGGTCAGAAAGAGATCAAAACCGCCAGGTCAGAAAGAGATCAAAACCGCCAGGTCAGAAAGAGAGTCAACCGCCAGGTCAGAAAGAGATCAAAACCGTCAGGTCAGAAAGAGAGTCAACCCCCAGGTCAGAAAGAGAGTCAACCTCCAGGTCAGAAAGAGAGTCAACCTCCAGGACAGAAAGAAAGTCAACCTCCAAGGACAGAAAGAGAGTCAACCTCCAGGTCAGAAAGAGTCAACCAGAAAGAAAGTCAACCTCCAGGACAGAAAGAGAGTCAACCTCCAGTCAGAAAGAACCCCAGGTCAGAAAGAGAGTCAACCCCAGGTCAGAAAGAGAGTCAACCCCAAGGACAGAAAGAAAGTCAACCTCCAGGAGGTCAGAGAGTCAACCTCCAAGAAAGAGTCAACCTCCCAGGTCAGGACAGAAAGAGAGTCAACCCCCAGGTCAGAAAGAGAGTCAACCCCCAGGTCAGAAAGAGAGTCAACCGTCAGGTCAGAAAGAGAGTCATCCCCCAGGTCAGAAAGAGAGTCAACCGTCAGGTCAGAAAGAGAGTCAACCCCCAGGTCAGAAAAGAGTCATCCCCAAGGTCAGAAAGAGAGTCAACCCCCAGGTCAGAAAGAGAGTCAACCGCCAGGCCAGAAAGAGATCAAAACCGCCAGGTCAGAAAGAGAGTCAACCGCCAGGTCAGAAAGAGATCAAAACCGCCAGGTCAGAAAGAGAGTCAACTGCCAGGTCAGAAAGAGATCAAAACTACCAGGTCAGAAAGAGAGTCAACCGCCAGGTCAGAAAGAGATCAAAACCGCCAGGTCAGAAAGAGAGTCAACCGCCAGGTCAGAAAGAGAGTCAACCTCCAGGACAGAAAGAGAGTCAACCTCCAAGGACAGAAAGAGAGTCAACCGTCAGGTCAGAAAGAGAGTCAACCCCCAGGTCAGAAAGAGAGTCAACCGCCAGGTCAGAAAGAGAGTCAACCTCCAGGTCAGAAAGAGAGTCAACCTCCAGGACAGAAAGAGAGTCAACCTCCAAGGACAGAAAGAGAGTCAACCTCCAGGACAGAAAGAGAGTCAACCTCCAGGACAGAAAGAGAGTCAACCTCCAAGGACAGAAAGAGAGTCAACCTCCAGGACAGAAAGAGAGTCAACCTCCCAGGTCAGAAAGAGAGTCAACCTCAGGTCAAGGACAGTCAAAGAGAGTCAACCTCCAGGTCAGGAGTCAACCTCAGGACAAAGAGAGTCAACCCCAGGTCAGAAAGAGAGTCAACCGCCAGGTCAGAAAGAGAGTCAACCTCCAGGTCAGAAAGAGAGTCAACCTCCAGGACAGAAAGAGAGTCAACCTCCAGGACAGAAATAGAGTCAACCTCCAGGACAGAAAGAGAGTCAACCTCCAGGTCAGAAAGAGAGTCAACCGCCAGGTCAGAAAGAGAGTCATCTCCCAGGTCAGAAAGAGAGTCAACCCCCAGGTCAGAAAGAGAGTCAACCTCCAGGACAGAAAGAGAGTCAACCTCCAGGACAGAAAGAGAGTCAACCTCCAGGTCAGAAAGAGAGTCAACCTCCAGGACAGAAAGAGAGTCAACCTCCAAGGACAGAAAGAGAGTCAACCGTCAGGTCAGAAAGAGAGTCAACCCCCAGGTCAGAAAGAGAGTCAACCGCCAGGTCAGAAAGAGAGTCAACCTCCAGGTCAGAAAGAGAGTCAACCTCATCAGTAGCAAACGCATACAGAAGATGGTTGCGGTAGGCTGTTCAACCTATTGAATGCAATTATGAAACACGACAATGATCCTTTAATATGGTTATATTTCAGTCAGTGCTTAAGAATTCCAACGCTGATGAGGACGACTACATCTCTACAGGAGGGATTTGAGATCATTAGGACCAAACTCCCATACCTCTGCAAGTTTGTTGACCTGGATAAGAGTCAGTGAGTATCACAGGTCATAACTATTCATGACAGATGTAGTAAATGAATAATTCAAGCTACGGTGTTAGTCATAACGGCCAGCATCTTGACTAAACAAAGCAAAAAAAAAGAAAGGTCCCTTTCTCTGGACCCTGTCCTTCAAATATCATTTGTAAAAATCAAAATGTCTTCATTGCAAAGGGTTTAAACACGGTTTCCCATGCTTGGTCAATGAATCATAAACAATTAATGAACATGCACCTGTGGAACGGTCGTTAAGACACTAACAGCTTACAGGCAGTAGGCATTTAAGGTCACAGTTATTGAAACTCAGGACACTGAAAAGACCTTTCTACTGACTCTGGGAAAACATCACAAGAAAGATGCCCAGGGTCCCTGCTCATCTGCGTGATCGTGCCTTAGGCGTGCTGCAAGGACGCATGAGGACTGCAGATGTGGCCAGGGCAATAAATTGCAATCTACGTCCTGTGAGCTGCCTGAGACAGGACGGACAGCTGATCGTCCTCGCAGTGGCAGACTACATGTAACAACACCTGCACAGGATCCGGACATCTGAACATCACACCTGCGGGACAGGTACAGGATGGCAACAACTGCCTGAATTACACCAGGATCGCACAATCCTTCCATCAGTGCTCAGACTGTCCACAATAGGCTGAGAGAGGCTGGACTGAGGGCTTGTAGGCCTGTTGTAAGGCAGGTCCTCACCAGACAGGGCTTATATTAGAGACCTCTCTACTTGAAATCTGTGGCATTGTGTTGTGACACAACTGCAAAAAGTAAGTGGCCTTTTAATGTCCCCAGCACAAGATGCACCTGCGTAATGATCATGCGGTTTAATCAGCTTCATATACCACACCTGTCAGGTGGATGGATTATCTTGGCAAATGAGAAATGCTCACTAACAGGGATGTAAACAAATGTGGGTGCACAAAAATAAGCTTTTTGTGCATATGGAACATTTCTGGCATTTTTTAAAATGTATTTTATTTTATATATTTGCCAGCAGCATACCACCCTGCATCCCGCTGCTGGCTTGCTTCTGAAGCTAAGCAGGGTTGGTTCTGGTCAGTCCCTGGATGGGAGACCACATGCTGATGGAAGTTGTGTTGGACAGCCAGTAGGAGGCACTCTTTCCTCTGGTCTAAAAAAATATCCCAATGCCCCAGGGCAGTGATTGGGGACACTTCCCTGTGTAGGATGCTGTCTTTCAGATGGGATGTTAAATGGCTGTCCTGACTCTTTGAGGTCATTAAAGATCCCATGGCACTTATTGTAAGAGTATAGGTGTTAACCCTGGTGTCCTGGCTAAATTCCCAATCTGTCCCTCATACCATCACAGTCACTTAATCATCCCCAACTTATAATTGGCTCATTCATCCCCCTCTCCCCTGTAACTATTCCCCAGGTCGTTGATGTAAATGAGTATGTGTTCATTTACCTGGTTAATTTTTTTTATTTCAGCTCATGAAACATGAGACTGACACTTTACATGTTGCGTTTATATTTTTGTTCAGTGTATATTTCAGAGATTGTTATTTACCAGATACTATTGCTCAGTGAGACAGTCAGTGTTTGCACTGTACCTCAAGAAAAACCTTTCCAAAACCTATTGCTTAGTTGAACACAAAAGCAATATTTTTTGTTGTTGTTGGCACGTTTAGTCATTATCCAAAGCAACTTAGTTAGTGCATTCATCTTCAGATAGGTAGGTGAGACAACCACATCAGTCGTGGTAAGAACATTTTCCTCAAACAAAAAGAACTGCAGGTTTTATTTATTTGTACTTAAAATAAGATGGATGTCTTATTTAAGATACTCCGTGAAGAGGTGAGGTTGTCTATAAGAAGCCAAGGATAAGCTAGCTATCGAGCAATACATTAGCAATGCCAGTAACAATCCTATCTGTTTTCAGATGTTACTAAAGATTTAACCTCACAGTAACCACTCATACTCTTCTCCATTCTAGCCTGTGGGGTGAGCTGTCACAAAGACTGTTGAGTGCTGCAAACCAACAAATGTGTCGGTCACGATCCTTCAGTGTGCCTGATATGGTTTAACCCCTACACATTCTACATCCGAGGTAAAAGCACACCACTCAATTCACCTCTTTTCTTTTACATTCAATCTTTACCTGGATGTCTCAAACTTGGTCTTGGTGCAAATGGACCATACTTTTTTACAGCTTAGTGCAATTAGGTATGGCACTTTGTCAATGTAGTGCATAGCCTATTATCTTAAATCCGTAACTGGTACAAATTAGATTTTGGCTCCTGTCCAATCTATTTGAAACGTGACTAGGCGATTAAGACTAAAGTTCTCACTTTTAATTGTTTTACTGTAGACCTCTTGTTGTCCTGCTAAAAGTGCAATACTTGAGGCTTTTCACAAACCGGTATATAAACTCAGCAAAAAAAGAAAGGTCCCTTTTTCAGGACCCTGTCCTTCAAAGATAATTCGTAAAAATCCAAATATCTTCATTGTAAAGGGTTTAAACAATGCTTCCATTCCTGTTCAATGAACCACAAACAATTCATGAACATGCACCTGTGGAACGGTTGTTAAGACACTAACAGCTTACAGGCAGTAGGCATTTAAGGTCACAGTTATTGAAACTTAGGACACTAAAGAGGCCTTTCTACTGACTCTGAAAACTACCAAAAGAAAGATGCCCAGGGTCCCTGCTCATCTGTGTGAACGTGCCTTAGGCATGCTGACTGCAGATGTGGTCAGGGCAATACATTGCAATGTCCGTACTGTGAGATGCCTATGACCCTCCAGCATGACAATGTCACCAGCCATACTGCTTGTTCTGAGCGTGATTTCCTGCAAGACAGGAATGTCAGTGTTCTGCCATGGCCAGCGACGAGCCCGGATCTCAATCCCATTGAGCACGTCTGGGACCTGTTGGATCGGAGGGTGAGGGCTAGTTTAGTTACCATAGTTTTTACAAATGTATTTTTGTTCCGTGCAAAGTCTTTTGATATCTGCGGTTCTCCAATATGGCTGATTTGGTGCGCTTAACACAGCAAACCTTTCTCTCCCTAGCAATTGCAGAGGAAGCACCCGACTCTCTGGATGGAGGATGAAGTGTTTGACGTCCACCTTTTTGAGGTAAGAAGGTTAGGATAATGCAGGGTATATGTGTTGGAATAATCTAGTGTAGAAGACATTAGGAACACCTTCCCTAATATTGAGTTGTGTACTCCACAGCGATGCTGGCCGACATTTGTCTCCAATGCTTCCCACACTTTTGTCAAGGTGGCTGCGTGTCGTTTGGGTGGCGGACCATTCTACACAGGACATTTTTGAGTGTGGAAAAACCCCAGCAGCATTGCAGTTCTTGACCCACTCAAACCAGTGCCCCGGGCACCTACTCCCTTACCCCGTTCAAAGGCACGTGAATATTTTGTCTTGCCCGTTCACCCTCTGAATGGCACACATACACAATCCATGTCTCGAGGCTTATAAAATCCTTCTTTAACCCGTCTCCTCCCTTTCATCTACACTGATTTTTGAAGTGCATTTAACAGGTGACATCAATCAAGGGATCATTACCTTACACCAGTCAGTCTGTCATGGAAAGGACCTGTCTCTAATGTTTTTTTACACTGTGTATGTCAACATCTCCTAGTGTGAGCAATGTGCCTGATCAAATGCTCTATCTGCAGGTGTTTTGAAGTAGTCTCTCTACAATTCCTATCTAAAGTCATCCTGTTTTTAGACTGCAGTTCTCTATTTCCTGAATGAATTTTGTCGTCCACTTGCTAGTTAATTTTCACATCAGAATGAAGACCAACATTGACGAGATCACAAACGTTTCCCATGCTGCCAAGCTGAACTTAAATGAGGACCCGACAGCAATGACACTCCAACGATCTGTGTGATAGAAATGTTTTTGCTCCTGTTTGGATACGCAATGCACGCTAAGAACATTGCAAATTCTCTGACTTTCTTGAGAATGTCCACATTTTCCCCACGTTATTAGAGCTATTGAACCTGAGGAAGGATTGTGTAACTAACTATGTTAACTTGCTAATGATACTTTGATTCAGTCATTGCATGTTGTGCTGATTTGTGTATTTATTTTCTGATGAATTAATCCTTCATTCTCTTGGCCATAGTATTATTTGCCCAGAGCTTTCACAGTAAGTAAACCTGGAGTACAGTAGATGCATATCTCTGCATGTGCTTGTATACGGCTCATGATTGCTGAAGGTTGCTTCTCCGCTAGGTGGTGAGGTTTTGTGTCAACACTGCATAGCGTAGGCTACCACTGGGATGTAGCATTCTGTAGTTCTTTCACATTCCCTGTTTTTAGTGTAGCCCTATGTTTGTGTATAAAATGTGGGAGTGGATTGTTGATGACAAGGTAAATTGAGGTTCTTTCCTCAGCTAGCCAACCATGTTCATGTTTGATTACATTGTATTGTGGTACAATTTTAAAAGGCAGAAAGATCTTCTATGGTTTTATATCATAGAATAGAGATGGCATCATGCCCAACTCCTTTGGACTTTGCTACCTGTGTACATACAATATGCTGAGGAGTTATTTGTCTCGCTCTGTTACTCCCAAGTGATACTCCCATGAGGGAAGGTAATTAATTTACTCTGAGCAGTGGTTTCTAGGAACTTCAATACATAGCTGAGACGATTCTCTCCGGGATTGTCACACTGTAAAATGTGATAACAGCACAAATATAGGCTACATTTTATACTTATTGCTTAATGTCCGAGGGGTTGTGGTATATGGCCGATATACCACAGATAAGGGCTGTTCTTAGGCGCAACACTGAGTGCCTGGATTTACAACCCTTATCCGTGGTATATTGGCCATATACCATAAACCCCCGAGGTGCCTTATTGAGATTATAAACTGGGTACCAATGTAATTAGAGCGGTAAAAATAAATGTTTTGTCATACCCATGGTATATGGTCTGTTAATAAACTGGGTGGTTCATGTCCTGAATGCTGATTGGCTGAAAGCCATGGTTTATCGGTCTGTATACCACGGGTAGACTTTATTACTAGTGTAGCCTATAAGCAGATGTAGGCATTGGGTTGTTTTACACTTGCCAATATACCATGGCTAAGGTCTGTATCTGGGCACTCTGTGTTGCGTCGTGTGTAAGAACAGGCCTTAGCTGTGGTATATTGGCCATTTACCACACTCCCTCGGTCCTTATTGCTTAAATATACCACACCTGTCAGCAAATCAGCATTCCGGGCTCGAACCACCCAGTTTATAATAGCCTATAATTTTGAAATCTATTC
The DNA here is from genome assembly GCF_018296145.1 of Oncorhynchus tshawytscha. Taxonomy (NCBI): domain Eukaryota; kingdom Metazoa; phylum Chordata; class Actinopteri; order Salmoniformes; family Salmonidae; genus Oncorhynchus; species Oncorhynchus tshawytscha. The sequence continues at coordinate 5,654,585 of NC_056458.1, read as the reverse complement.
CTATTGCAAAAAACACGACTTAAAAACATTCTTTATATTTTGTGATAGAGCTTATCAATAATTTTGTCTTTCAAACAGATTCCAATTTGGGGCATTTTGTTGTGTTGGACTTTAGTAGATATTCAGTTTGAGAAATAATGTTTAGTACTTTTGTGCTGTCTTTTATTTGAACCACTCATTTTGCAAACTTGTAACCTTCAGGTGTTGCTGGTTCCTGTCAACTTCCAATTTGGTGGGCTGAGGATTTGTCACCATAGTAACTCCACTTCTGGCATCCTGTAGGCTATTACTGGCCTGTGAAAACTGAAGCCATCTCACAATGGCTAGTCCTATTTATATTGTGGTCGTTTTTTAAAATAACGCAAGCAAGGTTATTATTGAGGGAGATGTCCAAACCCGTATGATCTTGTCACACTGCATTAACAGCTTTATGGAGCTGAGAGAGAAAATAAAGGGCTTGGATTAGGTCCAAGGCCAGTTATCATGTGTGCAGCGTTTATACACATGAGAGCAGACTATTTAGCAAGTGAAATAGGGTATATAATAGCCTCAAATAACATTTTTTTTAAAGCACTTGTTAAGTTATACACCCGAAATGCTTAGAAGGTCCTCCCACCATTTCACCTGTCCTCGAATTGACTATTCAATCAATCAAATTCGGTGAAAACCATCACTAAAATGTCCCAATTATGTCGTTATGTATTTGACAGTGTAATGAGAAAAGATGGGCCTACAGGTTCAACCCAGTACGTTTGTGATTGTCCTCCATGGCAATGCACATGTACATTTCATTGGGAGTGCACATGATTGGTCAACTGCCGTTGACCGCGCCCTCAACCCAATACCGAACCATCAGCACCGCTGAGTCGGGGGGGAGTGATGATTCTGCTGCTGTCTTCAATGCGGTGGAGGAAGACAACTATTGTCTAATGCGGGGATTCCGGGGGTTCATAACTGCATGTCTTTCCAGAAGACGAAGAAGTCTGCAGCGTTTCACCTACATGCTCTATTTTAAATATTCAAAACCTCTGGAATTCTGCCGCGAACTCCGGGATAATTCTAACAAACCACGTTGTCTGTGTATCGGGTGTTGGAGTACAGAATAATGGCCAGGTAAGACCACTGAATATTTCCATGGGGAATGACCTCCGATAAAGAAACATTTAAATATTGGTTCAGGTGTTTATAGTAAAGGTTGTTCCCCTAGACTCCCCGACCCCCGTGGTATGGCTTTGCAGTTGCCTAGGCTATGGACCTCGCTATCATCAGACCTGTGATTGTCTGCACTAGCCTACAATAATAATGTTGGGCTTTCCAATCGACAAAAATCATCGACTGTCGTCAAGTAATAAGACATGCGTTATGTTTATGCTATAAATGAGGGCTTCTCTGAGTCATTCGGTTTCTTTCTGCATTGTCTGGGTTACAGCAGCATCAATTGAGGGGAGAGGATAGTCAAAATCCTATAGGGGAGAGGATACATTCGTATTACTGCATGGGTAGTACAAGTGGCTTGGCAATATTTCCCGCAGGGATAGCTTGTTTGTTGGCTCACATCACGCAATGATGAATGGTGTGAATTAGACTTTATTACTAGCGTAGCCTATAAGTAGATGTAGGCATTGGGTCGTTTAACACTTGACAACTATTGTCAAGGTGGTGCTCAGTGTAACTATTGTCAAGGTGGTACTCAGTGTAACTATTGTCAAGGTGGTGCTCAGTGTTGTAGATGAGGCACAGCTCCTCCATTAATGACAGTTATGTAATTTTGTCACGTTTGTTTCCTCTGGAATTAAATAAGCTACTGATCCAGCCATTGGCTACACACACACTCTATAGTCGCAGTCCACCTGGGGGCATATCCCGGTCTCTGGAAAGGTAACTGAACTTAAACACAACAAGGTCACTCCAGACTTCTGCCGGCGCATCTTATCTTCTCTCCATCCCAACGCCTTGCCAGATGAGGGTAACACACCATCGACACCTTACTTTCAGCCGGTAGAGGTGCCCTAGATCAGGTTTTCCAAAACTTGGGCCTGGAGCCTCCCCTGGGTGCACGTTTTGGTTTTTGCCCTAGCACTACACAGCTGATTGAATTAACCAACTTATTATCAAGCTTTGATTATCTGAATCAGCTGTGTAGTGTTAGGGCAAAAACCAAAACATTCACCCAGGGAGGGAGGAGGAGGGGGAGGGGGGGGCAGGTAACAAACACAGTAAAGTACTTAATTGTTACCGAGATATGATTTGATATTGAGGTAAAAACGTCTGCATTGCAACTTTAATGAAGAAGCATCATCACACCTGGACCTCACACCCCAGTGGACAAACTTATCCAGGGTGGGTCACAGCAGAGACACACTGACAGCAACAGTGGGCCTCACTCACTCATACAATCAGGTCCAAAGTTATTGTCACCCTTCATAAAGACGAGGGAAAATGACAGTAGAAAATACATAAAATACTGAGCTATATTTTATGCTAAAAAAATAAAAACAAATATTATTTTATACTAATACAATTACTCAAATAAATAGATTGTGTACATATTATTGGCACCTTAAAGCTTCTTATAAATCAATCCAAAATATTCAATCTGCATGAAGCTTTTACTTTGTATTGTGGATTTCCATGGCTTCCTGTTTCACTGGGGTATACAGATGAGGTAACGCATGTAAAATCCCTTTGTCATCCGTCACCATGGGAAAAGGCAAAGAGCTCACAAATAGAGACAAATGTTGTTGACCTTCATCCGGCAATGGGTACAAAACATTTTCGCAAAAACATACCACTTACGGAAACATTTAGTCAGTTTTAAAACCACTGGAACAGGAGTAAACTTGCCTGGTATTGGACGTATGTTGTCCCCACGCACAGTGAGGAAAGATGGTTCGGAAGGCAAAGAAAAATGTAAAGGGCCAAAGTTGAAGAATTACAGAACTTGGTCACATCGTCTGGACGCCAAATCTACAATTAAACACCACCTCCATGCCAATAGCCTCTTTGGAAGGGTTGCCAGGGGAAAAAAGCCTTTATTGAGAGCAACCAATAAATGTTAACGACTGGAGAATGCTAAACGGCATTGGCACTTGAAATGGAACCGGTGCTGTGGTCAGAGGACACCAAAATAGGGCTCTTTGACCATGCACACCAGTGGTGGGTTTGGTGTTGAAACAAGGATGCATATGCATGCAGTAAATAAGCTCATACCTACTGTAAAATATGGTGGTGGATTTTTTTAATGTTATGGGGCTATTTTGCTTCCACTTGTCCTGGGGCCCTTGTTAAAGGCACCCTCCGTAGGGGTGTCAACTTCCTATTTTGGCATGATTCCCGGCCTAGAGCGAAAATGCTCGACACAGGCTTAATACATCTTCTTGAAACGTATTCACAAATTGGGAGTGTGAACGTAGTTGTGGTTTCAGAGTGGGGAGAAACAACGAATAGGGCAATGACAGCTTTGAGTGAGTGTAGCTAACTAGCATACTAACCTTATCTAGCTAGCTATCTTGCTAACCTTATTTAGCTATCTTAAAAAAAAAAATGTTTTAACCACGCAGTATTCAAAAGATTAGCCAGCTGGCTCTGGCTGCTTCTGGAGCTGGATTGGTCATCGGGCAGAGACGCTGAGACTTGTATGCCAAGCAAAAACCAATGACACGTTTAATTGAAGAATGATGGTGCCAACAGCACAAACTGCGTCTTCACTGTAAATGTGTTAGAAATTGTTAAAAGTAGTCCTTGTGCATAAAGTTGTATGGTTTCTTTAACTTTGAAAAAAACTGTGCCACAGATGGATAGGGGAAACCGGTATTTTTAAAAACTTTGGCATCTGTTGTGATCTCCAACGTTTTGGCGTCTACCGTAAATTGCGGTTGCGAATCCGCCATAGAAAAAGTGAATATGGATAATTAGTAAACGATCTGAGTTAGACATATTACATTGTAATGGACAAGGTGTGACCTTTGGTAGGCTGCTGATAGGCTATTCGGCTGCGGTACAGCAAAGCCAAGTCAGCCTATGCTCATGGTTCCCACAGGAAGTGAAAGGCTACAATGATTTAGCTCATGATGCATGCCGCTCAATGATATGCAACAGCACCCTGAGCGGACGAAACACCAATACAAATGTAACAACGGCACAACAAAATGCAGTAGATAAACAAGTAACTTGCGTTTTCTTTCTGTGGTGCCTTTTCATTATAGACTAGACACTTGTTGTGAAGTAGTGCTTTCTAGCCGCACCAATCAAAGCAAAACTTTAGTGCACAAAACCATTCATCTTGGGGTGACAGGGGATGCAGTGTTGAAAAATGCAATCATATCATTGAATTATTATTTATAAAATGTTCATTATATATTTTTAATACAGACCAGCAAAAAAAAATAAGTGAAAATTAGCCAATGGATTATGATTATTGTCTGGTTAAAAAAGTGGACGTGCAACATTTTGTACATCCAATTTTTATTTGCTCAATGGCTTAGGCGCCCAAGTGGAAGTAGAAAGGCTGTTTGGCTCAGCTCAGTCGCAAATCGCGAAGAAGGAGATCTTTGTAGGTGTTTTTGATCAAAAAGCAATGCCATGCTGGTGGGTGGGAGGTAACATTCAAATAAAACCCAGTCCTGAAAAGAAACGTAGTCTGAAAAGTATTTGCACATCATCTCATTTGAGTAAACTTATGGCATTGACACGGATTTCCCACTTCAAGGCCAAATATATCGTACTTTGACTTAAACGATGACTTATTGACTTAAATCGTTGTGCAACATCATGGGTAAGCTTTGGCCATCGTCTTTCAGCTTAAAAAAGTGGATTTTCGCTGTTGTTACTTTCAGGTCAACGGCGTCATGAACTCTACGAGGGTACCAGGACATTTTAGCCCAAAACCTGGTTGACTCTGCCTGGAAGCTGAACATTGGCTTCAAGTGGATCTTCCAGCAAGACAATAACCCCAAGCACACATCAAAATCAACAAAGACATGGTTAATTGACCACAAAATCAACATTTTGCAATGGCCATCTCAGTCTCCAGACTTGAACCCCAATGAAAACCTATGTTTTCAATTGAAGAGGGAAATCCCTAAGTGCAGACAAAGGAGAACAAGGATCTGGAAAGATTCTGTATGGAGGAATAATCCAAGATCCCTCCCAATGTGTTCTACAATCTCATAAAAACATTTTAGACAACATCTCTATGCCATTATCCTTGCAAGAGGTCAGTGCTGGAATATTTTAAATTGGACTTTTTGTTGTTGATGTATTTAATACTTGTTAAAACAAAAATAACTGGTTTTTAGAAAATTTTGCACATGTATTAAAAGCTAAAAACAGATACCTTATTTACATAAGTAGGTGCAACCTGTTTCCATGGATCATCCTTGAGATGTTTCTACAACCTGTTTGGAGTCCACCTGTGGTAAATTCAATTGATTGGACATGATATGGAAATGCACACACCTCTCTATATATGGTCCCACAGTTGACAGTGCATGTCAGAGCAAAAACCAAGCCATTGTGTCGAGGCACAGATGTGGGGAAGGGTACCCATAAATGTCTGCAGCATTGAAGGTCATCAAATCAAAGTTTATATGTCACGTGTGCTGAGTACAACAGTTGTAGTAGACCTTACAGTGAAATGCTTACTAACTGGCTCTAACCAACAGTGCAAAAAAGGTATTAGGTGAACAATGGGTAGGTAAAGAAATAAAAACAACAGTAAAAAGACAGGCTATATACAGTAGCGAGGCTACATACAGACACTGGTTAGTCAGGCTGATTGAGGTAGTATGTAAATATGGTTAAAGTGACTATGCATATATGATGAACAGAGAGTAGCAGTAGTGTAAAAGAGGGGTTGGCGGGTGGTGGGTGGGACACAATGCAGATAGCCCGGTTAGCCAATGTGCGGGAGCACTGGTTGGTCAGGCCAATTGAGGTAGTATGTGCATGAATGTATAGGTAAAGTGAGTATGCATATATGATAAACAGAGAGTAGCAGCAGCGTAAAAAGAGGGGTTGGGGGGGGCACACAATACAAATAGTCCGGGTAGCCATTTGATTACCTGTCCAGGAGTCTTATGATTGGGGGTAAAAACTGTTAAGAAGCCTTTTTGTACCGCTTGCCATGTGGTAGTAGAGAGAAAATTCTATGACGGGTGGCTGGGGTCTTTGATAATTTTTAGGGCCTTCGTCTGGCACCGCCTGGTGTAGAGGTCTTGGATGGCAGGCAGCTTAGCCCCAGTGATGTACTTGGCCATACGCACTACCCTTTGTATTGCCTTGCGGTCAGAGGCCGAGCAATTAGACTGTAGATTAGGTTAGACTGTAAACTCTCCTTCCAGACCCATATCAAACATCTCCAATCCAAACCCAAACATCGTCGCCAAACCCACTGGCTCCATGTCATCTACAAGACCCTGCTAGGTAAAGTCCCCCCTTATCTCAGCTCGCTGGTCACCATAGCATCTCCCACCTGTAGCACACGCTCCAGCAGGTATATCTCTCTAAGTCACCCCCAAAACCAATTCTTTCTTTGGCCGCCTCTCCTTCCAGTTCTCTGCTGCCAATGACTGGAACGAACTACAAAAATCTCTGTAACTGGAAACACATCTCCCTCACTAGCTTTAAGCACCAGCTGTCAGAGCAGCTCACAGATTACTGAACCTGTACATAGCCCACCTATAATTTAGCCCAAACAACTACCTCTTTCCCTACTGTATTTAATTTTTTTTTTTTTTTGCTCCTTTGCACCCCATTATTTTTATTTCTACTTTGCACATTCTTCCACTGCAAATCTACCATTCCAGTGTTTTACTTGCTATATTGTATTTACTTTGCCACCATGGCCTTTTTTTGCCTTTACCTCCCTTATCTCACCTCATTTGCTCACATCGTATATAGACTTGTTTATACTGTATTATTGACTGTATGTTTGTTTTACTCCACGTGTAACTCTGTGTCGTTGTATGTGTCGAACTGCTTTGCTTTATCTTGGCCAGGTCGCAATTGTAAATGAGAACTTGTTCTCAACTTGCCTACCTGGTTAAATAAAGGTGAAAAAAAAATACAAAATAAAATTGCCATACCAGTCAGGATGCTCTCGATGTTGCAGCTGTAGAACCTTTTAAGGATCTCTGGACCCATGCCAAATCTTTTTAGTTTCCTGAGGGGGAATAGGCTTTGTCGTGCCCTCTTCACGACTGTCTTGGTGTGTTAGGACCGTTCTAGTTTGTTGTTGATGTGGACACCAAGGAACTTGAAGCTCTCAACCTGCTCCACTACAGCCCTGTCAATGAGAATAGGGGCGTGCTCAGTCCTCCTTTTCCTGTAGTCCACAATAATCTCCTTAGTCTTCATTTCATTCTTAAATGGAAGAAGTTTGGATCCCCCAAGACTCTTCCTAGAGCTGGCCGCCCAGCCAAACGGAGCAATCGGAGGAGATGGGGTTTGGTCAAGGAGGTGACCAAGAACCCAATGGTCACTCCAACAGAGCTCCAGAGTTCCTCTGTGGAGATGGGAGAACCTTCCAGAAGGACAAACATCTCTGCAGCACTCCACCAATCAGGGTTCTATGGTGGAGTGGCCAGACGGAAGCCACTCCTCAGTAAACGGCACATGAGAGCCTATTGGAATTTGCCAAAAGGCACCAAAAGACCAACAGACCATGAGAAACAAGATACCCTGGTCTGATGAAACCAAGATTGAGGTCTTTGGCCTGAATGCCAAGTGTCACATCTGGAGGAAGCAGTGAAGCATGGTGGTGGAAGAATCATGCTGTTGGGATGTTGTTCAGCGGCAGGGACTGGTAAACTACTCAGGATTGAGGAAATGATGAACGGAGCAAAGTATAGAGCGATCCTTAATGAAAACCTGCTCCAGAGCTCCCAGGACCTCAGACTGGGGCGAAGGTTGACCTTCCAACAGGCGAATGACCCTAAGCATACAGCCAAGACAACGTAGGAGTGGCTTCGGAACAAGTCTCTGAATGTCCTTGTGTGGCCCAGACTTGAATCCGATCGAACATCTCTGGAGAGACCTGAAAATAGCTGTGCAGCTACACTCTCCATCCAACCTGACCGAGCTTGAGAGGATCTGCATGGAAGAATGGGAGAAACTCCCCAAATACAGGTGCGCCAAGCTTGTAGCGTCATACCCAAGAAGGCTCCAGGCTGTAACCGCTGCTAAACGTGCTTCAACAAAGTACTGAGAAAAGAGTCTGAATTACTTATGTAAATGTGATATTTAATGAACAAACATTTTAAAAAATCTGTTTTTGCTTTGTCAATTTTAGGTATTGTGTGTAGATTGATGAGGAACATTTTGTATTTAAACAATTTTAGGATAAGGCTGTAATGTAGCAAAATGTGGAAAAAGTCAAGGGTTCTGAATACTTGGAACTTGCAGACACTGCTAGCTTCTATGATGATCAATAAGACTTGCAGAATGATTAAATGTTATGTATTTTCTTTTTTTTGTTGCCCTTTTTCTCCCCAATTTCGTGGTATCCAATTGGTAGTTAGTCTTGTCTCATTGCTGCAACTCCCGTACGGACTCGGGAGAGGCCAAGGTCAAGAGCCGTCCATCCTCCGAAACACAACCCAACCAAGCTCCACTGGTTCTTGACACAATGCCCATTAACCCTCCCCTAACCCGGACGACGCTGGGCCTATTGTGCGTCGCCCAATGGGTCTCCCGGTCGCGTCCGGCTGCGACAGAGCCTGGACTCGAACCCAGAATCTCTAGTGGCACAGCCTTAGACCCATGCGCCACTCGGGAGGCCTTAAATGTTATGTTTAAATAGCTTACAGATATGTTCTGTTTGATTTGTGTTTTTGATATCCGTCTTGATGGACCATCTGATTAGTGGCCGAGTGTAGCCTGCAGCTCGGATCATCAGACCAGTTCAAACAGAGGCTACCTCTTTTTCACTATCTGATACTCATGCCGATGGACAGAAAGGAAGCTTCTTATTCCCGCTACAATGATATTCTTTCTTTAGCCATTTATAAATAATCGTATCTCTTTTTAGGAGAGAGGCCTGGCCAGGAGGGCAGCTTGAGTATTACAAACAACACAACAATCCCATTATCTGGACATATCATAAAACAGCCATATAGACGATGTGAGGAGGTGGCTCTGGTAGAGGTCAGTGTAACTGTTGGATTTGTGAAGGAACATTTTACGATAGATTCTTTGCCCGAGGTTCATACTCTTCCTTACAGTCCACTAATGACATATCTTCTTGCCCAGTGCAAGTGTTTTAATTGCTGGGAGAAGGGTGCAAATGAACAGTCTAGACGTGACAGAGATGACCTTGTAATTGTCTTAGATGGCCAGTGGCAATCGACATCTTGATGGGAATGAGTTTAGTCTAAGGAGCAGGAGGAAAGAATAAGCTTATTTTCATTAGTCTCTTACTCGGTTGCCGTACAGCAAATCCAAGCAATAGCAAAACACTCTGCTTTTTTATTTACATTCATCCCTATCTAAACGCTTGTGAAAGGGGGGTGGTTGCTCTGCTCAGTGGCTATGGTATCGCATTTCAGCACTGCACTTGTGGACAGCGAATGAATGCCCCAGCTCTTGAACAAAGCTTTAAGCACCAGTTGTATGTGGAAAGCTGCTAGATGTCTTTACCAACCTAAGGATGTTACTGCATTGAACACTGTACCATCTGTTGTCTTAAGGAACATGGCTGCTTCATTATGCCAGAGCTGTTATGTTGTAGAGCTGATTTGATCACAGCCTTCATCTGACTGTAATGGTTTCTGCTGTATGTATAATAAGGAAAACCGACTGTTGGACTGTTGCCATAGAGGGATTTTTGTATAAGGAATATTTTAGGAGAGTTTTTTAGAAATGATTGTTATCTCTCAAACTACTCTGGTATGCGATATACACCCGTTTTCAACATGTGTATTCTTGATGTTAATTATCGGACGGCTCTAGAAAATCAACTGTGATGCAGCAATATTTGGTTTGTAGGTAGATTTGATTCTCGACAATAATTATTTCAGTCAAAGCTTACCAGTCAATATGCAATAGGGGTGACAAGGTGTAGGGCTCTAGATAATAATGAGCCCAATTGGAGATGACATGCGTGTGGTTTGTGTTGTGTTTGTGTGTGTTGATGGGGTTATAGACACTGTGGTGCCCTGGCTTGGGTCTCTCGCGCCATCATGCCCCACCAAGGTCGTGTCCACAGACTGAGCATAGTGGCCCTGGCCCGCTGCACTCCTGGCCCTGCAAAAGAAATGGGGCTTGCCCGGAGAGCACTGCTGCTTTTAATCAGGCCTGATGCGTGACTCAGCCAGCTGCACATACAGCCAAACTGGGATCGCTTCCCTGGATGATGAAGAGGAAAAAAGGTCACTGTTGAGATATTTGTTTCTCTCTACACCTTCAGGGACCCCTGCTTTATTTATTTCATTCTGGGAGTTTGTCTCTGTTGAACTTTGCTTACTAACTGGACTGAGTTGCTAAATCCCCTTAGTCCCCAGTGCACAAGGAAATACAAGGCATTATGTTGAAGGGAGCAGTGTAGAGTCCGGAGGGCCTTGTCACCAACAAAACACTATTGGTTAAAATCCCATGTGGTTCACTGCGCTGTTCTCTTGAGGAACCACTTAAGGTCGATTGTATTTGTATCCAGAAGGATAATGTTACAATCCAGGAGTGGAAATTGGAGATGACTGAACAAAACAAGCTGCGTTATAATAGAGGTGAACGATGCGGAGTATCTGATTGGTACCTATTAGAAACAGGAAATTACAGCCCAAAATATCTGCCAGTACTTGCGAATCCTGAGGGGCTGCTAAGATGCCACATAGGCGGAACATAGGTTGGAGAATAGAGAGAGCTGGAGAATAGAGAGAGCAAGAGAGCTGGAGAATAGAGAGAGCTGGAGAATAGAGAGAGCTGGAGAATAGAGAGAGCTGGAGAATAGAGAGAGCTGGAGAATAGAGAGAGCTGGAGAAGAGAGAGCTGGAGAATAGAGAGCTGGAGAATAGAGAGAGCTGGAGAATAGAGAGCTGGAGAATAGAGAGAACTGGAGAATAGAGAGAGCGGGAGAATAGAGAGAGTGGGAGAATAGAGAGAGTGGGAGAATAGAGAGCGGGAGAATAGAGAGCGGGAGAATAGAGCGAGCGGGAGAATAGAGAGAGCGGGAGAATAGAGAGAGCTGGAGAATAGCGAGAGCAAGAGAGCTGGAGAATAGAGAGAGCTGGAGAATAGAGAGAGCGGGAGAATAGAGAGAGCGGGAGAATAGAGAGAGCGGGAGAATAGAGAGAGCGGGAGAATAGAGAGAGCGGGAGAATAGAGAGAGCGGGAGAATAGAGAGAGCGGGAGAATAGAGAGAGCGGGAGAATAGAGAGAGCTGGAGAGCTGGAGAATAGAGAGAGCTGGAGAGCTGGAGAATAGAGAGAGCTGGAGAGCTGGAGAATAGAGAGAGCGGGAGAATAGAGAGAGCGGGAGAATAGAGAGAACGGGAGAACGGGAGAATAGAGAGAACAGGAGAATAGAGAGAACGGGAGAATAGAGAGAGCGGGAGAATAGAGAGAGTGGGAGAATAGAGAGAGCTGGAGAGCGGGAGAATAGAGAGAGCTGGAGAATAGAGAGAGCTGGAGAATAGAGAGAGCTGGAGAATAGAGAGAGCTGGAGAATAGAGAGAGCTGGAGAATAGAGAGAGCTGGAGAATAGAGAGAGCTGGAGAATAGAGTGAGCGGGAGAATAGAGAGAGGCCGGTCTGATTCATTGTCGTCAGAGCTAGTGCTTCTCAGGATGTGGCAACACATTGGACATGAGTGTGTGGCTCTCTGGGAGTAGCCCATGTTTAAATTAGATTAAAGATATGCTAGGTACAACACCTGTTGTATTGAGTCAGTCTGTTTGTCTCGACCAGTAAAAATTCATAAGCCGATGCAGTGAGCATTGTAAGATGCTTCTTCTTTCAGGAAGTTTAGATGGCAAACTCCTGCGTGAGTTTGTACATGGATTTAGCCCAGGTGTTGTGGTAAACTCGCGCATGTTTGTTTATTACATGGTTATTGTGCGTCACCATGAGTTGTGTGATAGGCTGATAATGAAACGTAATAGTCGGAGGAAGACGAGACAATAGTGATACTGTGTGAACTTACAGTGTGTTCTTAGAGGGCAAAGCTGTCCTATCTCGGTTAAGCTCCCACACTGGGAAGTGTAAAGTTACATTGCAACTGTCAGTATTTCCGCTGATACATCACTGTTACTGTGTGACCGACGGGAGGGCAGAATACTCCAACTGTGCTGTTAAACAAAATGTGCCCAGTGTAGTCCATGCCCTTAGAGATATAAAACAGGATATCAGCCTGTCAGGATAATACATTATGCAGGTACCCGGTAGTCCATGGAAACAAATGGCAACCCCAACAGAAAGGCACCAATGTTGTCCCACTGCTGTAAAGCACATTTAAAGTATCCATCAGTACTCTGTTGTTAGGGACGGTCACACTGGGGATCATATGTATTAAAGCCAAGGCAAACACAGCCATTATTCAATAAAGACTCCTACTTATCTGGCTGAAGGCAGGAGGAAAATGGGTCTGTAGGAGAAAGACATGATTAAAGGAAAAGGAGGCAGAGAAAGGATTCACCTATTCCAAAAACAAGGTAAGATGGGGAAAAAAAAGATCAGTTTCTTCCCCAGTGCCTCTTGCTTATCGTGTCACATTGACCAGACCTGAGATTTACGTGGGTGCAATCGGTCAGTGAGCGACGCATCAGGCAACGTGTAGATCTGGAGATGTTTAGCAGCTGTCTGGGTGTCCATCCATCACACCACTCTGTGTTGGGCCCAGGCACCACACCTGTCACACTCGGATGACCCACTGACTCGTGAGCGGGGCCTGTGCTGGTAAACACTGAAGCACACTCATTTATTTCAATTCACACCGTCTGTCTCTGCAGGCTTTCCTCCTGGGAGAGCGACTCATGCTGATTTGGTATAGTATACGCACAGAGAATTCCATCCCTATGCCGCATTGCAAAAAAATGCTTGTGCCCTCGCCTTAGGCTGCCTCTGCTATAGCAGCTTGTCTCGAGTGTTTTCCTGCCTATATGTAGATCCTCCATAGCACATCGATGTCAACGCTCATTGATCCCATGCAAGGCTCTCAGATCCTGGCTAAGATGTCATAGCCCCAGGCTCACCCCAGCTGTTTTGGTACAGAGCTCTGAGGAGGGGATGTGTGAGGGGATGAGGGTTATTTGGCCCTCTGCCTGTTCTCTCCCCCTTTGTCTGGAGGCTTGATAACATCCCACACTGTCCCAGGCCAACTTCTCATTAGGAATAGTGAGGGAGAGATGTTTGCTTGTGAAAATACAGTGCGCTCCAAAAGTATTGGGACAGTGACACATTTTTTGTTGTTGTTTTGGCTCTGTAATCCAGCACTTTGGATTTGAAATGATACAGTGACTATGAGGTCAGAGTGCAGACTGTCAGCTTTAATTTGAGGTTATTTTGATCCATATCGGGTGAACTGTTTAGAAATGATAGCACTTTTTGTACATAGTCCCTCTGTCACGCCCTGACCTTAGAGCTTTTTATGTCTCTATTTTGGTTTGGTCAGGGTGTGATTTGGGTGGGCATTCTATGTTCTTTTTTCTATGTTTTTGTATTTCTTTGTTTTGGCCGGGTATGGTTCTCAATCAGGGACAGCTGTCTATCGTAGTCTCTGATTGGGAAATGTACTTAGGTAGCTTTTTCCCACATAGTTTTTGTGGGTAGTTGTTTTCTGTTTAGTGTTTTGCACCTAACAGTACTGTTTCGGTTTCGTTTATTCACTTTGTCATTTTTGTTTCAGTGTTCTGTTTAATAAAAAGTCATGAACACTTATCACACTGCTCTTTGGTCCAATTCCTCCTGTTCAGAAGACGACACCCGTTACACCATCTATTTTAGGGGACCAGAAGTATTGTAAGTATTTAAATCTACTTACAGTTGAAGTGGGAAGTTTACATCCACTTATGTTGGAGTCATTAAAACTCGTTTTTCAACCACTCCACACATTTCTTGTTAACAAACTATAGTTTTGGCAAGGTGGTTAGGTCATCTACTTTGTGCATGACACAAGTCATTTTTCCAACAATTGTTTACAGACATATTATTTCACTTCACTGTATCATAATTCCAGTGGGTCAGAAGTTTACATACACTAAGTTGACTGTGCCTTTAAACAGCTTGTAAAATTCCAGAAAACAATGTAATGGCTTTAGAAGCTTCTGATAGGCTAATTGACATAATTTGAGTTAATTGGAGGTGTACATGTGGATGTATTTCAAGGCCTACCTTCAAACTCATTGCCTCTGCTTGACATCATGGGAAGATCAAAATAAATCAGAATTTTAAACCTCCACAAGTCTGGTTCATCCTTGGGAGCAATTTCCAAACACCTGAAGGTACCACGTTCATCTGTATAAACAATAGTACGCAAGTATAAACACCATGGGACCACGCAGCCATCATACCGCTCAGGAAGGAGACGGGTTCTGTCTCCTAGAGATGAACGTACTTTGGTGCAAAAAGTGCAAAACAATCTCAGAACAACAGCAAAGGACCTTGTCAAAATTCTGGAAGAAACCGGTACAAAAGTATCTATATCCACAGCAAAACAAGTCCTATATCGACATAAACTGAAAGGCTGCTCAGCAAGGAAGAAGCCACTGCTCCAAATCCGCCCAAAAAAGCCAGACTACGGTTTGCACATGGAGACAATGATCGTACTTTTTGGAGAAATGTCCTCTGGTCTGATGAAACAAAAATAATAGAACTGTTTGGCCATAATGACCATTGTTATGTTTGGACTGAAAAAGAGGGAGGCTTGCAAGCTGAAGAACACCATCCCAGTCGTGAAGCACATGGGTGGCAGCATCATGTTGTGGGAGTGATTTGCTGTAGGAGGGACTGGTGGACTTCACAAAATAGATGGCATCATGAGGATGGAAAATGTTGTTATGTTGAAGCGAAATCTCAAGACATCAGTCGGGAAGTTCAAGCTTGGTCGCAAATGGACAACGTCAACAAAAAGTCACTTTCCCAATACTTTTGGAGCTCAGTGTATAACACAATAATGACTTAATGAGCATGAAAAAATGACAGAGTCATTAAAAAAACAGTAGTAAAATCTTTGTTTTGATTTGACTTATTCTGCTTCTAGGAGCTGGACACGGTTCTGCTTTCTGTTACATGTTTTAGAGGATGAAATTACACTTTTCACTCATTCATAATGTTCTTTGTGTGTGACGTGTTGGAGGATGCTTCTCAGGAGATCTCTGCAATTACAAAAAAATAAATCTTGTTGTGGAAAAACACCACGGAATGTATTTCCAAACAATTCCTTTTCAGAATGCCTGTTCACGTAGTTGGGCAATTAGCATATCCTGAATTCGGTGCTGAAGTGGACATTTTGAGAGCTGTGCAATTTTGGTTGAGTTTCACTGCGAGAACTACTGCATTGATCTCTGATACCTGCAAATCATAGCTATTTTCTGGTGTGGTGATTGTGCATTACTATATGCGTTTTGACAGTAATTGTCATTATTTTCTCGACTACTCCCTGTGTGCACTACTTCACAGCTATGCTTCAGTGTGATTAAGAAAGCAGAGTTATTCTGTAAGATGTGCTACAGTAAGTTCTCTGAGTTATTCCGTAAAGGGGCTTGACCTATCTTTGCCGGTTTGTGAACATGAGAACAGAGCCTTTCCGTTCACCTTCCCACTCCTGGGCCAGACTACACTCAATCATATGACCCACTGAAGAGATGAGTCTTCAGTAAAGACTTAAAGGTTGAGACCGAGTTTGCGTCTCTGACATGGGTAGGCAGACTGTTCCATAAAAATGGAGCTCTATAGGAGAAAGCCCTGCCTCCAGCTGTTTGCTTAGAAATTCTAGGGACAATTAGGAGGCCTGCGTCTTGTGACCGTAGCGTACGTGTAGGTATGTACGGCAGGACCAAATCAGAGAGAGAGGTAGGAGCAAGCCCATGTAATGCTTTGTAGGTTAGCAGTAAAAACCTTGAAATCAGCCCTTGCTTTGACAGGAAGCCAGTGTAGAGAGGCTAGCACTGGAGTAATATGATCAAATTTCTAGTCAGTTCTAGTCAGGATTCTAGCAGCTGTATTTAGCACCAACTGAAGTTTATTTAGTGCTTTATCCGGGTAGCCAGAAAGTAGAGCATTGCAGTAGTCTAACCTAGAAGTGACAAAAGCATGGATTCATTTTTCTGCATCATTTTGGACAGAAAGTTTCTGATTTTTGCAATGTTACGTAGATGGAAAAAAGCTGTCCTTGAAATGGTCTTGATATGTTCTTCAAAAGAGAGATCAGGGTCCAGAGTAACGCCGAGGTCCTTGACAGTTTTATTTGAGACAACTGTACAACTATTAAGATTAATTGTCAGATTCAACAGAAGATCTCTTTGTTTCTTGGGACCTAGAACAAGCATCTCTGTTTTGTCCGAGTTTAAAAGTAGAAAGTTTGCAGCCATCCACTTCCTTATGTCTGAAACACATGCTTCTAGCAAGGGCAGTTTTGGGGCTTCACCATGTTTCATTGAAATGTACAGCTGTGTGTCATCCGCATAGCAGTGAAAGTTAACATTATGTTTTCGAATAACATCCCCAAGAGGTAAAATATATAGTGAAAACAATAGTGGTCCCAAAACGGAACCTTGAGGAACACCGACATTTACAGTTGATTTGTCAGAGGACAAACCATTCACAGAGACAAACTGATATCTTTCCGACAGATAAGATCTAAACCAGGCCAGAACTTGTCCGTGTAGACCAATTTGGGTTTCCAATCTCTCCAAAAGAATGTGGTGATCGATGAAAGAGAAAGCACTCTTGTAGTTGTTTTCTGTGGAACACAGCCCTGCATCCCCGCCTTGGCACAATTACTGTTGTCGTTGACAAAATATCAAATACAGCCCATTTTTATAAATCGCAGTCTGGGTCAGGCGGGCATCATTTGAAGGCTTGATCTATTGCCAACAGGACTAGCGAAGTTATGAAATACGATCTTACAATGTTAGGCTTTCACAGGTCAAATTCAAAGAACCAGATCGTAATTTTGATCCCATTCTTGAACTTTGATAGGCCCGTAGAGTATATTATATTGAAAAATTTGCCAAATCAAAAATGGTATACCGTAAAACTACAATTAATAGCCCACGCATTTTATTTGCTTCAATCACTGAACACAACCGGTGCTTTTTATAGACAGGCTTTTATTTCCCTCATACTTTTGCTCAGTGAAATGTTGAAAAGACAACCACACCGTTTGATCAGTATAAACATTTAATATAACAAATCACACGCAGGCAGCCTTGGCAAGTCTGAGCTATCCTACACATTCTATGGATTACATTACATTTTGTGAAAATTCTACTGACAATGTTTTCAATGGAGATTTGCTGTGTGCTCGATTTTCTACACATGTCAGTGACAGGTGTGGCTGAAATAGCCAAATCCAATAATTTCAAGAGGTGTCCACATACAGTGTGTGTGTGTGTGTGTGTATGTACTTTTTAAATATGCGTAGACATGCACACAGACACAGACTAATGTGCAATCCCTGGTTTCTTTATCTTCTGCCACAAAACAGTTAAGCAGTTAAGCAACAAACATCTTATTGCAAATCTTGATGAAAAAAATTTCATTAGCAGCATAATCCTTTTAATTTTTTAAAGCATTTTTTAAACGCCCTGTACAAATTGTACCCATGTGGAAAAACAAACCAATTCTCTTGATGTTTTAATTGAATCGTGACGTTCACAGATGCATTTAACATAAGTAAACAATCTGGCTGTTTACAGGACCTGTTTACCGGCTCCTCTAAGATTTGGCATCTGGTGATTTTTTTTGTTAAGCAGTGCCAAGTCTAGTTTCTAAATTTAAACTTCACACTTCAATATTCTCCCTAGACACGTTATGTCAGTCCACCCAGTGCCTGTCGTGTTTACACAGATACCATGTTGGACCAAGGGCCTCATTTTGAGAATGCAAAAATGTGTCAATGATACCAAAAACACTTCTTGTGTGTGTAACTTGCGACGCATGCAATGGTATCACAAGCTGCAGTAGGGCCTACTGTGTAACTCATTTGAATTAAGTACTGTGATGAGTATTTTGAAATGCTATGGTCATTTCTTTTTCTCTGTCAAACCATCACCCCTAGTTTGTACACAGCCCTACACCTACAAGCCCAAGAGGTATGAAGATGATCTGGTAGCTAGTGGTAACTGTGATCTGAACTGTGAACATCCTGTATTTACAGTGACTTTATTGAAGTAGAGGAAGGTTACATTGTATCCTGGGAAACTGAATAGGAGCTGTATTGTAGCAGGCAACAAAAAAACAGTCATGGTATGAGTGTGATAATGCCAGGAGAGGCTGGAGAGCATTAGTTGGAGTCACGTGATTGGGATGCTAACCGATTCAGAAGGCCAGTGCTGTTTTGGCTGTTCGCACCTGGATCTCCTGTCTTGTCCTGGCCATTGCTTTGAACAGACATGCCCAGTGTTCACTCATTTAACACATGCAGAGCAGACTGCAGACCTCCTTAACAATGCAAATCTCTCCTGGCTCGCATATGGCAGAGAGTTCGCAGCATCAGCAGTAGAGAGGAACAGATCATCTCTTATCACCACTACCCTCTTGTCTCTCCTTACCCATGTATGGCCGTGCTGTTCCTGTGCACCATAGTTCCAGATGACTGTGCACCATAGTTCCAGATGACTGTGCACCATAGTTCCAGATGACTGTGCACCATAGTTCCAGATGACTGTGCACCATAGTTCCAGATGACTTTTAAGTATTGCCGGTAAATACAAGGCTGTAGTGTTGACGCATCAGGGAGGGAGCAGCTCTTCCTCAACGTTCCAAAACGGGAGGAGTGTGAGTCCATTGCGGTGGAAGGTCTGGATTTATCTCTAAGCCAGCAGTACATGAGTAAGCATTTCGTTAGGAATAGGAGAAAAAGTTATCGGCTACTCTGATTTTTAGACATTTTAAACTGGATTATTTTCTTTTGAGATGTTTTTTCCCCCCGTTTGGATAGTTGATCTTGAAGTATTCTGTTGATTTGAGTGTTCTGTGTGTGTGTGATTTATTGTTTGAAAGGTTGTAAATGGTCTAAGACCTGATTTTACATTTGCTACCGCCTGTATCAATGTTAAGTGGGGGTTGATGTTTAAGTGGGGGGTTGATATAAGACAGGGTGAGGTAAAAACGTGTGGGCGGTGGGCTTACTCGTGAATTGATCATTACTTTGATAAGCTTGCATGAACACGCAGAGGCGTTTCACAATTGAGGGTATGGAATTCTTCACTGGCAATTTGAATCCAGTGGATGAATGACATGCATTGTCACCTCTGCAGGTGGTAGTGTATGCATGTCTTGTTTCTCCACAAGGAAAGAGAACATGGAACTATATTCTCGAGGGGAATGTCCGAAATATGTGAAGAGGTATTAAAGCTACATTGTCTGTAGAAATATGCCATGTAGACAAATGGTTTGTCTGTAGAAATATGCCATGTAGACAAATGGTTTGTCTGTAGGAACTGTCTTTAACCAGGACTCCAATACCTGGTAAGTGAGCCTCCGAGTCCTATTCACTGTCCTCAGTGTTTGTTGGGTGCCCTGACTTTCCCCTTCAAAAGAAGCCATCTATTTCTATAATGTCAACTCCAGCCAAAAGACACTATCTGATGTTCCCCTCCAGAATATGGTGTCAGAAGATTGTCATCGGGTGTTTGTGTTAAAAGTGGCCCGGCTTGGTCCTAGGGCCGTGCAGATTTCAATCTGATACTTAACGTTTTAATGTGCAGATTGTTATTCACACTGAAAGGAATTGCTGGTATCAATTCAACGCCAACATCACAAGCCATTATTTCTAGTGTTATGCCATAACAGCTAGCCGATTCCAAGGTTGAGCAGACAGCAAGAGGAGGGCTGAGTCCTCAACACCACCCACTTCTCTTTACACGGTACAGTTCTGTCTACTCCGCTTCCTCTGGTAATGTCCTCTCACCCAAAGCACCATAAAATCCCATAGAGAATGAGCACACCACTGTGTGTACCCACCGAGAGCTTCTCACTGAGTCTGTGTCCGTTCTGCGTGGCCAACTGAGACCATACATATGTGTATTCACTGGTTATTCATTCATTCATACATACGGTGCCGTGCATATTAAACTGTATTGGAAATGGAAGGAGAAAATGGGCAATAGATGTGTTAGTTCTCCTCTTTTTAACCAATTCTGCCAATTCTGCTCTGTGGCTCCCATCTCTGTATTTGTGTTTTGGAAATGGTTGCCCGGGAATTCATTGGTATCGAGTAGCAGAGCATAGACGTTGTCCACAAATGAAAAGCTGCCCATATGGAGGACATGATGAACAGCCAGAGATAACAGGAGAAGCGTAGGCAGGGTGTGATGGCACCCGTGGCAGGTTGGAGAGAAGGCGGAGAGCCCGAGGTGAGAAGGTTGTGTGTGGAGATGAGCAATGAGGGCCACACAAGAGTGTCAATTGAAAGTGAAGGCCATACAGGGATTTATTCATTTGCAACCATAATTGGCAACATGTTTTTTTTTTCTCCCTTGGGCCTTTGAGTTTTATGGGGTTGTGAGGATCATAAATCAAGGCCCTGGTCTATGGCCAGCCTAAGGACAGCCTGTCGAGCTTTTCCAGGAAGTATCACTTTCTGCCGCTGATGGATGGTGACATTCCAGGGTAGAGAGAAATGATGGGACAATCTCTTCTCCCGGATCCCTCCATCATTTACCATAATCACTTTCAAAATATTCCTCAACATATCATTTACCGTATGGTGTCATTTTAAAAATGGATTGTTTCATTACAACTTTTTCCAATGGTCAGCGAGCATTGTCCTTTTTTTAAAGGCGCTCGACATCCTTTTAAACACAGGGGCCAACACCAAGGCGGGTTGACTTTTGCATGTTTTAAAGTGAAGATGCACTGTTCGTGTTATGCTAATGTGTCCTACATTGCAACACAGTCCCCGGAGAAAGGCATTGTGTGTGGCTGTCACTGGACGTAAATGTCAGTTGCACATACATGTCAGAGGGCTGAGTGATTTTCCTTTGTGAGAACAGTAATGTCTCTAGCCGAGAGGCTGGTAACTTGACATGTATTGTTGCTTCGCTATTGATTCGAAGCTAAAACCTGAATAGACGCAAAACCAAAGCTTTCCTTCAGCCAGGCTCTGCAGTAGGCTTGTTATCAGTCAAAGCCTAATCTCCTTCTCTGTTCCACAACCGCCCACATGACACCCGTTTTATTTATTGAACCTTTATTTGACCTTTATTGAACCTTTATTTAACCAGGAAGGGCTCATTGAGATTTAAAATGTTTTTTTCAAGAGCCATGACAAAAATTACAGACAAACAACATGGAAAAACTACAAGTAATCTAGTAAAAACCATAGTATTCACAAGAGTTTAACAAAATCAAAAACGGCAAATTAAAAACATTGCCACGTCAGGGAATCAGTCTCAAGATCATTCATCGGGTGATTTTAAAAATACCAATCGGGACAAGTTCTTCCAGTGTAAAAGTATTTTGTAAGATGTTCCAAGACGATGGCGCAGAGCACATAAAAGCCCTTTTACCAAATTCAGTTCGGACATTTGGAACAGTTAGCAGGATAAAGTCCAGCGAACAAAGAGAGTACCCACCACATTTCTGAACAATAAAAATGCCCAAATAAAAAGGTAGTAAACCCAAAATGGCATATAATATGGATAGTCCTAGCCTACATTACGTTTTAAGGCAGTAATGACTTACCTCACAGATCTGTTAACCACAGGAGGTTGGTGGCACCTTAATTGGGGAGGAGTAATGACGGGAGGGGAATCCTCTGAAAAGGTATCAACAACATCAAACGCAGGATTTCCATGTGTTTGATTGCATTAGCTCAGTTCCAGCCGTTTGTCATGAGCCGACCTCCCCTCGGCAGCCTCCACTGGTGTTAACCTTGTCTAGCCCACACCCATTCCCAGCTTGAATCTTTGATTATGTTTTTCCATGTTGAATGAGGGCAGCATCATCTGGAGATCAGACACCATAATGTTCTATGCACTGTGCATGAATCAAAGAGCATAGCAGTGTAGTCTGTCGTTTGGAAGCAGACGGAGCTCTTCTAGTTCTAGTACGAGTGTCTGGCCCATGTGGAGCTGCAGAGGGTGGTGATGCACAGCGGCACTGAGCCACCCTCAGCAGAGAGCCATTTGGTCTCAGTGGGGAAGGCAGAGAGTTCATGTTCCCACAAACCCTCTGAGCTGCCTGTGGGCCCCCAACACAATATGGCAGACAAGATGAGCCAGCAGGATGGGAGCTAACCTCCCACAGCGCATGCTGATGATTCCCTCCACCCTCCCCAACCACAACACGGTTATTATCAGACACTGGCTGGAATGGACAACGGGATCGTTATGAAGGACTGTACAGGGCAAGTGGGAAAGGTAAGCTAAATCATATTCGGAGACTCGACGAAGGCAGAGAGAGGAAGCTACTATGTATTTTTTACAATGGACTTGATTTGGAATCAGGTGTGAATTAGTGGGTGATTTATTATTTTTTTTGCCACATTACAGAAGTGTACTTCACATTACAGAAGTGTACTTCACACTACAGAAGTGTACTTCACTCTGCCTGATTTCACACTGCAGTATGGAAGAAGCGTTTGCCATGAAGGGTAACACCTGTTAGAAAGATAAACAGATCACTTGGTGTAAGGATTGTCTTTGTAATCAAACTCACAGCGGCGTGGTATAGAGGACTTACAGTAACAACATGACCTACTAATGTGCCCCCCCGCAGTGCATCAGCGATCTGTTGAAGCCGCTCCAGTTAACTTAACTCTCTCTGAACACTTCAGGCTTCGCACACACACACTCCAAATCAATTACAAGACTACTCAGTGAAGGGGGTATTTCCCATCAAAAAGGACCCACGAGCACCAACATTTTCCAACCCCCCAAAATGAGGCATACATTAAGTAAAAAAAACAGATGGAAAAAGGGGTCTTAGGAAACATCTAATCGTAGAATCGGAAATGTAATGTTGAAGTAATGACCCCTAATATCAACACATTCCATGGGTCACATTTTTATACGGAACCCCCCAAAAAACATCAAGATTAGGAAAAGTTATGCAGCACACCTGAGAGTTTGTCAAGACACACCCAGTGTGCCGCTGCACACTGGTTGAAAACCACTGCTCTACCGCACTGTGCTGAACTCTACTCTGCTGTGCTGTACTGTGCTGTGCTCTGTTGTGCTGTGCTGTGATGTCCAACCTTGTGAAATGACATTCATAGCCATTATTATGCATTTCTGTATAGTACAGATCAGGGACCCATGATGTCATTCTGTTACCTCAATTCCGTTAGCGGGTGTAAATCGACTTCACTTACTGTAGTTAAATAACCAAAATTGTTTTTTTTTAAAGTCAATGTGTCTTATCATAGCTGACACCCCATTCTTTCGGCGGACCTCGTGGAATCTTAATTTGGAGCAGAGATTTAAGAGTTTTTGGAAAATGTTGTCACGTAAAAATCTAAGGGACATTTTTACCATAATTCCATTACAAGTTGCACTGTTCCACTTGTTTTGGAAAATGTTAGTGGAAATTGTTAAAAGTAGTCTTTGTGCATATAGTTGTAGGACTAATTAAACTTTTGTAATCAATGTTTTTTTGTTTGGCATACATTTACCGTGAAATGTCCCTTAAATTGTCTTTGCACTCCTCCAGAGGAAATAGTGTCCCATTGAACTCCTAACCCCTCTCCACAGTTATCTAGGGCTACTGCAAGGCCAGTCAGAACACCATGAATAATGGACTCATCAGCCTCTCACTGGGGTGTCCTTCCATTCACTGAAGAGGATGGGCTACTGCTGTATGCTGCTGTGTGGTTAGACAACATTAGTGATGGAGGAATTGGAATTCATGTCTGTTTTTTTAAAGTTATGATGGTGGATTAGATGTTCGTCATTCCTATACAGTGTGAACTACACAGGGGGAGCTGTACAGTTTACGGGGGGAGCTGTACAATACACAGGGATGAGCTGAACAGTTTACGGGGCGGAGCTGAACAGTTTACGGGGGAGCTGAACAGTTTACGGGGGAGCTGGGGGAGCTGAACAGTTTTACGGGGGAGCTGAACAGTTTTACGGGGGGAGCTGAACAGTTTTACGGGGGAAGCTGAACAGTTTACAGGGGGAGCTGAACAGTTTACGGGGGAGCTGAACAGTTTACGGGGGAGCTGAACAGTTTACGGGGGAGCTGAACAGTTTACGGGGGGGGGGTGAACTGTACAGTGAACTTTTTTGGGGGTGAGCTGTACAGTTTTTTGGGGGAGCTGTACAGTTTTTTGGGGGAGCTGTACAGTTTTTTGGGGGAACTGTACAGTTTACGGGGGGACTGTACAGTTTACGGGGGTGACAGTGACTGGTGTCATTCTGTATATTGTACAGTTCACCCCTGGTATACTGCATGTTGTGAAATGACTTGGGACTGACGTAAATGCTCACGCTTAACCAGAGCCCATACTGTAGCCAACAGAATCTGGAGCACACTCAAATGTATTTGAGTTACTGTAGGACTGTCTAGTGAGCTGTACTGCACGTACTCCATGGTCACTTAGCTCGAGTCACCAGTACACAGTGGATCCAGATGTACCGTGTCTTTTTTGCATGCCTCAACGCTGTATGGGGTCTTCTGCCGATGAACAAACATATTTGTATACAGTGCCTTTAAAAGTGTTGCAACGGTTTATCTCAGAGCGGAACTGAAGGGAACTAATCAAATGAAGTCCGCTCAAAGCAAGGATGAAGCATGGCCACTGCTTTACCATTCATTGACTAAGAATGTAGTTGTACAGTAGGTGACTTAGGTCGTTAGACCCTACAGCAATCCAGCTTTCGGTCTCCATTTAAATGCATGGCTGTACAACACATCCTTGATTCATTTGTCCAAACGTACCATAGACATGATTGTTTCTAGTACAACACTGTTTTCCCATTGAGAAAGAACTGCTCTGTTCAACCCTGGGGGCTCCCCCAACATGACAGAGGACACATCCTGCCAATAAGCAATAGGCTGGCTGATGTATGGACTGGACTGTAGCTGATGCCAATCTCTCTCTCTGTCTCTCTGTCTCTGCTCAGGCCTCTGCTTCTCTCCTCTTCTCTCACTGTCAGATGCCGTATAGTGGTGTCTGTTTAGAATGTGAACAGCAGATGACAGTGCTCAATACAGTTTTTCTCAATTGCTAAAACACCATTTCTGAAACCTTGCTCCATTTCCTGAAAACATTAAACACAAAAACCTCATCTTCAAGGACTATTTACATAACCTCTGACTCCTCTTGCAAAATGAAATATTCGCCTCAAAACAGTTTTACCTGTGTTCAAAATCAAACACTGCTCTCAAATCATAAACAAAGTGATCAAAATGATATACACTCTCCATCAGTCAGTAAACAATACACCGAAAAATAGAAAACACATTGTTCAAAACATACAATTCCGTCATTGTCTTTTGATGAACGAAAACATGTTCTATCATAGTAGCTCAAAATTGATCAGAAATTACTACTCTGCTTTGCTCTTTTCAAATTTTCTACAAACAAATTTTCAATTTTGTTTTCTGTTCTTCCTCCTCCTTGTACCCCTATTTTTACAGTACAGTACCCTGCATCTCACAAACTTGTCCTTTGTCTCTGTGATAATGTAATTCTTGTTCTTTGTTGATATGAACCTGCAACCAGTCAAAATTGATTGAGCAGTCAGTACTGTTAATAAATGGAAAGCACAATGTTCAGGGCCATACAATTTGCCCATTGTACAGTTTATAGCCTACAATGCACTGTACTACAGTATCCATTCTCAGACTTTCTCCTTCCCACCTTCAACAACCTGTTTGCTCTCTGAACTGGCTTATATTGGTTGTGTCGCATCATTTGAAACAGGTTACATCAATTTTGAGTGGTTGTGTTCAAATGACATGTCTTCTCTATTTGTATTTGATTGTTGCCACCTGTGTTTACCAGTATGGATTACATGTGCATTAGAGTGCAGAATGTGTTTTGAGAATGTGTGAGAGGGGGCTCATGGGTAGTAAGAGACGGGAGAGGTGACTTTAACTGGAGAGAGGGGGAGAGGGAGGGGTTGTCCAGACGGTTTTCACCACCACGCGACAGAAAAAGAAAGAAAATATTTTGCTGAACATAACAGTAGGACAGTGCAAGGGAGGACAGTAGCAGGTGACCCAATGGTGGTTTGTGACTATGATTTCCCACTCGCCAATTCAGATGCAGTAATTCTGCATCTGAATTTTTTTGTTGTCATTCTGTTACCGATTTGGTAAAAGAATGACGCGTTTGAATTACTTAACCAATTGGTTTATGGTTTACTATCTAAGGTTAATCTACCTTTACCTGTTACTTTTGTGAACTTTCATTATCCCTCATGAGGGAGAGAAATTATTTTTGGTAACAAAATGACAAGACACCAGGTAATATTTCTTAAACTAAATATAAATGTTGATTAGTTGTCGGGGGTCTTCAACGTTATTGTGTTTTGATGTATTTCTAATACCTGCTTGAAAAGGTTTTCTTTTCTACGACCTCTTTTCCATCTGATTGGCCAGAAATCAAAGCCTTTGCTCATTTAAAAACGTTATGATGGAAAATGGTTGAAAAATGTAGACTCCTAGCTTTCATTTGACACCCAATATGATGTGCTCCTATGAACTATGTTAGTGCTCATTGGGCTTTTTAACGTGGAAACGCCCCAAACTATAACACAAAATGTTTAAATGCATTGTTTTGCCCTGGGCCTCATATCCAAGACTATGGTTTGTCAGCTGGCCAGTTTGGCACGCTGAGGTAGGGCTGGGTGATATAGCGAATGAATTTGATTAATTAAAATGTGTGTTTTTGTGCGATATTCCAAATGCCTGTATCACAATAATTAAGTGTGTTACAGTGAATTCGGAAAGTATTCAGACCCCTTGAATTTTTCCATGTTGTTACATTACAGCCGTATTCTAAAATGTATAAAAAAAATACCTTATTTACATAAGTATTCAGACTCTTTGCTATGAGAATCGAAATTGAGCTCGGGAGCCTCCTGTTTCCATTGATCATCCTTCAGATGTTTCTACAACTTGTTTGGAGTTCACCTGTGGTAAATTGAATTGATTGGACATGATTTGGAAGGGCACACACCTGTCTATATAAGGTCCCACAGTTGACAGTAAATGCCAGAGCAAAAACCAAGCCATGAGGTTGAAGGAATTGTCCATAGAGCTCCGAGACAGAATTGTGTCGAGGCACAGATCTGGGGAAGGGTACCAAAACATTTCTGCAGCTTTGAAGGTCCCCAAGAACAGTGTCCTCCATGATTCTTAAATGGAAATACTTTGGAACCACAAAGACTCTTCCTAGAGCTGGCCGCCCAGCCAAACTGAGCAATCGGGGGAGAAGGGCCTTGGCCTAGGAGGTGACCAAGAACCCGATGGTCACTCTAACAGAGTGAGAGATATATGGGAGATATAACCTGTATTTGCTTTGTCATTTTGGGGTATTGTGTGCAGATTGAGGGGGAAAAGACAATGTAATACATTTTAGAATAATGCTGTAACATAACAGAAATTTTTTTTTAAATCGAGGGGTCTGAATACTTTCCAAGACACTTGGGGTGTGTGTAAATGTGTTTCGATGTCCATATGACCGATTCTGTTGCACCAAACCTCAAATGCAAATGGCGTGTTGAAACCGCTTGTCAGAGAGGAAGAAGGGTGCACACAGCCTGCAGTCATTGCACACAGCAAAAATACAACACCATTGTCTTTTTGGTCTCGTCTCCTTCGAGCCTTCTATGCTGTGTGCCATGGCTGTAGGCTGTGTGCACCGATTTATATGCACACCCCAAGCCCCTCCCCCTGCCACTCACAACAGCAGATGAGAGATGCCTTTTTCCTCTCTGACGAGTTGTTTCAACACACATTTGAGGTTTGGTCTGACAGAATTGGTCATATGGACATCGAAACACACTGAGACATTATTACAATAAAATAGAGAAGTTAACCCTTTCTAACGATACCCTTTTTATGTCTCAACTACTCAAATTGTGCTCCGAGCAGACACTACTAAAACGGCTGTATCAATGAACATTGATTCTGGAAAATGCATGCTCAGTTTGTTGCGCACGGTATTGTGATACCACGTACCACTAACCGTAATTTAGCCAAGACTGTTATACTAGCTGTCTAGTCTGTGTTTTATAAATGTGCAATGAGCATAATACACAATTAAATAAGGAATTGGCAACTCGCTCTCATTCTGAGAAATAAGGCCAGTTGATTTCAACATCTGAACAAAGTGGACAGGCTAGCATGCTGTTATAACAGTTGGAGATGGACAGAAGGGTGTGTTCATAACAATTAAACAGTTCTACCTTGTTAGCTAGCAAATATATATATATATAATTTTTGCTAAACTTGAATATAAAGATTACTAGCACGTGGGCTTGTGCTTGCGAGACTCTTTGAGCCTGTTAATTTTCTATAATGCCTGCTACAATAATTATACATTGCATTTGTAAAGTATTCAGACTCCTTGACTTTTTCCACATTTTGTTATTAAGTTACAGCCTTATTCTAAAATAGATTAAATAGTTTTTACCCCCCTCATCAATCTACACACTATACCCCATAATGACAAAGCAGAAACAGGTTTTTAGAAATGTTTGCACATTTATTCAAAATATATTTTTTCATATTCACATAAGTATTCAGACACTTTACTCTGTACTTTATTGAAGCACATTTGGCAGCAATTACAGCCTCGAGTCTTCTTGGGTATTACGCTGTAAGCTTGGCACACCTGTATTTGGGGAGTTTCTCCCATTCTTCTCTGCAGATCCTCTCAAGCTCGGTCAGGTTGGATGTGGAGCATCACTGCACAGCTATTTTCAGGTCTCTCCAGAGATGTTCAATCGGGTTCAATTCCGGGCTCTGGCTGGGCGACTCAAGGACGTTCAGAGACTTGTCCCGAAGCCACTTCTGCGTTGTCTTGGCTGTATGCTTAGGTTCGTTGTCGTGTTGGTTTCAACATCTGAACAAAGCAGACAGGCTAGCATACTGTTAAAACAGACGGGTGTGTTCATAACAACTCAACTGTTCTACCCTTTTTTTAGCTAGCAAATATATAATTAAGTGATAATGCCCGAGAAGCCGGTGTTTGGAGGATATATTGGCACGGTGTCCGTCTCAGGCTGGCAAAGCGTGCCAATATATCGTCCAAACACCGGCTTCTCGGGCATTATCACTTTTATACAACGGGTTACCAATATATTCAAATAAAGATTTGACATTTTCATGAAAAAAAAACATTGATTCATTTACGTCTACTATTTAATCCTTCCACGAGACACAAAATTCATTCTATCGATTCGGTTGGCAGAGACGCGACCCTGTCATTCAATCTTTTTGTTCTGTATCTATGGACGCAACCCAGTCGTTTGTTCTAAATGTTCCATAGCCATACTGGCTGGCAACGTTCTTATCCCTTGCTTGCCTGCTAGCTAGCTAACTACGGATAACTTACAGTCTCGTCAAACAGTGCAGCCAGAATAAAAACATGTTATTTTTGGTGAAGCTGTTTTTCTAGTGACATTTATTTGGATACGTCCATAACAATGAGCTAATGAGGTGTGACTCCTCCTGGCATAGAACATGTGCTCTCTCGTCAGGACACTGTTGTTCAGAGGAGCTACCTAACACCGCGAACACAACCACTTCAAACTAAAGCTGGAAAGACTGCAAACGAGCCGCACTTTGTTTCGTTTGACCTTTTTTCAATTGCCATTTCTAATAAGGGCACAAGGCGAGACCTAAATGCTGACAGATGGTTTGAGTCTTTGATATTTATTCATCAATCCTAAAGGGGTAGGAAAGAGAGTGGTTGTGGACAGGCAAAAAGGTTAAAACCAGATCAGAGTCCTTGAGGTACAGAGTAGCAGACAGGCTCGTGGTCAAGGCAGGCAGAATGGTCAGGCAGGCGGGTACGGAGTCCAGAAAACAGGCAAGGGTCAAAACCAGGAGGTCTAGCAAAAAGAGAATAGAAGCAGGAGTACGGGAAAACACGCTGGTTGACTTGAAAGACATACAAGACGAACAGAAAGACAGGAAACACATGGATAAATAAACATTATCTCACATTTCTTTTAGACTAACATTTCGTTTTCAACAGTGGAGATTTGTATAAACCTTGCTGTCTGTCTCTCCGACATTTGCAACATTCTTTCAATATGGAGACAATCACAAGGACAGGTGAAACAGATCAGGATGTGACAATTTCTTTGTATATATCCATAAAAATGATGCCAGGTGATTCATGATTTAGACTGGCTGAGAAATGCTGCCTTTCTGTCTCGTCCCGAATCCGGACACGTTCATTGCTATGGGACAGCTGGAGATGGAATTTGAATATTGAAACAATGTTGCAAATGTCGGAGAGACAGACAGCAAGGTTTATACAAATCTCCACTGTTGAAAACGAAATGTTAGTCTAAAAGAAATGTGAGATAATGTTTAATGCTTTTTATAGTGGAAATCAAGTTGATAAATTGTCTGGCTGGGCTGGTGGTAACTTGTGGAATAGACACCGGCTGGAATGCGGTTTTCACCAATCAGCATTCAGGATTAGACCCCTCCGCTCTATAATGTTTACTAAACTTGAAATATAGTAAAAATAAAGAAAAACCCTTGAATGAGTAGGTTTTCTAAATCTTTTGTGTATATAAAGCACCAGCAAAAAGTTTGGACACCTACTCATTCCATTTAAAAAATATATATTTTCTAGTTTGTAGAATAATAGTGACGACTTTAAAACTATGAAATAACACATATGTGTTACAAGGAGCAGAGAAAGTGAACCCAAGAGCGGGTAACCAAGGTATTTATTGAAAAACAGGGTGAAGATGGGGTGCAGGCCAGGGAAAGCTCAGGCGGGTTGCAGGGAGCCAGGGGCTGAGGCTGGAGTGAGGGGAGTTGGGGCTGGATAAGCAGGTCTGGAGAGGAATCCAAGGAAGCAGTAGAGTGGGGGGTCCAGGACAAAGTAGCCAGACGAGACGTGGGACTGGAGACAGGGTGGACATAACGGAGTGGACAGAACTGTAGTGGAGAGGAAAACGGTGTCAGGCAAGGGAACACAGGCACAACACGAAAACAGAGTCCATGCAGGAACAAACAGTTAAAAACGCAGACTGACTGAGCAGAGGTTACGATCTGGCAGCATGGAATTGGCAGGGTATTTGTTTAGGTCTTGATTATGGAACAGGTTGCAGTGGGTGAGGATCTGCAATCACACACACACAGAGAAAGGGGGAGCGAGCACTGGGGGAGTGGCGGCAGGTTGGGGAGACACAGGATGAGTAGTAGAGGGTGTGACAGGTGCTGATGTAACAATATGGAATCATGTAGTAACCAAAGAAGTGTTGAACAAATCAAAATATATTTGAGATTCTTCAAAGTAGCCACCCTTTTCCTTGATGACAGCTTTACACAGAATCTCAAATATAAAATCTGTTTTGATTTAACAGTTTTTCTGGTTACTACATATGTGTTATTTCATAGTTTTGATGTCTTCACTATTATTCTACAATGTAGAAATTATTAAAAAATAAAGAAAAACCCTGGAATGAGTAGGTGTGTCCAAACTTTTCACTGGTACTTTATACATCGTGAATCGCCAATAAATGTGAAATAATCAAGTTAAGATTTTTAGACCATATCGTCTGACCCTGAGGCCCCAGTGAGGGCAAAACGGGATCTGATGATCTCATCCTGTCCAGCATCTTGACTTTCCTCATCATGGCCAAGGTTGACTGGTGTAGAGTGTGTGCAGTGAGACCACAGTATCACTTTGCTGTGCTCCCTTAGTGCATGGGGTGGAGTGAGAGGCAGAGATCTCCTCACACACAGTCATCCTAATGTCATTGGGTCACGTCACAGGTTCTCTGTGTGTCCTAGCAGAGCCCTATAACAGGTGGCCAGGAACCGCCACAGAATTATTCATGAGCTCGTCGCTCACGCTCCCCTTACTGCAGGTGCTATATGGTTGATCATCAGCCACCAAATGACTTTGTTTCCGGCTAAGAGAGAGAGAGAGAGGGGAATGCTTTTTTGTTGTTATTTACTCACTGTCGCACACCGATATGGTACTCATTGCATATTTTCTACTCCGTGTTGCGTCATATAGCCTTGCTTCTCTCCATTGCATTTGAGTGTCCATCTCCTGTATGGATAACTAGGATAATGAGGGGGAACTAATGTCACATGGCACCCGAAAACAGTAACCACAGAACCATAAGAGCCAACGCATACCCTGGTGCTGACATACTGTACCTTGTAGGGCATGGAGATGGGGGTGAGGGTGATTCAAAGAGACAAGCACTCCAGCATTTTATTTGTTTATTTGGATCCCCATTAGCTTTTGTAGAAGCATCAGCTTCTTTTCCTGGGGTCCACAAGAAACACAAATCATGACAAGTAACAAAACACTGAGACACTGATAGACAAGGACAGTAACACAAATGTAAAATACAACGATATACAAACAATACAAAACAAAATGACACAAACAACACAAACCAAAAATTATTTGTGTTACTGTGTTGTTGAGATGGGGGTTTTTTTAACGGTAATTTTGCTTGAGTAATTGGAGATGGAAGGGTGTTCCGTGATATCACGGCTCTGTATAATACTGTGCGTTGCCGTGAATTGGACTTGGGGACTGTGAAAAGACCCCTGTTGGCTTGTCTTGTGGGGTATGTATGGGTGTCTGGGCTGAATGTTTGATTTGATTAAGCACACCAATATGGAATTTTAATGACAGTAAAACTTATCATGACAACTAAAAGAGAAGTGGTTAATCTCTTGTCAACCCTCAACCAGGAAAGACTGGCATGCATGTTGTTGATGTTAGTTCTGTACGTGCAGTTAAGGGCAAGGTGTGCTGCTCTGTTTTGAGCCAGCTGCAGCTTTGTTAGGTCTTTCTTTGTTGCTCTTTTACCGGACAGTTATCAAGATGGGTCAAGATCAGAACCTAAACAACTAGTACGGTTGATTTTTGTGTAAACAACGCAGAACATCTTTATATAATAACAGACATACACCCCCTCCCCATCTTCACAACAACTTTTGTCAATATGACTTGACCATGATAACGGACAATCCAATGATATACTTAGGAGTTTAGCTTCCCCAACTTGATCCAATGGTCACATCCTTGATGCAGAAGTCCAGTTAAGGTTTAGGTCTTAGAGAATGGTTTGAACCAAACACAAGACTTTTAGTTCTAGATGTATTTAAGACCCGTTTATTATTTATCACCCATTCTGATACGAACTAACTATTTTTATTTCGAATTTCAGTGACTGGCTCCGGATGCTGACATGTAGAGTATGGAATCATCCGCATACATAGTCACTCTAGCTTCATGTAAGCAGTGAGAAATCGTTTGTAAAAATAAATAAAAAAACAGAGAAGAGTAACGGCCCAAGGCAACTGCTCAGAGGGACATCGCACTGTCCATATCTGATGTTAGAGAACCTTCCATTGAAGAACACTGTCTGGGTACTATTGGATAAATAACTCTCCAGCCATGTGATGGCAGGCGATGTAGAGTCAAAGCAAGTGAGTTTCTTCAATAACAATTTTGCTAAATCAAATCAAAGGCTGCACTGAAATCTAACAATACAACCATCATCGTATTATCTGTTTATTTGAACCAATCAAAGGCTGCACTGAAATCTAACAATACAACCATCATCTTATTATCTGTTTATTTGAACCAATCCGAGTCCTTGCAGTGCAAGTTGAGTGCCCGTATCTATATGCATGCTCAAAGTCACTCGTTAACTTCTCTCTGACAAATTGCATTGTATTTGTTCAAACCCAATTATCTCCAATTTACCAAGGGCAAGCAGCACACTGATTGGGTGGCTGTAAGAGCTAGCAAAGTGTGCTTTACTATTTTTAGTTAGTGGAATTACTTTAGCTTCCTTTCACGCCTGTGGACACACACTCCTTTAGGCTTTGGTTAAGGATCTAGCAAGTAGGGGTGGCAATACTGTCTGCTACCGTTCTCAATAGTTTCCCCATCAAGGTTGTCAATACATGATGGCTTATCATTTATTGATGGATAACAATAGTTTTTCCAGCTCTCCCCACACTAACTTGACCAAATTCAAAACAGTATTATTAGATCTTTTATACAAAAATACGATGGTTCACTGTTAAGTTGAAATTTCCCTCCTGTTTTTCTACTTTACTAGTGAAATAGTCATTGAAATGATTGGCAATACAGAAAGGAACGATGAACGAAATCAAATCAAATCAAATCAAATCAAATTTTATTTGTCACATACACATGGTTAGCAGATGTTAATGCGAGTGTAGCGAAATGCTTGTGCTTCTAGTTCCGACAATGCAGTAATAACGAGCAAGTAATCTAACTAACAATTCCAAAAAAAAAACTACTGTCTTATACACAGTGTAAGGGGATAAAGAATATGTACATAAGGATATATGAATGAGTGATGGTACAGAGCAGCATAGGCAAGATACAGTAGATGATATCGAGTACAGTATATACATATGAGATAAGTATGTAAACCAAGTGGCATAGTTAAAGTGGCTAGTGATACATGTATTACATAAGGATGCAGTCGATGATATAGAGTACAGTATCAACGTATGCATATGAGATGAACAATGTAGGGTAAGTAACATTATATAAGGTAGCATTGTTTAAAGTGGCTAGTGATATATTTACATAATTTCCCATCAACTCCCATGATTAAAGTGGCTGGAGTAGAGTTGTCATTGACAGTGTGTTGGCAGTAGCCACTCAATGTTAGTGGTGGCTGTTTAACAGTCTGATGGCCTTGAGATAGAAGCTGTTTTTCAGTCTCTCGGTCCCAGCTTTGATGCACCTGTACTGACCTCGCCTTCTGGATGACAGCGGGGTGAACAGGCAGTGG
Source organism: Oncorhynchus tshawytscha (assembly GCF_018296145.1). Classification (NCBI taxonomy): domain Eukaryota; kingdom Metazoa; phylum Chordata; class Actinopteri; order Salmoniformes; family Salmonidae; genus Oncorhynchus; species Oncorhynchus tshawytscha. The sequence goes on along the minus strand of NC_056458.1, from coordinate 5,619,479 downwards.
CTCGGGTGGTTGATGTCCTTGATGATCTTTATGGCCTTCCTGTAGCATCGGGTGGTGTAGGTGTCCTGGAGGGCAGGTAGTTTGCCCCGGTGATGCGTTGTGCAGACCTCACTACCCTCTGGAGAGCCTTACGGTTGAGGGCGGTGCAGTTGCCATACCAGGCGGTGATACAGCCCGCCAGGATGCTCTCGATTGTGCATCTGTAGAAGTTTGTGAGTGCTTTTGGTGACAAGCCGAATTTCTTCAGCCTCCTGAGGTTGAAGAGGCGCTGCTGCGCCTTCCTCACGATGCTGTCTGTGTGAGTGGACCAATTCAGTTTGTCTGTGATGTGTATGCCGAGGAACTTAAAACTTGCTACCCTCTCCACTACTGTTCCATCGATGTGGATGGGGGTGTTCCCTCTGCTGTTTTGAAGTCCACAATCATCTCCTTAGTTTTGTTGACGTTGAGTGTGAGGTTATTTTCCTGACACCACACTCCGAGGGCCCTCACCTCCTCCCTGTAGGCCGTCTCGTCATTGTTGGTAATCAAGCCTACCACTGTTGTGTCGTCCGCAAACTTGATGATTGAGTTGGAGGCGTGCATGGCCACGCAGTCGTGGGTGAACAGGGAGTACAGGAGGGGGCTCAGAACGCACCCTTGTGGGGCCCCAGTGTTGAGGATCAGCGGGGAGGAGATGTTGTTTGGGGGCGGCCCGTCAGGAAGTCCAGTACCCAGTTGCACAGGGCGGGGTCGAGACCCAGGGTCTCGAGCTTGATGACGAGCTTGGAGGGTACTATGGTGTTGAATGCCGAGCTGTAGTCGATGAACAGCATTCTCACATAGGTATTCCTCTTGTCCAGATGGGTTAGGGCAGTGTGCAGTGTGGTTGAGATTGCATCGTCTGTGGACCTATTTGGGCGGTAAGCAAATTGGAGTGGGTCAAGGGTGTCAGGTAGGGTGGAGGTGATATGGTCCTTGACTAGTCTCTCAAAGCACTTCATGATTGAGTGCTTCGTTTAGCTCAGTTACCTTAGCTTTCTTGGGAACAGGAACAATGGTGGCCCTCTTGAAGCATGTGGGAACAGCAGACTGGTATAGGGATTGGTTGAATATGTCCGTAAACACACCGGCCAGCTGGTCTGCGCATGCTCTGAGGGCGCGGCTGGGGATGCCGTCTGGGCCTGCAGCCTTGCGAGGGTTAACACGTTTAAATGTCTTACTCACTTCGGCTGCAGTGAAGGAGAGACCGCATGATTCCGTTGCAGGCCGTGTCAGTGGCACTGTATTGTCCTCAAAGCGGGCAAAAAGTTATTTAGTCTGCCTGGGAGCAAGACATCCTGGTCCGTGACTGGGCTGGGTTTCTTCCTGTAGTCCGTGATTGACTGTAGACCCTGCCACATACCTCTTGTGTCTGAGCCGTTGAATTGAGATTCTACTTTGTCTCTGTACTGGCGCTTAGCTTGTTTGATAGCCTTGCGGAGGGAATAGCTGCACTGTTTGTATTCAGTCATGTTCAGACACCTTGCCCTGATTAAAAGCAGTGGTTCGTGCCTTCAGTTCACACGAATGCTGCCATCAATCCACGGTTTCTGGTTAGGGAATGTTTTAATCGTTGCTATGGGAACGACATCTTCAACGCACGTTCTAATGAACTCGCACACCGTATTATTCGTCAAACATACGAAACATCTCCCAGTCCACGTGATGGAAGCAGTTAGCGTTGGACAGACCTCAGCGTGGGAGCTTCTTGTTTTAGTTTCTGTCTGTTCAACAAAATGGAGTCGTGGTCAGCTTTTCCGAAAGGGGGCGGGGCGGGGCCTTATATTAAGCGGAAGTTAGAGTAACAATGATCCAGGGTCTTTCCACCCCTGGTTGCGCAATCAATATGCTGATAAAATTTAGGGAGTCTTGTTTTCAGATTAGCCTTGTTAAAATCCCCAGCTACAATGAATGCAGCCTCCGGATAAATCGTTTCCAGTTTGCAGAGAGTTAAATAAGTTCGTTCAGAGCCATCGATGTGTCTGCTTGGGGGATATATACGGCTGTGATTATAATCGAAGAGAATTCTCTTGGTAGATAATGCGGTCTACATTTGATTGTGAGGAATTCTAAATCAGGTGAACAGAAGGATTTGAGTTCCTGTATGTTTCCTTCATCACACCATGTCACGTTGGCCATAAGGCATACGCCCCGCCCGTCTTCTTACCAGAGAGATGTTTGTTTCTGTCGGCGCGATGCGTGGAGAAACCCGCTGGCTGCACCGCCGGATTGCGTCTCTCCAGTGAGCCATGTTTCCGTGAAGCAGAGAACGTTACAGTCTCTGATGTCCCTCTGGAATGCTACCCTTGCTCGGATTTCATCAACCTTGTTGTCAAGAGACTGGACATTGGCAAGAAGAATGCTGGGGAGTGGTGCACGATGTGCCCGTCTCCGGAGTCTGACCAGACGACCGCTCGTGGAGAGGAATTGAGTTGTCTGCCCGTAATGTCGTTTAAGGTGCTCAAGTCTTTTTCCATTGCTTCTGTCATTCAGCTTGGTTTGGTTATACGACTTCTTCAAGTTTAATCACACAACTTCTCAATTCACAGTATGTCAACCAATCAGCTAAGCAACCTGACTTGTTTGCCACCTCTTTTGCATAGTTCCTTTGAAGCATAAGATTATTAAATTTGTCATCAATCCAGAGGGCTTTTACAGTTCTCACAGTTAATTTCTTAACAGCTGCATGCTTGTCAACAATTGGGGAAACGTCATTTTACAAATACCTCCAATGCTGCATCTGGATTCACTTCAGACCAACATACGTTGTTCACATCTTCAACAAAAGAGTCCTGAGAAAACAAATGTCGTATGTTCTCTTATAAAATACTTTAATTAAGGCCCAACCGTTTGGTTCTTTGACGTTCCTTGCCATGGCCGCTGTGTTATGGTCACTTAGGGTCTATGGAAACAAACATTGCTTCGGAGCAAAGCTCTGCAGCATGAGTGAAGATATGATCCAATACGAGGGGATGTTGAATTGGTGCATACCAATTCAACACTATTGGTATGCACTTAAGTTGGTTGAGGTGACAACTTTGGGTCATATTAGAGATATTAGTCAGTTAGAAGCTTCCTCTTAAGAGGACAGCTAGTTGCTAACCAGTCAATGTTCAGGACCTCTCTATTAACGTCACACACATTATCAAGCATTGCACACATATTATTAAAATACTGGCTGTTGGTGCTTTGGTGGCCTCTAGCAGCACCCCAAAAGAAGAGGCTTTAGATGAGGCAGGTGAACCTGCAACCACAACATTTGACATGAGATCCTCTCTAAGCTTTACAGGAATATGGTTCTGAACATATACAGCAACACCTCCCCCATAGGCATTCCTGTCTTTTCTGTAGATGGTATATCCTTGTATTGCTCCGGCTGTATCAAAGGAATTATCTATGTGAGTTTCAGAGATGGCCCGTATATTAATGCTATCTGATGTTGGCAAGAATATTTAATTAACCTTATTTCCAAGGCTTCATATATTAATATGGGCTATTCTTAAGTCTTTCCTGGGTAGCTGATCGGCGATAGACATAATATGGGACCTGAGGTTCTTGAACCTGAGGAACTTGCCCTGGGTCACCTGGGCCAGATACAGGTTTTCCTGACCTGTAGGCGCGCTCCACCTCAATCTTCCTTTGATCCATCTGCAGCTTTTCAGTGATAATTTTTCACACTTTTTTCCCCTCAGACTCTGTCCAGGTCTCATGTGGAGACTCCTCAATGTTATTCCTCCTGCGTTGTTCTAGATCAGGGGTGGGCAATTCCAGTCCGAGGGCCTGACTGGTGTCACAGTTTTGCCCCAGCTTTGCCCCAGCCCCAGCTAAAACAGCTGACTCCAATAATCACCTAATCATGATCTTCAGTTTAGAATCCAATTTGATTTATTAGCTGCTTGCTAGGGATGGAGAAGGTGTGACACCAATCAGGCCCTCGAGGACTGGAGTTTCCCACCCCTGCTCTAGATAGTCTGCTTTCCCAGGCATCTGTAGTAATGATTCACAGACAGTGCTGATGTCACCTCATGTTGATTTAGTTTGTTGTAATCTTGCAAGTCTCTTCCAGGACATCCTCTGCAAACTGAGAACTGCAAACTGTTCTTGGACCTCTCTGGTTAGATCGTCCATTCTTTCTTTAGGTGAGTCACCAGTATTTGGACAAACCTCTTGAAGCTATTTTCCTGTTGCGGTAACAATTGCTTTGAGACATTTTTGTTGATTTTTAAAAGGTTACCCACCTGTGATCATGAAACACTGTCCTCTCCATTACTCCAATCTTCTTTAACCTTGGCGGCATGATGGTAGCAACATAGGCTAATGCTGGTACTCTAGCAGTTCCAGGCAGCACAGCTCGCAAGGCCAATGGAAACGGCAACAAACAGCAGGGTTTTAAACAGCCACAAGCCAGGGACAATCTGTTCTCCCAGCCAGGGCTAACTGCATTGCAAATTAATTTTCACACATTTATAATTCACACCCCTTGACTTATTCCACATATCGTTGTGTTACAGCCTGAATTCAAAACGGATGAAATACCTTTTCTCACCTATCTAGACACGATACCCCATAATGTTTTTAGCATCTTTTGCTAATGTATTGAAAATGAAATACAGAAATGTCTCACTTACATAAGTATTTACACCCCTGAGTCAATACTTTATAGAAGTACCTTTGTGTCACGATGTTCGTAATAATGATCGGACCAAGGCGCAGCGTACATAGAGTTCCACATACTTTTAATGAATAAAGTGAAACTTAAGCAAATACAAAAATAATCAACGAACCGTGATGACAATGCAGTGCAAACAGGCAACTAAACAAGATCCCACAAAACACAAAGGGGAATGGCTGCCTAAATATGATCCCCAATCAGAGACAATGATAAACAGCTGCCTCTGATTGGGACCATACCAGACCAACACAGAAATATAAATCACCTAGATGACCCGCCCTAGTCACACCCCGACCTAACCAACATAGAGAATAACAAGCTCTCTATGGTCAGGGCGTGATACTTTGGCGGTGATTACAGCTGTAAGTAATTTTGGGTAAGTCTCTTAAGATCTTTCCACGCTTGGATTGGATTGCCCTTCTTTGAGGCATTGTAAAATCTCCGTTTGGAATTCACTGCTTGACTGAGGGACCTTACAGATCATTGAAGGTGTGGGACACAAAGATGAGGTAGTCATAAAAACGTCCTGTTAAACACTATTATTGCACACAGAGTGAGTCCATGCAACTTATTATGTGACTTGTTAAGCACATTTTTACTCCTGAACTTATTTAGGCTTGCCATAACAAAGGGGTTGAATACTTGTTGACTCAAGACATTTTGTCACGCCCTGGTCTTAGTATTTTGTGTTTTCTTTATTTATTTGGCCAGGCCAGGGTGTGACATGGGTTTATTTTGTGTTGTGTTTATGTATGGGTTTTTTTCCGTAGGTTTTGGGATTGTGGCTTAGTGGGGTTATCTAGCATAGTCTATGGCTGTCTGAATTGGTGCTTAATCAGAGGCAGGTGATTATCGTTGTCTCTGATTGGGAACCATATTTAGGCAGCCATATTCTTTGAGTGTTTCGTGGGTGATTGTTCCTGTCTCTGTGTTTTGTATTCACCAGATAGGCTGTATAGGTTTTCACTTTCCGTTTGTTGTTTTGTATTATCGTGTGTCATCTTCATTAAAGCTGTATCGTGTTAACCATGCTGCATTTTGGTCCGCCTCTCTTTCGACGGAGGAAAACCGTAACACATTTCAGCTTTTCATTTTTTATTAATTTGTACAATTGTCAAATTTGATTACACTTTAACATTATGGGGTAGTGTGTGTGTGTGTGTGTGTGTGTGTGTGTGTGTGTGTGTGTGTGTGTGTGTGTGTGTGTGTGTGGGCCAGTGACACAAAATCTCAATTTAATCCATTTAAAATTGAGGCTGTAACACAACCAATTTTGAAAAATGTCTTAAAGCATTGTAGATGGCTCTCTTCACATGCAAAAGCAGTATGACTAAAATGTAGTGTGTAGTCGCCACCACAATGTTTCAGACTCGGAGGACCGACAACCTCCACATACAGACCAACAAACCAAAGGGTGAACACATTCTGTCTGCACTAGCTTTGGGGCATTTAAATGTCGCATTCAATTCTGGCTTATATGGAGATTCTAGGAATTGTGTGCTCAGCAAATTGTTGAGATTTATCGTACTGTTGCACTCACCATACACGCATGTTTTCATTGACAAATCAGTGCCATACTATATTTGTACGCTCGTGAAAGAGCGTTACAACATGCCTGTAAAACGCCCTCCAATTCACCTTGTATGTTAACAAAAACACACTCATTTGCTGAATGAGTTCATTTGGTAATGTTAGAACTGGGACATAACAGTTTCTAAAAGAATGGCACATTTGATCATATTTCCTTGGCGGTGTGGTCAGAATGATTTCAAATTAGAATGTTTTAATAAGCATGGACCTTTTTTCAAACAACAAATGCATATAGCATGCTGGTGTAGTGCTAAATAATATTGAACAATCTACATTTGATAAACCTGACTATCTGACTCCATTTGCTATTATAGTTAGACCATGTTTATCAAGTTTTATGCGTTTAGCTGACTAAGATCAGGAAATGGTCAACGCAAAACGCAAGTATTATTTAACAACTTTATAAACTGAATGAAATCACATACAAGGCATAAACTGAAGTTACAAAGCATTAACAAGCGTTACAGTCTAGGCATACACATCTTATGGTTCCAAGCCAAAGCATGAAAAAAGAGATTGGTTATATGATAGTTTCTAATATCCCCTTCTCCATGGACAGGATAAGAGGCAGAACAAAGGCATTTCATTCCATTTATAATATTTAAAGGTAGGGCTGGCCTAAATGACCAAAATATCACATCATTTATGACGGTATTTTATGTTTTTGAATAACAAAAGTTGTAAATATGCTTTATGAGCAGTTCATGACCCTAGGGTGACAGTACATACATTATACGTAATTTCAATGTGACTTTTTCAATTCGGATTGTTTTATACTGTTCAATCCAACTTCAAATTTAAAAAAAAAACAGCATTTTCTGAAATGTCTATTTCCTGCATGTTTGTTATAATTTTCACAATGTCATGCAGGGCTGCATGATATGGGCAAAGAATCTAGGCCTAACTAATTGGTGAACTGTTGAAATCATGGAAATGTAATGATTATTCTAATTATATAGTTGGGCAGCACCTTGAATACATTGTTTGACATGACCACGAATGAATAAACCAGGGAGGAATTATTGACAGGGTTTGAACTAAAATGTTGGTCGATGTGTCCAGGGGAACCCTAATTGGATGTTTTCCTACCTCATGTACTGTAGCTTGCCAGGTAGCTAACATATTCTAGGCCTACACCCGCCCTAGTACCAGACTGTATTAGCTATCTACGCATGCTCTGACTCTTAGCTGGCTAGCTGGCTAAATGTACTAACGATTAGCATTAGCGGCGAACACGATTTATTTTAGACCCAACTTGCTAAGAAACGACAAGCTAGCAGACAGTAGTTTCCAGACATTAAGATACACAAACTAATTGTGTAATTATAGAACGCTTGTGGAAAGCAGTATGTCACCAACATCTAATTGCATCTATCTGACCATGCAGACCAGAGGTCTGGGGCCGATTTCAAGTTTTCATCGGAACAATCGGAAATCTGTATTTTTGGACACTGATTTGGCCGAATATTTTATTCTTTATTTTTTTACACCATTATTTAATCTTTATTTAACTAAGAAAGTCAGTTAAGAACACATTCTTATTTTCAATGATGGCCTAGGAACGGTGGGTTAACTGCCTTGTTCAGGGGCAAAACGACAGATTTTTACCTTGTCAGCTCGGGGATTCAATCTTGCAACCTTTCGGTTACTAGGCCAATGCTCTAACCACTAGGCTACCCTGCTGCCCCATTGAGGAGTATACCACCTCAGTCATCGGCTCCATCAATAAGTGCATCGACGACATTGTCCCACAGTGACCGTACGTACATATCCCAACCAGAAGCCATGGATTACAGGCAACATCTGCATCGAGCTAAAGGCTAGAGCTGCTACTTTCAAGGAGCGGGACACTAATCTGGACACCTAATAAGAAATCCCACTATGCCCTCGAACCATTAAACCACCAATCAAGCAAAGCATCAATACAGGATTAAGATTTAATCATATTACAACGGCTCTGACACTCGTCGGATGTGGCAGGAATTTCAACTATTACGGACCATAAAGGGAAACCCAGCCGCGAGCTGCCATATTGACGCAAGCCTACCAGATGAGCTAAATGCCCGCTTCGAGGTAATAGTTTTCAGTGTTGCTTGCCTCGAAGCGAGCATAAAAGGCATTAAGAGGACAAGAGCACCAGAAGCATGCATGAGAGCAACAGCTGTTCTGGATGACTGTGTGATAATACTCCCAGTAGCTGATATGAGCAAGACCTTTAAACAGGTCAACATTCACAAAACCGCAGGGCCAGATGGATTACCAGGACGTGTACGCAAAGCATGCGTGGACCAACTGGTAAGTGTCTTCACTCACATTTCACTCTCCCTGTCCCCTCCTGTACTCCCTGTTCACCCACGACTGCGTGGCCAAACACGACTCCAACACCATTAAGTTTGCTGACGACACAACAGTGGTAGGCCTGATCACCGACAACGATGAGACAGCTAATAGGGAGGAGGTCATAGAACTGGCAGTGTGGTGCCAGGACAACTTCTCCCTCAATGTGAGCAAGACAAAGGAGCTGGTCGTGGACTACAGGAAAAGGCGGGCCGAGCAGGCCCCCATTTAACATCAATGGGGTTGTAGTGGAACGGGTCGAGAGTTTCAAGTTCCTTGGTGTCCACATCACCAACAAACTATTGTGGTCCAAACACACCAAGACAGTCGTGAAGAGGGCATGACAAAACCTTTTCCCTCTCAGGAGACTGAAAAGATTTGGCATGGGTCCCCAGATCCTCAAAGTTCTACAACTGCACCATTGAGAGCATCCTGACCAGTTGCATCACCGCCTGGTATGGCAACTGCTCGGCATCTGACTGTAAGGCGTTACAGTGCCTATGGCCCAGTACATCACCGAGGCTAAGCTTCTTGCAATCTAGGGCCTATATAATAGGCGGTGTCAGAGGAAAGCCCATAAAAATGTCAGCGATTCCAGTCACCCAAGTCATAGACTGTTTCTCTGCTACTGCACGGCAAGTGGTACCGGAGCGCCAAGTCTTGGACCAAAAGACTCCTTAACAGCTTCCACCCCCAAGCTATAAGACTGCTGAACAATTAATCAAATGGCCACCGGACTATTACATTGACTTCCCCCATTTGTTTTTTATACTGCTGCTACTCGTGGTTTATTATTAGGGGTGGCAGGTAGCCTAGTGGTTAGAGCGTTGGGCCAGTAACCGAAAGTTTGTTAGATCGTATCCCCAAGCTGACAAGGTACAAATCTGTCGTTCTGCTCCTGAACAATGCAGTTAACCCACTGTTCCTAGGCTGTCATTGTAAATAAGAATTTGTTCTTCACTGACTTGCCTAATTATATATTTGGTCAATATTTTCTTAACTCTTCTTGAACTACACTGTTGGTTAAGGGCTTGTAAGTATGCATTTCACAGTAAGGTCTACACTTGTTGTATTCGGCATTTGTTACAAATTAAGTAAAGTAAAAACTCAAACTGATCCTTGCTTCAATACCGGTGTGTATAGTAAAATACTGTATACCGCCCAGCCCTATTTGAATGTGTGACTCTTTCAAACCAAAACCAACCACCATTGCCCCTTCGAATGATACCAAGTCACATTAACCTGATCATCCAGGCCCAATTTCCACAGGATGTCACAGCATCCAAAGGCTTGTGTGGGGGATGAAACCATTGCAGGTAAGGCAGAATTCCTAAAGACAATAATAGGTAGAGTTCACCCTGTACAGATACAAGTTATCACTGGCCCTTAAATCATTGTCCTTTCTGTTTTCTTTGTTTTCCTGGCCATTTGCCATGCAGCTCCAGGTGACAGAGAGCACATAGTTTAGGGCCGAGCCTACATTGGCCACGCATTCTGTAAGATTGAATAGACAATCAAACTATTTAAAAGTAAATGCTACAGCCCATACTATGCAAGAGATGAGATGTTGTTCAATATTTTGTTTATCAATAGATGATTGTGTTTCTATCTCCTGCCTTGGTATAGGCTCTGAAATGAAATAGGTTTAGGAGCGGGACATCATAGCCTATCACACAGCAATACTGTAGCCTATCCATTCTGTCAAATCATTTTAAAATAGGCTACCGGTCTATTTGCTATTGAATGAGAGATGGCTTTAATGGTAGCCTACGGCTGGGCAGTATACGGTATTTTACTATATACCGATATCTATGCATGGACCATTTTGGCTTTTTACTTTACCTTCTATAACAGTATTTGAATGTTTGGTTTGTTAAATGTGATACCCCATGTGTAACGTCCATTTTTATAGTTTACTCTGCTACTTGAGTCATCCCTCTCCGCTCTCTCCATGCCGCTGTCCACACAGACCTAGTCCCACCCTCTGTCACTCAAGGAGCGCATTTGTTGTTGCTTGGCCACAAGACACTTTCGTTCAGTCTATATGGTCAATGCAGCACATGCAACAATGTTGATAACGATGTTGTTTCCACTTTGATCTTAATATAAATCCACAAGCGTTTTATAATTACAATATTAGTTTGTTTCTTACATCTGCAAACAGCTAGTTTGTATTTTCTTAGCAAGTTAAGCTACATCGTGTTAGCCACTAATGCTAATCGCTAGCTAATAAATGTACTGAGTACTGGTGGAGGCCTAAATCAGCATGTTGTTTGTGCAACAGTATCTACTAAATCAAAGAGGAATAGGCGAAGCATGAATATATTGGCTGTATGAATAAAGATTTAATGTAGCCAAAGATTATGGAGTCCCCTAGGAAACACTGAACATCACTTTTGTTCCTACCCTGTCACAATAACTTCTCCATGGCATTTTCATTTGTTTGTCACGTCAAACAACACTGTATTCAAAGTACCCACAATTATTTCTATTCTAACTATAGAATTATAATAAACATATTTCCATGATTCCAAAAGTTCACCCAAGTGTTTTGATCTATATCGCAATTGCAACATTTGGTTAAAAATAAGGCCTAGTATTTTTGCACATATCGTGGAAATGATCTCAAATTAGTGCAGGAAATGATCTCAAATGCGTGCAGAAAATGATCTCAAATGACTGCAGGAAATGCAGAAATGTATCTTAGGTTGAGGTTTAATTGAACAGTATCAAACAATCAGAATGGAGAAAGACTACGGCCACGCACTACTGATTAAAGCAAATTTTAGAACTTTTAATCAAAAACATAAAATACCGTCATATCGTCAATTTTGAAAAATAACATGATATGCTATTTTGGCCATATCGCCCAGCCCTATGGTAGCCTAATATCCGTTGTGTGGCAGAATAAACTGTGTTGTTATGTGTTAATAACATTTAGACTACGTTACCCAGCAGGCTATGCGGGCGCGGGAGTTGGTTAAAGAATGCCTTGCATTGCTAAACATGGAGTTTTCTAGCCGAAGTATATGTTCATTAAAAGTAGTTAAACCTACGGTTTGTCATTATATAAGGAACAAACATAACATAAACCATGTCAGAAAAGGAGAGCCTTGTCTTGCAATATGATTATAATTTAGGCCTATTAAATAAACATTCTGCGTGCTGCTATGCGATCTTCTTACTCACTGCAAATGCATCCGTTTCATCATTAGGCCTACGTAGCATTTTTATTATACTACCATTAACCCAAAATAACAATTTATTTGCTTGCACTACAATTCCTTAACCGCTAGAAGTTGTGCGTATCGCATAATCTGTGCTGTTTGTGGAAATATGTACACTTTCCTGTCATGTTCACAACAGATCAATTCCAACCTCTGTGGGGAAAATAGCATATGCAAGGTTTAGTCTTTTTTTTTTGTGCACACACACCTTTGATTAGAGGCCCCAGGTTATTCCAGCTAGCTTCTAGCTTATGTCCTAGAGCCTCCTTTGCCATTCCACGTCTGATTTTTTTGTGGTTCGTTTTGAAGCCGTGTGATCCCCTTCTTACATGTGCAACGTCGCTATTAATTATGACCCACTCAACTCCTCTGGGACACCTCACGGCTCTTGGTCTTTCCAATCAAATGCCATTACTCAGTGTCACCATCTCTCACTTTCCCTGTGCATGTCCTAGATCTACTGACACTTCATACTCTTTTGTACTTGTCCCCTGGTGGGTGAGTGTGTGCGTGCATCTCTTTCTTTGTGTCCATTCGTTCAGTCATTTAATGAAGTAAGAACATTTCACATCAGAGAGATGTGCAATCATTTGGTTTGTTCTAGGAACATTGAAATTGTATCTTGCTACATGAAATGTGTGTAGTTTCTGTAATATACAGTGGGGTCTAGAATTATTGGATCCCTTGATAAAGATGAGCAAAATAGACTGTATAAAATAAATAATACAAATGTTGATCTATATTGTATGCAATGTATTTTATACTAGTACAGTTTTTCAGAGAAATACATTTTGTTTAATTTATTTTAAAAATAATCTAGCCTGCGCACGTAGATTCCAGCGGCCTGCGCGCGTAGATTCCAGCGGCCTGCGCGCGTAGATTCCAGCGGCCTGCGCGCGTAGATTCCAGCGGCCTGCGCGCGTAGATTCCAACGGCCTGCGCGCGTAGATTCCAACGGCCTGCGCGCGTAGATTCCAGCGGCCTGCGCGCGTAGATTCCAGCGGCCTGCGCGCGTAGATTCCAGCGGCCTGCGCGCGTAGATTCCAGCGGCCTCCGTAGATTCCAGCGGCCTGCGTAGATTCCAGCGGCCTGCGCGCGTAGATTCCAAGATTCCAGCGGCCTGCGCGCGTAGATTCCAGCGGCCTGCGCGCGTAGATTCCAGCGGCCTGCGCGCGTAGATTCCAGCGGCCTGCGCGCGTAGATTCCAACGGCCTGCGCACGTAGATTCCAATGGCCTGCGCACGTAGATTCCAAGATGGCGGACTGAACACAGCGGTGCAGATTGCCTTAAGATAAAAAACGTAATATTCAATATCTGTAAGCACTTCATATACTTAAGTAACACTTAAACATGACGGAGAGTAAACCAGGACAATCAACCTCTAAAAGAAAACGCTACTCCTCAACGGATACAGGCGATTTATGCTTTTCACCACCAGAACTGGTAAGGGTGGAAAGAGATCTGTTAAAGTTGACAATAAATGACAAGGCATACTTGAATTAGTCAGTAAAGGATTGAAGTCGAGCCTCGAAATGGGTGACGAAAAAGCTGTGACAATGGAGAAAGCTAGAAGGGACAGTCAATACGATAGAAACGGACGTTAATGAACTTAAAAAGGAGAACATCTTTCTGAAAGAAGCGTTACTTGACATGCAGACTAGATCTATGAGAGAAAATCCAGTGCTTACTGGTATTGAAGAAGGAGGGCTGACCCGCCCCTCGTCAAGACACAGCTGTCTCCAATTACCCATTCCTTCAGAAGCTATATAAAAGCCAGTGTTCTGTTAGGAGAAGCCAGTGAATTGCTGAGATTGGTTCCTGAAAGACCGTTTTGGACAAAGAAGTTACGTTCCCCAGATTGTGTTGTAGTTTGTGTATTTACATGTAGTGAAGGTATTCATTCCTTCTTAAAAGCCAGTGTTCAGCTTTTTTTGCTTCAGATTTTCCTAGTTTGTTGCTCAGATAGAGCTTATTTGACATCCTTTTGTTTCTTAGTTTGTTTGAAATTGTTTAATATTCTGTTTCATTTGTTAAAATCGGGCAACATATACCCGAACGCTGTCTAGACACACTAGGTAAGACCTGGGCGGACCTCCCCTTGTATTTTTTGGACAAAGAGTGGGACAGAGATACTTTCTTTGCTTTGGTTGCAGCCCCTTTTCCCCATAACCGTGTAAAGGAATAAAGTCCTTGTAAACGGTACCACATTCTGCCTGTTGTCATTCTTATCCTACAGTCCATACCTTTTTTTGCTTCACGGAGAGTTTAATGGATAAAAACGTAGGTAAAATACTCTCTAAAATAATCGCTGGCATGAAAATCTGCATGAATGATCAGTTCACGAAGTTCTTCACCCAATCTTCAAGGAGAATAGATTAAAAGGGAAGCGTGTAGCTCATGTAGTACATAAACATGTTCAGAGACGCAGACTACTCAATGGCTATTCTAAAAATTACTAAGTTCTCATAGAAGAGTCAAATACTGGAACACCAAATAAACTCAGGAAAAAAGAAACGTCCTCACTGTCAACTGCGTTTTATTTTCAGCAAACTTAAGTGTAAATATTTGTATGAACATAAGATTCAACAACTGAGACATAAACTGAACAAGTTCCTCAGACACGTGACTAACAGAAATAGAATAATATGTCCCTGAACAAAGGGGGGTCAAAATCAAATGTAACAGTCAGTATCTGCTGTTGCCACCAGCTGCATTAAGTACTGCAGTGCATCTTCTCCTCATGGACTGCACTAGATTAGCCTGTTCTTGCTGTGAGATGTTGCCTCACTCTTCCACCAAGGCACCTGCAAGTTCCTGGACATTTCTGGGGGGGAATGGCCTTAGCCCTCACCCTCCGATCCAACAGGTCCCAGACATGCTCAATAGGATTGAGATCCGGGCTCTGCGCTGGCCATGGCAGAACACTGACATTCCTGGATGAGTCAGGATGAGCATGCAGGAAGGGTACCACATGAGGGAGGAAGATGTCTTCCCTGTAACACACAGCCTTGAGATTGCCTGCAATGACAGCAAGCTCAGTCCGATGATGCTGTGAACACACCGCCCCAGACCATGACGGACCCTCCACCTCCAAATCGATCCCGAGTATGGGCCTCGGTGTAACGCTCATTCCTTCGACGATAAACACAAGTCCGACCATTACCCCTGGTGAGAAAGAACCGCGACTTGTCAGTGAAGAGTATTTTTTGCCCGTCCTGTCTGGTCCAGCAACGGTGGGTTTGTGCCCATAGAGACAACGTTGTTGCCGGTGATGTCTGGTGAGGACCTGCCTTACAACAGGCCTACACGCCCTCAGTCAGCCTATTGCGGACAGTCTGAGCACTGATGGAGGGACTGTTTCATAGGCTTTACTGTACAGTTGCAGCCAAAACAGAAAGAGGAATATGAACGGAGACCTACTAGAGCAGCACAGCACCCTCAAGATTATGAGCCAGCCTGACAGGGTTGGTCCTACAAAGCCAGAGCCCCCTGATGGGAGAACATAATATACAAGGACATTTTCAAAGCTGCTAATGAGAACTTTGACGACCTTGTGCTTAGCCGGTGGGGATTCCGGTGGGGTGTCCCCACCCAGGTAGTGGCAGTGCTGGCAACACTGGCTGCAGTAACCCATGGTGAGGGGGTCACACTGGGGACAATCAGAGGCATATTATTGTGACCCTGGTGTGTTGTGACCCATATTATTGTGACCCTGGTGGCACAAAATATTCAAAGGTCTGACTGCACAGAGATGCTTGGGAAAATGGTCACAACGGTAGACCAGTATGTGTTTCAGGGGAAGGGGCTATATCTGATCTCCGTCACCTAGGACTTGACATTGGTTAATCAGATCTCCCCATTGTTGCCAATTTTGCATGCTTTCTCAAACAGCTGAAACCAGGAATGGGGAGTAACCGATTACAAAAAAACAGTAGCAGTAACCCGTTACGTTACCAGCAAAAGTATTGTAATCCGATTACAGATACTTTTTAAACACGAGATGATTACTTCGCGGATTACTTTTAAATTCAGAAAGGATGTTTGCGCGAACAATTCTTTGGCACATCTGTTTTCTCAAAGTTTAAGTTTGTTCCACCTGAGCAGGTCTGACCACAAGTCAGAGACCACTATGATGACACACCAAATGTCTTTGATGGATCGCAGGAAAATGCGTTTTTAGGCTACAGTCCAAGAAGCTATGTCTTCCAATGGTGCGACTTCTATCGGCACCCAAAGATTATCCAACTTGAATAAACGCTTGGAGGTAAGGAAGACGGCAGCGGCGTAGTCTACAGTGACACAGATATCACTCATTATAGCACATTGATGTGAATCACACTGCTGCTCTCTCATTTAGCTATTTGCGCCTTACAGATTGTGGTTGTTTTGGATGGCTGTTCACAAATCTAAATGTGTATTTGAACCCAATAATGGTTGAATTCAAGAAGTTTAAGCTGCCTATCAATCATTGTTTTTTAAACCAGTGGACAGTCAGTGAAAAATGTGTTTTTGTAAGATCTGCATTGATCAATCTAATTGATGCTGAGTTTTTTTAATCCATAGTCGTAATGGACACATGTTCAAACTTCCAGACTTTTAATAGACTTTAAGGGGTAATCTGTAGTGGCTACATCAATTTTTGGACTTATAAATTGTATATATATATATATATATATATATCCATTGTTTCTTGAAGAATATAACTTAAGTCCCTCATGAGCTTAGTTCCTGTCCCACTCCATGAAAACCCGAAATATAAGCTTGTTTATCTCCAATCTTTATAAACCAGTGTAAATGTAAACAAACACGTTACAGCCTCATAACATGGTTAAAACAATACTTTTTATATCATGGATGGTCAGTCCTGTCATCCATAGATCTGTCTGTTAATCAAAGATCTCCAGGCCCATCCCTCTGCGTGTTAACGAAACAGAGGCTGGGCAACCATTTTTGTTTTTTCATCTGTGGATCTGCCCTTTTTAAACAGCTGCATATTATCAAAGTGTCACCAACAAAAAGGTAAACAATAGGCCTTTAGCAAATGCAGCACATGGCATTCATTTTTTACATGTAAAATAGCACTTTTCAGTAGTGCTCAAAGCATGCCATTTCATGAGTGCAGGATTTATTTTTCGACAAATCAATGAGTCCATGACAACAAAATCATAAACACCACAGTAGGGCTGGCTAATAAGTCCTTAGTTTTGGGGTCATGCTCCGGTAAAACAATGTTGCTAATCTATACTTCCATATTTCCAAGTCCTATTCTTGAAGATCAAGGGGTATAACATATTTTATAATGACTGGAATTTTGATTGACTTTGGTTTTTAATGTAAATTACAGTGGCTTGCGGAAGCCTTATAACCTGGAATTAAAATATATGACATTTTTGGGGGGGGTTTGTATCATTTGATTTACACAACATGCCTACCACTTTGAAGATGCAAAATATTTTTTATTATGAAACAAACAAGAAATAAAAAACAGAACTTGAGCGTGCATAACTATTCACTTCCCTAAAGTCAATACTTTGTAGAGACACCTTTTGCAGCAATTACAGCTGCAAGTCTTTTGGGGTATGTCTCTATAAGCTTGGCACATCTTGCCACCAGGATTCTTGCCCATTCTTCAAGGCAAAACTTCTCCAGCTCCTTCAAGTTGGATGGGTTCTGCCGTGTACAGCAATCTTTAAGTCAATTTTAATTGAGGTCTGGGCTTTGACTAGGCCATTCCAAGATATTTAAATGTTTCCCCTTAAACCACTCGAGTGTCGCTTTAACAGTATGCTTAGGGTCATTGTCCTGCTGGAAGGTGAACCTCCTTCCCAGTCTCAAATCTCTGGAAGACTGAAACAGGTTTCCCTCAAGAATTTCCCTGTATTTAGCACCATCCATCATTCCTTCAATTCTGACTAGTTTTCCAGTCCCTGCCGATGAAAAACATCCCCACAGCATGATGCTGTCACCACAATGCTTCACTGTGGGGATGTAATTCTCGGGGTGATGAGGTGTTGGGTTTGCGCCAGACATAGCATTTTCCTTGATGGCCAAAAAGCTCAATTTTAGTCTCATCTGACCAGAGTACCTTCTTCCATATGTTTGGGGAGTCTCCCACATGCCTCTTGATGAACACCAAACGTGTTTGCTTATTTTTTTCTTAAACAAGGTATTTTTTTTCCGGTCACTCTTCCATAAAGTCCAGCTCTGTGGAATGTACAGCTTAAAGTGGTCCTATGGACAGATACTCTAATCTCTGGCGGTGAAGTTTTGCAGCTCCTTTAAGGGTATCTTTGTCTTTGTTGCCTCTCTGATTTAATGCCCTCCTTGCCTGGTCTGTGAGTTTTGATGGGCGGCCCCATCTTGGCAGGTTTGTTGTGGTGTCATTTTCTTTCCATTTTTTTATAATGGATTTAATGGTGCTCCGTGGGATGTTCAAAGTTTTTATAACCCAACCCTGATCTGTACTTCTCCACAACTTTGCCCCAGACCTGTTTGGAGAGCTCCTTGGTCTTCGTGGTGCCGCTTGCGTGGCGGTGCCTCTTGCTTAGTGGTGTTGCAGACTCTGGGGCCTTTCAGAACAGGTGTATATATATTGAGATCATGTGACAGATCATGTGACACTTAGATTACACATAGGTGAACTTTATTTAACTAATTATGTGACTTCTGAAGGTAATTGTTTGCACCAGATCTTATTTAGGGGCTTCATAGAAAAGGGAGTGAATACATATGCATGCAACCCTTTACGTTTTTTATTTTTTTGAATTTTTTAAAACAAGTTCTTTTCTTAATTTCACTTCACCAATTTTGACTATGTCCATTACATGAAATTCAAATAAAAATGAATTTAAATTACAGGTTGTAATGCAACAAAATAGGAACAACGCCTAGGGGGATGAATACTCTTGCAAGGCATTGTATATGTAGTAGAAAGCAATGGGTTAGAAGAAGCTACATAACCAACCCATAAAGTAAAATGTAACATTCATACATGGCAGCTATGTGAACTTTAACATTGCAGGATAACATACATGGTTGTCTTCTTCTAATGGAAAGTAATCTAAAAGTAACAGAATGTAGTCAGATTACGTTACTGAGTTTGGGGTCATCCAAAAGTTACTGATTTACAATTTTGGACAGGTAACTAACAGATTACATTGAGAAAGTAACCTACCCAACCCTGGCTGTAACTGTATATTCGTAAATCAAGTCCTTTCTTGAGTTGGGCTCTGGGATGTAACAACCGTTGAGCATCTGAGTTTATGGTTTATTGTGAGGGAAAGGGGTTGAGTGTCTGTGTGAGTGTCCCACATCTGTTGCTAGGCGGTAAGAATATAGAATGAATAACAATAATTGTTCGCTAAAATAATAATTGTTTGACAAAAATGTAATGCAATGGCAATCCTGGTTATAGGTAACAATCCTTTGTATGAACTGTCGACTCAGTTGTTAATGATGGATATTAAGAGACCAAAGATTTTTGAATATTCAGTACCAGTCAAAAGTTTGGACACCTACTCATTCCAGGGTTTTTCTTTATTTGTATTATTTTCTACGTTGTAGGATAATAGTGAAGACATCAAAACTATGAAATAACACATGGAATCATGTGGTAAACAAAAGTGTTAAACAGTTCAAAATATATTTTAGATTCTTCAAAGTAGCCACCCTTTTTCTTGATGACAGCTTTGCACAATCTTGGCATTCTCTCAACCAGCTTCACCTGGAATGCTTTTCCAACAGTCTTGAATGAGTTCCCACATATGCTGAGCACTTCTTGGCAGATTTTCCTTCACTCTGTGGTCCAACTCATCCCAAACCATCTCAATTTGGTTGAGGTCGGGTGATTGTGGAGGCCAGGTCATCTGATGCAGCACTCCATCACTCTCATTCTTGGTCAAATAGCCCTTACATAGCCTGGAGGTGTGTTGGGTCATTGTCTTGTTGAAAAACAAATGATAGTCCCACTAATCCCAAACCAGATGGGAAGGCGTATCGCTGTGGTAGCCATGCTGGTTAAGTGTGCCTTGAATTCTAAATAAATCACTGACAGTGCCACTAGCAAAGCACCATCACACCATCTCCTCCATGCTTCACGGTGGGAACCACACATGCAGAGATAATCTGTTCACCTACTGCGCGTCTCACAAAGACATGGCGGTTGGAACCAAACATATAATTAGACCATGAAGGCCTTATTCATGCAGTCTCCTTTGACGTTGAGATGTGTCTGTTACATGAACTCAGTGAAGCAACCTACTACCTCTAAGGATTTAGAGCTTGAGGTAGTTACCTCATACAAGTACTTGGGAGTATGGCTAGACGGTACACTGTCCTTCTCTCAGCACATATCAAAGCTGCAGGCTAAAGTTAAATCTAGACTTGGTTTCCTCTATTGTACTCTGCACTATTTCACCCCAGCGGCCAAACTAACCCTGATTCCTATTATGATCCTACCCATGCTAGATTATGGAGACGTAATAATGTAGATCGGCAGGTAAGGGTGCTCTCGAGCAGCTAGATGTTCTTTACCATTCGGCCATCAGATTTGCCATCAATGCTCCTTATAGGACATAGCACCGCACTCTGTACTCTTGTGTAAACTGGTCATCTATGTGTAACAGTCGCAAGACTCACTGGTTGATGCTTATTTATAAAACCCTCTTAGGCCTCACTCCCCCCTATCTGAGATATCTACTGCAGCCCCCATCCTCCACATACAACACCCATTCTGCCAGTCACATTCTGTTTAAGGTCCGCAAAGCACACACATCCCTGGGTCGCTCGTCTTTTCAGTTCGCTGCAGTTAGTGACTGGAACGAGCTGCAACAAACTGGACACTCAAACTGGACAGTTTTATCTCAATTTCTGTGTTCAAAGACTCAATCATGGACATTCTTACTGACAGTTGTGGCTGCTTTGCGTGATGTATTGTTGTCTCTACCTTCTCCCCTTTGTACTGCTGCCATGTTGTGTTGCTACCGTGCTGTGTTGTCCTGTTGCTGCCATCCTATGTTGTTTTAGGTCTTTCTTTCTTCACGTAGTGTTTTGTTGTCTCTCTTGTCGTGATGTGTGTGTTGTCCTATATTTTTATTTAATTAATTTGTATTTTTAATCACCATGTCCCCGCAGGAGGCCTTCTGCCTTTTGGTAGGCCGTCATTGTAAATACTAATTTGTTCTTAACTGACTTGCCTAGTTAAATAAAAAGTAATTTAAAAAATAAGCATTTGTGCTGCGATTTCTGAGGCTGGTAACATTACTGGTAATGAGGCTGGTAATCATTACTTTAAGACATGAAGGTAAGTCAATGCGGAAAAATGACTGTTTCTCTTTGCTTATTTGAGCTGTTCTTGCCATAATATGGACTTGGTCTTTTACCAAATAGCGCTATCTTCTGTATACCCCCCTACCTTGTCACAACACAACTGATTGGCTCAAACACATTAAGATGGAAAGAAATTACACAAATGTACTTTTAAGAAGGCACACCTGTTAATTGAAATGCTTTCCAGGTGACTACCTCATGAAGCTGGTTGAGAGAATGCCAAGAGTGTTGAAATCTGTCATCAAGGCAAAACGTGGCTATTTGAAGAATCTTAAATCTTAAATATTTTGATTTGATTAACACTTTTTTTGTTTGTTTACTACACGATTCCATATGTTATTTTATAGCTTGTCTTTACTATTATTCTACAATGTAGAAAATAGTCTAAATAAAGAAAAACCCTTGAATGAGTAGGTGTTCTAAAACATTTCACCTGGTATGTATGTATGTATGTATGTATGTATGTATGTATGTATGTATGTATGTATGTATGTATGTATGTATGTACAGTGCCTTGCGAAAGTATTCGGCCCCCTTGAACTTTGCGACCTTTTGCCACATTTCAGACTTCAAACATAAAAACATAAAACTGTATTTTTTTGTGAAGAATCAACAACAAGTGGGACACAATCATGAAGTGGAACGACATTTATTGGATATTTCAAACTTTTTTAACAAATCAAAAACTGAAATTGGGCGTGCAAAATTATTCAGCCCCCTTAAGTTAATGCTTTGTAGCGCCACCTTTTGCTGCGATTACAGCTGTAAGTCGCTTGGGGTATGTCTCTCAGTTTTGCACATCAAGAGACTGACATTTTTTCCCATTCCTCCTTGCAAAACAGCTCGAGCTCAGTGAGGTTGGATGGAGAGCATTTGTGAACAGCAGTTTTCAGTTCTTTCCACAGATTCTCGATTGGATTCAGGTCTGGACTTTGACTTGGCCATTCTAACACCTGGATATGTTTATTTTTGAACCATTCCATTGTAGATTTTGCTTTATGTTTTGGATCATTGTCTTGTTGGAAGACAAATCTCCATCCCAGTCTCAGGTCTTTTGCAGACTCCATCAGGTTTTCTTCCAGAATGGTCCTGTATTTGGCTCCATCCATCTTCCCATCAATTTTAACCATCTTCCCTGTCCCTGCTGAAGAAAAGCAGGCCCAAACCATGATGCTGCCACCACCATGTTTGACAGTGGGGATGAGGTGTTCAGGGTGATGAGCTGTGCTGCTTTTACGCCAAACATAACGTTTTGCATTGTTGCCAAAAAGTTCAATTTTGGTTTCATCTGACCAGAGCACCTTCTTCCACATGTTTGGTGTGTCTCCCAGGTGGCTTGTGGCAAACTTTAAACAACACTTTATGGATATCTTTAAGAAATGGCTTTCTTCTTGCCACTCTTCCATAAAGGCCAGATTTGTGCAATATACGACTGATTGTTGTCCTATGGACAGAGTCTCCCACCTCAGCTGTAGATCTCTGCAGTACATCCAGAGTGATCATGGGCCTCTTGGCTGCATCTCTGATCAGTCTTCTCCTTGTATGAGCTGAAAGTTTAGAGGGACGGCCAGGTCTTGGTAGATTTGCAGTGGTCTGATACTCCTTCCATTTCAATATTATCGCTTGCACAGTGCTCCTTGGGATGTTTAAAGCTTGGGAAATCTTTTTGTATCCAAATCCGGCTTTAAACTTCTTCACAACAGTATCTCAGACCTGCCTGGTGTGTTCCTTGTTCTTCATGATGCTCTCTGCGCTTTTAACGGACCTCTGAGACTATCACAGTGCAGGTGCATTTATACGGAGACTTGATTACACACAGGTGGATTGTATTTATCATCATTAGTCATTTAGGTCAACATTGGATCATTGAGATCCTCACTGAACTTCTGGAGAGAGTTTGCTGCACTGAAAGTAAAGGGGCTGAATCATTTTGCACGCCCAATTTTTCAGTTTTTGATTTGATAAAAAAGTTTGAAATATCCAATAAATGTCATTCCACTTAATGATTGTGTCCCACTTGTTGTTGATTCTTCACAAAAAAATACAGTTTTATATCTTTATGTTTGAAGCCTGAAATGTCGCAAAAGGTCGCAAAGTTCAAGGGGGCCGAATACTTTCGCAAGGCACTGTATGTGTATATATATATATATAATACATATATATATATATTACTGCTCAAAAAAAATAAAGGGAACACTTAAGCAACACAATGTAACTCCAAGTCAATCACACTTCTGTGAAATCAAACTGTCCACTTAGGAAGCAACACTGATTGACACTAAATTTCACATGCTGTTGTGCAAATGGAATAAACAACAGGTGGAAATTATAGGCTATTAGCAAGACACCCCAAATAAAGGAGTGGTTCTCCAGGTGATAACCACAGACCACTTCTCAGTTCCTATGCTTCCTGGCTGATGTTTTGGGCACTTTTGAATGCTGGCGGTGCTTTCACAATAGTGGTAGCATGAGACGGAATCTACAACCCACACAAGTGGCTCAGGTAGTGCAGCTCATCCAGGATGGCACATCAATGCGAGCTGTGGCAAGTAGGTTTGCTGTGTCTGTCAGCGTAGTGTCCAGATTATGGAGGCGCTACCAGGAGACAGGCCAGTACATCAGGAGACGTGGAGGAGGCCGTAGGATGGCAACAACCCAGCAGCAGGACCGCTACCTCCGCCTTTGTGCAAGGAGGATCAGGAGGAGCACTACCAGAGCCCTGCAAAATGACCTCCAGCAGGCCACAAATGTGCATGTGTCTGTTTCTGACTGTTTGAGCAAACTCCATGAGGGTGGTATGAGGGCCCGACGTCCACAGGTGGGGGTTGTGCTTACAGCCCAACACCGTGCAGGACGTTTGGCATTTGCCAGAGAACACCAAAATTGGCAAATTCGCCACTGGCGCCCTGTGCTCTTCACAGATGAAAGCAGGTTCACACTGAGCACATGTGACAGACGTGACAGTCTGGAGACGCCGTGGAGAATGTTCTGCTGCCTGCAGCATCCTCCAGCATGACCGGTTTGGCGGTGGGTCAGTCATGGTGTGGGGTGGCATTTTTGGGGGGCAGCACAGCCCTCCATGTGCTCGCCAGAGGTTGCCTGACTTCCATTAGGTACCGAGATGAGATCCTCAGACCCCTTGTGATACCATATGCTGGTGCGGTTGGCCCTGGGTTCCTCCTAATGCAAGACAATGCTAGACCTCATGTGGCTGGAGTGTGTCAGCAGTTCCTGCAAGAGGAAGGCATTGACGCTATGGACTGGCCTGCCCGCTCCCCGGACCTGAATCCAATTGAGCACATCTGGGACATCATGTCTCGCTCCATCCACCAACGCCACGTTGCACCACAGACTGTCCAGGAGTTGGTGGATGCTTAGTCCAGGTTTGGGAGGAGATCCCTCAGGAGACCATCCGCCACCTCATCAGGAGCATGCCCAGGCGTTGTAGGGAGGTCACACAGGCATGTGGAGGCCACACACACTACTGAGCCTCATTTTGACTTGTTTTAAGGACATTACATCAAAGTTGGATCAGCCTGTAGTGTGGTTTTCCACTTTAATTTTGAGTGTGACTCCAAATCCAGACCTCCATGGGTTGATAAATTTGATTTCCATTGATCATTTTTGTGATTTTGTCAGCACATTCAACTATGTAAAGAAAAAAGTATTTCATTCATTCAGATCTAGGATGTGTTATTTAATGTTCCCTTTATTTTTTGGAGCAGTGTATATTATGTCTATGTTGTTGAAGATAGAGTTGATGTCGGAAGTTTACGTACACCTTAGCCAAATACACTTAAACTCAGTTTTTCACAATTCCTGACATTTAATCCTGGTAAAAAGGAATTTGTGGAGTGGTTGAAAAACAAGTTTAATGACTCACACTTAAGTGTATGTAAACATCTGACTTCAACTGTATGTATATATATTTATACACACTCACACTACCGTTCAAAAGTTTGGGGTCACTGAAATGTCCTTGTTTTTTTTAATGAAAATCACTTTTTTTGTCCATTTAAAATAACATCAAATTGATCTGAAATACATTGTAGACATTGTTAATGTTGTAAATGACTATTGTAGCTTGAAATGGCAGATAAAAAATAAAAAAAGGAATATCTACATAGGCGTGCAGAGGCCCCTTGTCAGCAACCATCACTCCAATGGCACGTTGTGTTAGCTAATCCGAGTTTAGCATTTTAAAAGGCTAATTGATCATTAGAAAACCCTTTGCAATTAGGCTAGGACAGCTGAAAACTGTTATTCTCATGAAAGAAGCAATAAAACTGGCCTTCTTTAGACTAGTTGCATATCTGGAGCATCAGCATTTGTGGGTTTGATTACAGGCTTGGTGGCTGACTAAATACTTTTTTGCCCGACTGTAGGTCAGTATAGGTATTTATGTGATACACTATTCTCATCTTTATCAAGGGATCCAATAATTCTGGACCTCACTGTATCTACATGTTGTAACATGTAGATACAGTGGCACATAGCTGACCTTGGCTTCTTACCCAAGATACCGAGCCGGAATGCCCTTTAGCTTGCTCTAATTTGCCTAATGCTGAGTATGACTCCCTAACCACAAATCTATTAACAGACCTTTCCTCACATCTGTTCCTCCCAAATACTGTATATCTTTCTGTGAAACATGAATGGCTAAATTAAGATGATTCACTGTTATACAATACTGTCCACTCCTAAAGTGCTATACCATGACGAATCTTTGTTTGGTCATTCATTTGTGGTGTGTGTGTGTGTGTGTGTGTGTGTGTGTTCAGTGGCGGGCTGCCCGTTCCACTGTGTGGGTGCGTCTCTTTATGGCAGGCTCAGTGGAGGTGCTCCCCAGGGCCCCCTCCACCCGTTTCATCTCTCTGGCCCAGAGAGAGGCAGAGGGAGGTGCAGGGAGACACAGAGGGAAGACAGAGCATAGGAAGAGAGGCTGCTGCAGTGCACAGTGCTGACAGAGGCTGGGTCAGATGGCCTGCAGCTCCAAAGACTGTACAGGTGGATGGAAACTGACTGGCTCCAGTGTTTCTACTCAATCTTTATTCATCTCTGGAGAGGTCAGGATGACAATGTCCAGTTACTGCCAGACTGGAAACTTTACTGACCCTGGTGTTCTGTGGACCTTTGAGAGAAGGTTGACTATAGGTTATATGTGACAGACCGGCTTGATCCGGTCTTATGTAGCAACATTTGAAATGTGTTTTTTTTTTACATTGGATAAAAGTAGAGACTCAGCTAGAACATTGGATATATCAAATGCTACAGTTGAAGAGCAATGAGAAAGTAATTCTGCTTTGAAAGTTGATAAAATTGTAACCTCACTTTTGAGAAAATGGCCCTTGAATGTTTTGGTACCTACTTCTTTGTCCTCACCCATTCAGCATTGTTCACACCCTCTTATGCTTTAGCCCCATCCATCTCTTTAAAGATTCACATGTGAGGCTATGTACTAAACAACCCAACATTTTAAGACTAAAGGCTGGCTTATGCTACAGGTGTGTTTGTACATTTAATCTGGAGTGCCAGAGTGTGTTCTGGGCGTTCGTGAACACTCAGAACGTTGTCAGATTGTCCGTTCATAAATTGAGAGCGTTTCGCTCGTTCAGAGCGCACACTGCATGCTCTGGGCGAGGAGTAAGGTTGATCCGTGCATTCTGACCTAATAACAGCAGTCAAGCACCCAAGCTAACTGGCTGACGTTGGCTAGCTTGCTAGCTACTTCCATACACAAATGAGGGAACACCTCACTCTGACCCTTTTACTCGCCCTAGCAGAGCTGGTTAGGCTGTTTTCATGTTATCCAGAGCGTTGGTGACTGCAACTGTGCTGCTGGCAAAAAATTTAATTATGCTTGTTTGCCAACGTTTACTAACACTAGCCATATTCAATGGGTGTTGAGCGTTGGTAAATTTGTCAGTTATTCTGCGCTCTGGAACACTCAAACGAGAGTGCTCTGAAATCTGAGTACGTCTATCGACAGTTGTCGCAGTGACCTCAAACATTCTATTGAAATAGTTACTTGCATAGTGGAGTCTTTTGTTTCAACATGTAGGTAGCTAGTTAGCTAAACGATGAACCATAATCCCAATTCATAACTTTACTACCCTGCATGAATCTGCAGGTAGCTAACATTAGGCTATAACAAGCAATGCAAATGGCTCTGAGATATGAATAATATTACTACACAGTAATAGCCCACTAGCTAAAGTTGGCTAGCTAGCTAACAGTACACTTTAACACGAAATGAAAAAAAGATTCAGACAAAATTAGAAACGTGTAATATCTTAATTTTGATAGCTAGACGCTCTTACCCATATAAATGGATGGACGCTTCTCCCTCTCTTTCACGGATGCCATGGTTGCCCTTAATTTGAAGACGTAATCCGGAGAGGCATATTTGCAATCATACTCCAGAATCTCCTTAGCTATCATACTCTAATTCCACAGATTTTCAAAACTCGGTTCTCCAGAAAGTGGAGAGCAACACTTATGTAGTTCTACTACGTGATATCTTTCAAAAAAGCTGTGTTAGAGAGGATTACCTACACATACTGACCAGCATACCCAAGGAGACTACTTCCGGCGCCGACAGAGATGGCCGCCTCGCTTCGCGTTCCTAGGAAACTATGCAGTGTTTTGTTTTTTTTACGTGTTATTTCTTACATTAGTACCCCAGGTCATCTTAGGTTTCATTACATACAGTCGAGAAGAACTACTGAATATAAGATCAGCGTCAACTCACCATCAGTACGACCAAGAATATGTTTTTCGCGACGCGGATCCTGTGTTCTGCCTTTCAACCAGGACAACAGAATGGATCCTATGCGGCGACCCAAAAAAACGACTCCAAAAAAGGGGGAAACGAGGCGGTCTTCTGGTCAGACTCCGGAGACGGGCACATCGTGCACCACTCCCTAGCATTCTTCTCGCCAATGTCCAGTCTCTTGACAACAAGGTTGATGAAATCCGAGCAAGGGTAGCATTCCAGAGGGACATCAGAGACTGTAACGTTCTTTGCTTCACGGAAACATGGCTCACTGGAGAGACGCTATCGGAGGCGGTGCAGCCAGCGGGTTTCTCCACGCATCGCGCCAACAGAAACAAACATCTTTCTGGTAAGAAGAGGGGCAGGGGCGTATGCCTTATGGCTAACGAGACATGGTGTGTTGAAAGAAACATACAGGAACTCAAATCCTTCTGTTCACCTGATTTAGAATTCCTCACAATCAAATGTAGACCGCATTATCTACCAAGAGAATTCTCTTCGATTATAATCACAGCCGTATATACCCCCCCAAGCAGACACATCGATGGCTCTGAACGAACTTTATTTGACTCTTTGCAAACTGGAATCCATTTATCCGGAGGCTGCATTCATTGTAGCTGGGGATTTTAACAAGGCTAATCTGAAAACAAGACTCCCTAAATTTTATCAGCATATCGATTGCGCAACCAGAGGTGGAAAAACCTTGGATCATTGTTACTCTAACTTCAGCGACGCATATAAGGCCCTGCCCCGCCCTCCTTTCGGAAAAGCTGACCACGACTCCATTTTGTTGATCCCTGCCTACAGACAGAAACTAAAACAAGAGGCTCCCACGCTTGAGGTCTGTCCAACGCTGGTCCGACCAAGCTGACTCCACACTCCAAGACTGCTTCCATCACGTGGACTGGGATATGTTTCGTATTGCGTCAGATAACAATATTGACGAATACGCTGATTCGGTGTGCGAGTTCATTAGAACGTGCGTTGAAGATGTCGTTCCCATAGCAATGATTAAAACATTCCCTAACCAGAAACCGTGGATTGATGGCAGCATTCGCGTGAAACTGAAAGCGCGAACCACTGCCTTTAATCAGGGCAAGGTGACTGGTAACATGACCGAACACAAACAGTGCAGCTATTCCCTCCGCAAGGCTATCAAACAAGCTAAGCGTCAGTACAGAGACAAAGTAGAATCTCAAGTAAACGGCTCAGACACAAGAGGCATGTGGCAGGGTCTACAGTCAATCACGGACTACAAGAAGAAATCCAGCCCAGTCACGGACCAGGATGTCTTGCTCCCAGGCAGACTAAATAACTTTTTTGCCCGCTTTGAGGACAATACAGTGCCACTGACACAGCCTGCAACGAAAACATGCGGACTCTCCTTCACTGCAGCCGAGGTGAGTAAGACATTTAAACGTGTTAACCCTCGCAAGGCTGCAGGCCCAGACGGCATCCCCAGCCGCGCCCTCAGAGCATGCGCAGACCAGCTGGCCGGTGTGTTTACGGACATAATCAATCCCTATACCAGTCTGTTGTTCCCACATGCTTCAAGAGGGCCACCATTGTTCCTGTTCCCAAGAAAGCTAAGGTAACTGAGCTAAACGACTACCGCCCCGTAGCACTCACTTCCGTCATCATGAAGTGCTTTGAGAGACTAGTCAAGGACCATATCACCTCCACCCTACCTGACACCCTAGACCCACTCCAATTTGCTTACCGCCCAAATAGGTCCACAGACGATGCAATCTCAACCACACTGCACACTGCCCTAACCCATCTGGACAAGAGGAATACCTATGTGAGAATGCTGTTCATCGACTACAGCTCGGCATTCAACACCATAATACCCTCCAAGCTCGTCATCAAGCTCGAGACCCTGGGTCTCGACCCCGCCCTGTGCAACTGGGTACTGGACTTCCTGACGGGCCGCCCCCAGGTGGTGAGGGTAGGCAACAACATCTCCACCCCGCTGATCCTCAACACTGGGGCCCCACAAGGGTGCGTTCTGAGCCCTCTCCTGTACTCCCTGTTCACCCACGACTGCGTGGCCACGCACGCCTCCAACTCAATCATCAAGTTTGCGGACGACACAACAGTGGTAGGCTTGATTACCAACAACGACGAGACTGCCTACAGGGAGGAGGTGAGGGCCCTCGGAGTGTGGTGTCAGGAAAATAACCTCACACTCAACGTCAACAAAACTAAGGAGATGATTGTGGACTTCAGGAAACAGCAGAGGGAACACCCCCCTATCCACATCGATGGAACAGTAGTGGAGAGGGTAGCAAGTTTTAAGTTCCTCGGCATACACATCACAGACAAACTGAATTGGTCCACTCACACAGACAGCATCGTGAAGAAGGCGCAGCAGCGCCTCTTCAACCTCAGGAGGCTGAAGAAATTCGGCTTGTCACCAAAAGCACTCACAAACTTCTACAGATGCACAATCGAGAGCATCCTGGCGGGCTGTATCACCACCTGGTACGGCAACTGCTCCCCCCACAACCGTAAGGCTCTCCAGAGGGTAGTGAGGTCTGCACAACGCATCACCGGGGGCAAACTACCTGCCCTCCAGGACACCTACACCACCCGATGTTACAGGAAGGCCATAAAGATCATCAAGGACATCAACCACCCGAGCCACTGCCTGTTCACCCCGCTATCATCCAGAAGACGAGGTCAGTACAGGTGCATCAAAGCTGGGACCGAGAGACTGAAAAACAGCTTCTATCTCAAGGCCATCAGACTGTTAAACAGCCACCACTAACATTGAGTGGCTGCTGCCAACACACTGACACTGACACTGACTCAACTCCAGCCACTTTAATAATGGAAATTGATGGGAAATGATGTAAATATATCACTAGCCACTTTAAACAATGCTACCTTATATAATGTTACTTACCCTACATTATTCATCTCATATGCATACGTAAATACTGTACTCTATATCATCGACTGCATCCTTATGTAATACATGTATCACTAGCCACTTTAACTATGCCACTTTGTGTACATACTCATCTCATATGTATATACTGTACTCGATACCATCTACTGTATCTTGCCTATGCTGCTCTGTACCATCACTCATTCATATATCCTTATGTACATATTATTTATCCCCTTACACTGTGTATAAGACAGTAGTTTTGGAATTGTTAGTTAGATTACTTGTTGGTTATTACTGCATTGTCGGAACTAGAAGCACAAGCATTTCGCTACACTCGCATTAACATCTGCTAACCATGTGTATGTGACAAATAAACTTTTTTTTGTTGTTTTTTTTGTTTTCATGTTACAGACAGAAGGTGCTACATGGCAGACCAATCCGAACTCATCTCTCGGCATGTCCAGCCCATTATCTCAGCCAATCATGGCTAACGGGAAGGTTGCTGGCTTTTTTCCTTGGCTAAACAAACTAGGCTCGTAATTTTAACGATTTTATTCGTATTTATAGATGGCATCCAAGTTTGTTATTAAGGCACATTAAAGTTCACATGTTCCATTTTGATTTAAAAAAAAGTTTACATTCAAATGGAGCTCCTGTGAAACAGTGACGCGTGACATGCGCCTAGTTTCCTGAAATGAGTCACATATACTGTAGCTGGTCTATCATGATTGGTGTAAGGTCTTCAGTAGATAGACTTCAAAGTAATGGCATGCGTTATAGATATTGTATACAGTATATGAGTAATGGGCAATAAAGAGAATCTTTTCAGTTGTTATCGAACACTTGCGTTTGGAATGCGTGTTGTTGTGCCCAGCTGAAGTGTTGCATAGTGGAGTCTGGACTGCAGCGTTCTGTCAGCTTGTTTTGGACTCTGTAAGTAGGTGAATGTGTATGAAGAAAGCTGTAGTGGTGCTCTAATGTGACGGACTTTGACACAGATGCCATGAGTTAGTGCAGAGACGGGGAGGTGTGGAGCAGGTTGGGTAGCGTGTTCACAGCTGATTCCTTCGGGCCCACACTGACTGTCTTCAAGAGTTATGGATGTTTTCAACTGTGGTATACATTATTTTGATTAGGCCTGGGGATGCCTGGATTTGCATTAGCCATGGATAATTACCAGATTTGAATGGACATATCTGTTAATCTAAATGAGTCAATCTTAGTCTTGGCGATAAGACCTGGCCAAGTTAACATTGGGTTTGGCCACTACTAGCTCTTTCTTCAAAGCTGCCTTTCTGAGTGCCCTGAAGATGGAGGCCAGTAGTAGGAGATATCCTCCTTGCTGTGTGAATAATAAATGTGAGCATTTGAAAGATCTCATCTATAAGTCATATGCCCTGCCCTTCCTGGTGGAATGCTCCAAATCCCCTCCTTCACACACTACTCTGCCCCCTCAATTTTCACCAAAATATGTGAGACTGTCCTTGACGATATATGACATGTTTAGGCACTCTTTCTCCTTTTTGACTGGGGCGTGGCTCAGACAAAAAATACAATGCAAATACAATGCCTTCTCCCACCCCAGTCGGGCTGCAATTCCCCTAGGCTGCCTCTGAAACGGCACCCTTTTCCCTATATAGTGCACTATGCCATATCAGAAGCAACTATGGTTCCCCACCATCACCTAGCCATCTCTGTTCAGTGAGTTGGAGAGCCTCGGTGCAACAGTGGCGTTCAGAAGTGAAGGGAAAAGGAGAGAGCTGTTCAGTACCTGCATCCCACCACTCTGACTCTGACACATCTGAGAGGAGCTCTGCCCTTTCCTACACAGCCACAGCCCCAGAGTGATAAGGGGAGAGAGAGAGAAACCTATTCACTGTATCCAGCCACTCAACACAACACAGAGTGGGTTGGCACGAAAGTGATTTGTATTCCTGCAAGGTCAATTAACATGCCCTCGCCCAAAAGGTTGGTTGTGTGAAATGCATTGTTAATGAGCTCAAGTTTTGAATGCTTTTATTTATAATTGTTGGTGTTTATAAAGGCCACCAGCAACGGTGGTTAAATCTGGTCTCTCTGGTGTCTGATATGTCATTAGCATTCCTGCTGCACTGCAACATGTTTTCCAGCCTGTCAGCTCTCACCTCTCCTCTCAGAGAGGGAGAATTCGCCAGCTCAAAGCAGATCTGGGAAGGAAGTTCTCTAGACTATGTTCTTTAGATTCAGCCCACTGTAAACTGAACCGGCTGGGCTCATCACTTTTTTTTTTTCTCCCTCCTCCGAAACAGCTTTCTGCTCTGCTCTGTAAAGCCCCAGCTTCATCCCCGTTGTCTAGCTGGGAGGAGAGGTGTTTTATTGTTCTGGTCTTCGTGCTTGGTCTCGTGTTTAGCCTGCTGTGTGGAGATACTTCAGGCTAACAAAACGTGAATGCTGTTTTCATATTGAATAGCAGGTGGATGTAAGGGCTTGTTGATGTGTTGGTTTTAGTCCATCAACCATAACCCCTATCTGCACTCCACTTTATTTATTCAGTGTGTTTGATTCTGCAATCAATTGGTTTCCATAACCCCTGTCTTTGACTTGGGTGTTTTACTATGTTATTTCTCGATGAAAGCTGTCCCGATAAGCCTTTTATCTTTTCAAGTGACAATCCAATATGCAAAAGGCCTGTGCCTTCATTGGCATCAGAGCTGTGAGATGTGTGTTCCGCAGGGTACAATGCCTCCGTCACAACAGGCCATAGCAATTCATCAAACAATCCGAAGGCAATTCGCTCCTTCATTCTGCAGGCGTTTTCCTGGAGGAAGACGAAGACTGATTTGTCTGGAAAGACATGCAGTCTGTTGCGTTTTTCCGGTGGTTGGAGGGGGAGCGGCGACTGGCCCTGTTTTTAATCAAGATGAGTTTGATTTGATTACATTTATTAGACGGAGCAGCAAGGCAAACTTGGAACTACAGCACCACACTGGCTCTTTTGACTATAATTGTGTTAATTGAAAGTGGGTACTTTCAAATGATATTTATTGTCTACTGTTGTTCTCGCCAAATGTTTTCATGTTGATGTTGTCATTTTGCGGCATGCATAAAAAGGGAATTGTTCCCTTTTTCCTCTCAGCTTTTCATCCACTCCTTACCAGATAACGGACAGGCCCTGATAGTTGTTCTTAATTGAAAGGTGTCCCTCCCTCTGCAGATGTACCGCTCACTATGCAAGACGATTGCTGTTAGAGGTCATATTCAAGGACACGGAATCACTTTAGAAGATCACTGGAAAGTGACAAAGTGCAACAGCAGGGCCATCCTGATAAAGAGAGGACTGTACAATTAAACTTTTGTGTGGTGAGACTACTTTCACCCAGTGTTTCCTGGTTACTTTGAACTGATTACCTTTTTGAGAAAGGTCACAGCACTTACCATGGTAATCTTGCAACAAAAAAAAGACACTTCCTGTTTAATTAGATGCCCAACATAAACACAGCAATCTGCTCTCTCCCGGTAGCTCTGCGTCTTCGTCGCTCTCACTCCGCCAGTATACTATCTGCAGTGCTTTCAACGAAGCTCCCGAACCCTTATTGACGTGATTGAAAAGGCCTGAGTCTCTTCCAAGCCTCCATTGGTCTCTAAGTAAAATGATCTTTCCTCCCCTGCCTCTCTGGGTTCTCTGCTGTGTCGCCGGGGGGGACTAATAAATTAAGCAACGCAATACTAAAGTATTTTTCTTTCTTTCTCTCGCTCTCTCATCCTCCTTTCTTTTTCCTGTGCCATATTTCATTATTTGTTTTATGTCATTTATTTAACTATGATTTATGTAACTGCAGAAGATTTTTAAAAAAGTGTTTTTAGTTATTATAGAATGTTCACTCTTACATTTCTGTCACCTATTATGGTACACCATTATTTTGTGATGTGGGTTACGCAGCTCCAGTCCGCTAGAGTTTTCATATGATGCTGTCTGTTATCTTTCATTCCTCTCCTAACATGTTTTTCTTTCGTGTGTGTGTGTGTGTGTTCCAGAGCAGTGGGACACTAAGGAAGATGGGGCCTGTACCTGTTTCTGCTTGGCTCTGTGCCTAGCTAACTCCTGGAGGCCGGACCGGACTGGACTGCTGCTGGAAGGAGGCGAGGGTATTTGGTTGATAAGGAAGGGGAAGAGAAACAGAAAAGCCTTGAATGACTTTTGTCGTTTGTCCTGTTTGTGACCCCATCGCCCAAGCTCACTTCAACATTCTGCAGCAATCCCCTCCTCACTTGGTTTTGTAAATGTGCTAGTTCCTGGACTCCGAAACATAGGCAACAGTATGTTCTACTTCCTAGATTCCTAAACATATGGATTCTACCATGTTTCCAGAACATTTTCTGTAGCCTGTTCTCTGGAGAATAACTGACGCAATTCCACATTTGGGGAATTTATTCCCTGTTTTTATTCAACTCAATGGAGAGGCTAAGAAGATAATCAGAACAGAGAGGCAAAGCTGAAGAGACATTGGAATCGTATTATTTCTGTAAACTTTAGGGAAAACACAACAACAGTGTAGACTGGAGATCATTTCTGCCTCTCTCAGCGGTGGTGGATTTAAATCAACAAGACCTAGTTGGAGGGATTAGGGCCAGAAGTGGAAGATGATAAGTAGCAAGGTGCTATGTGAAGGCCGGGCCGTGTGGCCCCTGGTATTGACTGGGCTGTTGTTGACAGTCATGGCCACGGCCTTGGAGTACGAGGGAGTCCCTGGCCAGTGGGCGCGGTACGGCCGCTGGGAGGCCAAGGTCACAGGCGAGCTGAGCTTCACTCTGAAGACTAACATCAGCAAGGCCCTGGTGCTCTACTTGGACGACGGAGGGAACTGTGACTTCCTGGAGCTGCTGATCACAGACGGCCGGCTGCATCTGCGCTTCACCATCCACTGCGCGGAGCCTGCCTCCCTACACACGGAGACCTACGTCAACGACCAGCGCTGGCACCGCGTGCTTCTCACCCGCAACTATAGAGCGACCACCCTGGTGGTGGACAACGAGGAGAAGGTGGCCGAGGTCAAGTCCAAGAGGAGTGAGATGGTGGTGGCCAGTGACCTTTACATAGGCGGCATCTCGCCAGACGTGCGCCTATCTGCTCTCACGTCCAACACGGTCAAATATGAGCCACCCTTCCAGGGCCTGATTGCCAACCTGAAGCTGGGGGAGAACCTCCCAGTGCTCCTGGATGGCCAAAGTGTTCAGAATGATTTGGAATACCTGTGTATTAAACAGAACCCCTGCAGCAACAGAGGCCTCTGCTCCATCCACCAGGGAGAGGTCCTCTGTGACTGCACCAACACTGGCTACAAGGGAAACTACTGCCACGAAGGTGAGCCAAATACTCAATGAGCTGAATTTGTTCAAGGAAAGGGCCTGTTTTTCCATTTGAATGCCTTAGCAGTAAAACCGATTGCTTTGTGAAGTTTAAATGATGGTTTTTGAGGGATTCCTTTAGGATTTACTTGTAATTCTGAGCTATTATCTGAACAGACATTCATTTTCCTTAATTATTCGGGGGAGAGTTGTGCTGATCTACATTTTAGCACAGCTTGACGTGCTGTCTCTGAATGCTTAGGGGGTTTGGCTGAGATTGTTGGATAGCCTGTTGATTATGATTACATTTTCTGTGAGTTTAGCTGGGCCCACATAACTCACTTGTGGATGGCTGTTTCATGGCTAAAGGGAAATAAGCCAATCTTGTTCCACTCACACATACTGTAGCAACATCACGCTAGTAAATGTCAATGTTTTCATAAAGTTAAACGTTTGCTTGTCTTGAGAGAATGTAAACGTTTTACTGTATATTGATTTTGTTTCTGTGTTTATCCTGGCTTTACCATTCATAATTATAAAAGCAGTCTGTTACATGATACTTAACCTCATCTCGAACCAGGCTTCCCTAAAATGCGAAACCTGGGGAAGTCCATGGCAAAAATCATTAAATGCCTTGCTTGGGTGGAGCTCCAAAGGTGCTCGCCAGATTAGTGCCGTAGGAGCAACAGTGTGTGAGGTCAAAATATGTCAACAGGTAATTTATGATTTAGTACAGTACCCTGCGTCACCACTTCATTTCTCCAGACCAGAGCAAGGGGGAGAGAGCACCGACTATGCTTTTGGGTCCTACTGTGTCTCTAACTGACAATGAATGGGTGACATAAACCTAAATAGAAACTGATAATTGTGCACGACTTCAGTATTACTTACTAAAACTGTTGTTACACTAAGGTTTTTATTATTTTATTTTGTTAGGATTATTTTGCTCTTACTGTAGTACTGTAGCCTACTCCTGACCAGTCACGTTGTACAAAGCCTGAGTGGTGCAATGGTCTAAGACACTGCATTAAAAGCTGTGTTGCTACAGACGCTGGTTCAATACCTGGGACGGCCTCAACTGGGAGATGACTGTAGGGTTTTGTTTTCTCTCTCACTAAAAACAGAAGTAAATCATTCTAAATAACAAATTAGTATGGCGCTGACTAAGGAAATGTTCCCGCTGTTCTTAGTGCCAGTCTGCACTTTCAAACTAATACAATGTAACTAATAATGGCATCTTTATGCTTTCGTTAATAAAATGATAAAAATACTCTTTCAAAACGGCGATGTTTATTTGGTTATGGATCCATAAAGAATTACTATGGGAATAAATATCACTGAATTACAGCAATATTGGAACAAAGTTGTTTAATGGAAAATACTATTTCAAGCACACACGGTCACGTTGTACAGCGCCATTATGGCTATTAGCAGGTAGCTGGACAATACACCTGCCTAGGGGTAGAATTCTATCGTCAAATGTATTTCTTAGTTAGGTTGGCTGTATCACAACCGGCCATGATTGGTTGCAATTTCAGTTTAATCCACCAGAAAAGACTAAACAAATAATATAACAAAAAGTATTATTATGCATCACATCTGACCGTGATTGGGAGTCCCATAGGGCGGCGAACTATTGGCCCAGCATTTTTCTCCCTCTAAAAACAGATATAAATGTTTTGAACTTTACAAATATTATTTTGGCCTTTTCAGATTACAATCGCTCACTTTTGTTTTTTTTTAAAACAAAAGAACCTCCGAAATATCGTTATATTATCAAGTTGATGACACAGTCGTATAGCGGCACCTACATAAAGCTGAGTGACTCACTCATTCGTGACTTTGGATCAAAATAAATAAGTACCAATATTCTTTCTGATAGTCTTTAATAAAGATTTTTTTTATTATCCTGACCTGGACACCATGTACAGTATTATAATAGCCCATTATGGGCTATTAGCAGGACAATATACCTTTGCCAAAACCTAAAAAACAAAACTCTGTATTTTGATACGTTGTGGATGGGGCCTCCCCAGTGGTGCAGCTGGCTAAGTCACCGCATAGCAATGCAAAATGCGTTGCTACAGATACCCGCACCGGCCATCACTGGGAGACCCATGAGGCGGCTTTTGTTTTCAATTTAGAATCCTCCAGTCCTCTATATTTAATTATTGCCTGAGAGTCGTGTCATATTTTTCGATATACTGTGGGCCTACCGTAGGCGACATGAGTCTCAATAGTGTTGAGTAATGTGCTGTTAAAAGTGGTGTAGGTCTTATTTAAAGAGCATACTGAAGTTAGAAGCAATAGGATTTGAAGCAATAGCTATAACTATTTTAGCACCGTTTCGCACTGCTCTGAGACAAACATGCGGGAGACCGTGTGCGGGCACACGGTCTCCCGCATGCCCACACAACATGGGGATTCTTTAGCTAAATAGCCCTGTACTGTAGCCTACTCCTGACTGTCATGTTGTACAGCGCCATATTTTCCGTTCCATCCTAACGGAAACCCAGAGGGTTTTTCGTTTTTCTTGGAATAGAATCACCATAATATTCATTAAATTAATTAAGCAACATTTCTTATCAGTCCCATATACTAATGTTAAAGGTTTTAAATTCTCTAGTACAACCACTATTGAAGGCAATCAAATGCTTCTCAAAGATGCCCTCTGGTGGTCAAACTAGCACTAACTAGCATTAATGGTATCAGTGGTTGGCACGTACCATAGAATTCTGCGGCACCACGCAAGCTGTGCTGCAGTACGCTGCAACTTTTAAAGGACGAACCACTAAGTATTCACACCCCTGAGTCAATACATGTTAGAATCACATTCGGCAGTGATTACAGTTGCGAGTCTTTCTGGGTAAGTCTCTAAGAGCTTTCCACACATGGATTGTACAATATTTGCACATTATTCTTTAAAAAATTATTCAAGTCTCTCAAGTTGATTGTTGATCATTGCAACACAGCCATTTTCAAACCTTGACATAGGTTTTGTCTCCCAGTGTTTGTTGGAAAGCAGACTGAAACAGGTTTTCCTCTATAATTTTGTTTGTGCTTAGCTCGATTCCATTTATTTTTATGATAAAATCCTCCCTTGTCCTTGCCGATGACAAAGATACCCATAACATGATGCAGCCACCACCATGTTTGAGACTTTGAACAGTGGTGCTGAGTGACGTGTTCTGTTGGATTTGCCCCAAACAAATATAAAGTTAACTTTTATTTTAGTGCTCTAATTGCAAACAGGATGCATGTTTTTGGAATATATATATATATTTCCTTCTTTTCACTCTGTAGTTTGGCCTCAT
This sequence comes from Oncorhynchus tshawytscha, assembly GCF_018296145.1. Lineage (NCBI taxonomy): Eukaryota > Metazoa > Chordata > Actinopteri > Salmoniformes > Salmonidae > Oncorhynchus > Oncorhynchus tshawytscha. Next base: position 5,579,994 of record NC_056458.1, on the reverse strand, counting down.
GGTGTAATCCCTGAGCGGTTTCCTACCTGTACGGTAACTGGGTTATGTATCTTTGTAGTGACTGGGTGTATTGATACACCATCCATGCTCAAAGGGATATTCAATGTCTGTTTTTTTTACCCATCTACCAATAGGTGCCCTTCTTTGTCAGGCATTGGAAAACCTCCCTGGTCTTTGTGCTTGAATCTGTGTTTGAAATTCTGCTTCACTGAGGGACCTTACAGATAATTGTATGTGTGGGGTACAGAGATTAGGTAGTCATTCAAAAATCATATTAAACACTATTGCACATAGAGGGAGTCCATGAAACGTATTATGCGACTTGTTAAGCAATTTATCTAGGTTTGCCATAAACAAGGGGTTGAATACTTATTGACTCAAGACATTTCAGTTTTTCATTTGAATTATACTGAACAAAAATATAAACGCAACATGTAAAGTGTTGGTTTCATGAGCTGAAATAAAAGATTGCAGTATTTATCCATACGCACCAAAAGCTTATTTCTCTCAAATTTTGTGCACAAATTTCTTTACATTCATGTTATTGAACATTTCTCCTTTGTCAAGATAATCCATCCACCTGACAGGTGTGGCATATCAAGAAGCTGATTAAACATCATGATCATTACACAGGTGTACTTTGTGCTGGGGACAATTCAAGGCCACTCACATGTGCAGTTTTTAGTCACACAACACAATGCCACAGATGTCTCAAGTTGAGGGAACGTGCAATTGGCATGCTGACTGCAGGAATGTCCACCAGAGCTGTTGCCAGATCATTTCATGTTAATTTCTCTACCATAAGCTGCCGCCAATGTCGTTTTAGAGACACAACCGCACTACGTTTAACTACGCCAGCCCAGGACATCCGTCTTCTTCACCTGCTGGATTGTCTGAGACCAGCCACGCAGACAGCTGATGAAACTAAGTATTTATGTCTGTTAAAGCACTTTTGTGGGGAAAAATTAATTCTAATAGACTGGGCCTGGCTCCCCAGTGTGTGGGCCTGGCCTAATGAATTTATTTAAATTCACTGATTTCCTTATTTGAACTGTAACTCAGTAAAGTCAGTGAAATTGTTGCATGTTGCATTTTTATTTTTGTTCAGTATAATTTTTTTTGAAATCCCTAAAAACATAACTCAATTTTGACATTATGGGGTATTGTGTGTAGGCCAGCCATTTTAAATTCAGACTGTGGGAAAAAGTCAAGGGGTATGAGAACTTTCTGAATGCACTGAATACATCCGTGTATTGGTATCATTTTAACTTGGAATTGTATTGCTCTACATGTAAACAACAGATTCCCATAAGGCCAGTAGTGCTGTATGGTGACGCATGCCACATGATACACTTGCCAAATGGATTTACATAGCTGATATACTGAGAGAGAGACAATCAAATAAAACAGATCTTACAAATAGACAAAAAGGAAATGTTCATTTGAGAATACAACACAGACAGAACCCCGTACTCTCTTAATTGCAGGAGTGGGATTAATCCATATTGAGACTAGCTCATTTTTGATTAACAGTTTAACAATTAAAACACGTTTAAACATTTCCCTGCCAAAGAATCAACACTACATCACTTCAAAATATGCAAATAAGCTAACTCTTATATAAAGATGAAGCATTTTAGTCTAAACAACAACCGATAATTGAGGAGTAACAAGTAGGTTATCATTACTAAAGCATCATTTTAGATGAACAAACAAAACTCCATACCAGTGGTGGCCAACCTTGCTCCACCCATCCCTGATCAACTGGGTGAGCAGACTTCTATTCCAGCCCAGCAATAGCACACTTGATTATCAACTCATTAGGTTTGATAAGTTGAACCAGGTGTGTTATTGCTGGGCTGAAACAGAACCCTGCACACCCAGCAGACTTCCACCAGCAGGGTTGGCCTACTCCAAATGTAATTGGTTTATACAAAAAGACAGTTCATGTATACAACATTTGGTAACATTGGTAGACCTACACATATTACCCATGGCATATAGGTTATATATATCGTCTCTTGGGACATTCATTGGGACCTCTCGCTTAATCTGCAAACAGGCTTTCACAGGATTCCATGTGCGAGGACCGGAAACATCACAAAGAAGTAGGCCTCATTATACTTAAATTAGACAGCATTGAATATTATGTTGCTATTATCTCTCTGTCCTCAAAGGTATCCCCTCTAGGGACTGGAACTGAAGGATCCTTTCATAATGTCCTCCTACAAAATGACCGGCCCTGTCCAGCAGCCTGAACTCTCTCTTTTACTGACAGCTGGAGCTGGCCGTTAACTACAAATGCATTTGGAGACTGTGTATTTAATTTACAATATCTAGCTAGCTAATAGGAAGTAAGCTAGCTGATGACAGTGTGTAAAGCTAGCCAGCGGCTCAGTTGAGTTAACCGACAAAGTAGCCTACTCTAGCCAGCTAGCTAAATGTAGTTACTTACTTGAAAATGTTCTAACACCACCACTGTTTTTTGGGTCCTTATAAATCAAAATAACGGGCAATCTTTCAGATTTTGGGGTCGGTAGCAATGCACAGCCAGCAGTCAGGAGGACGCGTGGAGATGAGGCAAAAAGTGTGTATGTCATCAGAGCGGTTTAGCACGTGTTGTGACCTTTTGACTTTACCTGTGTAATTCATTTTCAATATGTATATATAAATCGCAGACTGTCAGCCACACTTGATAACTTGAAAGCTAGGATGTGGATCTAGCACACACAACAACTCTCTCTACTATATGTGTCCTACATGGATGGGGAAACAGTGACGCCCATAACAGACAGACATCCCTTCTACGGGCGTGTGGGGGGAGGGTTCTTGAAATGTAGTGGACCATTCAACATGTTTTTGCAATACATAATTCTCCAGACCTCCAATGCGAGGCATGACAACAACGTGATTTTGGAGGTATGGCAACACGAGACTATCTGATACTAGATATTTGCTACTGTAGGAACAGAATACATGTTGAAACTGAATGACATTTCAGCCATAGACTGTATGCTCAACTCAGAGCGATCAATAAACCCAGGGCCAAGTGGTTCCATGTCAAAGTATAACATGGCTGTCATTCGCTGCCTGCATCAGGTTTACAAAACCCTCTCCCACTACCTCCATGCTTCCCTTGGTTTTTTGAGTCACAGAGCGCTTCTGTGTGAGCTGATGCTGCAGTCCTTTTTTTCTTTCTAAATAGAGATCTATAGAATACCAATGTGGTGTCACACTTTGACTGCAGATAATATTTATCCTTCTATCAAGTATAAAACATTGGGCAAGCCAAAAGGTCAGCGAGAAAGAGATAAGATATAAGAACTATTACTAAACTAAATGTATTATTTGTACATTTCTTATATCTGCTGAATTCCGACAGAGTGCAAAGGAGCGAAGATTTGTCCCTTAGAAAAGGGATTCTGGAATTTGTAATCAGAAAGCACAGCATTGATTTTCACTGCTACGCAGACGATACACAACTTTCCATTTCTGTGTACATTTTTAGTTCCACAGATAAAGTATTAGACTGTATTAGTTATTTAAATACTTGGATGGTTCAAAACTTCCTCCAGCTAAATCAAGACCAGACCGAGGTACTTATTATTGGAGCCGAAGCACAGAGAGAATCTGGCCGCACATTTTAGTTAACAGGCAATAAAGATTAAACACCGGGTAAAAAACCTAGTTGTCATTTTAGATTCTGAATTCAATTTCAAATCGCACACAAGGAATGTGACCAAAATAGCTTTTTACCACCTGAGGAACATTGCCAAGGTGCGGACGTTTCTCTCTCAGGCTGATACAGAGAAACTCATCCATGCTTTAATTACAAGCAGGCTTCACTACTGTAATGCTCTCCTGTCCGGTCTACCCAAGAAAGCCATTGGTCAACTGCAAAACATACAGAATGCTGCAGCACGGGTATTGACCAAGACCAGACAGAGAGCACACATTACACCAGTTTTACGGTCTCTGCACTGGCTGACTGAGTTTTAAAATACATGTGAAGATTCTACTATGGTTTTTAAACCAATCCACGATTGTGCACCCAAATACATATCAGACATGCTTTTGAGTTATGTACCCAGTAGATCCCTCAGGTCCTCTGTCGCTGGCCTTTTAACCATCCCAAAGCCTAGGACCAAGAGGCATGGAGAGGCAGCCTTTAGTTACTATGCCCGCTGCCTCTGGAATAGCCTGCCAGAGAACCTGAGGGGGAGCCCAAACTGTGGACATGTTCATACTGAACAAAAATATAAATGCAACATGCAACAATTGCAAAGATTTTACTGAGTTACGGTTCATATAAGGAAATCAGTCAATTGAAATAAATTAATGAGGCCCTAATCTATGGATTTCACATGACTGGGCAGGGGTGTAGCCATGGATGGGCCTTGGAGGGCATAGGCCCACCCACTTGGCAGCAAAGCCCACCCACTGGGGAGCCAGGCCCAGCCAATCAGAATTTGTTTTTCCCTAGAATGAGTTTTTACAGACCATGATCATGCTGTTTAATCAGCGTCTTGATATGCCACATCTTTTTGTATGTATGGACAATTTCTGGGATTTTTTAAATTTTGGCTCATGAAACATGGGACCAACACTTCACATGTTGCATTTGTATTTTTGTTCAGTGTAAAAGTGATCTTAAAACACACCTTTTTAGCTTTGTTGCCCCTTAAGTGTTGGTGCTTTTTTAGTGTACGTTTTTGTTGTTAATCTTTTGTTTTTTTATCTTCTTATGTTTTTTGAAATAAGTTCTGTTTTTATTTTCATATATATACAGTGGGGCAAAAAGGTATTTAGTCAGCCACCAATTGTGCAAGTTCTCCCACTTAAAAAGATGAGAGGCCTGTAATTTTCATCATAGGTACACTTCAACTATGACAGACAAAATTAGAAGAAAAAAAATCCAGAAAATCACATTGTAGGATTTTTTATGAATTTATTTGCAAATTATGGTGGAAAATAAGTATTTTGTCACCTACAAACAAGCAAGATTTCTTGCTCTCACAGACCTGTAACTTCTTCTTTAAGAGGCTCCTCTGTCCTCCACTCATTACCTGTATTAATGGCACCTGTTTGAACTTGTTATCAGTATAAAACACACCTGTCCACAACCTCAAACAGTCACACTCCAAACTCCACTATGGCCAAGACCAAAGAGCTGTCAAAGGACACCAGAAACAGAATTATAGACCTGCACCAGGCTGGGAAGACTGTATCTGCAATAGGTAAGCAGCTTGGTTTGAAGAAATCAACTGTGGGAGCAATTATTAGGAAATGGAAGATATACAAGACCACTGCTAATCTCCCTCGATCTGGGGTTCTACACAAGATCTCACCCCGTGGGGTCAAAATGATCACAAGAACGGTGAGCAAAAATCCCAGAACCACACGGGGGGACCTAGTGAATGACCTGTAGAGAGCTGGGACCAAAGTAACAAAGCCTACCATCAGTAACACACACGCCGCCAGGGACTCAAATCCTGCAGTGCCAGACGTGTCCCCCTGCTTAAGCCAGTACATGCCCAGGCCCATCTGAAGTTTGCTAGAGAGCATTTGGATGATCCAGAAGAAGATTAGGAGAATGTCATATGGTCAGATGAAACCAAAATATAACTTTCTGGTAAAAACTCAACTCGTCGTGTTTGGAGGACAAAGAATGCTGAGTTGCATCCAAAGAACACCATACCTACTGTGAAGCATGGGGGTTGAAACATCATGCTTTGGGGCTGTTTTTCTGCAAAGGGACCAGGACGACTGATCCGTGTAAAGGAAAGAATGAATGGGGCCATGTATCGTGAGATTTTGAGTGAAAACCTCCTTCCATCAGCAAGGGCATTGAAGATGAAACGTGGCTGGGTCTTTCAGCATGACAATGATCCCAAACACACAGCCCGAGCAACGAAGGAGTGGCTTCGTAAGAAGCATTTCAAGGTCCTGGAGTGGCCGAGCCAGTCTCCAGATCTCAACCCCATAGAAAATATTTGGAGGGAGTTGAAAGTCCGTGTTGCCCAGCAACAGCCCCTAAACATCACTGCTCTAGAGGAGATCTGCATGGAGGAATGGGCCAAAATACCAGCAACAGTGTGTGAAAACCTTGTGAAGACTTACAGAAAACGTTTGACCTCTGTCATTGCCAACAAAGGGTATATAACAAAGTATTGAGATAAACTTTTGTTATTGACCAAATACTTATTTTCCACCATAATTTGCAAATAAATTCATAAAACATCCTACAATGTGATTTGTGATTTTTTTCTAATTTTGTCTGTCATAGTTGAAGTGTACGTATGATGAAAATTACTGGCCTCATCTTTTTAAGTGGGAGAACTTGCACAATTGGTGGCTGATTTAAATACTTTTTTGCCCCAATGTATATATATATATATATATATATATTTTGTCTTCCTGTGTAACACATTGCGTTGCATTCATGTCTGAAATGAGGTATATAAATAGCTTGATTTGATTTGACCATTCCAAGAAAACGCATATGTCAAGAAGAAACCTGACCACGTGGTCAGAAAAAAAGGCCTCCTTGGCTTAGTCAACACTCTCAGGTGAATCTGGACTACCTTTTACCCCCAAAGCCAAGCGAAGTGTCAGAATCAATTACAGCGCTTCTCCCCAGAGCGGGGATGTAGGCCAGGGCCATAAATCAGTCTGCCAGACGTAAGTCTACCTCTAACACACACGTCATTTGCCAGCCAATCCAGGGAATGGGAATGCACTCATGTACTCTGATGCAAAGACATGGGGAATATGTAGGCCTGCTCTGCACCCATTCAAATCAACTCATTCTGTTTCCCCATCATTTCTGATGCACTGCTGACATTGCTCTACTGTAGGCAGAGCCGATCAAAACCTTTTTTGAGCTCCTGGCAACTCTTGAGTAGTATTATTTACCGTACCAGTCAAAATTTTGGATACACCTACTCATTCAAGGGTTTGTCTTTATTTTTACTGTTTTTTTACATTGTAGAATAATAGTGAAGACATCAAAACTATGAAATAACACATGGAATCATGTAGTAACCAAAAAAGTGTTAAACAGATTCTTCAAAGTAGCCACCCTTTGCCTTGATGACAGCTTTGCACACTCTTGGAATTCTCTCAACCAGCTTCACCTGGAATGCTTTTCCAACAGTCTTGAAGGAGATCCCACATATGCTGAGCACGTGTTGGCTGCTTTTCCTTCACTCTGCGGTCCAACTCATTCCAAACCATCTCAATTTGGTTGAGGACGGGTGATTGTGGAGACCAGGTCATCTGAAGCACTGCATCACTCTCCTTCTTGTTCAAATAGCACTTACATAGCCTGGAGGTGTGTTGGGTCATTGTCATGTTGAAAAAGAAATGACAGTCCCACTAAGCGCAAACCAGATGGGATGGTGTATTGCTGCAGAATGCTGTGGTAACCATGCTGGTTAAGTGTGTCTTGAATTCCAAATAAATTACAGTGTCACCAGCAAAGCACCTCCACATCATCACACCTCCTCCTCCATGCTTCACGGTGGGAACCACCTACTCTGCGTCTCACAAAGACACGACGGTTGGAACCCAAAATCTCAAATTTGACTCATAATGATTGATGATTTTTGCAACTGCACTTGAAGAAACTTTCAATATTCTTGACATTTTCCGGATTGACTGACCTTCATGTCTTCATGTAATAATAAAGAAAAACCCTGGCATGAGTAGGTGTCCAAACTTTTGACTGGTACTGTATGTTAGAAGAGTCCTGGGGGTTTTCAGGGATGTTGTTGTCACGCCCTGGTCTTAGTATTTTGTGTTTTCTTTATTTATTTGGTCAGGCCAGGGTGTGACATGGGTTTATTTTGTGGTGTGTTTTTGTATTGGGGTTTTTCGTAGGTTTTGGAATTGTGGCTTAGTGGGGTTTTCTAGCATAGTCTATGGCTGTCTGAATTGGTTCTCAATCCGAGGCAGGTGATTATAGTTGTCTCTGATTGGGAACCATATTTAGGCAGCCATATTCTTTGAGTGGTTCGTGGGTGATTGTTCCTGTCTCTGTGTTTTGTTATCACCAGATAGGCTGTATAGGTTTTCACGTTCCGTTTGTTTTTTTTTTTGTATTGTTAGTTTTTCATCATTATTAAACATGTATGAAAATTACCACGCTGCATTTTGGTCCGACTCTCCTTCGACGGAAGAAAACCGTAACAGTTGTATGCACAAACTGTTGATGTTCTAGAGGTTTCCTACCACAGCCAATCATTGGCACTTCTGCCGTATCCATTGGCTTTAAACAGTAGAACAGTCGTAGTATAGACTGGAGGAAACATCAATAGAATACATAATTATAAGGGTAATAAGATAGTTTACTTGTTTTCTATCACCCCACTTCAAGGAATTTGGAATTGTATTTTATTTTTAACCCCATTAACTGTTGCTGAAGCAGCAGTTACTCTTCCTGGGGTGCTTCTATTGTGGCTTCAAACGATGCAGTTTAGTTATATGTATGGACCTGTGCTCACACGGAACACCATGATTGTAGGGCATTGTCCTCACACCAAATGTTTATATCATGTAGTATTTACTGTTATTTAGCATCTTCTTTTAAAATACCCTGACTTCTGACAGCACCTTAAACCCATGTTCTCTCTGGCACTCGCCATCTTCTCCTTTAGATATGTGGTTGAGAAGAAACGAGCTCCCTGGAGAAACTTTCCTAGCTCAAACGCATAAATGGGTACGCGTCTAGCATTTATCTCATTCAATGAAAGGTGAATCCGATGTGCCTCAAGTCACTTTGAATTGAATACTAGATATGTGTCTAACGTCGGGTGTTGTTTTTGCAAACCTATTTCCTCAAGGTCATTCAGTGTTAGATTCTGGCTTTGTCTGCCTGCAGAAAATGAACCTGTATCACTTTTTTCCCCCCCAAGTAGTTTATTGTCGCATGGCAGGGTTGCTTTTAAAACCAAGAAAGGGAAATTGTTGTTGCTATACGCTGACTCCACAGACCAGGGTGGTATGTTTTGATACTTCAGTAAACCTCTAGTTTGATGGATATTTGTGTACCCTGTAGCGCTGATCCGAGTAACCAAATAATTATTTTCCAATGTGGTTGAACTCACAAAGTGTCACTGATTGGAATACATGTTGTCTCCAGTGCGTGAGACACCCGTCCAATAAAATGACTGCCCTTAAATCTTTCTCCCTCGTTTGTGTTAACTTTTTTGGCCCTTCCTCTTTGTAAATGTTCAGAAATGCATAACACAACGCCTGACATGGTGTTGGCCCAGTTTGAACCTTAAATGTGCCTCTTGTAGTTGCCCTCCAACTTTCTCCAATGTTCTTTATTTGTAACCATAATGAGTTTTGCAGTGACAGAGAAATAGCTTGTTCAGGTTAAATTGGCTCCAGCATGGCCTTTACTAGTGATGGGGGGGGGGATTATACATTTACATGTCGCAATATTATTTTGGACGATATCAATATTTTGTATTATTAGTTTTGCTGCTGTAGGTAGCGTTAGCTAGCGCTAGTCGGTTGTTCCTGCACCAAAACTTGGGTATTTTTAATCCTATAGCTTGTTCTTCTCCATGTTCTTTTAAAATAGTCAGCCAACATGTTTTCAACACTTTTGTATACACTACATGACCAAAAGTATGTGGACACCTGCTCGTGGACCATCTCATTCCAAAATCATGGGCATTAATACGGAGTTTGCTGCTAAAACAGCCTCCACTCTCCTGGGAAAGCTTCCCACTAGATGTTGGAACATTGCTGTGGGGACTTGCTTCCATTCAGCCACGAGCATTTGTGAGGTTGGGCACTGAGGTTTGGCAATTAGGCCTGCCTTGCAGTCTGCATTTCAATTCATCCAAAGGTGTTTGATGGGGTTGAGGTCAGGGCTCTGTGCAGGCCAGTCAAGTTCTTCCACACAGACGTCAACAAACCATTTGTGTATGGACCTCACTTTGTGCATGGGTGCATTGTCATGCTGAAACAGGAAAGAACCTTCCGCTAACTGTTGCCACAAAATTGGAAGCACAGAATTGTCTAGAATGACATTGTATGCTGTAGCTTTAAGATTTCCCTTCACTGGAACTAAGGGGCCTAGGCTGAACCATGAAAAACAGCCCCAGACCATTATTCCTCCTCCACTAAACTTTACAGTTGGCACTATGGCAGGTAGCGATCTCCTGGCATCTGCCAAACCCAGATTTGTCCGTCGTGATTCATCACTCCAGAGAACGCTTTTCCACTGTTCCAGAGTCCAATGGCAGAGAGCTTTTCAACACTCCAGCCGGCGTTTGGCATTGCCCATTTCATAAAGCTCCCGCAGTTTGTAACTTGGTAGTGAGTGTTGCAACCGAGGACACTCAGCAGTCCCGTTCTGTGAGCTTGTTTGACCAACCACTTTGCGGCTGAGCTGTTGTTGCTTCTAGAAGTTTCCACTTCACAATAACAGCACGTACAGTTGACTGGGGAAGCTCTAACAGGGCAGAAATTTGAAAGGTGGCATCCTATGATGCTGCCACGTTGAAAGTCACTGAGCTCTGCAGTAAGGCCATTCTACTGCCAATGTTAGTCTATGGATGTTGCATGGCGGTGTGCTCGATTTTATACAGCTGTCTGCAACAGGTGTGGCTGAAATAGCCAAATCCACTAAATTGAAGAGGTGTCCACATACTTTTGTATATATAGTGTACCTGACTGCTCAAAAATAATTTTCTCATGCTCTTGATTGTCTCTCTGGAGCAAACATATAGTGAGCAATGTGTTTGGAACATCAAACCGCAATAAAATTGCGGGTTTCGAATCTCAATACATATAGAATCATGAGAATCGCAATTCGGCCCTCCTTTCTTCAGCATTTGATTGTTTGCGTCTGTTGGGTCTATTCATTTTGATCACAATCGTTTCCATTTACTCAGTGTGCCTATCCTGAATATTCATATCTCACTTCTATTTCTCTCTCTTATTTCCAATTAAAACTGAAGCATATGACTTTTATTGCATTTATTGCCAACTGTCGTTTTTCTCTGTTTTTTTTCTTCCAGAGCGAATGGTATTTTCATCTGCCACATTTTCTGTGTTCTGCCACTCAAAAGCTTCACTTCTTTATTGTCTGTAAACATTAGACGTTTGACCATGAGGGCTTTCTTCTAGTTTGTATTTATCGCCTAATCAAAATGCTTGCGAATTATCTTGTAATAATATCTTGGTTATGTCAGAAGTGGGTTAGATCAATGAAGTGGGTTACACTTAGAGGCATTTCCCCTTCTTTTTATCTCATTGTGTGAGAGCTTGGAACACAGGAGCCCTGAATTGTGATTCTAGCCCTAGAATATATTACACAGCTGAGTCATAGGACTTTAATTTGCTCAGGACTTAATAATTCTCCTAGCTATTTATGGAGTTGTTTTTTTTTCAGAACAGAACACTGTAAACATTAGTTGGACCACATTCAGTTCAGATTATTTATCACAAACCTTGTCACTGAATGATGTGTCAGTTTGTCACGCTATTTTCTGTCCGTCTGAAAGTGAAGTTACGCTCTGGGCTGATGAAAGTGGAGTTTCACGAACTTCAAAGTCACTTGTCATCCTGTAATTCTATAGTTTAGTCTGATCAATAATAGCCATTTTGGTCAGTATAACATTTGACTATGATGTTGAGGCAGATCAGTCATTATCCTGGGACATCAGTTAACCTCACCTGTATCTGACCCTGTGTAGTCTTTCATGATTTATAGTGACAGTTGGCCTTGCTCTGTAATATGCTCCCTGACAGAGAGGTTGTCTGTTTGAGGGACAGTGTATATGGACTGTATTCTCTCTGAATATGTTCTCCTTCCTTTCAAGTGAGGTTACACACAGCCACATTATTACATTTTTATCACAATTTGGGGAAATTGAATTAACCTTCCTCAAGCTGTTGTAAAACCGGTATTTCTCTCCGAATACATTTAAGATTTGCATTCAATCCAATCCCCTGGTCTATAAAACAGGAAACGATTCCCGAGGGGGATCAAGAATGGTCCACCACCCAAAGGGCAACTCGACACAACTGTGTAACTCGATACCAGGAAGGTGTTCCTAATGTTTGGTATGCTCAGTGTATAGCCTCTTTCTGGGTAAGCAGCATAGATTCCTTTTAGCACCAGGATCTTGACACAACGCTTTCCTCTCAGCCTCTTTCCACTCGTCATCATGACGGCGGCGCCGTCGCCAACGAGAAAGTGGAACTCTGAGTCACCCAGCACCAAGGCAAAGCACAGCCTTGACTCCCACCTTCACTCCCTCAACTCTGACATCCGCCCCGCAGACACTTATTACTTGGCGGTCTAGGGCTTTTCAGGCTTCATTACACACTAGGCCTGTGTGAAGCTGTTTTTTGTTTGTTGCCGTTTGTAGATCAGACGGGAAGTGAGCTGTTGTGGGCTCAGATCTCTGTGGCCACGACTTCAGCGGTATTACTAATAAATTACCAGAGGTGAACGGGGATTGAAGGTAATGTGGAATTTTAACCGTTGGGCCTCTTCCAAACCATTGAGAGACTTCATTAGGTGTCCCCTCCTGCCTTTAGGGGATAGTTTATTTCATCATTACCTCCATTTATGTTTGGACCTTCTTATTTGTAGCACGGATCATCTCCATGTTCACTTTCCTGTAACATTTCATTATATGCAATTATGCAGATACCTTTGTCGTGTGTGCGCGTATGCATGTCAATGGCGGGCTGCCCATTCCATTGTGAATCAGTGTCAGTGCATCGTTATCTCTGTTTGGCTTGTAATTTTGTCGTCTGTGCTTGTAATCACGTAATTATACATTGGTAGGTTATGTTATGGTATTTATAGGCTTGACTGAATCATATATCACAACATAAAGCTGCAACATTCCTGGAACACCATGTCCTGTTTTCATAATGCAAATCGTCTCATATAAACGTGCCTCATTCAAAGCCGAGATATCCAATACAATCGACATGTGGGGATAATGTGCTATGAGTGATCCTCTGACAAATCTGCTTTAGTAGAGCAATGTCATCCGTCATTACAGCAAATATCAGTTAAAACAGACGATTGTAGTATTTCAAAGAGATGCCTTACTGTACTGAACAAAATTTTAAACGCAACATGTAAAGTGTGGGTCCCATGTTTCATAAACTGAAGAAAAAAAATCCTGAAATTTTCCATAGGACCAAAAAGCTTATTTCTCTCAAATTGTGTGCACAAATGTGTTTACATCCCTGTTAGTGAGCATTTCTCCTTTGCCAAGGTAGTCCATCCACCTGACAGGTGTGGCATATCAAAAATCTTATTAAACAGCATGATCATTACACAGGTACACCTTGTGCTGGGGCCACACTAAAACATGCAGTTTTGTCACACAACACAATGCCACAGATGTCTCAAGTTTTGAGGGAGTGTGCAATTGGCATGCTGACTGCAGTAATGTCCACCAGAGCTGTTGCAAGATAATTGAATGTTCAACAAGGGCACAGGGGTGCTTTTGTTGGGAAATATCATTTTGTTGGGGAAAAACTCATTGTGATCGGTTGGGCCTTGCTCCCCGGTGGGTGGCCTGGCTGCCAAGTGGGTGGGCCTGGCTGCCATGTGGGTGGGCCTATGCTCTTCAATGCCCACTCATGGCTGCACCCCTGCCCAGTCATGTGAAATACATAGATCAGGGCCCAAATAATTTATTTAAATTGACTGATTTCCTTATATGAACTGTAACTCAGTAAAATATTTGAAATTGTTGCATGTTGCATTTATATTTTTGTTTAGTATAAACGTGATATTGTATAGATTAGAAAGATCTGGAGAGGGCTACTGTATGTGTTGTAATTAGAGAGGCTACTGTATGTGTTGTAATTAGAGGCTACTGTATGTGTTGTAATTAGAGGCCTACTGTATGTGTTGTAATTATATCCTTACTGTATGTTTTGTAATTAGAGGCCTGCTGTATGTGTTGTAATTAGAGCCTTACTGTATGTTTTGTAATTAGAGGCCTGCTGTATGTGTTGGAATTAGAGGCCTACTGTGCATGTGTTGTAATTAGAGACCTACTGTGTTTGTGTTTTAATAAGAGGCTACTGTATGTGTTGTAATTAGAGGACTACTGTATGTGTTGTAATTAGAGGCCTACTGTATGTGTGGTAATTAGAGTCCTACTGTATGTGTTATAATTAGAGAGGTTACTGTATGTGTTATATTGAGAGGCTACCGAATGTGTTATATTGAGAGGCTACCGTATGTGTTATAAATCAAATCAAATCAAATCAAATCAAATTTTATTTGTCACATACACATGGTTAGCAGATGTTAATGCGAGTGTAGCGAAATGCTTGTGCTTCTAGTTCCGACAATGCAGTAATAACGAGCAAGTAATCTAACTAACAATTCCAAAAAAAACTACTGTCATACACAGTGTAAGGGGATAAAGAATATGTACATAAGGATATATGAATGAGTGATGGTACAGAGCAGCATAGGCAAGATACAGTAGATGATATCGAGTACAGTATATACATATGAGATAAGTATGTAAACCAAGTGGCATAGTTAAAGTGGCTAGTGATACATGTATTACATAAGGATGCAGTCGATGATATAGAGTACAGTATCAACGTATGCATATGAGATGAACAATGTAGGGTAAGTAACATTATATAAGGTAGCATTGTTTAAAGTGGCTAGTGATATATTTACATCATTTCCCATCAATTCCCATGATTAAAGTGGCTGGAGTAGAGTCAGTGTCATTGACAGTGTGTTGGCAGTAGCCACTCAATGTTAGTGGTGGCTGTTTAACAGTCTGATGGCCTTGAGATAGAAGCTGTTTTTCAGTCTCTCGGTCCCAGCTTTGATGCACCTGTACTGACCTCGCCTTCTGGATGGCAGCGGGGTGAACAGGCAGTGGCTCGGGTGGTTGATGTCCTTGATGATCTTTATGGCCTTCCTGTAGCATCGGGTGGTGTAGGTGTCCTGGAGGGCAGGTAGTTTGCCCCGGTGATGCGTTGTGCAGACCTCACTACCCTCTGGAGAGCCTTACGGTTGAGGGCGGTGCAGTTGCCATACCAGGCGGTGATACAGCCCGCCAGGATGCTCTCGATTGTGCATCTGTAGAAGTTTGTGAGTGCTTTTGGTGACAAGCCGAATTTCTTCAGCCTCCTGAGGTTGAAGAGGCGCTGCTGCGCCTTCCTCACGATGCTGTCTGTGTGAGTGGACCAATTCAGTTTGTCTGTGATGTGTATGCCGAGGAACTTAAAACTTGCTACCCTCTCCACTACTGTTCCATCGATGTGGATGGGGGTGTTCCCTCTGCTGTTTCCTGAAGTCCACAATCATCTCCTTAGTTTTGTTGACGTTGAGTGTGAGGTTATTTTCCTGACACCACACTCCGAGGGCCCTCACCTCCTCCCTGTAGGCCGTCTCGTCGTTGTTGGTGATCAAGCCTACCACTGTTGTGTCGTCCGCAAACTTGATGATTGAGTTGGAGGCGTGCATGGCCACGCAGTCGTGGGTGAACAGGGAGTACAGGAGAGGGCTCAGAACGCACCCTTGTGGGGCCCCAGTGTTGAGGATCAGCGGGGAGGAGATGTTGTTGCCTACCCTCACCACCTGGGGGCGGCCCGTCAGGAAGTCCAGTACCCAGTTGCACAGGGCGGGGTCGAGACCCAGGGTCTCGAGCTTGATGACGAGCTTGGAGGGTACTATGGTGTTGAATGCCGAGCTGTAGTCGATGAACAGCATTCTCACATAGGTATTCCTCTTGTCCAGATGGGTTAGGGCAGTGTGCAGTGTGGTTGAGATTGCATCGTCTGTGGACCTATTTGGGCGGTAAGCAAATTGGAGTGGGTCAAGGGTGTCAGGTAGGGTGGAGGTGATATGGTCCTTGACTAGTCTCTCAAAGCACTTCATGATGACGGATGTGAGTGCTACGGGGCGGTAGTCGTTTAGCTCAGTTACCTTAGCTTTCTTGGGAACAGGAACAATGGTGGCCCTCTTGAAGCATGTGGGAACAGCAGACTGGTATAGGGATTGATTGAATATGTCCGTAAACACACCGGCCAGCTGGTCTGCGCATGCTCTGAGGGCGCGGCTGGGGATGCCGTCTGGGCCTGCAGCCTTGCGAGGGTTAACACGTTTAAATGTCTTACTCACTTCGGCTGCAGTGAAGGAGAGACCGCATGTTTCCGTTGCAGGCCATGTCAGTGGCACTGTATTGTCCTCAAAGCGGGCAAAAAAGTTATTTAGTCTGCCTGGGAGCAAGACATCCTGGTCCGTGACTGGGCTGGGTTTCTTCCTGTAGTCCGTGATTGACTGTAGACCCTGCCACATACCTCTTGTGTCTGAGCCGTTGAATTGAGATTCTACTTTGTCTCTGTACTGGCGCTTAGCTTGTTTGATAGCCTTGCGGAGGGAATAGCTGCACTGTTTGTATTCAGTCATGTTACCAGACACCTTGCCCTGATTAAAAGCAGTGGTTCGTGCCTTCAGTTTCACACGAATGCTGCCATCAATCCACGGTTTCTGGTTAGGGAATGTTTTAATCGTTGCTATGGGAACGACATCTTCAACGCACGTTCTAATGAACTCGCACACCGTATCAGCGTATTCGTCAATGTTGTTGTCTGACGCAATACGAAACATCTCCCAGTCCACGTGATGGAAGCAGTCTTGGAGTGTGGAGTCAGCTTGGTCGGACCAGCGTTGGACAGACCTCAGCGTGGGAGCTTCTTGTTTTAGTTTCTGTCTGTAGGCAGGGATCAACAAAATGGAGTCGTGGTCAGCTTTTCCGAAAGGGGGCGGGGCAGGGCCTTATATGAGTCGCGGAAGTTAGAGTAACAATGATCCAGGGTCTTTCCACCCCTGGTTGTTCAATCGATATGCTGATAAAATTTAGAGAGTCTTGTTTTCAGATTAGCCTTGTTAAAATCCCCAGCTACAATGAATGCAGCCTCCGGATAAATCGTTTCCAGTTTGCAGAGAGTTAAATAAAGTTCGTTCAGAGCCATCGATGTGTCTGCTTGGGGGGGGATATATACGGCTGTGATTATAATCGAAGAGAATTCTCTTGGTAGATAATGCGGTCTACATTTGATTGTGAGGAATTCTAAATCAGGTGAACAGAAGGATTTGAGTTCCTGTATGTTTCTTTCATACAGAAGTGTAGCCTTAGAGAGGCTACTGCATGTGTTGTAATTAGAGAGTTTACTGTATGTGTTGTAATTAGAGAGTTTACTGTATGTGTTGTAATTAGAGGCTACTGTATGTGTTGTAATTAGAGGCTACTGTATGTGTTGTAATTAGATAGGCTACTGTATGTGTTGTAATTAGGGAGGCTACTGTATTTGTTGTAATTAGAGAGGTTAATTAGAGAGGTAACTGTATGTGTTGTAATTAGAGAGGCTGCTGTATGTGTTGTAATTAGAGAGGTTACTGTATGTGTTGTAATTAGAGAGGCTACTGTATGTGTTGTAATTAGAAGTTACTGTATGTGTTGTAATTAGAGAGGCTACTGAATGTGTTGTAATTAGAGAGGCTACTCAGTGTTATAATTAGAGAGGCTACTATATGTGTTATAATTAGAGAGGCTACTGAATGTGTTGTAATTTGAGAGGCTACTCAGTGTTATAATTAGAGACGTTACTGTATGTGTTGTAATTAGAGGTTACTGTATGTGTTGTAATTAGAGTCCTACTGTATGTGTTATAATTAGAGAGGTTACTGTATGTGTTATATTGAGAGGCTACCGAATGTGTTATATTGAGAGGCTACCGTATGTGTTGTAATTAGAGAGGCTGCTGTATGTGTTGTAATTAGAGTCCTACTGTATGTGTTGTAATTAGAGGCTACTCTATGTGTTGTAATTAGGGAGGCTACTGTATTTGTTGTAATTAGAGGTTACTGTATGTGTTGTAATTAGAGAGGCTGCTGTATGTGTTGTAATTAGAGAGGTTACTGTATTTGTTGTAATTAGAGAGGCTGCTGTATGTGTTGTAATTAGAGAGGCTGCTGTATGTGTTGTAATTAGAGAGGCTACTGTATGTTGTAATTAGAGAGGCTACTGTATGTTGTAATTAGAGAGATTACTGTATGTGTTGTAATTAGAGAGGTCTACTGTGCATGTGTTATACTTAGAGAGGCTACTGTATGTGTTGTAATTAGGGAGGCTACTGAATGTGTTGCAATTAGGGAGGCTACTGTGCATGTGTTATACTTAGAGAGTCTACTGTATGTGTTGTAATTAGAGAGGTTACTGTATGTGTTGTAATTAGAGTCCTACTGTATGTGTTATAATTAGAGAGGTTACTGTATGTGTTATATTGAGAGGCTACCGAATGTGTTATATTGAGAGGCTACCGTATGTGTTATAATTAGAGAGGCTACTGCATGTGTTGTAATTAGAGAGTTTACTGTATGTGTTGTAATTAGAGTCCTACTGTATGTGTTGTAATTAGAGGCTACTGTATGTGTTGTAATTAGAGAGGCTACTGTATGTTGTAATTAGAGAGGCTACTGTATGTGTTGTAATTAGGGAGGCTACTGTATGTGTTGTAATTAGGGAGGCTACTGTATTTGTTGTAATTAGAGGTTACTGTATGTGTGGTAATTAGAGAGACTACTGTATGTGTTGTAATTAGAGGCTACTCTGTGTTATAATAAGAGAGGCTACTGTATGTATTGTAATTAGAGAGTCTACTGTATGTGTTGTAATTAGAGAGGTTACTGTATGTGTTATAATTAGAGAGGCTACTGTATGTGTTGTAATTAGAGAGGCTACTCTGTGTTGTAATTAGAGATACTACTGTATGTGTGGTAATTAGAGAGGCTACTGTATGTGTTATATTTAGAGAGGCTGCTGTATGCGTTATAATCAGAGAGGACACTATGTGTTGTAATTAGAGAGGCTACTGTGTGTTATAATTAGAGAAGCTACTGTATGTGTTATAATTAGAGAGGCTACTGTATGTGTTATAATGAGAGGCCTACTCTATGTGTTATAATTAGAGGCTACTGTATGTGTTGTAATGAGAGGCCTACTGTATGTGTTGTAATTAGAGGCTACTGTATGTGTTGTAATTAGAGAGGCTACTGTATGTGTTGTAATTAGAGAGGCTACTGTATGTGTTATAGTTAGAGAGGTTAATGTATGTGTTGTTATTAAAAAGGCTAATAAATGTGTTGTAATTCGAGAGGCTACTGTATGTGTTTTAATTAGAGAGGCTACTGAATGTGTTATAATTACAGAGGCTACTGTATGTGTTATAGTTAGAGAGGTTAATGTATGTGTTGTTATTAAAAAGGCTAATAAATGTGTTGTAATTAGAGTGGCTACTGTATGTGTTGTAATTAGAGAGGCTACTCTGTGTTGTAATTAGAGATACTACTGTATGTGTTATAATTAGAGAAGCTACTGTATGTTTTGTAATTAGAGGCTACTGTATTTGTTTCAATTAGAGGCTATGGTATGTTGTAATTAGAGGCTTCTGTATGTGTTGTAATTAGACTACTGTATGTGTTGTAATTAGAGGCTACTGTATGTGTTGTAAGTAGTGAGACTACTTTGTGTTGTAATTAGAGGCTGCTGTATGTGTTGTAATTAGAGGCTACTGTATGTGTTGTAATTAGAGAGGCCTACTTAATGTGTTGTAGTTAGAGGTTACTGTATGTGTTGTAATTAGAGAGGTTACTGTATGTGTTGTAATTAGAGAGGCTACTGTATGTGTTGTAATTAGAGATGCTACTGTATGTGTTGTAATTATAGAGGCTACTGTATGTTTTGTAATTAGAGAGGCTACTGTATGTGTTGTAATTAGAGTGGCTACTGTATGTGTTGTAATTAGTGAGACTACTTTGTGTCGTAATTAAAGGCTACTGTATGTGTTGTAATTAGAGAGGCTACTGTATGTGTTATATTTAGAGAGGCTGCTGTATGCGTTATAATTAGAGAGGACACTGTATGTGTTGTAATTAGAGAGGCTACTGAATATGTTATAATTAGAGAGGCTACTCTGTGTTATAATTAGAGACTACTGTATGTGTTATAATTAAAGAGGCTACTCTGTGTTATAATTAGAGGCTACTGTATGTGTTATATTTAGAGAGGCTACTGTATGTGTTATAATTAGAGAGGCTACTGTATGTGTTGTAATGAGAGGCCTACTCTATGTGTTGTAATTAGAGGCTTCTGTATGTGTTGTAATGAGAGGCCTACTGTATGTGTTGTTATGAGAGGCCTACTGTATGTGTTGTAATTAGAGAGTCTACTGTATGTGTTGTGTATATGCTGTAATTAGAGAGGCTACTGTATGTGTTGTAATTAGAGAGGCTACTGAATGTGTTATAATTAGAGAGACTACTCTGTGTTATAATTAGAGAGGCTACTCAGTGTTATAATTAGAGACGTTACTGTATGTGTTGTAATTAGAGTCCTACTGTATGTGTTATAATTAGAGAGGTTACTGTATGTGTTATATTGAGAGGCTACCGAATGTGTTATATTGAGAGGCTACCGTATGTGTTGTAATTAGAGAGGCTGCTGTATGTGTTGTAATTAGAGTCCTACTGTATGTGTTGTAATTAGAGGCTACTCTATGTGTTGTAATTAGGGAGGCTACTGTATTTGTTGTAATTAGAGGTTACTGTATGTGTTGTAATTAGAGAGGCTGCTGTATGTGTTGTAATTAGAGAGGTTACTGTATTTGTTGTAATTAGAGAGGCTGCTGTATGTGTCGTAATTAGAGAGGCTGCTGTATGTTGTAATTAGAGAGGCTACTGTATGTTGTAATTAGAGAGGCTACTGTATGTTGTAATTAGAGAGATTACTGTATGTGTTGTAATTAGAGAGGTCTACTGTGCATGTGTTATACTTAGAGAGGCTACTGTATGTGTTGTAATTAGGGAGGCTACTGAATGTGTTGCAATTAGGGAGGCTACTGTGCATGTGTTATACTTAGAGAGTCTACTGTATGTGTTGTAATTAGAGAGGTTACTGTATGTGTTGTAATTAGAGTCCTACTGTATGTGTTATAATTAGAGAGGTTACTGTATGTGTTATATTGAGAGGCTACCGAATGTGTTATATTGAGAGGCTACCGTATGTGTTATAATTAGAGAGGCTACTGCATGTGTTGTAATTAGAGAGTTTACTGTATGTGTTGTAATTAGAGTCCTACTGTATGTGTTGTAATTAGAGGCTACTGTATGTGTTGTAATTAGAGAGGCTACTGTATGTTGTAATTAGAGAGGCTACTGTATGTGTTGTAATTAGGGAGGCTACTGTATGTGTTGTAATTAGGGAGGCTACTGTATTTGTTGTAATTAGAGGTTACTGTATGTGTGGTAATTAGAGAGACTACTGTATGTGTTGTAATTAGAGAGGTCTACTGTGCATGTGTTATACTTAGAGAGGCTACTGTATGTGTTGTAATTAGGGAGGCTACTGAATGTGTTGCAATTAGGGAGGCTACTGTGCATGTGTTATACTTAGAGAGTCTACTGTATGTGTTATAATTAGAGACCCTACTGTATGTGTTATAATTAGAGAGGCTACTGTATGTGTTGTAATTAGAGAGGCTACTGAATGTGTTGCAATTAGGGAGGCTACTGTATGTGTTATATTTAGAGGCTACTCTGTGTTATAATTAGAGGCTACTGTATCTTGTAATTAGAGAGGCTACTGTATGTTGTAATTAGAGAGGCTACCGCATGTGTTGTAATTAGAGAGGCTACTGTATGTGTTATATTTAGAGGCTGCTCTGTGTTGTAATTCGAGAGTCCTACTGTATGTGTTGTAATCAGAGGCCTACTGTATGTGTGGTAATTAGAGAGACTACTGTATGTGTTGTAATTAGAGGCTACTCTGTGTTATAATAAGAGAGGCTACTGTATGTATTGTAATTAGAGAGTCTACTGTATGTGTTGTAATTAGAGAGGTTACTGTATGTGTTATAATTAGAGAGGCTACTGTATGTGTTGTAATTAGAGAGGCTACTCTGTGTTGTAATTAGAGATACTACTGTATGTGTGGTAATTAGAGAGGCTACTGTATGTGTTATATTTAGAGAGGCTGCTGTATGCGTTATAATCAGAGAGGACACTATGTGTTGTAATTAGAGAGGCTACTGTGTGTTATAATTAGAGAAGCTACTGTATGTGTTATAATTAGAGAGGCTACTGTATGTGTTATAATGAGAGGCCTACTCTATGTGTTATAATTAGAGGCTACTGTATGTGTTGTAATGAGAGGCCTACTGTATGTGTTGTAATTAGAGGCTACTGTATGTGTTGTAATTAGAGAGGCTACTGTATGTGTTGTAATTAGAGAGGCTACTGTATGTGTTATAGTTAGAGAGGTTAATGTATGTGTTGTTATTAAAAAGGCTAATAAATGTGTTGTAATTCGAGAGGCTACTGTATGTGTTTTAATTAGAGAGGTCTACTGTGCATGTGTTATACTTAGAGAGGCTACTGTATGTGTTGTAATTAGGGAGGCTACTGAATGTGTTGCAATTAGGGAGGCTACTGTGCATGTGTTATACTTAGAGAGTCTACTGTATGTGTTATAATTAGAGACCCTACTGTATGTGTTATAATTAGAGAGGCTACTGTATGTGTTGTAATTAGAGAGGCTACTGAATGTGTTGCAATTAGGGAGGCTACTGTATGTGTTATATTTAGAGGCTACTCTGTGTTATAATTAGAGGCTACTGTATCTTGTAATTAGAGAGGCTACTGTATGTTGTAATTAGAGAGGCTACCGCATGTGTTGTAATTAGAGAGGCTACTGTATGTGTTATATTTAGAGGCTGCTCTGTGTTGTAATTCGAGAGTCCTACTGTATGTGTTGTAATCAGAGGCCTACTGTATGTGTGGTAATTAGAGAGACTACTGTATGTGTTGTAATTAGAGGCTACTCTGTGTTATAATAAGAGAGGCTACTGTATGTATTGTAATTAGAGAGTCTACTGTATGTGTTGTAATTAGAGAGGTTACTGTATGTGTTATAATTAGAGAGGCTACTGTATGTGTTGTAATTAGAGAGGCTACTCTGTGTTGTAATTAGAGATACTACTGTATGTGTGGTAATTAGAGAGGCTGCTGTATGTGTTGTAATTAGAGAGTCTACTGTATGTGTTGTAATTAGAGGTTACTGTATGTGTTATATTTAGAGAGACTACTCTGTGTTATAATTAGAGAGGCTACTCTGTGTTATAATTAGAGAGGCTACTGTATGTGTTGTAATGAGAGGCCTACTCTATGTGTTGTAATTAGAGGCTTCTGTATGTGTTGTAATGAGAGGCCTACTGTATGTGTTGTTATGAGAGGCCTACTGTATGTGTTGTAATTAGAGAGTCTACTGTATGTGTTGTGTATATGCTGTAATTAGAGAGGCTACTGTATGTGTTGTAATTAGAGAGGCTACTGTATGTGTTATAGTTAGAGAGGTTAATGTATGTGTTGTTATTAAAAAGGCTAATAAATGTGTTGTAATTCGAGAGGCTACTGTATGTGTTTTAATTAGAGAGGCTACTGAATGTGTTATAATTACAGAGGCTACTGTATGTGTTATAGTTAGAGAGGTTAATGTATGTGTTGTTATTAAAAAGGCTAATAAATGTGTTGTAATTAGAGTGGCTACTGTATGTGTTGTAATTAGAGAGGCTACTCTGTGTTGTAATTAGAGATACTACTGTATGTGTTATAATTAGAGAAGCTACTGTATGTTTTGTAATTAGAGGCTACTGTATTTGTTTCAATTAGAGGCTATGGTATGTGTTGTAATTAGAGGCTTCTGTATGTGTTGTAATTAGACTACTGTATGTGTTGTAATTACAGAGGCTACTGTATGTGTTGTAATTAGAGGCTACTGTATGTGTTGTAAGTAGTGAGACTACTTTGTGTTGTAATTAGAGGCTGCTGTATGTGTTGTAATTAGAGGCTACTGTATGTGTTGTAATTAGAGAGGCCTACTTAATGTGTTGTAGTTAGAGGTTACTGTATGTGTTGTAATTATAGAGGCTACTGTATGTTTTGTAATTAGAGAGGCTACTGTATGTGTTGTAATTAGAGTGGCTACTGTATGTGTTGTAATTAGTGAGACTACTTTGTGTCGTAATTAAAGGCTACTGTATGTGTTGTAATTAGAGAGGCTACTGTATGTATTGTAATTAGAGAGTCTACTGTATGTGTTGTAATTAGAGAGGTTACTGTATGTGTTGTAATTAGAGAGGCTACTGTATGTGTTATATTTAGAGAGGCTGCTGTATGCGTTATAATTAGAGAGGACACTGTATGTGTTGTAATTAGAGAGGCTACTGAATATGTTATAATTAGAGAGGCTACTCTGTGTTATAATTAGAGACTACTGTATGTGTTATAATTAGAGAGGCTACTCTGTGTTATAATTAGAGGCTACTGTATGTGTTATATTTAGAGAGGCTACTGTGTGTTATAATTAGAGAAGCTACTGTATGTGTTATAGTGAGAGGCCTACTCTATGTGTTATAATTAGAGGCTACTGTATGTGTTGTAATGAGAGGCCTACTGTATGTGTTGTAATGAGAGGCCTACTGTATGTGTTGTAATTAGAGGCTACTGTATGTGTTGTAATTAGAGAGGCTACTGTATGTGTTGTAATTAGAGAGGCTACTGAATGTGTTGTAATTATAAAGATTTCTCTGTGTTATAATTAGAGAGGCTACTCTGTGTTATAATTAGAGAAGCTACTGTATGTGTTATAATTAGAGAGGCTACTGTATGTGTTGTAATTAGAGAGGCTGCTGTATGTGTTATAATTAGAGAGGCTACTGTATGTGTTATAATTAGAGAGGTTACTGTATGTGTTGTAATTAGAGATACTACTGTATGTGTTATAATTTTAGAGAGGCTACTGTATGTGTTGTAATTAGAGAGGCTACTGTATGTGTGTAATTAGCGAGGCTACTGTATGTGTTGTAATTACAGAGGCTACTGTATGTGTTGTAATGATAGGCCTACTGTATGTAGGTTTTCGAATCCAAGATGGCGTAGCAGTCGGACGTCTTGTCGTGTCGTCCCTTGTATATATCGTATATGTTGTTTTTTTTAACATATTTTTCTTTGCATATCTTTTAAAACATTTTGCTAAACCTCAACTTCTAAATACTCTCCTGCAACCCGCCTCACCCAATGTAGCTATTTTTTCTGAAGTACTTATATTTACTTCGGATCCGGATCCCCTCAACTGAAGCTAGCCAGCTAACTACCAGGTATCAGTCAGCAAACAATTGCTAGCGGTCTTCAGCTAACCGGTCATCAGCTAACCTTTAGCTCGGAAAGCTCTCGCCAGTTCGAACAACGCGACTCTAACCAGAGCATAACGGACCTATATTTTTTATCCCAGGATTCCCACCGGATTCCCACCGTAAATGGAATATTTTCAGCTGGATCTTCACAACTAGCTAACTAGCTAACCGCAACACCGGATGATTACTCCTGGCTAGCGTTTCCACCCACTTAGCTTGAAGCTAGCCCGGCCAGAGCTCCTGTGCTACCACCGAAGCATACTCCTGGGCTACAATATCCGGACCCACGACCGGTCTATCGATGTCACCGCATGAAGAGGCATAAACAGACTCACCTCATCGCGACGCCCCCCAAAGGCTAACTTTCTAGCCCTTGCTATCTCCTTGCTTGCTAATTCGGCCTGCTAACTGCTAGCTTGTTTAGCCCCGGTCCGCTAACTGCTACCTTGTTTAGCCCCGGTCCGCTAACTGCTACCTTGTCTAGCCCCGGCCTACTAACTGTTAGCTTGTTAGCACAGGCCTGCTAACCGTCTGAATCGCCGCGTCCCAAACACTCACTGGACCCATATTTACTTTCAATCTCTTTTCGATTTTTTTATTTGTTTATACCTTCCGGTAACCTGCCTCACCCAATGTGATACGGAATCGCTATTATTTAAAATTTTTAGAACACACCCAAGAACCTCCAGAAGCTAACCAGCTAACTAGCTACAAGCTATTTAGTCATTGTTAGCCACTGCTAGCGGCTTTTACCTTACCTTCTGCACAGCCAGCCAGTTTTTTTAACCTGGATAATACTCGCCAGTCCAGCTTTCCTGCCCCATCCATCGCTGCCCCCTGGACACTGATCACTTGGCTACATAGCTGATGCATGCTGGACTGTCCATTAATCACGGTACTCCATTCTGCTTGTTTATGTTTTATCTGTCGGCCCCAGCCGCACTCAGGCTCTGTGTGTAGTTAATCCGACCCTCCCTGCCTAGTCAACGCCATTTTACCTGCTGTTGTTGTGCTAGCTGATTAGCTGCTGTTGTCTCACCTACTGTTTTAGCTACTGTTTTAGCTAGCTCCAATTCAACACCTGTGATTACTGTATGCCTCGCTGTATGTCTCTCTCAAATGTCAATATGCCTTGTATACTGTTGTTCAGGTTAGTTATCATTGTTTTAGTTTACAATGGAGCCCCTAGTTCCACTCTTCATACCCCTGATACCTCCTTTATCCCACCTCCCACACATGCGGTGACCTCACCCATTACAACCAGCATGTCCAGAGATACAACCTCTCTCATCATCACCCAGTGCCTGGGCTTACCTCCGCTGTACCCACACCCCACCATACCCCTGTCTGCGCATTATGCCCTGAATATATTCTACCATGTCCAGAAATCTGCTCCTTTCATTCTCTGTCCCCAACGCTCTAGGCGACCAGTTTTGATAGCCTTTAGCCGCACCCTCATTCTACTCCTCCTCTGTTCCGCGGGTGATGTGGAGGTAAACCCAGGCCTTGCATGTCCCCAGGCACCCTCATTTGTTGACTTCTGTGATCGAAAAAGCCTTGGTTTCATGCATGTCAACATCAGAAGCCTCCTCCCTAAGTTTGTTTTACTCACTGCTTTAGCACACTCTGCTAACCCTGATGTCCTTGCCGTGTCTGAATCCTGGCTCAGGAAGGCCACCAAAAATTCTGAGATTTCCATACCCAACTATAACATTTTCCTTCAAGATAGAACTGCCAAAGGGGGAGGAGTTGTAGTTTACTGCAGAGAGAGCCTGCAAAGTAATGTCATACTTTCCATGTCCATACCCAAACAGTTCGAACTACTAATTTTGAAAATTACTCTCTCCAGAAATAAGTCTCTCACTGTTGCCGCCTGCTACCGACCCCCCTCAGCTCCCAGTTGTGCGATCAATTTGTGAATTGATCGCCCCCCATCTAGCTTCAGAGTTTGTTCTGTTAGGTGACCTAAACTGGGATATGCTTAACACCTCGGCAGTCCTACAATCTAAGCTAGATGCCCTCAATCTCACACAAATCATCAAGGAACCCACCAGGTACAACCTTAAATCTGTAAACAAGAGCACCCTCATAGACGTCATCCTGACCAACTGGCCCTCCAAATACACCTCCGCTGTCTTCAACCAGGATCTCAGCGATCACTGCCTCATTGCCTGTATCCGCTACGGAGCCGCAGTCAAACGACCACCCCTCATCACTGTCAAACGCTCCCTAAAACACTTCTGTGAGCAGGCCTTTCTAATCGACCTGGCCCGGGTATCCTGGAAGGACATTGACCTCATCCCGTCAGTTGAGGATGCCTGGTCATTCTTTAAAAGTAACTTCCTCACCATTTTAGATAAGCATGCGCCGTTCAAAAAATGCAGAACTAAGAACAGATACAGCCCTTGGTTCACTCCAGACCTGACTGTCCTCGACCAGCACAAAAACATCCTGTGGCAGACTGCAATAGCATCGAATAGTCCCCGCGATATGCAACTGTTCAGGGAAGTCAGGAACCAATACACGCAGTCAGTCAGGAAAGCTAAGGCCAGCTTCTTCAGGCAGAAGTTTGCATCCTGTAGCTCCAACTCCAAAAAGTTCTGGGACACTGTGAATTCCATGGGGAACAAGAGCACCTCCTCCCAGCTGCCCACTGCACTGAGGCTAGGTAACACGGTCACCACCGATAAATCCATGATTATCGAAAACTTCAACAAGTTTTTCTCAACAGCTGGCCATGCCTTCCGCATGGCTACTCCAACCTCGGCCAACAGCCCCGCCCCCCCGCAGCTACTCGCCCAAGCCTCTCCAGGTTCTCCTTTACCCAAATCCAGATAGCAGATGTTCTGAAAGAGATGCAAAACCTGGACCCGTACAAATCAGCTGGGCTTGACAATCTGGACCCTCTATTTCTGAAACTATCCGCCGCCATTGTCGCAACCCCTATTACCAGCCTGTTCAACCTCTCTTTCATATCGTCTGAGATCCCCAAGGATTGAAAGCTGCCGCAGTCATCCCCCTCTTCAAAGGGGGAGACACCCAAACTGTTACAGACCTATATCCATCCTGCCCTGCCTATCTAAGGTCTTCGAAAGCCAAGTCAACAAACAGGTCACTGACCATCTCGAATCCCACCGTACCTTCTCCGCTGTGCAATCTGGTTTCCGAGCCGGTCACGGGTGCACCTCAGCCACGCTCAAGGTACTAAACGATATCATAACCGCCATCGATAAAAGACAGTACTGTGCAGCCGTCTTCATCGACCTTGCCAAGGCTTTCGACTCTGTCAATCACCATATTCTTATCGGCAGACTCAGTAGCCTCGGTTTTTCGGATGACTGCCTTGCCTGGTTCACCAATTACTTTGCAGACAGAGTTCAGTGTGTCAAATCGGAGGGCATGCTGTCCGGTCCTCTGGCAGTCTCTATGGGGGTGCCACAGGGTTCAAATCTCGGGCCGACTCTTTTTCCTGTATATATCAATGATGTTGCTCTTGCTGCGGGCGATTCCCTGATCCACCTCTACGCAGACGACACCATTCTATATACTTCCGGCCCGTCCTTGGACACTGTGCTATCTAACCTCCAAACGAGCTTCAATGCCATACAACACTCCTTCCGTGGCCTCCAACTGCTCTTAAACGCTAGTAAAACCAAATGCATGCTTTTCAACCGTTCGCTGCCTGCACCCGCACGCCTGACCAGTATCATCACCCTGGATGGTTCCGACCTTGAATATGTGGACATCTATAAGTACCTAGGTGTCTGGCTAGACTGTAAACTCTCCTTCCAGACTCATATCAAACATCTCCAATCGAAAATCAAATCAAGAATCGGCTTTCTATTCCGCAACAAAGCCTCCTTCACTCACGCCGCCAAACTTACCCTAGTAAAACTGACTATCCTACCGATCCTCGACTTCGGCGATGTCATCTACAAAATTGCTTCCAACATTCTACTCAGCAAACTGGATGCAGTTTATCACAGTGCCATCCGTTTTGTCACTAAAGCACCTTATACCACCCACCACTGCGACTTGTATGCTCTAGTCGGCTGGCCCTCGCTACATATTCGTCGCCAGACCCACTGGCTCCAGGTCATCTACAAGTCCATGCTAGGTAAAGCTCCGCCTTATCTCAGTTCACTGGTCACGATGGCAACACCCATCCGTAGCACGCGCTCCAGCAGGTGTATCTCACTGATCATCCCTAAAGCCAACACCTCATTTGGCCGCCTTTCGTTCCAGTTCTCTGCTGCCTGTGACTGGAACGAATTGCAAAAATCACTGAAGTTGGAGACTTTTATATCCCTCACCAACTTCAAACATCTGCTATCTGAGCAGTTAACTGATCGCTGCAGCTGTACATAGTCTATCGGTAAACAGCCCACCCATTTTTACCTACCTCATCCCCATACTGTTTTTATTTATTTACTTTTCTGCTCTTTTGCACACCAATATCTCTACCTGTACATGACCATCTGATCATTTATCACTCCAGTGTTATTAATCTGCAAAATTGTAATTATTCGCATACCTCCTCATGCCTTTTGCACACAATGTATATAGACTCCCCTTTTTTTCTACTGTGTTATTGACTTGTTAATTGTTTACTCCATGTGTAACTCTGTGTTGTCTGTTCACACTGCTATGCTTTATCTTGGCCAGGTCGCAGTTGCAAATGAGAACTTGTTCTCAACTAGCCTACCTGGTTAAATAAAGGTGAAATAAATAAAAAATAAAAAAATGTGTTGTAATGAGAGGCCTACTGTATGTGTTGTAATTAGAGGCTACTGTATGTGTTGTAATTAGAGGCTACTGTATGTGTTGTAATTAGAGGCTACTGTATGTGTTATGATTAGAGATGCTACTGTATGTGTTACAATTAGAGAGGCTGCTGTATGTGTTGTAATGAGTGAGGCTACTTTATGTGTTGTAATTAGAGGCTACTGTATGTGTTGTAATTAGAGTGGCTACTGTATGTGTTGTAATTAGAGTGGCTACTGTATGTGTTAGGATTAGAGATGCTACTGTATGTGTTACAATTAGAGAGGCTACTGTATGTGTTGTAATTAGAGTGGCTACTGTATGTGTTGTAATTAGAGAGGCTACTGAATGTGTTATAATTACAGAGGCTACTGTATGTGTTGTAATTAGAGAGGTTACTGTATGTGTTGTAATTAGAGAGCCTACGGTATGTGAAATAATTCGAGAGGCTACTGAATGTGTTATAATTAGAGATGCTACTGAATGTGTTATAATTAGAGAGGCTACTCTGTGTTATAATTAGAGGCTACTGTATGTTTTGTCATTCGAGAGGCTACTGTATGTGCTGTCATTATATGCTACTGTATGTGTTGTAATTAGAGAGGCTACTGTATGTGCTATATTTAGAGAGTCTATTGTATGTGTTGTAATTAGAGGCTACTGTATGTGTTGTAATTAGAGTGGCTATTGTATGTGTTATGATTAGAGATGCTACTGTATGTGTTATATTTAGAGAGGCTGCTGTATGTGTTATAATTAGAGAGGACACTGTATGTGTTGTAATTAGAGGGGCTACTGTATGTTTTGTAATTAGAGAGGCTACTGTATGTGTTGTAATTAGAGGCTACGGTATGTGTTGTAATTAGAGGCTACTGTATGTGTTGTAATTAGAGGCTACTGTATGTGTTGTAATTAGTGTGGCTACCGAATGTGTTATGATTAGAGATGCTACTGTATGTGTTACAATTAGAGAGGCTGCTGTATTTGTTATAATTAGAGAGGACACTGTATGTGTTGTAATTAGAGAGGCTACTGTATGTGTTGTAATTAGAGGCTACTCTGTTTTATAATTATAGAGGCTACTGTATGTGTTGTAATTACAGAGGCTGCTGTAAGTGTTGTAATTAGAAAGGTTACCGTATGTGTTGTAATTAGAGGGGCTACCGTATGTTTTGTAATTAGAGAGGCTACTGTATGTGTTGTAATTATAGGCTACTGTATGTGTTGTAATTAGAGAGGCTACTGTATTTGTTTTAATTAGAGGCTACGGTATGTGTTGTAATTAGAGGCTACGGTATGTGTTGTAATTAGAGGCTACTGTATGTGTTGTAATTAGAGACTACTGTATGTGTTGTAATTACAGAGGCTACTGCATGTGTTGTAATGATAGGCCTTCTGTATGTGTTGTAATTAGAGGCTACTGTATGTGTTGTAATGAGTGAGGCTACTGTATGTGTTGCAATTACAGAGGCTGCTGTAAGTGTTGTAATTAGAAAGGTTACTGTATGTGTTGTAATTAGAGGCGCTACCGTATGTTTTGTAATTAGAGAGGCTACTGTATGTGTTGTAATTATAGGCTACTGTATGTGTTGTAATTAGAGAGGCTCCTGTATTTGTTTTAATTAGAGGCTACGGTATGTGTTGTAATTAGAGGCTACGGTATGTGTTGTAATTAGAGGCTACGGTATGTTGTAATTAGAGGCTACGGTATGTGTTGTAATTAGAGTCTACTGTATGTGTTGTAATTAGAGACTACTGTATGTGTTGTAATGAGTGAGGCTACTTTATGTGTTGTAATTAGAGGCTACTGTATGTGTTGTAATTAGAGTGGCTACTGTATGTGTTATGATTAGAGATGCTACTGCATGTGTTACAATTAGAGAGGCTGCTGTATGTGTTATAATTAGAGAGGCTACTGTATGTGTTGTAATTATAGGCTACTGTATGTGTTGTAATTATAGGCTACTGTATGTGTTGTAATTAGAGGCTACTGTATGTGTTGTAATTAGAGGCTACTGTATGTGTTGTAATTAGAGGCTACTGTATGTGTGGTAATTAGAGAGGCTACTGTATGTGTTGTATATTTAGAGAGTCTATTGTATGTGTTGTAATTAGAGGCTACTGTATGTGTTGTAATTAGAGTGGCTATTGTATGTGTTATGATTAGAGATGCTACTGCATGTGTTACAATTAGAGAGGCTACTGTATGTGTTATAATTAGAGAGGCTACTGTATGTGTTGTAATTATAGGCTACTGTATGTGTTGTAATTATAGGCTACTGTATGTGTTGTAATTAGAGGCTACTGTATGTGTTGTAATTAGAGGCTACTGTATGTGTGGTAATTAGAGAGGCTACTGTATGTGCTATATTTAGAGAGTCTATTGTATGTGTTGTAATTAGAGGCTACTGTATGTGTTGTAATTAGAGTGGCTATTGTATGTGTTATGATTAGAGATGCTACTGTATGTGTTATATTTAGAGAGGCTGCTGTATGTGTTATAATTAGAGAGGACACTGTATGTGTTGTAATTAGAGGGGCTACTGTATGTTTTGTAATTAGAGAGGCTACTGTATGTGTTGTAATTAGAGACTACTGTATGTGTTGTAATTACAGAGGCTACTGCATGTGTTGTAATGATAGGCCTACTGTATGTGTTGTAATTAGAGGCTACTGTATGTGTTGTAATTACAGAGGCTACTGCAAGTGTTGTAATGATAGGCCTACTTTATGTGTTGTAATTAGAGGCTACTGTATGTTTTGTTATTAGAGGCTACTGTATGTGTTGTAATTAGAGTGGCTACCGAATGTGTTATGATTAGAGATGCTACTGTATGTGTTACAATTAGAGAGGCTGCTGTATTTGTTATAATTAGAGAGGACACTGTATGTGTTGTAATTAGAGAGGCTACTGAATGTGTTATAATTACAGAGGCTGCTGTAAGTGTTATAATTAGAGAGGACACTGTATGTGTTGTAATTAGAGAGGCTACTGAATGTGTTATAATTACAGAGGCTGCTGTAAGTGTTGTAATTAGAAAGGTTACTGTATGTGTTGTAATTAGAGGGGCTACCGTATGTGTTGTAATTAGAGAGGATACTGTATTTGTTTTAATTAGAGGCTACTATATGTGTTGTAATTAGAGGCTACGGTATGTGTTGTAATTAGAGGCTACTGTATGTGTTGTAATTAGAGACTACTGTATGTGTTGTAATTACAGAGGCTACTGCATGTGTTGTAATGATAGGCCTACTGTATGTGTTGTAATTATAGGCTACTGTATGTGTTGTAATTATAGGCTACTGTATGTGTTGTAATTAGAGGCTACTGTATGTGTTGTAATTAGAGGCTACTGTATGTGTTGTAATTAGAGGCTACTGTATGTGTTTTAATTAGTGAGGCTACTGTATGTGTTGTAATTAGAGAGGCTACTGTATGTGTTGTAATTAGAGGCTACTGTATGTGTTGTAATTAGAGAGGCTATTGAATGTGTTGTCATTTCAGAGGCTACTGTATGTGTTGTAATTAGAGGCTACTGTATGTGTTATAGTTAGAGAGGTTAATGTCTGTGTTGTTATTAGAGAGGCTACTGTATGTGTTGTAATTAGAGAGGCTACTGTATGTGTTATATTTAGAGGCTACTGTATGTGTTATGTATATGTTGTAATTAGAGAGGCTACTGTATGTGTTGTAATTAGAGAGGCTAATGAATGTGTTATAATTAGAGAGGCTACTCTGTGTTGTAATTAGAGACTACTGTATGTGTTGTAATTACAGAGGCTACTGCATGTGTTGTAATGATAGGCCTACTGTATGTGTTGTAATTAGAGGCTACTGTATGTGTTGTAATGAGTGAGGCTACTGTATGTGTTGTAATTATAGGCTACTGTATGTGTTGTAATTAGAGGCTACTGTATGTGTTGTAATTAGAGGCTACTGTATGTGTTGTAATTAGAGGCTACTGTATGTGTTGTAATTAGAGGCTACTGTATGTGTTGTAATTAGAGGCTACTGTATGTGTTGTAATTAGTGAGGCTACTGTATGTGTTGTAATTAGAGAGGCTACTGTATGTGTTGTAATTAGAGGCTACTGTATGTGTTATAATTAGAGAGGCTACTCAGTGTTGTAATTAGAGAGGCTACTGTATGTGTTGTAATTAGAGGCTACTGTATGTGTTATAGTTAGAGAGGTTAATGTATGTGTTGTTATTAGAGAGGCTACTGTATGTGTTGTAATTAGAGAGGCTACTGTATGTGTTGTAATTAGAGAGGCTACTGTATGTGTTATATTTAGAGGCTACTGTATGTGTTATGTATATGTTGTAATTAGAGAGGCTACTGTATGTGTTGTAATTAGAGAGGCTAATGAATGTGTTATAATTAGAGAGGCTACTCTGTGTTGTAATTAGAGACACTACTGTATGTGTTGTAATTACAGAGGCTACTGTATGTGTTGTAATTAGAGTCTACTGTATTTGTTGTAATTAGAGGCTACTCTGTGTCATAATTAGAGAGGCTACTGTATGTGTTGTAATTAGAGGCTACTGTATGTGTTATAGTTAGTGAGGTTAATGTATGTGTTGTTATTAGAGAGGCTACTAAATGTGTTGTAATTAGAGAGGCTACTGTATGTGTTGTAATTAGTGAGGCTACTGTATGTGTTGTAATTAGAGAGGCTATTGAATGTGTTGTCATTTCAGAGGCTACTGTATGTGTTGTAATTAGATAGGCTACTGTATGTGTTGTAATTAGAGGCTACTGTTTGTGTTATAGTTAGAGAGGTTAATGTATGTGTTGTAATTAGTGAGGCTACTGTATGTATTGTAATTAGAGAGTCTACTGTATTTTTTGTAATTAGAGGCTACTCTGTGTCATAATTAGAGAGGCTACTGTATGTGTTGTAATTAGAGAGGCTACTGAATGTGTTATAATTACAGAGACTGCTGTATGTGTTGTAATTCGAGAGGCTACTGTATGTGTTGTAATTAGAGGGGATACTGTATGTGTTGTAATTAGATAGGCTACTGTATGTGTTGTAATTAGTGAGGCTACTGTATGTATTGTAATTAGAGTCTACTGTATTTGTTGTAATTAGAGGCTACTCTGTGTCGTAATTAGAGAGGCTACTGTATGTGTTGTAATTAGAGAGGCTACTGTATGTGTTGTAATTAGAGGCTACTGTATGTGTTATAGTTAGTGAGGTTAATGTATGTGTTGTTATTAGAGAGGCTACTAAATGTGTTGTAATTAGAGAGGCTACTGTATGTGTTGTAATTAGTGAGGCTACTGTATGTGTTGTAATTAGAGAGGCTACTGTATGTGTTATATTTAGAGGCTACTGTATGTGTTATGTATATGTTGTAATTAGAGAGGCTACTGTATGTGTTGTAATTAGAGAGGCTAATGAATGTGTTATAATTAGAGAGGCTACTGTATGTGTGTTGTAATTAGAGATACTACTGTATGTGTTATAATTAAAGAGGCTATTGTATGTGTTGTAATTAGAGAGGCCTACTGTATGTGTTGTAATTAGAGAGGCTATTGTATGTGTTGTAATTATAGGCTACTGTATGTGTTGTAATTAGAGAGCTACTGTATGTGTTATAATTTAGAGGCTACTGTATGTGTTGTAATTAGAGAGGCTACTGTATGTGTTGTAATTAGAGAGGCTACTGTATGTGTTATAATTAGAGAGGCTACTGTCTGTGTTGTAATTAGAGAGGCTACTGTATGTGTTGTAATTAGAGGCTACTGTATGTGTTGTAATTAGAGGCTACTGTATGTGTTGTAATTAGAGGCTACTGTATGTGTTGTAATTAGAGGCTACTGTATGTGTTGTAATTAGAGGCTACTGTATGTGTTGTAATTAGAGAGGCTACTGTATGTGTTGTAATTAGAGGGTCTACTGTATGTGTTGTAATTAGAGAGGCTACTGTATGTGTTTTAATTAGAGGCTACTGTATGTGTTATAATTAGAGAGGCTACTGTATGTGTTGTAATGAGAGGCTACTGTATGTGTTGTAATTAGAGAGGCTACTGTATGTGTTGTAATTAGAGAGGCTACTGTATGTGTTGTAATTAGAGGCTACTGTATGTGTTGTAATTAGAGAGGCTACTGTATGTGTTGTAATTAAGGCTACTGAATGTGTTGTAATTAGAGAGGCTACTGTATGTGTTGTAATTAGAGGCTACTGTATGTGTTATAATTAGAGAGGCTGCTGTATGTGTTGTAATTAGAGAGGCTATTGTATGTGTTGTAATTAGAGAGGAAACTGTATGTGTTGTAATTAGAGAGGCTATTGAATGTGTTGTCATTTCAGAGGCTACTGTATATGTTGTAATTAGAGAGGCTACTGTATGTGTCATAATTAGAGAGGCTACTGTATGTGTTATAATTAGAGGCTACTGTATGTGTTGTTATGTATATGTTGTAATTAGAGAGGCTACTGTATGTGTTGTAATTAGAGAGGCTACTGTATGTGTTGTAATTAGAGGCTACTGTATGTGTTGTAATTAGAGAGGCTACTGTATGTGTTGTAATTAGAGGCTACTGTGTGTGTTAATTTAGAGGCTACTGTATGTGTTGTAATTAGAGAGGCTACTGTATGTGTTGTAATTAGAGAGTCTACTGTATGTGTTGTAATTAGAGGGTCTACTGTATGTGTTGTAATCAGAGAGTCTACTGTATGTGTTGTAATTAGAGGCTACTGTATGTGTTATAATTAGAGAGGCTACTCAGTGTTGTAATTAGAGAGGCTATTGTATGTGTTGTAATTATAGGCTACTGTATGTGTTGTAATTAGAGAGACTGCTGTATGTGTTATAATTAGAGAGGCTACTGTATGTGTTGTAATTAGAGACTACTGTATGTGTTGTAATTAGAGGCTACTGTATGTGTTGTAATTAGAGAGGCTACTGTATGTGTTGTAATTAGAGAGGCTACTCAGTGGTGTAATTAGAGAGGCTACTTTATGTGTTGTAATTATAGGCTACTGTATGTGTTGTAATTAGAGACTACTGTATGTGTTGTAATTAGAGAGGCTACTGTATGTGTTGTAATTAGAGAGGCTACTGTATGTGTTATATTTAGAGGCTACTGTATGTGTTATGTATATGTTGTAATTAGAGAGGCTACTGTATGTGTTGTAATTAGAGAGGCTAATGAATGTGTTGTAATTAGAGAGGCTACTGTATGTGTTGTAATTAGAGGCTACTGTATGTGTTGTAATTAGAGAGGCTATTGAATGTTGTGTTATTTAGAGGCTACTGTATGTGTTGTAATTAGAGAGGCTACTGTATGTGTTGTAATTAGAGGCTACTGTATGTGTTATAATTAGAGGCTACTGTATGTGTTTAATTAGAGAGGTACTGTATGTGTTGTAATTAGAGAGGCTACTGTATGTGTTGTAATGAGAGGCCTACTGTATGTGTTATAATTAGAGGCTACTCAGTGTTGTAATTAGAGAGGCTACTGTATGTGTTGTAATTAGAGGCTACTGTATGTGTTGTAATTAGAGGCTACTGTATGTGTTGTAATTAGAGAGTCTACTGTATGTGTTGTAATTAGAGACTACTGTATGTGTTGTAATTAGAGGCTACTGTATGTGTTGTAATTAGAGAGGCTACTGTATGTGTTATAATTTCAGAGGCTACTGTATGTGTTGTAATTAGAGAGGCTACTGTATGTGTTATATTTATAGGCTACTGTATGTGTTATGTATATGTTGTAATTAGAGAGGCTACTGTATGTGTTGTAATTATAGGCTACTGTATGTGTTGTAATTAGAGACTACTGTATGTGTTGTAATTAGAGGCTACTGTATGTGTTGTAATTAGTGAGGCTAATGAATGTGTTGTAATTAGAGAGGCTACTGTATGTGTTGTAATTAGAGAGGCTACTGTATGTGTTGTAATTAGAGGCTACTGTATGTGTTGTAATTAGAGACTACTGTATGTGTTGTAATTAGAGGCTACTGTATGTGTTGTAATTAGTGAGGCTAATGTATGTGTTGTAATTAGTGAGGCTACTGTATGTGTTGTAATTAGAGAGGCTACTGTATGTATTGTAATTAGTGAGGCTACTGTATGTGTTGTAATTAGAGAGGCTATTGAATGTGTTGTCATTTCAGAGGCTACTGTATGTGTTGTAATTAGAGAGGCTACTGTATGTGTTGTAATTAGAGGCTACTGTATGTGTTATGTTAGAGGTTACTGTATGTGTTATGTATGTGTTGTAATTAGAGAGGCTACTGTATGTGTTGTAATTAGAGGCTACTGTATGTGTTGTAATTAGAGAGGCTACTGAATGTGTTATAATTAGAGATAATTGTAAGAGGCTACTGTATGTGTTGTAATTAGAGAGGCTACTGTATGTGTTATAATTAGAGAGGCTACTGTATGTGTTGTAATTATAGGCTACTGTATGTGTTATAATTAGAGGCTACTATATGTGTTGTAATTAGAGAGGCTACTGTATGTGTTGTAATTAGAGGCTACTGTATGTGTTGTAATTAGAGGCTACTGTATGTGTTGTAATTAGAGGCTACTGTATGTGTTGTAATTAGAGGCTACTGTATGTGTTGTAATTAGAGAGTCTACTGTATGTGTTGTAATTAGAGGCTACTGTATGTGTTGTAATTAGAGGCTACTGTATGTGTTGTATTAGAGAGGCTACTGTATGTGTTGTAATTAGAGGCTACTGTATGTGTTGTAATTAGAGAGGCTACTGTATGTGTTGTGTTGAGGCTACTGTATGTAGTAATTAGAGGCTACTGTATGTGTTATATTTAGAGGCTACTGTATGTGTTATGTATATGTTGTAATTAGAGGCTACTGTATGTGTTGTAATTAGAGGCTACTGAATGTGTTATAATTAGAGAGGCTACTCTGTGTTGTAATTAGAGAGGCTACTGTATGTGTTATAATTAGAGGCTACTGTATGTGTTGTAATTAGAGAGGCTACTGTATGTGTTGTAATTAGAGAGGCTACTGTATGTGTTGTAATTAGAGGCTACTGTATGTGTTGTAATTAGAGAGGCTACTGTATGTGTTGTAATTAGAGAGGCTACTGTATGTGTTGTAATTAGAGAGGCTACTGTATGTGTTGTAATTAGAGAGGCTACTGTATGTGTTATATTTAGAGGCTACTGTATGTGTTATGTATATGTTGTAATTAGAGAGGCTACTGTATGTGTTGTAATTAGAGAGGCTACTGTATGTGTTATAATTAGAGAAGCTACTGTATGTGTTATAATTAGAGGCTACTGTATGTGTTGTAATTAGAGAGGCTACTGTTTGTGTTATAATTAGAGAGGCTACTGTATGTGTTGTATTTATAGGCTACTGTATGTGTTGTAAAGAGAGGCTACTGTATGTGTTGTAATTAGAGAGGCTACTGTATGTGTTGTCATTTCAGAGGCTACTGTATGTGTTGTAATTAGAGAGGCTACTGTATGTGTTGTAATTAGAGAGGCTACTGTATGTGTTGTAATTAGTGAGGCTACTGTATGTGTTGTAATTAGAGAGGCTATTGAATGTGTTGTCATTTCAGAGGCTACTGTATGTGTTGTAATTAGAGAGGCTACTGTATGTGTTGTAATTAGAGAGGCTACTGTATGTGTTATAATTTCAGAGGCTACTGTATGTGTTGTAATTAGAGAGGCTACTGTATGTGTTATATTTATAGGCTACTGTATGTGTTATGTATATGTTGTAATTAGAGAGGCTACTGTATGTGTTGTAATTAGAGAGGCTAGTGAATGTGTTATAATTAGAGAGGCTACTCTGTGTTGTAATTAGAGATACTACTGTATGTGTTATAATTAGAGAGGCTACTGTATGTGTTTTAGAGAGGCTACTCAGTGTTGTAATTAGAGAGGCTACTGTATGTGTTGTAATTATAGGCTACTGTATGTGTTGTAATTAGAGAGGCTATTGTTTGTGTTGTAATTAGAGAGGCTGCTGTATGTGTTATAATTAGAGAGGCTACTGTATGTGTTGTATTTATAGGCTACTGTATGTGTTATAATTAGAGAGGCTACTGTATGTGTTGTAATTAGAGGCTACTCAGTGGTGTAATTAGAGAGGCTACTGTATGTGTTGTAATTAGAGGCTACTGTATGTGTTGTAATTAGAGACTACTGTATGTGTTGTAATTAGAGGCTACTGTATGTGTTGTAATTAGTGAGGCTACTGTATGTGTTGTAATTAGAGAGGCTACTGTATGTGTTGTAATTAGAGAGGCTACTGAATGTGTTGTAATTAGAGAGGCTACTGTATGTGTTGTAATTAGAGAGGCTACTGTATGTGTTGTAATTAGAGGCTACTGTATGTGTTGTAATTAGTTGTAATTAGAGGCTACTGAATGTGTTGTATTTTAGAGGCTACTGTATGTGTTGTAATTAGAGAGGCTACTGTATGTGTTGTAATTAGAGAGGCTACTGTATGTGTTATAATTAGAGGCTACTGTATGTGTTATGTATGTGTTGTAATTAGAGAGGCTACTGTATGTGTCATAATTAGAGAGGCTACTGTATGTGTTGTAATTAGAGAGGCTACTGTATGTGTTATAATTAGAGAGGCTACTGTATGTGTTGTAATTAGAGAGGCTACTCAGTGGTGTAATTAGAGAGGCTACTTTATGTGTTGTAATTATAGGCTACTGTATGTGTTGTAATTAGAGACTACTGTATGTGTTGTAATTAGAGGCTACTGTATGTGTTGTAATTAGTGAGGCTAATGTATGTGTTGTAATTAGTGAGGCTACTGTATGTGTTGTAATTAGAGAGGCTACTGTATGTGTTGTAATTAGTGAGGCTACTGTATGTGTTGTAATTAGAGAGGCTATTGAATGTGTTGTCATTTCAGAGGCTACTGTATGTGTTGTAATTAGAGAGGCTACTGTATGTGTTGTATTTAGAGGCTACTGTATGTGTTATATTTAGAGGCTACTGTATGTGTTATGGCTACTGTATGTTGTTAGAGAGGCTACTGTATGTGTAGAGGCTACTGTATGTGTTGTAATTAGAGAGGCTACTGTATGTGTTATAATTTAGAGGCTACTGTATGTGTTGTAATTAGAGAGGCTACTGTATGTGTTGTAATTAGAGAGGCATGTGTTGTAATTAGAGGCTACTATGTGTTATAATTAGAGGCTACTGTATGTGTTGTAATTAGAGAGGCTACTGTATGTGTTGTAATTAGAGGCTACTGTATGTGTTGTAATTAGAGGCTACTGTATGTGTTGTAATTAGAGGCTACTGTATGTGTTGTAATTAGAGAGGCTACTGTATGTGTTGTAATAGAGAGGCTACTGTATGTGTTATAATTAGAGGCTACTGTATGTGTTATAATTAGAGAGGCTATGTGTTGTAATTAGAGAGGCTACTGTATGTGTTGTAATTAGAGGCTACTGTATGTGTTATAATTAGAGAGGCTACTGTGTGTTGTTAATTTAGAGGCTACTGTATGTGTTGTAATTAGAGGCTACTGTATGTGTTTTAATTAGAGGCTACTGTATGTGTTGTAATTAGAGAGGCTACTGTATGTGTTGTAATTAGAGAGGCTACTGTATGTGTTATATTTAGAGGCTACTGTATGTGTTGTAATTAGAGAGGCTACTGTATGTGTTGTAATTAGAGAGGCTACTGTATGTGTTGTAATTAGAGAGGCTAATGAATGTGTTATAATTAGAGAGGCTACTCTGTGTTGTAATTAGAGACACTACTGTATGTGTCATAATTAGAGAGGCTACTGTATGTGTTGTAATTAGAGAGGATACTGTATGTGTTATAATTACAGAGGCCTGCTGTATGTGTTATAATTAGAGGCTACTGTATGTGTTGTAATTAGAGAGGCTACTGTATGTGTTATAATTAGAGAGGCTACTCTGTGTTGTAATTAGAGATACTACTGTATGTGTTATAATTAGAGAGGCTACTCAGTGTTGTAATTAGAGAGGCTACTGTATGTGTTGTAATTATAGGCTACTGTATGTGTTGTAATTAGAGGCTACTGTATGTGTTGTAATTAGAGGCTACTGTATGTGTTGTGTTGTTATAATTAGAGAGGCTACTGTATGTGTTGTAATTAGAGAGGCTACTGTATGTGTTGTAATTAGAGAGGCTACTGTATGTGTTGTAATTAGAGAGGCTACTGTATGTGTTGTAATTAGAGGATGTGTTGGCTACTGTATGTGTTGTAATTAGAGAGGCTACTGTATGTTGTAATTAGAGAGGCTACTGTATGTGTTGTAATTAGAGGCTACTGTATGTGTTGTAATTAGAGGCTACTGTATGTGTTGTAATTAGAGAGGCTACTGTATGTGTTGTAATTAGAGAGGCTACTGTATGTGTTGTAATTAGAGGCTACTGTATGTGTTGTAATTAGAGGCTACTGTATGTGTTGTAATTAGAGAGGCTACTGTATGTGTTGTAATTAGAGGCTACTGTATGTGTTGTAATTAGAGAGGCTACTGAATGTGTTGTAATTTAGAGGCTACTGTATGTGTTGTAATTAGAGAGGCTACTGTATGTGTTGTAATTAGAGCTAGGCTACTGTATGTGTTATATTTAGAGGCTACTGTGTTGTAATTATGTATATGTTGTAATTAGAGGCTACTGTATGTGTTATAATTATTAGAGGCTACTGTATGTGTTGTAATTAGAGGCTACTGTATGTGTTGTAATTAGAGAGGCTACTGTATGTGTTGTAATTAGAGGCTACTGTATGTGTTGTAATTAGAGGCTACTGTATGTGTGTTGTAATTAGAGAGGCTACTGTATGTGTTGTAATTAGAGGCTACTGTATGTGTTGTAATTAGAGGCTACTGTATGTGTTGTAATTAGAGGCTACTGTATGTGTTGTAATTAGAGGCTACTGTATGTGTTGTAATTAGAGGCTACTGTATGTGTTGTAATTAGGCTACTGTATGTGTTGTAATTAGAGGCTACTATGTGTTGTAATTAGAGAGGCTACTGTATGTGTTGTAATTAGAGAGGCTAACTGTATGTGTTGTAATTAGAGGCTACTGTATGTGTTGTAATTAGAGAGGCTACTGTATGTGTTGTAATTAGAGAGGCTACTGTATGTGTTATAATTTAGAGGCTACTGTATGTGTTATGTATATTAATTAGAGAGGCTACTGTATGTGTTGTAATTAGAGAGGCTACTGAATGTGTTATAATTAGAGAGGCTACTCTGTGTTGTAATTAGAGGCTACTGTATGTGTTATAATTAAAGAGGCTACTGTATGTGTTATAATTAGAGAGGCTACTCAGTGTTGTAATTAGAGAGGCTACTGTATGTGTTGTAATTATAGGCTACTGTATGTGTTGTAATTAGAGAGGCTACTGTATGTGTTATAATTAGAGAGGCTACTGTATGTGTTGTAATAGAGAGGCCTACTGTATGTGTTGTAATTTAGAGGCTACTGTATGTGTTGTAATTAGAGAGGCTACTGTATGTGTTGTAATTTAGAGGCTACTCATGTGTTGTAATTAGAGAGGCTACTGTATGTGTTG
Source organism: Oncorhynchus tshawytscha (assembly GCF_018296145.1). NCBI lineage: Eukaryota > Metazoa > Chordata > Actinopteri > Salmoniformes > Salmonidae > Oncorhynchus > Oncorhynchus tshawytscha. Next base: position 5,536,428 of record NC_056458.1, on the reverse strand, counting down.
TAATTAGAGGCTACTGTATGTGTTGTAATTAGAGAGGCTACTGTATGTGTTGTAATTAGAGGCTACTGTATGTGTTGTAATTAGAGGCTACTGTATGTGTTGTAATTAGAGGCTACTGTATGTGTTGTAATTAGAGAGGCTACTGTATGTGTTGTAATTAGAGAGGCTACTGTATGTGTTGTAATTAGAGAGGCTACTGTATGTGTTGTAATTAGAGAGGCTACTGTATGTGTTGTAATTAGAGAGGCTACTGAATGTGTTGTAATTTCAGAGGCTACTGTATGTGTTGTAATTAGAGAGGCTACTGTATGTGTTGTAATTAGAGAGGCTACTGTATGTGTTATATTTAGAGGCTACTGTATGTGTTATGTATATGTTGTAATTAGAGAGGCTACTGTATGTGTTGTAATTAGAGAGGCTACTGTATGTGTTGTAATTAGAGAGGCTACTGTATGTGTTGTAATTAGAGAGGCTACTGTATGTGTTGTAATTAGAGGCTACTGTATGTGTTGTAATTAGAGAGACTGCTGTATGTGTTATAATTAGAGAGGCTACTGTATGTGTTGTAATTAGAGGCTACTGTATGTGTTGTAATTTAGAGGCTACTGTATGTGTTGTAATTAGAGGCTACTGTATGTGTTGTAATTAGAGGCTACTGTATGTGTTGTAATTAGAGGCTACTGTATGTGTTGTAATTAGAGAGGCTACTGTATGTGTTGTAATTAGAGAGGCTACTGTATGTGTTATAATTAGAGGCTACTGTATGTGTTGTAATTAGAGGCTACTGTATGTGTTGTAATTAGAGGCTACTGTATGTGTTGTAATTAGAGAGGCTACTGTATGTGTTGTAATTAGAGAGGCTACTGTATGTGTTATATTTAGAGGCTACTGTATGTGTTATGTATATGTTGTAATTAGAGAGGCTACTGTATGTGTCATAATTAGAGAGGCTACTGTATGTGTTGTAATTAGAGGCTACTATGTGTTGTAATTAGAGAGGCTACTGTATGTGTTGTAATTAGAGAGGCTACTGTATGTGTTGTAATTAGAGGCTACTGTATGTGTTGTAATTAGTGAGGCTACTGTATGTGTTGTAATTAGAGAGGCTACTGTATGTGTTATAATTAGAGGCTACTGTATGTGTTGTAATTAGAGAGGCTACTGTATGTGTTATAATTAGAGAGGCTACTGTATGTGTTGTAATTAGAGGCTACTCTATGTGTTGTAATTAGAGGCTACTGTATGTGTTGTAATTAGAGAGGCTACTGTATGTGTTGTAATTAGAGGCTACTGTATGTGTTGTAATTAGAGAGGCTACTGTATGTGTTGTAATTAGAGAGGCTACTGTATGTGTTATATTTAGAGGCTACTGTATGTGTTATGTATATGTTGTAATTAGAGAGGCTACTGTATGTGTTGTAATTAGAGAGGCTAATGAATGTGTTATAATTAGAGAGGCTACTCTGTGTTGTAATTAGAGATACTACTGTATGTGTTATAATTAAAGAGGCTACTGTATGTGTTATAATTAGAGAGGCTACTCAGTGTTGTAATTAGAGAGGCTATTGTATGTGTTGTAATTATAGGCTACTGTATGTGTTGTAATTAGAGAGACTGCTGTATGTGTTATAATTAGAGAGGCTACTGTATGTGTTGTAATGAGAGGCCTACTGTATGTGTTGTAATTAGAGAGGCTACTGTATGTGTTATAATTAGAGAGGCTACTGTATGTGTTGTAATTAGAGAGGCTACTCAGTGTTGTAATTAGAGAGGCTACTGTATGTGTTGTAATTAGAGGCTACTGTATGTGTTGTAATTAGAGGCTACTGTATGTGTTGTAATTAGAGGCTACTGTATGTGTTGTAATTAGAGGCTACTGTATGTGTTGTAATTAGAGAGTCTACTGTATGTGTTGTAATTAGAGGGTCTACTGTATGTGTTGTAATTAGAGAGTCTACTGTATGTGTTGTAATTAGAGAGGCTACTGTATGTGTTGTAATTAGAGAGTCTACTGTATGTGTTGTAATTAGAGAGTCTACTGTATGTGTTGTAATTAGAGAGGCTACTGTATGTGTTGTAATTAGAGAGGCTACTGTATGTGTTGTAATTAGAGAGGCTACTGTATGTGTTGTAATTAGAGAGGCTACTGTATGTGTTGTAATTAGAGAGGCTACTGTATGTGTTGTAATTAGAGGCTACTGTATGTGTTATATTTAGAGGCTACTGTACTATGTATGTGTTGTAATTAGAGAGGCTACTGTATGTGTTATGTATATGTCATAATTAGAGAGGCTACTGTATGTGTTGTAATTAGAGAGGCTACTGTATGTGTTATAATTAGAGAGGCTACTGTATGTGTTGTAATTAGAGAGGCTACTCAGTGGTGTAATTAGAGAGGCTACTTTATGTGTTATAATTAGAGGCTACTGTATGTGTTGTAATTAGAGAGGCTACTGTATGTGTTGTAATTAGAGGCTACTGTATGTGTTGTAATTAGTGAGGCTAATGTATGTGTTGTAATTAGAGAGGCTACTGTATGTGTTGTAATTAGAGAGGCTACTGTATGTGTTGTAATTAGTGAGGCTACTGTATGTGTTGTAATTAGAGAGGCTATTGAATGTGTTGTCATTTCAGAGGCTACTGTATGTGTTGTAATTAGAGAGGCTACTGTATGTGTTGTAATTAGAGAGGCTACTGTATGTGTTATATTTAGAGGCTACTGTATGTGTTATGTATATGTTGTAATTAGAGAGGCTACTGTATGTGTCATAATTAGAGAGGCTACTGTATGTGTTGTAATTAGAGAGGCTACTGAATGTGTTATAATTACAGAGGCTGCTGTATGTGTTGTAATTAGAGAGGCTACTGTATGTGTTATAATTAGAGAGGCTACTCAGTGTTGTAATTAGAGGCTACTCTGTTTCATAATTAGAGGCTACTGTATGTGTTGTAATTAGAGGCTACTGTATGTGTTGTAATTAGAGGCTACTGTATGTGTTGTAATTAGAGGCTACTGTATGTGTTGTAATTAGAGGCTACTGTATGTGTTATAATTAGAGGCTACTGTATGTGTTGTAATTAGAGAGGCCTACTGTATGTGTTATAATTAGAGAGGCTACTGTATGTGTTATAATTAGAGAGGCTACTATGTGTTGTAATTAGAGAGGCTACTGTATGTGTTGTAATTAGAGGCTACTGTATGTGTTATAATTAGAGAGGCTGCTGTATGTGTTATAATTGGAGAGGCTACTGTATGTGTTATAATTAGCGAGGCTACTGTATGTGTTGTAATTAGAGAGGCTACTGTATGTGTTATAATTAGAGAGGCTACTGTATGTGTTATATTTAGAGGCTACTGTATGTGTTATGTATATGTTGTAATTAGAGGTTACTGTATGTGTTATATTTAGAGAGGCTACTCTGTGTTATAATTAGAGAGGCTACTGTATGTGTTGTAATTAGAGAGGCTACTGTATGTGTTATAATTAGAGGCTACTGTATGTGTTGTAATTAGAGAGGCTACTGTATGTGTTATAATTAGAGAGGCTACTGTATGTGTTATAATTAGAGAGGCTACTGTATGTGTTGTAATTAGAGAGGCTACTGTATGTGTTGTAATTAGAGGCTACTGTATGTGTTATAATTAGAGAGGCTACTGTATGTGTTATATTTAGAGGCTACTGTATGTGTTATGTATGTGTTGTTATTAGAGAGGCTACTGTATGTGTTGTAATTAGAGGCTACTGTATGTGTTATAATTAGAGAGGCTACTGTATGTGTTATATTTAGAGGCTACTGTATGTGTTATGTATGTGTTGTTATTAGAGAGGCCTACTGTATGTGTTATAATTAGAGAGGCTACTGTATGTGTTGTAATTAGAGAGGCTACTCAGTGGTGTAATTAGAGAGGCTACTTTATGTGTTGTAATTATAGGCTACTGTATGTGTTGTAATTAGAGACTACTGTATGTGTTGTAATTAGAGGCTACTGTATGTGTTGTAATTAGTGAGGCTACTGTATGTGTTGTAATTAGAGGCTACTGTATGTGTTGTAATTAGAGAGGCTACTGTATGTGTTGTAATTAGAGGCTACTGTATGTGTTGTAATTAGAGAGGCTACTGTATGTGTTGTAATTAGAGAGGCTACTGTATGTGTTATATTTAGAGGCTACTGTATGTGTTATGTATATGTTGTAATTAGAGAGGCTACTGTATGTGTTGTAATTAGAGAGGCTAATGAATGTGTTATAATTAAAGAGGCTACTGTATGTGTTATAATTAGAGAGGCTACTCAGTGTTGTAATTAGAGAGGCTATTGTATGTGTTGTAATTATAGGCTACTGTATGTGTTGTAATTAGAGAGACTGCTGTATGTGTTATAATTAGAGAGGCTACTGTATGTGTTGTAATGAGAGGCCTACTGTATGTGTTGTAATTTTAAGGCTACTGTATGTGTTATAATTAGAGAGGCTACTGTATGTGTTGTAATTAGAGAGGCTACTCAGTGGTGTAATTAGAGAGGCTACTTTATGTGTTGTAATTATAGGCTACTGTATGTGTTGTAATTAGAGACTACTGTATGTGTTGTAATTAGAGGCTACTGTATGTGTTGTAATTAGTGAGGCTAATGAATGTGTTGTAATTAGAGAGGCTACTGTATGTGTTGTAATTAGTGAGGCTAATGAATGTGTTGTAATTAGAGAGGCTACTGTATGTGTTGTAATTAGAGAGGCTACTGTATGTGTTGTAATTAGTGAGGCTACTGTATGTGTTGTAATTAGAGAGGCTACTGAATGTGTTGTATTTAGAGGCTACTGTATGTGTTGTAATTAGAGAGGCTACTGTATGTGTTGTAATTAGAGAGGTTACTGTATGTGTTATATTTAGAGGCTGCTGTATGTGTTATGTATATGTTGTAATTAGAGAGGCTACTGTAGGTGTTGTAATTAGAGAGTCTACTGTGTGTGTTGTAATTAGAGAGGCTACTGTATGTGTTGTAATTAGAGAGGCTACTGTATGTGTTATAATTAGAGAGGCTACTCAGTGTTGTAATTAGAGAGGCTACTGTATGTGTTGTAATTATAGGCTACTGTATGTGTTGTAATTAGAGGCTACTGTATGTGTTGTAATTAGAGGCTACTGTATGTTGTAATTAGTGAGGCTACTGTATATTGTAATTAGTGAGGCTACTGTATGTGTTGTAATTAGAGAGGCTACTGAATGTGTTGTAATTTCAGAGGCTACTGTATGTGTTGTAATTAGAGAGGCTACTGTATGTGTTGTAATTAGAGAGGCTACTGTATGTGTTATATTTAGAGGCTACTGTATGTGTTATGTATATGTTGTAATTAGAGAGGCTACTGTATGTGTTGTAATTAGAGAGGCTAATGAATGTGTTATAATTAGAGAGGCTACTCTGTGTTGTAATTACAGATACTACTGTATGTGTTATAATTAAAGAGGCTACTGTATGTGTTATAATTAGAGAGGCTACTCAGTGTTGTAATTAGAGAGGCTAATGAATGTGTTGTAATTATAGGCTACTGTATGTGTTATAATTAAAGAGGCTACTGTATGTGTTATAATTAGAGAGGCTACTGTATGTGTTGTAATGAGAGGCCTACTGTATGTGTTGTAATTAGAGAGGCTACTGTATGTGTTATAATTAGAGAGGCTACTGTATGTGTTGTAATTAGAGAGGCTACTCAGTGGTGTAATTAGAGAGGCTACTTTATGTGTTGTAATTATAGGCTACTGTATGTGTTGTAATTAGAGACTACTGTATGTGTTGTAATTAGAGGCTACTGTATGTGTTGTAATTAGTGAGGCTACTGTATGTGTTGTAATTAGAGGCTACTGTATGTGTTGTAATTAGTGAGGCTACTGTATGTGTTGTAATTAGAGAGGCTACTGTATATGTTGTAATTAGAGAGGCTACTGTAGGTGTTGTAATTAGAGAGGCTACTCTGTGTTATAATTAGAGAAGCTACTGTATGTGTTATAATTAGAGGCTACTGTATGTGTTGTAATTAGAGAGGCTACTGTTTGTGTTATAATTAGAGAGGCTACTGTATGTGTTATATTTAGAGGCTACTGTATGTGTTATGTATATGTTGTAATTAGAGAGGCTACTGTATGTGTCATAATTAGAGAGGCTACTGTATGTGTTGTAATTAGAGAGGCTACTGTATGTGTTATAATTAGAGAGGCTACTGTATGTGTTGTAATTAGAGAGGCTACTCAGTGGTGTAATTAGAGAGGCTACTGTATGTGTTGTAATTAGAGGCTACTGTATGTGTTGTAATTAGAGGCTACTGTATGTGTTGTAATTAGTGAGGCTACTGTATGTGTTGTAATTAGTGAGGCTACTGTATGTGTTGTAATTAGAGAGGCTACTGTATGTGTTGTAATTAGAGAGGCTACTGTATGTGTTGTAATTAGAGAGGCTACTGTATGTGTTGTAATTAGAGGCTACTGTATGTGTTGTAATTAGAGAGGCTACTGTATGTGTTGTAATTAGAGAGGCTACTGTATGTGTTATATTTAGAGGCTACTGTATGTGTTATGTATATGTTGTAATTAGAGAGGCTACTGTATGTGTCATAATTAGAGAGGCTACTGTATGTGTTGTAATTAGAGAGGCTACTGAATGTGTTATAATTACAGAGGCTGCTGTATGTGTTGTAATTAGAGAGGCTATTGTATGTGTTGTAATTAGAGAGGAAACTGTATGTGTTGTAATTACAGAGGCTACTTTATGTGTTGTAATTATAGGCTACTGTATGTGTTGTAATTATAGGCTACTGTATGTGTTGTAATTAGAGGCTACTGTATGTGTTGTAATTAGAGCCTACTGTATGTGTTGTAATTAGAGGCTACTGTATGTGTTTTAATTAGTGAGGCTACTGTATGTGTTGTAATTAGAGGCTACTGTATGTGTTGTAATTAGAGGCTACTGTATGTGTTGTAATTAGAGGCTACTGTATGTGTTGTAATTAGAGGCTACTGTATGTGTTGTAATGAGAGGCCTACTGTATGTGTTATAATTAGAGGCTACTGTATGTGTTATAATTAGAGAGGCTACTCAGTGTTGTAATTAGAGAGGCTACTGTATGTGTTATAATTAGAGGCTACTGTATGTGTTATAATTAGAGGCTACTGTATGTGTTGTAATTAGAGAGGCTACTGTATGTGTTGTAAATAGAGGCTACTGTATGTGTTATAATTAGAGAGGCTACTGTATGTATTATATTTAGAGGCTACTGTATGTGTTATGTATGTGTTGTTATTAGAGAGGCTACTGTATGTGTTGTAATTAGAGAGGCTACTGTATGTGTTGTAATTAGAGAGGCTACTGTATGTGTGTTATAATTTAGAGGCTACTGTTGTGTTACTGTATGTGTTGTAATTAGAGAGGCTACTGTATGTGTTGTAATTAGAGAGGCTACTGTATGTGTTGTAATTAGAGAGGCTACTGTATGTGTTGTAATTAGAGAGGCTACTGTATGTGTTGTAATTAGAGGCTGTGTATGTGTTGTAATTAGAGGCTACTGTATGTGTTGTAATTAGAGGCTACTGTATGTGTTGTAATTAGAGAGGCTACTGTATGTGTTGTAATTAGAGGCTACTGTATGTGTTGTAATTAGAGAGGCCTACTGTATGAGTAATTCAGAGGCTACTGTATGTGTTGTAATTAGAGAGGCTACTGTATGTGTTGTAATTAGAGAGGCTACTGTATGTGTTTTATTTAGAGGCTGCTGTATGTGTTATGTATATGTTGTAATTAGAGAGGCTACTGTAGGTGTTGTAATTAGAGAGGCTACTCTGTGTTATAATTAGAGAAGCTACTGTATGTTTTATAATTAGAGGCTACTGTATGTGTTATAATTAGAGAGGCTACTGTATGTGTTATAATTAGAGAGGCTACTATGTGTTGTAATTAGAGAGGCTATTGTATGTGTTGTAATTAGAGGCTACTGTATGTGTTGTAATTAGAGAGGCTACTGTATGTGTTATAATTAGAGAGGCTACTGTATGTGTTGTAATGAGAGGCCTACTGTATGTGTTGTAATTAGAGAGGCTACTGTATGTGTTATAATTAGAGGCTACTGTATGTGTGTAATTAGAGAGGCTACTGTGTGTAATTAGAGAGGCTACTGTATGTGTTGTAAGAGGCTACTGTATGTGTTGTAATTAGAGAGGCTACTGTATGTGTTGTAATTAGAGGCTACTGTATGTGTTGTAATTAGAGGCTACTGTATGTGTTGTAATTAGAGAGGCTACTGTATGTGTTGTAATTAGTGAGGCTACTGTATGTGTTGTAATTAGAGAGGCTACTGTATGTGTTGTAATTAGAGAGGCTACTGTATGTGTTGTAATTAGAGAGGCTACTGTATGTGTTGTAATTAGAGAGGCTATTGAATGTGTTGTAATTAGAGGCTACTGTATGTGTTGTAATTAGAGAGGCTACTGTATGTGTTGTAATTTAGAGGCTACTGTATGTGTTATATTTAGAGGCTACTGTATGTGTTATGTATATGTTGTAATTAGAGAGGCTACTGTATGTGTCATAATTAGAGAGGCTACTGTATGTGTTGTAATTAGAGAGGCTACTGTATGTGTTATAATTAGAGAGGCTACTGTATGTGTTGTAATTAGAGAGGCTACTCAGTGGTGTAATTAGAGAGGCTACTTTATGTGTTGTAATTATAGGCTACTGTATGTGTTGTAATTAGAGGCTACTGTATGTGTGTATGTAATTAGAGGCTGTATGTGTTGTAATTAGTGTGTATGTGTTGTAATTAGAGGCTACTGTATGTGTTGTAAGAGAGGCTACTGTATGTGTTGTAATTAGAGAGGCTACTGTATGTGTTGTAATTAGAGAGGCTACTGTATGTGTTGTAATTAGAGAGGCTACTGTATGTGTTGTAATTAGAGAGGCTACTGTATGTGTTATATTTAGAGGCTACTGTATGTGTTGTAATTAGAGAGGCTACTGTATGTGTCATAATTAGAGAGGCTACTGTATGTGTTGTAATTAGAGAGGCTACTGTATGTGTTATAATTAGAGAGGCTACTGTATGTGTTGTAATTAGAGAGGCTACTGTATGTGAGAGGCTACTGTATGTGTTGTAATTAGAGAGGCTACTGTATGTGTTGTAATTAGAGAGGCTACTGTATGTGTTGTAATTAGAGAGGCTACTGTATGTGTTGTAATTAGAGGCTACTGTATGTGTTGTAATTAGAGAGGCTACTGTATGTGTTGTAATTAGAGGCTACTGTATGTGTTGTAATTAGAGGCTACTGTAATGTGTTGTAATTAGAGGCTACTGTATGTGTTGTAATTAGAGGCTACTGTATGTGTTGTAATTAGAGGCTACTGTATGTGTTATAATTAGAGGCTACTGTATGTGTTGTAATTATAGGCTACTGTATGTGTTGTAATTAGAGGCTACTGTATGTGTTGTAATTAGAGGCTACTGTATGTGTTGTAATTAGAGGCTACTGTATGTGTTGTAATTAGAGGCTACTGTATGTGTTGTAATTAGAGGCTACTGTATGTGTTGTAATGAGAGGCCTACTGTATGTGTTATAATTAGAGGCTACTGTATGTGTTATAATTAGAGAGGCTACTCTGTGTTGTAATTAGAGATACTACTGTATGTGTTATAATTAGAGAGGCTACTGTATGTGTTATAATTAGAGAGGCTACTCAGTGTTGTAATTAGAGAGGCTACTGTATGTGTTGTAATTAGAGGCTACTGTATGTGTTATAATTAGAGAGGCTACTGTATGTGTTATATTTAGAGGCTACTGTATGTGTTATGTATGTGTTGTTATTAGAGAGGCTACTGTATGTGTTGTAATTAGAGAGGCTACTGTATGTGTTGTAATTAGAGAGGCTACTGTATGTGTTATATTTAGAGGCTACTGTATGTGTTATGTATATGTTGTAATTAGAGAGGCTACTGTATGTGTTGTAATTAGAGAGGCTAATGAATGTGTTATAATTAGAGAGGCTACTCTGTGTTGTAATTAGAGACACTACTGTATGTGTCATAATTAGAGAGGCTACTGTATGTGTTGTAATTAGAGAGGCTACTGAATGTGTTATAATTACAGAGGCTGCTGTATGTGTTATAATTAGATAGGCTATTGTATGTGTTGTAATTAGAGAGGATACTGTATGTGTTATAATTACAGAGGCTGCTGTATGTGTTATAATTAGAGAGGCTATTGTATGTGTTGTAATTAGAGAGGATACTGTATGTGTTATAATTACAGAGGCCTGCTGTATGTGTTATAATTAGAGGCTACTGTATGTGTTGTAATTACTGTATGTGTTATAATTAGAGGCTACTGTATGTGTTGTAATTAGAGAGGCTACTGTATGTGTTATAATTAGAGAGGGTACTCTGTGTTGTAATTAGAGATACTACTGTATGTGTTATAATTAGAGAGGCTACTGTATGTGTTATAATTAGAGAGGCTCCTGTATGTGATGTAATTATAGGCTACTGTATGTGTTATAATTAGAGGCTACTGTATGTGTTGTAATTAGAGAGTCTACTGTATTTGTTGTAATTAGAGGCTACTCTGTTTCATAATTAGAGAGGCTACTGTATGTGTTGTAATTAGAGGCCTACTGTATGTGTTGTAATTAGAGGCTACTGTATGTGTTGTAATTAGAGAGGCTACTGTATGTGTTATAATTAGAGGCTACTCAGTGTTGTAATTAGAGAGGCTACTGTATGTGTTGTAATTAGAGGCTACTGTATGTGTTGTAATTAGAGGCTACTGTATGTTGTAATTAGAGGCTACTGTATGTGTTGTAATTAGAGGCTACTGTATGTGTTGTAATTAGAGGCTACTGTATGTGTTGTAATTAGAGAGGTCTACTGTATGTGTTGTAATTAGAGGCTACTGTATGTGTTGTAATTAGAGAGGCTACTGTATGTGTTGTAATTAGAGAGGCTACTGTATGTGTTATAATTAGAGAGCTACTGTATGTGTTGTAATTAGAGAGGCTACTGTATGTCTATATTTAGAGGCTGCTGTATGTGTTATGTATATGTTTTAATTAGAGAGGCTACTGTATGTGTTGTAATTAGAGGCTACTGTATGTGTTATAATTAGAGGCTACTGTATGTGTTGTAATTAGAGAGGCTACTATGTGTTATAATTAGAGAGGCTACTGTATGTGTTGTAATTAGAGAGGCTACTGTTTGTGTTATAATTAGAGAGGCTACTGTATGTGTTGTATTTATAGGCTACTGTATGTGTTGTAAATAGAGGCTATTGTATGTGTTGTAATTAGAGGCTACTGTATGTGTTGTAATTAGAGGCTACTGTATGTGTTGTAATTAGAGGCTACTGTATGTGTTGTAATTAGAGAGGCCACTGTATGTGTTGTAATTAGAGAGGCTACTGTATGTGTTGTAATTAGAGGCACTGTATGTGTTGTAATTAGAGAGGCTACTGTATGTGTTGTAATTAGAGGCTACTGTATGTGTTGTAATTAGAGGCTACTGTATGTGTTGTAATTAGAGGCTACTGTATGTGTTGTAATTAGAGGCTACTGTATGTGTTGTAATTAGAGAGGCTACTGTATGTGTTGTAATTAGAGGCTACTGTATGTGTTGTAAATGAGAGGGTACTCTATGTGTTATAATTAGAGAGGCTACTCTGTGTTATAATTAGAGAGGCTACTGTATGTGTTGTAATTAGAGAGGCTACTGTATGTGTTGTAATTAGAGAGGCTGCTGTATGTGTTATAATTGGAGAGGCTACTGTATGTGTTATAATTAGCGAGGCTACTGTATGTGTTGTAATTAGAGAGGCTACTGTATGTGTTGTAATTTAGAGACTACTGTATGTGTTGTAATTAGAGAGGCTACTGTATGTGTTGTAATTAGAGAGGCTACTGTATGTGTTGTAATTAGAGAGGCTACTGTATGTGTTTTATTTAGAGGCTGCTGTATGTGTTATGTATATGTTGTAATTAGAGAGGCTACTGTAGGTGTTGTAATTAGAGAGGCTACTCTGTGTTATAATTAGAGAAGCTACTGTATGTGTTGTAATTAGAGACACTACTGTATGTGTTATAATTAGAGAGGCTACTGTATGTGTTGTAATTAGAGAGGCTACTGTATGTGTTATAATTAGAGAGGCTACTGTATGTGTTGTAATTAGAGAGGCTACTATGTGTTGTAATTAGAGAGGCTACTGTATGTGTTGTAATTAGAGGCTACTGTATGTGTTGTAATTAGAGACCACTGTATGTGTTGTAGAGGCTACTGTATGTGTTGTAATTAGAGAGGCTACTGTATGTGTTGTAATTAGAGGCTACTGTATGTGTTGTAATTAGAGAGGCTACTGTATGTGTTGTAATTAGAGAGGCTACTGTATGTGTTGTAATTAGAGAGGCTACTGTATGTGTTGTACTGTATGTGTTGTAATTAGAGAGGCTACTGTATGTGTTGTAATTAGAGAGGCTACTGTATGTGTTGTAATTAGAGGCTACTGTATGTGTTATATTAGAGGCTACTGTATGTGTTGTAATTAGAGAGGCTACTGTATGTGTTGTAATTAGAGAGGCTACTGTATGTGTTGTAATTAGAGAGGCTACTGTATGTGTTGTAATTAGAGGGCTACTGTATGTGTTGTAATTAGAGAGGCTACTGTATGTGTTGTAATTAGAGGCTACTGTATGTGTTGTAATTAGAGAGGCTACTGTATGTGTTATAATTAGAGAGGCTACTGTATGTGTTGTAATTAGAGAGGCTACTGTATGTGTTGTAGAGAGGCTACTGTATGTGTTGTAATTAGAGAGGCTACTGTATGTGTTGTAATTAGAGAGGCTACTGTATGTGTTTGTAAGAGAGGCTACTGTATGTGTTGTAATTAGAGGCTACTGTATGTGTTGTAATTAGAGAGGCTACTGTATGTGTTGTAATTAGAGAGGCTACTGTATGTGTTGTAATTAGAGGCTACTGTATGTGTTGTAATTAGAGAGGCTACTGTATGTGTTGTAATTAGAGAGGCTACTGTATGTGTTGTAATTAGAGGCTACTGTATGTGTTGTAATTGTAATTAGAGAGGCTACTGTATGTGTTGTAATTAGAGAGGCTACTGTATGTGTTGTAATTAGAGAGGCTACTGTATGTGTTGTAATTAGAGAGGCTACTGTATGTGTTGTAATTAGAGAGGCTACTGTATGTGTTGTAATTTAGAGGACTGTATGTGTTGTAATTAGAGGCTACTGTATGTGTTATAATTAGAGGCTACTGTATGTGTTATAATTAGAGGCTACTGTATGTGTTGTAATTAGAGGCTACTGTATGTGTTGTAATTAGAGAGGCTACTGTATGTGTTGTAATTAGAGGCTACTGTATGTGTTGTAATAGAGAGGCTACTGTATGTGTTGTAATTAGAGAGGCTACTGAATGTGTTATAATTACAGAGACTGCTGTATGTGTTATAATTAGAGAATCTACTGTATGTGTTATAATTAGAGAGGCTACTATATGTGTTGTAATTAGAGAGGCTGCTGTATGTGTTATAATTAGAGGCTACTGTATGTGTTGTAATTAGAGAGTCTACTGTATTTGTTGTAATTAGAGAGGCTACTGTATGTGTTATAATTAGAGAGGCTACTGAATTTGTTGTAATTTCAGAGGCTACTGTATGTGTTGTAATTAGAGGCTACTGTAAGTGTTATAGTTAGTGAGATTAATGTATGTGTTGTTATTAGAGAGGCTACTAAATGTGTTGTAATTAGAGAGGCTACTGTATGTGTTGTAATTTAGACTGAGGCTACTGTATGTGTTGTATTTAGAGGCTACTGTATGTGTTATGTATATGTTGTAATTAGAGAGGCTACTGTATGTGTTGTAATTAGAGAGGCTGAATGTGTTATAATGAATGTGTTATAATTAGAGGACTCTGTGTTGTAATTAGAGATACTACTGTATGTGTTATAATTAAGAGGCTACTGTATGTGTTATAATTAGAGAGGCTACTCATGTGTTGTAATTAGAGAGGCTACTGTATGTGTTGTAATTAGAGAGGCTACTGTATGTGTTGTAATTAGAGGCTACTGTATGTGTTATAATTAGAGAGGCTACTGTATGTGTTGTAATTAGAGAGGCCACTGTATGTGTTGTAATTAGAGAGGCTACTGTATGTGTTATAATTAGAGAGGCTACTGTATGTGTTGTAATTAGAGAGGCTACTCATGTGTTGTAATTAGAGAGGCTACTTTATGTGTTGTACACTGTATGTGTTGTAATTAGAGGCTACTGTATGTGTTGTAATTAGAGGCTACTGTATGTGTTGTAATTAGAGGCTACTGTATGTGTTGTAATTAGAGAGGCTACTGTATGTGTTGTAATTAGAGGCTACTGTATGTGTTGTAATTAGAGAGGCTACTGTATGTGTTGTAATTAGAGAGGCTACTGTATGTGTTGTAATTAGAGAGGCTACTGAATGTGTTGTAATTTAGAGAGGCTACTGTATGTGTTGTAATTAGAGAGGCTACTGTATGTGTTATAATTTAGAGGCTACTGTATGTGTTATGTAATTAGAGAGGCTACTGTATGTGTTATAATTTAGAGGCTACTGTATGTGTTGTAATTAGAGAGGCTACTGTATGTGTTATAATTAGAGAGGCTACTGTATGTGTTGTAATTAGAGAGGCTACTGTATGTGTTGTAATTAGAGAGGCTACTGTATGTGTTGTAATTAGAGAGGCTACTGTATGTGTTATAATTTAGAGGCTACTGTATGTGTTGTAATTAGAGAGGCTACTGTATGTGTTGTAATTAGAGAGGCTACTGTATGTGTTGTAATTAGAGGCTACTGTATGTGTTGTAATTAGAGAGGCTACTGTATGTGTTGTAATTAGAGAGGCTACTGTATGTGTTGTAATTAGAGAGGCTACTGTATGTGTTGTAATTAGAGAGGCTACTGTATGTGTTATAATTAGAGAGGCTACTGTATGTGTTGTAATTAGAGGCCACTGTATGTGTTGTAATTAGAGGCCACTGTATGTGTTGTAATTAGAGGCCACTGTATGTGTTGTAATTAGAGGCTACTGTATGTGTTGTAATTAGAGGCTACTGTATGTGTTGTATAATTAGAGAGGCTACTGTATGTGTTGTAATTAGAGGCTACTGTATGTGTTGTAATTAGAGGCTACTGTATGTGTTGTAATTAGAGGCCACTGTATGTGTTGTAATTAGAGGCTACTGTATGTGTTGTAATTAGAGGCTACTGTATGTGTTGTAATTAGAGAGGCTACTGTATGTGTTGTAATAGAGAGGCACTAGAGAGCTACTGTATGTGTTGTAATTAGAGAGGCTACTGTATGTGTTATAATTAGAGGCTACTGTATGTGTTGTAATTAGAGAGGCCTACTGTATGTGTTGTAATTAGAGGCCACTGTATGTGTTATAATTAGAGGCTACTGTATGTGTTATAATTAGAGAGGCTACTGTATGTGTTGTAATTAGAGAGGCTACTGTATGTGTTGTAATTAGAGAGGCTACTGTATGTGTTGTAATTAGAGAGGCTACTGTATGTGTTGTAATTAGAGAGGCTACTGTATGTGTTGTTGTAATTAGAGAGGCTACTGTATGTGTTGTAATTAGAGAGGCTACTGTATGTGTTGTAATTAGAGGCTACTGTATGTGTTGTAATTAGAGAGGCTACTGTATGTGTTGTAATTAGAGAGGCTACTGTATGTGTTGTAATTAGAGAGGCTACTGTATGTGTTGTAATTAGAGGCTACTGTATGTGTTGTAATTAGAGAGGCTACTGTATGTGTTGTAATTAGAGAGGCTACTGTATGTGTTGTAATTAGAGAGGCTACTGTATGTGTTGTAATTAGAGAGGCTACTGTATGTGTTGTAATTAGAGAGGCTACTGTATGTGTTGTAATTAGACTGTATGTGTTGTAATTAGAGGCCTACTGTATGTGTTGTAATTAGAGGCCACTGTATGTGTTGTAATTAGAGAGGCTACTGTATGTGTTGTAATTAGAGAGTTGTAATTTAGAGGCCACTGTATGTGTTGTAATTACTGTATGTGTTGTAATTAGAGAGGCTACTGTATGTGTTGTAATTAGAGAGGCTACTGTATGTGTTGTAATTAGAGAGGCTACTGTATGTGTTGTAATTAGAGAGGCTACTGTATGTGTTGTAATTAGAGAGGCTACTGTATGTGTTGTAATTAGAGAGGCTACTGTATGTGTTGTAATTAGAGAGGCTACTGTATGTGTTGTAATTAGAGAGGCTACTGTATGTGTTGTAATTAGAGAGGCTACTGTATGTGTTGTAATTAGAGGCCACTGTATGTGTTGTAATTAGAGAGGCCACTGTATGTGTTGTAATTAGAGGCTACTGTATGTGTTGTAATTTAGAGGCACTGTATGTGTTGTAATTAGAGAGGCCACTGTATGTGTTGTAATTAGAGAGGCTACTGTATGTGTTGTAATTAGAGGCTACTGTATGTGTTGTAATTAGAGGCTACTGTATGTGTTGTAATTAGAGAGGCTACTGTATGTGTTGTAATTAGAGAGGCTACTGTATGTGTTGTAATTAGAGAGGCTACTGTATGTGTTGTAATTGCACTGTATGTGTTATAATTAGAGAGGCTACTGTATGTGTTGTAATTAGAGGCTACTGTATGTGTTGTAATTAGAGGCTACTGTATGTGTTGTAATTAGAGGCTACTGTATGTGTTGTAATTAGAGGCTACTGTATGTGTTGTAATTAGAGAGGCTACTGTATGTGTTGTAATTAGAGAGGCCACTGTATGTGTTGTAATTAGAGAGGCTACTGTATGTGTTGTAATTAGAGAGGCTACTGTATGTGTTGTAATTAGAGAGGCTACTGTATGTGTTGTAATTAGAGGCTACTGTATGTGTTGTAATTAGAGAGGCTACTGTATGTGTTGTAATTAGAGAGGCCACTGTATGTGTTGTAATTAGAGAGGCTACTGTATGTGTTGTAATTAGAGGCTACTGTATGTGTTGTAATTAGAGAGGCTACTGTATGTGTTGTAATTAGAGAGGCTACTGTATGTGTTGTAATTTAGAGGCTACTGTATGTGTTGTAATTAGAGAGGCTACTGTATGTGTTATAATTAGAGAGGCTACTGTATGTGTTATGTAATTAGAGAGGCTACTGTATGTGTTGTAATTAGAGAGGCCACTGTATGTGTTATAATTAGAGGCTACTGTATGTGTTGTAATTAGAGGCTACTGTATGTGTTGTAATTAGAGAGGCCACTGTATGTGTTGTAATTAGAGAGGCTACTGTATGTGTTGTAATTAGAGAGGCTACTGTATGTGTTGTAATAGAGGCCACTGTATGTGTTGTAATTAGAGGCTACTGTATGTGTTGTAATTAGAGGAGGCTAGAGGCTACTGTATGTGTTGTAATTAGAGAGGCTACTGTATGTGTAATAGAGAGGCTACTGTATTGTTGTAATTAGAGAGGCTACTGTATGTGTTGTAATTAGAGAGGCACTGTATGTGTTGTAATTAGAGAGGCTACTGTATGTGTTGTAATTAGAGGCTACTGTATGTGTTGTAATTAGAGAGGCTACTGTATGTGTTGTAATTAGAGAGGCTACTGTATGTGTTGTAATTAGAGGCTACTGTATGTGTTGTAATTAGAGAGGCTACTGTATGTGTTGTAATTAGAGAGGCTACTGTATGTGTTGTAATTAGAGAGGCTACTGTATGTGTTGTAATTAGAGAGGCTACTGTATGTGTTGTAATTAGAGAGGCTACTGTATGTGTTGTAATTAGAGAGGCCACTGTATGTGTTGTAATTAGAGGCTACTGTATGTGTTGTAATTAGAGAGGCTACTGTATGTGTTGTAATTAGAGAGGCTACTGTATGTGTTGTAATTAGAGAGGCTACTGTATGTGTTGTAATTAGAGAGGCCACTGTATGTGTTGTAATTAGAGGGCTACTGTATGTGTTGTAATTAGAGGCTACTGTATGTGTTGTAATTAGAGAGGACTGTATGTGTTGTAATTAGAGAGGCCACTGTATGTGTTGTAATTAGAGAGGCCACTGTATGTGTTGTAATTAGAGAGGCTACTGTATGTGTTGTAATTAGAGGCTACTGTATGTGTTAGAGGCCTACTGTATGTGTTGTAATTAGAGAGGCTACTGTATGTGTTGTAATTAGAGAGGCTACTGTATGTGTTGTAATTAGAGAGGCTGTACTGTGTGTGTATGTGTAATTTAGAGGCTACTGTATGTGTATGTGTTGTAATTAGAGAGGCTACTGTATGTGTTGTAATTAGAGGCTACTGTATGTGTTGTAATTAGAGAGGCTACTGTATGTGTTGTAATTAGAGAGGCTACTGTATGTGTTGTAATTAGAGAGGCTACTGTATGTGTTGTAATTAGAGAGGCTACTGTATGTGTTGTAATTAGAGAGGCTACTGTATGTGTTGTAATTAGAGGCTACTGTATGTGTTGTAATTAGAGGCCACTGTATGTGTTGTAATTGTTGTAATTAGAGAGTCTACTGTATGTGTTGTAATTAGAGGTTGCTGTATGTGTTATAATTAGAGAGACTACTCTGTGTTATAATTAGAGAGGCTACTGTATTTGTTATAATTAGAGAGGCTACTGTATGTGTTGTAATGAGAGGCTACTGTATGTGTTGTAATTAGAGGATTCTGTATGTGTTGTAATGAGAGGCCTACTGTATGTGTTGTAATGAGAGGCCTACTGTATGTGTTGTAATTAGAGAGTCCACTGTATGTGTTGTAATTAGAGAGGCTACTGTATGTGTTGTAATTAGAGGCTACTGTATGTGTTGTAATTAGAGAGGCTACTGTATGTGTTGTAATTAGAGAGGCTACTGTATGTGTTGTAATTTAGAGGCCACTGTATGTGTTGTAATTAGAGGCCACTGTATGTGTTGTAATTAGAGAGGCCACTGTATGTGTTATAATTAGAGAGGCACTGTGTTGTAATTAGAGAGGCTACTGTATGTGTTGTAATTAGAGAGGCTACTGTATGTGTTGTAATTAGAGGACTGTATGTGTTGTAATTAGAGAGGCTACTGTATGTGTTGTAAACTGTATGTGTTGTAATTAGAGGCTACTGTATGTGTTGTAATTAGAGAGGCTACTGTATGTGTTGTAATTAGAGAGGCTACTGTATGTGTTGTAATTAGAGAGGCTACTGTATGTGTTATAATTAGAGAGGCTACTGTATGTGTTGTAATTAGAGAGGCTACTGTATGTGTTATAATTAGAGAGGCTACTGTATGTGTTGTAATTAGAGAGGCTACTGTATGTGTTGTAATTAGAGGCCACTGTATGTGTTGTAATTAGAGGCCACTGTATGTGTTGTATTAGAGGCCACTGTATGTGTTGTAATTAGAGAGGCCACTGTATGTGTTGTAATTAGAGAGGCTACTGTATGTGTTGTAATTAGAGAGGCTACTGTATGTGTTGTAATTAGAGAGGCTACTGTATGTGTTGTAATTAGAGAGGCCACTGTATGTGTTGTAATTAGAGAGGCCACTGTATGTGTTGTAATTACTGTATGTGTTGTAATTAGAGAGGCTACTGTATGTGTTGTAATTAGAGGCTACTGTATGTGTTGTAATTAGAGGCTACTGTATGTGTTGTAATTAGAGAGGCCACTGTATGTGTTATAATTAGAGGCCACTGTATGTGTTGTAATTAGAGAGGCTACTGTATGTGTTGTAATTAGAGGCTACTGTATGTGTTGTAATTAGAGAGGCTACTGTATGTGTTGTAATTAGAGGCTACTGTATGTGTTGTAATTTAGAGAGGCCACTGTATGTGTTGTAATTAGAGGCCACTGTATGTGTTGTAATTAGAGAGGCTACTGTATGTGTTGTAATTAGAGGCCACTGTATGTGTTGTAATAGAGAGGCCACTGTATGTGTTGTAATTAGAGAGGCTACTGTATGTGTTGTAATTAGAGGCTACTGTATGTGTTGTAATTAGAGAGGCTACTGTATGTGTTGTATTAGAGAGGCTACTGTATGTGTTGTAATTAGAGAGGCTACTGTATGTGTTGTAATTAGAGAGGCCTACTGTATGTGTTGTAATTAGAGAGGCTACTGTATGTGTTGTAATTAGAGGCTACTGTATGTGTTGTAATTAGAGAGGCTACTGTATGTGTTGTAATTAGAGAGGCTACTGTATGTGTTGTAATTAGAGAGGCTACTGTATGTGTTGTAATTAGAGGCTACTGTGTATGTGTTGTAATTAGAGAGGCTACTGTATGTGTTGTAATTAGAGAGGCTACTGTATGTGTTGTAATAGAGAGGCCACTGTATGTGTTGTAATTAGAGAGGCTACTGTATGTGTTATAATTAGAGAGGCTACTGTATGTGTTGTAATTAGAGAGGCTACTGTATGTGTTAATTAGAGAGGCTACTGTATGTGTTGTAATTAGAGAGGCCACTGTATGTGTTGTAATTAGAGGCCACTGTATGTGCTGCTAGAGGCCACTGTATGTGTTGTAATAGAGAGGCCTACTGTATGTGTTGTAATTAGAGGCCACTGTATGTGTTGTAATTAGAGAGGCTACTGTATGTGTTGTAATTAGAGAGGCTACTGTATGTGTTATAATTAGAGAGGCCACTGTATGTGTTGTAATTAGAGAGGCTACTGTATGTGTTGTAATTAGAGGCCACTGTATGTGTTGTAATTAGAGAGGCTACTGTATGTGTTGTAATTAGAGAGGCTACTGTATGTGTTGTAATTAGAGGCTACTGTATGTGTTGTAATTAGAGAGGCTACTGTATGTGTTGTAATTAGATGTGTTGTAATTAGAGAGGCTACTGTATGTGTTGTAATTAGAGGACTGTATGTGCTAATGTATGTGTTGTAATTAGAGAGGCTACTGTATGTGTTGTAATTAGAGAGGCTACTGTATGTGTTGTAATTAGAGAGGCTACTGTATGTGTTGTAATTAGAGAGGCTACTGTATGTGTTGTAATTAGAGAGGCTACTGTATGTGTTGTAATTAGGCTACTGTATGTGTTGTAATTAGAGGCTACTGTATGTGTTGTAATTAGAGAGGCTACTGTATGTGTTGTAATTAGAGAGGCTACTGTATGTGTTGTAATTAGAGAGGCTACTGTATGTGTTGTAATTAGAGGCTACTGTATGTGTTGTAATTAGAGAGGCTACTGTATGTGTTGTAATTAGAGAGGCTACTGTATGTGTTGTAATTAGAGAGGCTACTGTATGTGTTGTAATTAGAGAGGCTACTGTATGTGTTGTAATTAGAGGCTACTGTATGTGTTGTAATTAGAGGCTACTGTATGTGTTGTAATGTGTTATAATTAGAGAGGCTACTGTATGTGTTGTAATTAGAGGCTACTGTATGTGTTGTAATTAGAGAGGCTACTGTATGTGTTGTAATTAGAGAGGCTACTGTATGTGTTGTAATTACTGTATGTGTTGTAATTAGAGAGGCTACTGTATGTGTTATAATTTAGAGGCTACTGTATGTGTTGTAATTAGAGAGGCTACTGTATGTGTTGTAATTAGAGAGGCTACTGTATGTGTTGTAATTAGAGAGGCCACTGTATGTGTTGTAATTAGAGAGGCTACTGTATGTGTTGTAATTAGAGAGGCTACTGTATGTGTTGTAATTAGAGGCTACTGTATGTGTTGTAATTAGAGAGGCTACTGTATGTGTTGTAATTAGAGAGGCTACTGTATGTGTTGTAATTAGAGAGGCTACTGTATGTGTTGTAATTAGAGAGGCTACTGTATGTGTTGTAATTAGAGAGGCTACTGTATGTGTTGTAATTAGAGGCTACTGTATGTGTTGTAATTAGAGAGGCTACTGTATGTGTTGTAATTAGAGAGGCTACTGTATGTGTTGTAATTAGAGAGGCTACTGTATGTGTTGTAATTAGAGAGGCTACTGTATGTGTTGTAATTAGAGAGGCTACTGTATGTGTTGTAATTAGAGAGGCCACTGTATGTGTTATAATTAGAGGCTACTGTATGTGTTGTAATTAGAGGCTACTGTATGTGTTGTAATTAGAGAGGCTACTGTATGTGTTGTAATTAGAGAGGCCTACTGTATGTGTTGTAATTAGAGAGGCTACTGTATGTGTTGTAATTAGAGAGGCTACTGTATGTGTTATAATTAGAGGCCACTGTATGTGTTGTAATTAGAGATGCTACTGTATGTGTTATAATTAGAGAGGCTACTGTATGTGTTGTAATTAGAGAGGCTACTGTATGTGTTGTAATTAGAGAGGCTACTGTATGTGTTGTAATTAGAGAGGCTACTGTATGTGTTATAATTAGAGGCTACTGTATGTGTTGTAATTAGAGAGGCTACTGTATGTGTTATAATTAGAGAGGCTACTGTATGTGTTGTAATTAGATAGGCTACTGTATGTGTTGTAATTAGAGAGGCTACTGTATGTGTTGTAATTAGAGGCTACTGTATGTGTTGTAATTAGAGGCTACTGTATGTGTTGTAATTAGAGAGGCTACTGTATGTGTTGTAATTAGAGGCTACTGTATGTGTTGTAATTAGAGAGGCTACTGTATGTGTTGTAATTAGAGAGGCTACTGTATGTGTTGTAATTAGAGAGGCCACTGTATGTGTTGTAATTAGAGAGGCTACTGTATGTGTTGTAATTAGAGAGGCTACTGTATGTGTTGTAATTAGAGAGGCCTACTGTATGTGTTGTAATTAGAGGCTACTGTATGTGTTGTAATTAGAGAGGCTACTGTATGTGTTGTAATTAGAGAGGCTACTGTATGTGTTGTAATTAGAGAGGCTACTATGTGTTGTAATTAGAGAGGCCACTGTATGTGTTATAATTAGAG
This sequence comes from Oncorhynchus tshawytscha, assembly GCF_018296145.1. NCBI lineage: Eukaryota > Metazoa > Chordata > Actinopteri > Salmoniformes > Salmonidae > Oncorhynchus > Oncorhynchus tshawytscha. Next base: position 5,513,555 of record NC_056458.1, on the reverse strand, counting down.
AGGCTACTGTATGTGTTGTAATTAGAGGCTACTGTATGTGTTGTAATTAGAGAGGCTACTGTATGTGTTGTAATTAGAGGCTACTGTATGTGTTGTAATTAGAGGCTACTGTATGTGTTGTAATTAGAGAGGCTACTGTACTGTAATTAGAGAGGCTACTGTATGTGTTGTAATTAGAGAGGCCACTGTATGTGTTGTAATTAGAGGCCACTGTATGTGTTGTAATTAGAGAGGACTGTATGTGTTGTAATTAGAGGCTACTGTATGTGTTGTAATTAGAGGCACTGTATGTGTTGTAATTAGAGAGGCCACTGTATGTGTTGTAATTAGAGAGGCCACTGTATGTGTTGTAATTAGAGAGGCTACTGTATGTGTTGTAATTAGAGAGGCTACTGTATGTGTTGTAATTAGAGAGGCTACTGTATGTGTTATAATTAGAGAGGCTACTGTATGTGTTATAATTAGAGAGGCTACTGTATGTGTTGTAATTAGAGAGGCCACTGTATGTGTTGTAATTAGAGAGGCTACTGTATGTGTTGTAATTAGAGAGGCTACTGTATGTGTTGTAATTAGAGGCTACTGTATGTGTTGTAATTAGAGAGGCTACTGTATGTGTTGTAATTAGAGAGGCTACTGTATGTGTTGTAATTAGAGAGGCTACTGTATGTGTTGTAATTAGAGGCTACTGTATGTGTTGTAATTAGAGAGGCTACTGTATGTGTTGTAATTAGAGAGGCTACTGTATGTGTTGTAATTAGAGGCTACTGTATGTGTTGTAATTAGAGAGGCTACTGTATGTGTTGTAATTAGAGGCTACTGTATGTGTTGTAATTAGAGAGGCTACTGTATGTGTTGTAATTAGAGGCTACTGTATGTGTTGTAATTAGAGAGGCTACTGTATGTGTTGTAATTAGAGAGGCTACTGTATGTGTTGTAATTAGAGAGGCTACTGTATGTGTTGTAATTAGAGAGGCTACTGTATGTGTTGTAATTAGAGAGGCTACTGTATGTGTTGTAATTAGAGAGGCTACTGTATGTGTTGTAATTAGAGAGGCTACTGTATGTGTTGTAATTAGAGGCTACTGTATGTGTTGTAATAGAGAGGCTACTGTATGTGTTGTAATTAGAGAGGCTACTGTATGTGTTGTAATTAGAGAGGCTACTGTATGTGTTGTAATTAGAGCTACTGTATGTGTTGTAATTAGAGGCTACTGTATGTGTTGTAATTAGAGAGGCTACTGTATGTGTTGTAATTAGAGGCTACTGTATGTGTTGTAATTAGAGAGGCTACTGTATGTGTTGTAATTAGAGAGGCTACTGTATGTGTTGTAATTAGAGAGGCTACTGTATGTGTTGTAATTAGAGGCTACTGTATGTGTTGTAATTAAGAGAGGCTACTGTATGTGTTGTAATTAGAGGCTACTGTATGTGTTGTAATTAGAGAGGCTACTGTATGTGTTATAATTGTATGTGTTATGTGTTGTAATTAGAGAGGCTACTGTATGTGTTGTAATTAGAGAGGCTACTGTATGTGTTGTAATTAGAGAGGCTACTGTATGTGTTGTAATTAGAGAGGCTACTGTATGTGTTGTAATTAGAGAGGCTACTGTATGTGTTATAATTTAGAGAGGCTACTGTATGTGTTGTAATTAGAGAGGCTACTGTATGTGTTGTAATTAGAGGCTACTGTATGTGTTGTAATTAGAGGCTACTGTATGTGTTGTAATTAGAGAGGCCTACTGTATGTGTTGTAATTAGAGAGGCTACTGTATGTGTTGTAATTAGAGGCCACTGTATGTGTTGTAATTAGAGGCTACTGTATGTGTTGTAATTAGAGGCTACTGTATGTGTTGTAATTAGAGAGGCTACTGTATGTGTTGTAATTAGAGAGGCTACTGTATGTGTTGTAATTAGAGGCTACTGTATGTGTTGTAATTAGAGGCTACTGTATGTGTTGTAATTAGAGAGGCTACTGTATGTGTTGTGTGTTTAAGAGAGGCTACTGTATGTGTTGTAATTAGAGGCCACTGTATGTGTTGTAATTAGAGAGGCTACTGTATGTGTTTTAATTAGAGAGGCTACTGTATGTGTTGTAATTAGAGGCTACTGTATGTGTTATAATTAGAGAGGCTACTGTATGTGTTGTAATTAGAGGCTACTGTATGTGTTATAATTAGAGAGGTTAATGTATGTGTTGTAATTAGAGAGGCTACTGTATGTGTTATAATTAGAGAGGCTACTGTATGTGTTGTAATGAGAGGCCTACTGTATGTGTTGTAATTAGAGAGGCTACTGTATGTGTTATAATTAGAGAGGCTACTGTATGTGTTGTAATTAGATAGGCTACTGTATGTGTTGTAATTAGAGAGGCTACTGTATGTGTTGTAATTAGAGAGGCTACTGTATGTGTTGTAATTAGAGAGGCTACTGTATGTGTTATAATTAGAGGCTACTGTATGTGTTATAATTAGAGAGGCTACTGTATGTGTTGTAATTAGAGGCTACTGTATGTGTTGTAATTAGAGGCCACTGTATGTGTTGTAATTAGAGGCTACTGTATGTGTTGTAATTAGAGAGGCTACTGTATGTGTTGTAATTAGAGGCTACTGTATGTGTTGTAATTAGAGAGGCTACTGTATGTGTTATAATTAGAGAGGCTACTGTATGTGTTGTAATTAGAGAGGCTACTGTATGTGTTGTAATTAGAGGCTACTGTATGTGTTGTAATTAGAGAGGCTACTGTATGTGTTGTAATTAGAGGCTACTGTATGTAGGTAATTATGTGAGAGGCTGCTGTATGTGTTGTAATTAGAGAGGCTACTGTATGTGTTGTAATTAGAGAGGCTACTGTATGTGTTGTAATTAGAGAGGCTACTGTATGTGTTGTAATTAGAGAGGCTACTGTATGTGTTTGTAATTAGAGAGGCTACTGTATGTGTAGAGAGGCTACTGTATGTGTTGTAATTAGAGAGGCTACTGTATGTGTTGTAATTAGAGAGGCTACTGTATGTGTTATAATTAGAGAGGCTACTGTATGTGTTGTAATTAGAGAGGCTACTGTATGTGTTGTAATTAGAGAGGCTACTGTATGTGTTATAATTAGAGAATGTGTTGTAATTAGAGAGGCTACTGTATGTGTTGTAATTAGAGGCTACTGTATGTGTTGTAATTAGAGAGGCTACTGTATGTGTTGTAATTAGAGAGGCTACTGTATGTGTTGTAATTGAGAGGCTACTGTATGTGTTGTAATAGAGAGGCTACTGTATGTGTTGTAATTAGAGAGGCTACTGTATGTGTTGTAATTAGAGAGGCTACTGTATGTGTTGTAATTAGAGGCCACTGTATGTGTTGTAATTAGAGGCTACTGTATGTGTTGTAATTAGAGGCTACTGTATGTGTTGTAATTAGAGAGGCTACTGTATGTGTTGTAATTAGAGAGGCTACTGTATGTGTTGTAATTAGAGAGGCTACTGTATGTGTTGTAATTAGAGAGGCTACTGTATGTGTTGTAATTAGAGAGGCTACTGTATGTGTTGTAATTAGAGAGGCCACTGTATGTGTTGTAACTAGAGAGGTACTGTATGTGTTGTAATTAGAGAGGCTACTGTATGTGTTGTAATTAGAGAGGCTACTGTATGTGTTATAATTAGAGAGGCTACTGTATGTGTTGTAATTAGAGAGGCTACTGTATGTGTTATAATTAGAGAGGCTACTGTATGTGTTGTAATTAGAGAGGCTACTGTATGTGTTGTAATTAGAGAGGCTACTGTATGTTGTAATTAGAGAGGCTACTGTATGTGTTGTAATTAGAGAGGCTACTGTATGTGTGTTGTAATTAGAGAGGCCACTGTATGTGTTGTAATTAGAGAGGCTACTGTATGTGTTGTAATTAGAGGCTACTGTATGTGTTGTAATTAGAGAGGCTACTGTATGTGTTGTAATTAGAGAGGCTACTGTATGTGTTGTAATTAGAGAGGCTACTGTATGTGTTGTAATTAGAGGCTACTGTATGTGTTGTAATTAGAGAGGCTACTGTATGTGTTGTAATTAGAGAGGCTACTGTATGTGTTGTAATTAGAGAGGCTACTGTATGTTGTTGCTACTGTATGTGTTGTAATTAGAGGCTACTGTATGTGTTGTAATTAGAGGTTACTGTATGTGTTATAATTAGAGAGGCTACTGTATGTGTTATAATTAGAGAGGCTACTGTATGTGTTGTAATTAGAGAGGCTACTGTATGTGTTATAATTAGAGAGGCTACTGTATGTGTTATATTTAGAGAGGCTACTCTGTGTTATAATTAGAGAGGCTACTGTATGTGTTATAATTAGAGAGGCTACTGTATGTGTTATATTTAGAGAGTCTACTGTATGTGTTGTAATTAGAGAGGCTACTGTATGTGTTGTAATTTAGAGGCTACTGTATGTGTTATGTATATGTTGTAATTAGAGAGGCTACTGTATGTGTTGTAATTAGAGAGGCTACTGAATGTGTTATAATTAGAGAGGCTACTGTATGTGTTGTAATGAGAGGCCTACTGTATGTGTTATAATTAGAGGCTACAGTCTGTGTTATAATTAGAGAAGCTACTCTATGTGTTATAATTAGAGAGGCTACTGTGTGTGTTGTAATTAGAGAGGCTACTGTATGTGTTATAATTAGAGAGGCTACTGTATGTGTTGTAATGAGAGGCCTACTCTGTGTTGTAATTAGAGGCTTCTGTATGTGTTGAAATGGATGCCTACTGTATGTGTTGTAATGAGAGGCCTACTGCATGTGTTGTAATTAGAGAGTCTACTGTATGTTTTGTAATTAGAGAGGCTACTGTATGTGTTGTAATTAGAGAGGCTACTGTATGTGTTGTATTTATAGGCTACTGTATGTGTTGTAAATAGAGGCTATTGTATGTGTTGTAATGAGAGGCCTACTCTGTGTTGTAATTACAGGCTTCTGTATGTGTTGTAATGAGAGGCCTACTGTATGTGTTGTAATGAGAGGCCTACTGTATGTGTTGTAATTAGAGACTACTGTATGTGTTGTAATTAGAGAGGCTACTGTATGTGTTGTAATTAGAGAGGTTACTGTATGTGTTATATTTAGAGGCTGCTGTATGTGTTATGTATATGTTGTAATTAGAGAGGCTACTGTAGGTGTTGTAATTAGAGAGTCTACTGTGTGTGTTGTAATTAGAGAGGCTACTGTATGTGTTGTAATTAGAGAGGCTACTGTATGTGTTGTAATTAGAGAGGCTACTGTATGTGTTTTAATTAGAGGCTACTGTATGTGTTATAATTAGAGAGGCTTCTCTGTGTTGTAATTAGGGATACTACTGTATGTGTTATAATTAGAGAGACTACTGCATGTGTTATAATTAGAGAGGCTACTGTATGTGTTGTAATTATAGGCTACTGTATGTGTTGTAATTAGAGGCTACTGTATGTGTTGTAATTAGAGGCTACTGTATGTGTTGTAATTAGAGAGGCTACTGTATGTGTTGTAATGAGAGGCTACTGTATGTGTTGTAATGAGAGGCCTACTGTATGTGTTGTAATGAGAGGCCTACTGTATGTGTTGTAATTATAGGCTACTGTATGTGTTGTAATTAGAGAGGCTACTGAATGTGTTATAATTATAGAGACTTCTCTGTGTTATAATTAGAGAGGCTACTCTGTGTTTTAATTAGAGGCTACTGTATGTGTTATAATTAGAGAGGCTACTCTGTGTTATAATTAGAGAGGCTACTGTATGTGTTATAATTAGAGAGGCTACTGTATGTGTTGTAATTAGAGAGGCTACTGTATGTGTTGTAATGAGAGGCCTACTGTATGTGTTATAATTAGAGGCTACTGTATGTGTTGTAATTAGAGAGGCTACTGTATGTGTTATAATTATAGAGGCTACTGTATGTGTTATAATTAGAGGCTACTCTGTGTTGTAAATAGAGGCTATTGTATGTGTTATAATTAGAGAGGCTACTGTATGTGTTATAATTAGAGAGACTACTGTATGTGTTATAGTTAGAGAGGCTACTGTATGTTTTGTAATTAGAGAGGCTACTGTATGTGTTGTAATTATAGGCTACTGTATGTGTTGTAATTATAGGCTACTGTATGTGTTGTAATTAGAGAGGCTACTGTATGTGTTGTAATTAGAGAGGCTGCTGTATGTGTTATAATTAGAGAGGCTACTGTATGTGTTGTAATGAGAGGCCTACTGTATGTGTTATAATTAGAGAGGCTACTGTATGTGTTATAATTAGAGAGGCTACTGTATGTGTTGTAATTAGAGGCTACTGTATGTGTTATAATTGAGAGGCTACTGTATGTGTTGTAATTAGAGGCTACTGTATGTGTTATAATTGAGAGGCTACTGTATGTGTTGTAATTAGAGGCTACTGTATGTGTTGTAATTAGAGGCTACTGTATGTGTTGTAATTAGAGAGGCTACTGTATGTGTTATAATTAGAGGCTACTGTATGTGTTGTAATTAGAGAGGCTACTGAATGTGTTGTAATTAGAGAGGCTACTGTATGTGTTGTAATTAGAGAGGCTACTGTATGTGTTGTAATTAGAGGCTACTGTATGTGTTGTAATTAGAGGCTACTGTATGTTATAGTTAGAGAGGTTAATGTATGTGTTGTTATTAAAGAGGCTACTGAATGTGTTGTAATTAGAGAGGCTACTGTATGTGTTGTAATTAGAGAGACTACTGTATGTGTTGTAATTAGAGAGTCTACTCTGTATGTGTTGTAATTAGAGAGGCTACTGTATGTGTTGTAATTAGAGGCGAATTTATGTGTTGTAATTAGAGGCTACTGTATGTGTTGTAATTAGAGAGGCTACTGTATTGTTGTAATTAGAGAGGCTACTGTATGTGTTGTAATGAGAGGCTACTGTATGTGTTGTAATGAGAGGCCTACTGTATGTGTTGTAATGAGAGGCCTACTGTATGTGTTGTAATTATAGGCTACTGTGTGTGTTGTAATTAGAGAGTCTACTGAATGTGTTATATTTAGAGACTACTGTATGTGTTGTAATTAGAGAGGCTACTGTATGTGTTGTAATGAGAGGCCTACTGTATGTGTTGTAATTAGAGAGGCTACTGTATGTGTTGTAATTAGAGAGGCTACTCTGTGTTATAATTAGCGAGGCTGCTGTATCTGTTATAATTAGAGAGGCTACTGTATGTGTTATATTTAGAGAGTCTACTGTATGTGTTGTAATTAGAGAGGTTACTGTATGTGTTATATTTAGAGGCTACTGTATGTGTTATGTATATGTTGTAATTAAAGAGGCTGCTGTATGTGTTGTAATTAGAGAGTCTACTGTATGTGTTGTAATTAGAGAGGCTACTGTATGTGTTGTAATTAGTGTCTACTGTATGTGTTGTAATTAGAGGTTACTGTATGTGTATATTTAGAGAGACTACTCTGTGTTATAATTAGAGAGGCTACTGTATGTGTTGTAATTAGAGAGGCTACTGTATGTGTTGTAATTAGAGAGTCTACTGTATGTGTTGTAATTAGAGGTTACTGTATGTGTTATAATTAGAGAGGCTACTCTGTGTTATAATTAGAGAGGCTACTCTGTGTTATAATTAGAGAGGCTGCTGTATCTGTTATAATTAGAGAGGCTACTGTATGTGTTATATTTAGAGAGACTACTCTGTGTTATAATTAGAGAGGCTACTGTATGTGTTGTAATTAGAGAGGCTACTGTATGTGTTGTAATTAGAGAGGCTACTCTGTGTTATAATTAGCGAGGCTGCTGTATCTGTTATAATTAGAGAGGCTACTGTATGTGTTATATTTAGAGAGTCTACTGTATGTGTTGTAATTAGAGAGGTTACTGTATGTGTTATATTTAGAGGCTACTGTATGTGTTATGTATATGTTGTAATTAAAGAGGCTACTGTATGTGTTGTAATTAGAGAGGCTACTGAATGTGTTATAATTAGAGAGGCTACTGTATGTGTTGTAATGAGAGGCCTACTGTATGTGTTGTAATTAGAGAGGCTACTGTATGTGTTATAATTAGAGAGGCTACTGTATGTTTTGTAATTAGAGGCTACTGTATGTGTTGTAATTACAGGCTACTGTATGTGTTGTAATTAGAGAGGCTACTGTATGTGTTGTAATTTAAGGCTACTGTATGTGTTGTAATTAGAAGCTAATGTATGTGTTGTAATTAGAGGCTACTGTATGTGTTGTAATTAGAGAGGCTACTGTATGTGTTGTAATTAGAGAGGCTAATGCATATGTTGTAATTAGAGAGGCTACTGTATGTGTTGTAATTAGAGGCCACTGTATGTGTTGTAATGAGAGGCTTACTGTATGTGTTGTAATTAGAGAGTTTACTGTATGTGTTGTAATTAGAGAGTTTACTGTATGTGTTGTAATTAGAGAGGCTACTGTATGTGTTGTAATTAGAGAGGCTACTGTATGTGTTGTAATTACAGTCTACTCTGTGTTATAATTAGAGAGGCTACTGTATGTGTTGTAATTAGAGAGGCTACTGTATGTGATGTAATAAGAGGCCTACTGTATGTGTTGTAATGAGAGGCCTACTGTATGTGTTGTAATTAGAGGCTACTGTATGTGTTGTAATTAGAGAGTCTACTGTATTTGTTGTAATTAGAGGTTACTGTATGTGTTATATTTAGAGACTACTGTATGTGTTATGTATATGGTGTAATTAGAGTGGCTACTGTATGTGTTATAATTAGAGAGGCTACTGTATGTGTTGTAATTAGAGAGGCTACTGTATGTGTTGTAATTAGAGAGGCTGCTGTATGCGTTGTAATGAGAGTCCTACTGTATGTGTTATAATTAGAGGCTACTGTATGTGGTATAATTAGAGAGGCTTCTCTGTGTTGTAATTAGGGATACTACTGTATGTGTTATAATTAGAGAGGCTACTGTTTGTTTTGTAATTAGAGAGGCTACTGTATGTGTTATAATTAGAGAGACTACTGCATGTGTTATAATTAGAGAGGCTACTGTATGTGTTGTAATTATAGGCTACTGTATGTGTTGTAATTATAGGCTACTGTATGTGTTGTAATTAGAGGCTACTGTATGTGTTGTAATTAGAGGCTACTGTATGTGTTGTAATTAGAGAGACTACTGTATGTGTTGTAATGAGAGGCTACTGTATGTGTTGTAATGAGAGGCCTAGTGTATGTGTTGTAATGAGAGGCTTACTGTATGTGTTGTAATTGTAGGCTACTGTATTTGTTGTAATTAGAGAGTCTACTGTATGTGTTATAATTATAGAGTCTTCTCTGTGTTATAATTAGAGAGCCTACTCTGTGTTTTAATTAGAGGGTACTGTATTTGTTATAATTAGAGAGGCTACTCTGTGTTATAATTAGAGAAGCTACTGTATGTGTTATAATTAGAGAGGCTACTGTATGTGTTGTAATTAGAGAGGCTACTGTATGTGTTGTAATTAGAGTCTGCTGTATGTGTTATAATTAGAGAGGCTACTGTATGTGTTGTAATGAGAGGCCTACTGTATGTGTTATAATTAGAGGCTACTGTATGTGTTGTAATTAGAGTGGCTACTGTATGTGTTATAATTATAGAGGCTACTGTATGTGTTATAATTAGAGGCTACTCTGTGTTGTAAATAGAGATAGTACTGCATGTGTTATAATAAGATAGGCTACTGTATGTGTTATAATTAGAGAGACTACTGTATGTGTTATAGTTAGAGAGGCTACTGTATGTTTTGTAATTAGAGAGGCTACTGTATGTGTTGTAATTATAGGCTACTGTATGTGTTGTAATTAGAGGCTACTGTATGTGTTGTAATTATAGGCTACTGTATGTGTTGTAATTAGAGAGGCTACTGTATGTGTTGTAATTAGAGAGGCTGCTGTATGTGTTATAATTAGAGAGGCTACTGTATGTGTTGTAATGAGAGGCCTACTGTATGTGTTATAATTAGAGAGGCTACTGTATGTGTTATAATTAGAGAGGCTACTGTATGTGTTGTAATTAGAGGCTACTGTATGTGTTATAGTTTGTGAGGTTAATGTATGTGTTGTAATTAGAGGCTACTATATGTGTTATAATTCGAGAGGCTTCTGTATGTGTTGTAATTAGAGGCTACTGTATGTGTTGTAATTAGAGGCTACTGTATGTGTTGTAATTAGAGGCTACTGTATGTGATATAATTACAGAGGCTACTGTATGTGTTGTAATTAGAGAGGCTAATGAATGTGTTGTAATTAGAGAGGCTACTGTATGAGTTGTAATTAGAGAGGCTACTGTATGTGTTGTAATTAGAGGCTACTGTATGTGTTGTAATTAGAGGCTACTGTATGTTATAGTTAGAGAGGTTAATGTATGTGTTGTTATTAAAGAGGCTACTGAATGTGTTGTAATTAGAGAGGCTACTGTATGTGTTGTAATTAGAGAGACTACTGAATGTGTTGTAATTAGAGAGTCTACTCTGTATGTGTTGTAATTAGAGAGGCTACTGAATGTGTTGTAATTAGTGGCTACTGTATGTGTTATGATTAGAGATGCTACTGTATGTGTTATCATTAGAGAGAACACCGTATGTGTTATAATTAGAGAGGCTACTGTATTTGTTATAATTAGAGAGGCTACTGTATGTGTTGTAATTAGAGAGGCTACTCTGTGTTGTAATTAGAGGCTACTGTATGTGTTATAGTTTGAGGTTAATGTATGTGTTGTAATTAGAGGCTACTATATGTGTTATAATTCGAGAGGCTTCTGTATGTGTTGTAATTAGAGGCTACTGTATGTGTTGTAATTAGAGGCTACTCTATGTGTTGTAATTAGAGGCTACTGTATGTGATGTAATTAGAGAGTCTACTGTATGTGTTGTAATTAGAGAGGCTAATGAAGGTGTTATAATTAGCGAGGCTGCTGTATCTGTTATAATTAGAGAGGCTACTGTATGTGTTATATTTAGAGAGTCTACTGTATGTGTTGTAATTAGAGAGGTTACTGTATGTGTTATATTTAGAGGCTACTGTATGTGTTATGTATATGTTGTAATTAAAGAGGCTACTGTATGTGTTGTAATTAGAGAGGCTACTGAACGTGTTATAATTAGAGAGGCTACTGTATGTGTTGTAATGAGAGGCCTACTGTATGTGTTGTAATTAGAGAGGCTACTGTATGTGTTATAATTAGAGAGGCTACTGTATGTTTTGTAATTAGAGTGGCTACTGTATGTGTTGTAATTACAGGCTACTGTATGTGTTGTAATTAGAGAGGCTACTGTATGTGTTGTAATTTAAGGCTACTGTATGTGTTGTAATTAGAGGATAATGTATGTGTTGTAATTAGAGGCTAATGTATGTGTTGTAATTAGAGGCTACTGTATGTGTTGTAATTAGAGAGGCTACTGTATGTGTTGTAATTAGAGAGGCTAATGTATGTGTTGTAATTAGAGAGGCTACTGTATGTGTTGTAATTAGAGGCCACTGTATGTGTTGTAATGAGAGGCTTACTGTATGTGTTGTAATTAGAGAGTTTACTGTATGTGTTGTAATTAGAGAGTTTACTGTATGTGTTGTAATTAGAGAGGCTACTGTATGTGTTGTAATTAGAGAGGCTACTGTATGTGTTGTGATTACAGTCTACTCTGTGTTATAATTAGAGAGGCTACTGTATGTGTTGTAATTAGAGAGGCTACTGTATGTGTTGTAATTAGAGGGGTTACTGTATGTGTTGTAATTAGAGAGGCTACTGTATGTGTTGTAATTAGAGAGGCTACTGTATGTGATGTAATAAGAGGCCTACTGTATGTGTTGTAATGAGAGGCCTACTGTATGTGTTGTAATGAGAGGCCTACTGTATGTGTTGTAATTAGAGGCTACTGTATGTGTTGTAATTAGAGAGTCTACTGTATTTGTTGTAATTAGGGGTTACTGTATGTGTTATATTTAGAGACTACTGTATGTGTTATGTATATGGTGTAATTAGAGTGGCTACTGTATGTGTTATAATTAGAGAGGCTACTGTATGTGTTGTAATTAGAGAGGCTACTGTATGTGTTGTAATTAGAGAGGCTGCTGTATGCGTTGTAATGAGAGTCCTACTGTATGTGTTATAATTAGAGGCTACTGTATGTGTTGTAATTAGAGGCTACTGTATGAGTTGTAATTAGAGAGGCTACTGTATGTGTTGTAATTAGAGGCTACTGTATGTGTTGTAATTAGAGGCTACTGTATGTTATAGTTAGAGAGTTTAATGTATGTGTTGTTATTAAAGAGGCTACTAAATGTGTTGTAATTAGAGAGGCTACTGTATGTGTTGTAATTAGAGAGGCTACTGAATGTGTTGTAATTAGAGAGTCTACTCTGTGTGTTGTAATTAGAGAGGCTACTGAATGTGTTGTAATTAGTGGCTACTGTATGTGTTATGATTAGAGAGGCTACTGTATGTGTTATAATTAGAGAGGCTACTGTATGTGTTATAATTAGAGAGAGTCTACTGTATGTGTTGTAATTAGAGGCTACTGTGTGTGTTGTAATTAGAGTGGTGCTGATATTTCTTCATTTCTAGATGTTCCATATTCTTTAGTCACCAATGCTAATGATTCTCTGTCTTCTCTACTTCCATACAGCTATCCAGAAATCAGAGGAAGGTAAGACCCATTTTTGTTTTGCTATTTTTTTTTGCTTTACAATAAAACTGAATTTAGTCTATGGAGTGAACAAACTACAGTGTTATTTGGGGTGTTTTGGACTGCTGGTCTGATTCGTAAATTGAACAGACGTGTACATATTGTCCATGTAGGATGAATACTTAATCTACAAAGGTGTACCTTTTTTGTGTAGAAATGAAGGTGGCGGGAAGGTTGCACATAACTTGGGGGAAATGAATGTGGCCAGTAATCAGCTCCGACTTTGCCCTGACTTTGACTTAGATGTCCATTAACGATTGAAGAGCAAACAGTTATCTTTAACACAACAGTTAATTGCATGAAATTGAGTCTGCGTTGCTTTGTTGACACTGTGCTTTCCTCTGTGAGAGTCACACAGACAAAGAATAGGGATGTCATCTCAGTGATCAGTGCGGCGCTGGGTGCTAACTGTAGCTACCATCTACAATAACCCAGCTATTAAGATGGTTGATTACCAAGCCATTGACATCAGGGCAGTATATCACACTGTCAAAAGATTGGCACTGTGATTACGCACTAATGGAATTGTTTGCTTGAAGAATGAAATCTTTCCCAGAGCATTACTTGTCCCTGTCTGAAGGAAAACACCCATTTGTCTCTCATAATGTAATCATTCACACTCTGTTTAAATCACGTCACAATAAAACAAATGGAATCGCTCTTCAATAAAACACACAGAGTGTAAATGAAGATTGAACGTGGACGTGGGGAAGCCCAGTGTGTTAAGCGGCCGGGCGGTGCAGCAGTGAGAGACATCCATCAGGCCTGTTAGGAGGAGCTCTGGTGGTGGTGCCAGAGAGGGCAACAGGCTCAGGGTTCCAGCTATGGGTGTGCTGGGGTTCTGCATGTTATAAATCACTGCTGCTGCTCACCGGAACAGCCTACCAACATCTGCCATTTAATATTGCTGCTCTGTACACTTGTACATTGTAAGTGACTGCACAGCTGGAAGGAAGGCTTTATTTTCAGTAAAAAAAAATTACAGCATACCCACATATTTTGCACTGAGTTTTGACAGTCAGCACTGTGCAATACCGTACAGTAGCTGAGAACGTTGATGCGCTTGAATACAAATGTTCTCATTCAGTGGCATTCTATTCCAAAACCGTTGTCCTGACTAAATCGTACAGGTTATTCATTGTGTCCTGTGTGTTCGTATGGAACACTGTACTGTCAGTATCTAATAGAGCGGACTGGTTGTTGATTCGTAAGCAGGGGCCGGTTGTAATGTGGAGGGCTATATCCAGGCCCCACATGGGAGGATGATGAGTGGAAGGCTTCAGTTCAGAAGGGTCCGCTTTCAACCCCTGCCTTTAATCACTCTTAACTCCCCTTGTGATGAGCAAGGATGCTATGACCACGCTCACAGCAAAAGGCGTGCATTATTAAATGACATGCTGCAAAGAGAAAGCATTAGAGTCATTATTGGATTAAAGCTTTGACATGGAGCCTGCGTGTACCATCCCCGATGCACAATGCATGAAAACAAAGATGACACTTGACTAGTTAGTTCTCTTTATTCTTTATCCCAGGAGCAATGCAATGTGACATCTAGCAGCAAGTATTTGTAGTCGTTATATCAATGGACCTAGATGGCTGCCGGTACAAAAGATTAATAAAAACCCATTTAAAACTAGTAACCTCAGTGCTATATTTTAGCTGCACTGAGGGCTCGAGTACAGATCACGTCGAGCACGTCGAGCACGTCTCAAAAAGAGAACTCCTATGTAACTGGAGGTTAGTGATGAACACATCTGGACTATAAGTCGTTGGAACTTCAGTGTCTCCAGGAGTCAGTTGGTCTGGTCTGGTCTGTCTGTCTGTCTGTCTGTCTGTCTGTCTGTCTGTCTGTCTGTCTCGTTGCTGAGCCTAGGTTACCTGGATGGAGGGGGGACCAAGGTGGGGAATGCTTTTCAGGCCAGGAGATGTGGAGTGCAGCATTCTCTGATGTGTTGTGAGCAAAACTGGGTCTGTGAGAGAGAGATAAGAGAAGACTCTCAACACCTGCATCCATGCATGTTTGTAGAACACCAGCAGATAATCCTTCACATACAGTAGTACACACAAACAAAAGATACACCTCTGCTTCCTCTGTGTATTAATAGTGTGTGTGTGTTAATGCGTTACACTATAGAACTATGCAAACTACCATCTACAAACAACAAGATTCTAGCTTCAAATCATAGAGAATTATTTCAATTACATGGTTGGTTCCTCCTCCCCCCCTTATTTTGTTCCTTGTTCCTTGGTTACCATGTGATACGGTAGTGTGAATAGTTGATAGTGTAAAGGTGTGAATGACTCACTTATGGTGACCCTGACCCTGTGAGAATACAGAGGGAGCATGTGGAACCTCAGCACAGACATCTTCAAACGAGAGGACAGGACAGGGCACAGCTGCTACTGCTGCTGCTGATGGCCAGGGAGCTCTAAGCACCACTGACCTTGGCTTAATCCTCTCATAAGAATACTCTCCTTCAAAGCACTGCAACTTCATGGAAAAACAAACTCAGCAAAAGCTAAATCCTAACCCTTTAAGCATTTTTTTTTATTTTTCTTCTGAATATTCTCATGCAGTAAATGTAAAGGCTTAGAGGTAATTTCACAGATGGTAATTTTATAGTCCACTCGTGTACTTCTGAAAATGATGTTGTTGACAATATGTGATTTTAGTGCCATTGTGTTTTGGGGAAAAGCTGAGGTGTACAAATGAATGTTGCTCTTCGATGTTGTTAATCATTGATGAAATGAAGCGTTCTGCATTGGCACTGTTAAAAAAAAAAATGGGTTAGAAATGAACAAACAAAACAACAGCAACATGTTTCACAGATCATTTTTCACGTGTAAAGTTTCTCTGTGCAACAATTTCACCTGCAAACAGCCCTGAATATAGTAGTAATGGAGAAACAAGTTGAGAGAAATAGAAAATAATTGAATGCTCGTTGAAAAAAAGCTACTTGTTGCAATATTCTTTAAAGCCCACAAGAAAATCTACTTAACTGCATAGAACACCTTTTTAAGTATGTTTTGTGACATTTAATGACATTAATAGTGTGTTTTTTTCATCGTTTTGATTGTTCGTTTTATGGAGCATAGCCAGCGGTAAAGCAGATTAGCATTTAGCGGTCATTTTATTGTTTCACAGATTTACTGTAAATGTGTTCATAGACATGCGTTAGTCTTCTATTTCATTGTGACGAGGGAAGGTTTGAAAGCAATAAAAATGGGCTTTAATAAATATTTCCCCACCATTTCATAACCACCAACAACCAGTTGATGTTGCTTTCATAAGATCAATCGTAATTACAACAATGTCAGAAATTAAGGTGAAATAATTTACCTTGACAAAGAAACAGACACCATCCCAAGGAAAATGGGGAGGAATGGAGAAAAGGGGAGCATGATCAACGTCATACCGGGGGGGGGACACGAGAGCCTGTTGCTATGCCAACACAAATTGGGCAGCCCTGTATTTCAATGCACAAGACACATCCACCACGGAGAGGCTTGGCACTTCAAGAGGAAAAAAAATAAAGCTGGTGATGTTTATCTCATTAAAAAAATATATATATATATATATATATATATATATATATCAGTGATGACAAACCTCTTGTGTCTCTGATGCTGTCTGGCTCTGCTCAGCTCTCTGGTATAAGCGCCGTCCTCCAGCCTAAGGGTATTGTGTTGACCTCATTTCTTCTTGCCCCACGAAAGGTCAATGAATGCATATGTATATAATGGTACATGTGTACAACTTATTCAGTGTTACCTGGTGCATGGTGTAAAGCTCTCTGGCGGTTTCTGATTAGATGATCGATAACATCTCATCCCTCAGTGAAATTGGCCAATTTCCTCCAGCAGTTCTCACAAAGAGAACCATTCTCTTTTGAAATGTGTGGTTGTCTCTGTCAACACATGTTTTATTTACTAAGTGTTGATGGAGTGATTTAATGTCTGTCCATTACTGGTGGAAATGTCCTTCACATATAAAGGTTGTGTTTTATTTAATCCAATTGGGTTCACAGATTTTCTTTTATCCAAATGTTTTAGAAATGCAAATTGTTTTGATAAATCTGTACAGGAAATGACAATGCATGCATGAGCTTTGTTGAGCTGAAAAAAATATATATGTTATATCGCAATAACTGCCAAAATGCCAGGGAGAGAAACATCGCTGAGTTACCATTTTGATCTCTAAAAGTGTTAAAATGTCATAAATGATATATTCTTCATAAGAAAAAATACATCTCCAATGAAAGAGGCGTTGTGCAACACCATGAAGGTGTTGAGACTGAGCTCAACGAAAAGGATAACTGTCAGAGAATGAATGCAAGAAATCCCTTAAAAAAATTATACCGGGTCATTTTTCGAGTTGTTTTAATTAACAATTCACTCAATTTCCTGCTGTAGGTCATGCAGATGATGGTATAATTGTGTGATACAAAATGTTATCTTTGGTCAATTAAAGCCTTGTTCAATCAGCCACATTTCTTGTCTAACACAATACAGGTCCATTGTAATTACTAAATGCCCACATTCATGCGGCAAGCCCACAAGGCCCTTGGCTTATTTGTTTACAATTGATTTTGTGATGTCCACAGAATCGGAGTGTTCCAGTTTACTGAGCTCCTGTTTATTGAGTTGCATTGTATTTTATGAATGTGTTTTGCATATGATGTGTTCTTTCCTTGCCAACGACTGCAGCACTATGACTGCAGTAAAGCTGTCACATTATGCCTCTCACACCCTGGGTTATTGATTGTTATGGCCCTCCCTGGCCCTGGGCCCTGGGCCTGCTTATGTTGTAACGCTGAATCTAGTTAAGGATACAGTCCTCACTGGCTTTACCCTATTGAAGGGACTGGTTTGTGTCCCTATTGCATGCAGTGTTCGAGGTATACATTTGCGGTATTCATTTTGATCTGTATGCAGTTTACACTGGAGAACGTTGGAGAACTTCGTATGAACGAGATGTGAATTTGGAAAAAGTGACAAAACCCCTATTCTAAACCTGAGAAAGCTGTCTGCTTAAGAGTAAGAGTGTGTGTTCCATTAGGGGAAAAAAACATCTGTGTGAGCAACTACCTTCGGGGGTTGCACCAATTGAGATGTTTTTTTTTTCTTATCCCGCTCTCCCCCCTCAAACAGTGTTTGTCTTTTATTTCTTTAATTTCCTCCTCCGTTTTAGTTTGATTTGAACTCTGACATCCGTACCTATCCCAGGATGTCTGTCACAAACTGCAGTCCAACGTTGTGACAATGCTTTTGTTTCTTCCCGGGCATTTTTATGACCTTCCTGTTTTCCCTATTCCTTTTTCTGTTCTTTCCCTCAAGGTCTGGCGCACATGAAGTCAAACCGCCAAGGTATGGGGTCTGTTGGTTTTCTTTTCTCCCTCAACCACCTGCTCAAGCCATCTCCCTGCCCTCTAATCATGTTTACTTCACTGTACTGCACTGACATTTCACTTCCTCTCCCCTATTCTATTTACTTGTACGTTCATTTCTGCTTCCTGTCATGTTGTACTATCTGTGCCCACATCACTCCAACCTTGTCCGTCAAACCTTGTCCTGACCTCTGGCCAGCAACTGGAACATCACCTTTGACCTCTTCAGCCTTTCACAAAGGTAACGCTTTTATAACCACAGTGTTTCATCGGTTCGGTTTTCATGGGACCCTCTCCAAGAGAGAAACTGGTATTTCGTTGTCAATAGAGAATGTATGCCTCGTGCTTCAGATGTGTGATTACAGTTTTGAGGACACTGGCTGCTTGCTATTCAATCTGTCTCGGAAAAGCATTGGGAGACTGAAATCAGTGATTACAACAGAGTGCATATGGCTCCTTTTGTACACATACACTCTGGTTCTCTTCCATTACAATACAATACAATTAAATAGGATAGGATAATATGTGCAATGTTCAATATTCACACAGTTACCCCAGTAACGTAAAAGATCATGATATTTAGTTTGTTTGGTGGTTTCAAAAAGGTAGTTGGTTAAATTATTATTTTTGAGCAACTGCATTTTCCAGGAAAAATTATGCATGGCTGTGCTGCACACATGCATCTAATCTGCATGCCCTCAGGACGCAGATATACTTAGAGCTCAGACATGCCTGTCCAAAGGCCAGCCAGATATAAAGGAAACAGATCAAATTGAGTTTTTACTGTACAAATAAACATGATGGCTGCTTTCAGACCCTTTCATGAATTATACACTACTGTAGTTATTTTCAAGGTTTCCTGGTAACAGAAGGAGGTTTTTACCAAGAGTACTTTAATAGCATAACAAGAATAGGGGCGGCAGGGTAGCCTAGTGGTTAGAGCGTTGGACTAGTAACTGAAGGTTGCAAGTTCAAATCCCTGAGTTGACAAGGTACAAATCTGTCATTCTGCCCCTTGAATAGGCAGTTCCTAGGCTGTCATTGAAAATAAGGATTTGTTCTTATCTGACTTGCCTAGTTAAATAAAGGTAATATTAAAATAAATATTAGGAACTACTGGTTAGCATTGAGAGAAAATCAGCCGTACAGTCGCAGCTAGACAGACTGACAAGCAGAAGGGTGACAGGCAAGTGAGCTGACACACCATATTGGACCACCAGAAAGTTAATTAAATCAACGTTCATGAACATATTGTATCCAAATTAAGAAACTTTGAATTATTCATGGGCAAGTTGAATGCAGTATTTGTTTGCATTCTCTAGATGATGTACCTAATACGAACTGACATACAACAAAAGCTCTTCAGATGAGCTTTATCAATTACATCTTTAGGTTTACTTCTTTTAAAAGAAACAAACAGAAAACAACACAATATTTCACTGATCAACACTGGGAGATTCTGCTCGATGAAGAGGTGTGCTCGATGAAGAGGTGTGCTATCAACTGTCCATATGGGCTTTGCTATTAATGTCAGACAAACAGTTACTTAAATAAAGTTGTACCTGTACATGATAATTTACTGTTTTGCTTCAGACCGGAACATATGTAACTTTGCTGATCAAAGTATTCATCCAGAGGCCAAGGCAACGGGTTGTTTTTTTTTAGTCAAAAAATTGACAATTACAGCTCAGCGTGAGGGACTGTAACACTGTGCTCTGGCTCTAACAGCCTCGCAATACGCTACTTCCTTTCTCTGCTGCTAGCCAGCCAACACAGGCATTCATTCCTATTACTGATACTTACCATCAAACCTTTTGTGTACTAGCAAAATAGAAAGTGGTTCAAGTCATGAACGAAGCAGCTTTTGTGGACATTTTGCGTTTCGTGTAGAGGTAGATATCCATACATGTCTCTGTACTCTTGACTGTGTGTTGTATCAATTCCTCTGGGTATCTACCGTATGATTCACATCACAGAGTGTGTGCACAATATGACCTAAAATGAATGAATCCTTCTTTCTTTTTTTTAACGAGGCATGGACAGCTGAGAACTGGTGTGTGTGCTTAGTTGAAACAACCCAGCTTCACATGCTGTGGCTGTCCGTTCACATTTGTGTACACTTTTGACCAGGGGTGAAGGTAAGGCGATATACGTTCCGGTAAGGCGTGCCGGCCCAAAAAAATAGTGGGGGTAACGCCGTGCCGGTCAAAAACGTTAGCCTGTCACAATTAATAGGCTATAACACGCGGCAAAAACTATAGGCAATTTCACCATTATTCAACATTACTGCATGTCAGTGGCATTAAAAATGAGCAAGTGGACTGGAAACCGGTTGGTGTAGCCTCCAAAAGGGTGTGCTTTGTGGAGACGAGTGACCGAGACCGAGGCGAGCGTGGACAGCGGTGTCATTTCAGGCTACAATGACAATCGCAGAATGGCATTACAATACATGTAGGTGTTTTGTAACTGATGTCTCTTTCCATTGGTCCAATTGAGGGTGTTAGGGTTTGGATGCTGGAATGATTTAGTGGGTGAACGAATGTAGTAGCCACAAGGAGCACCTTTTTTTAAGTGATTATTTGACAATCAGATGACAACGTCACGACTGGTTGTGTTTATAGCCCATTGTAAAAGGCATAGGCGGTGTGTCCATAAGGCTGAGGGAAGCTAAGCTTTCCCTAAAGTAAATTGAATTAAATCGCCAAAAATGTATGTAGCCTAATTAGCTTACTCCTGTCTATAGATAAATAAACTAAATCATTTAAAATCGGCCACTACAGTACACCAGAAACCTTGATTTGGCCACAGGATCACTAACTTCTTTTAAACAAAACAAAGAATGAATTGTTTTAAATCGCATAGCCTGCAGTCGGAAGAGCCTGCTATTTTGGCAGCGAGCGCAGCAAATACCAAATAGGTGATCGTTGAGTTGCGACTGTCAATGAAAAGCAGAGAGACCCAGCCAGGTATATCGCAATATTTGAAAATACAAATTGCGGAAAAAACTGCTTGGAAAGAAAATGGCTATTGCTGTAAAGAGATGACAATGAAAATACTTTCATTTGTCTTTAAGTAATCAAAATTCTTAGGCTACTGTTCGCTCAATAAAGCTATCTTATTGGCACCAGCGGAGAACATTGTGCATATTCACTGGGTCACTGCCACTTTTGTTTGTTTTTGGACAATAATGTCCTCCTCCAGGTTAGACGGACGTCATATTGTGTTTGTGTCTCCACTTTTCGTAGGGCAATTATATGGATCAGACAACATTGTTTTTATTGATCTGTTTGTCAGTGTCAGCAGAGTATGCTACCCTGTAATTTTTGTAGTATTATCAAAATTGTGTAGGCGCGCTTGGGTGTCCCATACCAGGTAAGAAGTTTAATGCTTTTTGACCTACCATTACTTTGGGATCCTGGCACAATGACTCGTCTGCTAACCGTGAGGTCATTTTTCTAATAGTGAAAGAGCAGTGTGGGTTTTCTGCTACTGGTGCACAAACAGGATGAAGTCATTGTACTAAAATCATCTTTAACCTTGTTTATTTCCATTAGCCATGGTTTCTTGAGACTGCATAGAGTATATAGAAAGTATTCAAAATGCAGACATTGCCATGGCTGTTTTGAGTGGATGGAGTAGGCGTTGAAGGATAATCACATTTGACAGTTTTTTTCCCCTTCTCTCTATGCAGCCGAATCATTGCAATCTGGTAAGATGGCATGCCTTTTATTTGACAGTTAATAGCAGTGACATTTTTTAATTATGTTGAATGTATTCTGACAATGCCTGCCCCATTTCTGCAGTGAGAATTGCATAAACATTTGGGTAATTAGGAAAACATGGCATACACTGACTGTCTTACAATGGATCTGCACTTTAAATCCTTGTCATACAAGGGCATGTTTGCTTATTTATGAGCCCAGTAGAACATTTCAGTATGTCTGAACATCCCCTCTCAGTGAAGGCTACACTATGAACACCTTGGAAAGAGACAGGCTTTTTCTCAAATATCTACTTTTTAAGCATTGTCTCTTCCATCGGACCATAGCAAATGGTTGGTAGTGGAGTTGGTACTATTTGTTTTGCAAGACAGAGATGTGCCTCTAAATATGTCTTAAGTTTGCCAGACCATTTCTTGTGAGTGGGTACAATAGTTCAGAAAGGCATTGACACACATGTATGTGTCTGATAATGAGAGGACAGGACAGGAAATGAGGCGTGGGTTACAAAATCACAGAAACATTGCTGGAGGCAAGAAGCTATGCTTTAAAACATTTTTTTTATCATCATCTGTTTTTTATTACATCAACAACTACACTGACCTGCGCTAGTCATTACACGCCAGGCATTTCCTGATGCCATGGCTTTTCACTCGACATGGCTTTCACCTGTGAGTTGTGCTGCTGCTGGATACCAAATGAGGTGTAGCAAAGATGGGGAAAGTTTCCAACCTCAACTCGAATTAGCAACGGTCATCAGAATTGTTAAAAGTTTTTTTTTTTAAACAATTCTAATAAATGCAATAGTTGGACAATGGATGAAGATATTCCAAACGTGTTATTTTATTTCAATACCTCAGATATTGACCGAATAATGGCACATAAGAGTTCAAGGATTTTGGTGGAAAATAGGTATTCAATTTAGTGTCAAATTTCACTCATACAATATATACATTTTCTAATGGTGTCAGGTATTTTTTTGTTCAAATTATATTGGCTGGATTTGCATAAATACACAGGGTGTTTTTCCTAGCCACCGTGCTTCTACACCTGCATTGCTTGCTGTTTGGGGTTTTAGGCTGGGTTTCTGTACAGCACTTTGAGATATCAGCTGATGTACGAAGGGCTATATAAATAAATTTGATTTGATTTGATTTGATTTGGGTGTATTTGCATATATGAATACATTAACGTAACAGGGTGGAACAGGGCTGAAACCACACAACTTGCTCTGTCTAGGAGGCCTAACTGCACTCACCTGCGCTCTCTAGGCTGCCTCATTAATTACTTTTGTTGGCACGTTCTGTTGCGTAATTCAACAAGTGTGTCATTAGCAGGATACCCTCGGATTAAAAATCAACACGTTTAGCTCCAGATTGCACCTGTCTATACATACTTTACATTGTTTGCCTGATAAAACATAATACCACTATAATCCGAGTGTTCATTTTGGGAAGTTGCTTTCATTTCAGCTAATCTAATTCGTAAACCACTTAACTGTATTAAATGTAATACTTTTCTAATTCCACAAAAAAATGTACACCCATCAAAATAAAGTTATTTTGCGTCTCTTTCTTGTGGTGTAAGTGTCGAGACGATGAGACGATTAATCCCTGATGAAGATTTAGTATTCTTGGACATGCAATGGAAAGACAACATATTCCATTGAGTCCGTTTGTGTTTGACCGGTTCATTACAAACATTTCCGCTCGTGGTAACGTTAACAGGAAAAAAGCAAGAGAATGAAAAAGTTGCAGGATTTAAAATGAAGCAAGATTTACAGTGCTTTCAGAAAGTATTCATACCCCTTCACTTACTCCACATATTAAGCATGAATTAAAAAATTAATTAAATTGAATACAAAGTAATCTCACTTGTCTACATACAGTACCCCATAATGACCAATTGAACGTAATATGCAACAATTTCAACGGTTTTACTGAGTTATAGTTCATATAAGGAAATCAGTCAATTAAAAAAATGAATTAGGCTCTAATCTATGGATTTCACATGACTGGGCAGGGGCGCATCCATGGGTGGGCCTGGGAGGGCTGTCCGGGTGGCTGGTCTCAGACAATCCCGTTAGTGAAGATGTGGAGGTCCTGGTCTGGCATGGTTACACCTGGTCTGTGGTAGTGAGGCCAGTTGGACGTACTGACAAATTCCCAAAAACAACATTGGAGGTTGCTTATGGTAGAGAAATGAACATTCAGTTGTCGGGCAACAGCTCTGACGGACATTCCTGCAGTCAGCATGCCAATTGCACACTCCCTCAACTTGAGACATCTGTGGCACTGTGTTGTTTGACAAAGCTGCACATTTTAGTGCCCCCCCTTGTGCTGTTTAATCAGCTTCTTGATATGCCTCACCTGTCAGGTGGATGGATTATCTTGGCAAAGGAGAAATTCTCACTGACGGGGATGTCAACAAATGGACTCGGGAGAGGCAAAGTTCATGAACCATGCGTCCTTCGAAACACGACCCCGCCAAGCCGCACTGCTTCTTGACACACTGCTTGCTTAACCTGGAAGCCAGCCATACCAATGTGTCGGAGGAAACACAATACAACTGGCGACCTTGTCAGCATGCATGCGCCCGGCCCGCCACAGGAGTCGCTAGAGCGCGATGGGACAAGGACATCCCGGCCAGCCAAACCCTCCCCTAGCCCGGATGGCCCTGGGCCAATTGAGCGCCGCTTCATGGGTCTCCCGGTCACGGCCGGGATCGAACCCGGGTCTGTAGTCACCGCTGCGCCACTCAGGGAAGCCCCATTGTAGAAACACCTTTGACAGCAATTACAGCTGTGAGTCTTTCTGGGTAAGTCTCTAAGAGCTTTCCACATCTGCATTGTTGCATTGATCATTACTAGACAACAATTTTTAGATCCCTGCCATAGACTTTCAAGTAGAATTAAGTCCAAACTGTAACTCGGTCACTAAGGAACATTCACTGTCTTCTTGGTAAGCAACTACAGTGTAGATTTGGCCTTATGTTTTAGGTTTACCTCTAGGATTTTGCCTGTGCTTACCTCCATTCCGTTTCTTTTTTATCCTGAGAAACTCCCCTGCCCAACAATAACAATCATACCCATAACATGATGCAGCCACCACTATGCTTGAAAATATGGAGTGTGGTACTCAGTAAGGTGATGTATTGGATTTGCCCCAAACATAACACTTTGTATTCAGGGCAAAAAATATATTGATTTTGCCATATATTTTGCAGTATTACATTAGTGCCTTTAGGATGCATGTTTTGAAAAAAATATGTTCTGTAAAGGCTTACGTCTTTTCACTCTGTCAGTTAGGTTAGTATTGCGGCGTAACTACAATGTTGTTGATCCATCCTCAGCTTTCTATATCAAAGCCATTAAACTCTTAACTGTCTTAAAGTCACAATTGGCCTCATGGTGAAATCCCTGAGCGGTTTCACTCCTCTCCGGTAACAGCGTTAATTAGAAAAATGTCAAAAAACATAGTTCTACTTTGACATTATGGGGTATTGTGTGTAGGCCAGTGACACAAAATCTATATTTAATCAACTTTAAATTCAGGCTGTAACACAACAAAATGTGGAAAAAGTCGAGGGGTTTGAATACTTTCTGAAGGCACTGTAAGGGACAAACACCGAAAAGAAAGATCCTCAGGTGGGCGGGGCATGTGCTTTGCTACTCAAATGCATGACAGTTTACTGCATAGATACACCCTGTGGAGCTGTATTCCCTTTAAGCAAGGGAATTCCCTTCCTACGAGGTTGGCTAAAGTTGCCATTGATAATGGGTACAGTATTATCTACTCTGTCTGGGATCTGACCCAAGAACCATGTTAACCGACCGGCAGTAACATTTCTGATGTTGCCAGGGAGATGCACTGTACCTGTAGGTGGTTTCTCCAGTGAGATCAAAGCAGGTGATGTGATGTCTGTGTGTCTGTCTGTCTCTAGCGAGTATCCACCGGACCCAGCCAGGGGATTTCACTCATACTTTCTTTTGTTGCAGATAGCTCGTGACTTTATGTAGCTCGGCTATTTTTTTTCCAGGCAGATTATAATAGAAGCACCTCAAAGTCATGTTTAAATGGTTGCCACTTAACTTTATCCTTCTTTTCAATGACCATTTAAAGAGATTAGAATACGTCTTGGATATATGTTGTAGGTGTATAGGTGGTAAACGTGTCAGTTATCATTATGAGTTATGGTAGCGAGTCTCCGGGCCACAGCATAGTAGCAGATAAGCTGCATACAGATTCCATTTTCTGGGCCTTTTAGAGCGTTGGTCACGTGGTGGTCTCCCACAGCTAGCAGTTTAGGCATGGTAGCATCACCATTTGTATATTCTGACACGTTAATGCACCCATTAAGAAACTGACTGTTAAAACTGCTTAATCCCTGTGGATTGATGAGGAATCTGAAAAACTGTATGGTTGAGTGGGACAAGGCAAATGGAATGGCAAATAAGTCTGGCTGCACAGCCAATTGGCAAATGTACCGTAAATTGAGACATCATGGGACTAAACTTAACAAAAAATATGAAACTGCTACGAAGCAAAGATAAATTATATAAAAGATAATAGTAAAATCTTTGGAGTACTTTAAATTACAGTTTGGGCAAAAAGGCAAACTCAGCTCCATCCTTCATTGAATCAGATGGCTCATTCATCACAAAACCCTCTGATATTTCCAACTACTTTAATTACTTTTCTACTGGCAAGATTATAAAAAGTTAGACATGACATGCCAACAACAAACTCTGAACCTTCTTATCCATGCATAACAGACCAAATAATACAATAATTCCGTAAAGTGAGGAAGAGGTGAAAAAAATGATTGCTTTCTATCAATAATGGCAAACCACCTGGTACTGACTACTTGGATGCAAAATTACTGAGGATGGTAGTGGACGATATTGCCACTCCTATTTGTCACCTCTTAAATTTAAGCCTACAGGAAAATGTGTGCCCTCAAGCCTGGAGGGCTTGAACCGAAAGTCATTTCGCTACCCAAGAATAGCAAATCACCCAATATGGGTTCAAAAAGCAGACCAATCAGCCTGCTACCAACCGTTTAGTAAACTTTTGAAAATTGTGTTTGTGTTTGACTGGATGATATGCTATTTCGCAGTAAACAAACTAATATCAGACTTTTAGCAAGCTTATAGACTCAAGACTCAACATGTACGGCACTGACACAAATGACTAATGATTGGCTTGAAAGAAACTGATAATAAGAAGATTGTGAGAGCTGTTTAGTTAGACTTCAGTCAAGCTTTTGACATTACCGATCATAATCTGCTGTTCAAAAAAAACGTATGTGCTATGACTCTGCCATATCTTAGATAGAGATCTACCTATCTAACAGAACACAGGGTTTTCTTAAATGGAAGCCTCGCTAATGTAAACCAGGTAGAGTGTGGTATACCTCAAGGCAGCTGTCTTGGTACTTTACTGTTGTCTATTTTACCACCACTAGCCTTGAGTAAAGCCTGTGTATTTATGTACGCTGATGAATAAACATTATAAACTTCAGCTACCACAGCAAGTAATCACTGCAACCTGTAACACTAAAACCGCCTGGCCTTTCAGCTTATAAGTACCCACTAGAGAATATAGAGAACTTTGCCGGGCATCCCCTTTAGCATACACATCAGATGCATATCAACTCTCATGGTGCCCAAAGCACCAAGTCTTGATAAATAGTGCATAAACAATTGTAAAGCATGAATTGCATGAATAAATGTTCATGGAAATATATGCATGTAACAATATAACAATAGTTATTTTTTTAGATAGCCAAGGATATGTTTTGTATAATTCTACAAAGTCCTAGTGAAAAATGTTGGCCTAAAAGCAATTTGACACTTCCAGCCAATGAGGCATCAATATTCTAACAGTCTAATAAATATATTTAATTTATGCTATCGGAGGCCTTCTGCAACACGAAACATGTTTTCGTTTCACTTAAAATACATTTGATTAGTAATAGAGTTATAGTAAATAAAACAGTCCCGTAACAGCTTCTTTTTACAAAGTAAAACGGAAAAGAAAATGATATCAACCCACAAGGCGTCACATTATTTGCTATTAACATGAACGCCAACGCTGATAAATAGGCATAACAAACTTATCATTACACTATTGTCTTTCTAAATTAAATCAACCTCTTATCATTCTTTATTGTTCATTCAGTTCGACCTAATTTAAATTCAATTTTGAAGTAACGTGCACAATTATTGCCCATTCATCCATTTGTCATTCAGTGGGGAGAGAGAAACTCATTAGAGCCTGACTGGGTACCAACGTTCTACAGCACATTCTCTTGGCGGGTTAAGTTAGGAATAGGTGTGAAAAAAACAGCTAGAAAAGGCTCTAAATACATTTCAGTTTGCACATTTGTCCAAATTTTAAAATTACAATGTAAAATGCAAACATTTAGGAAAAGTGAGGTAAGGAGCAGGACGTAGCTTTTTTTAGGTGGTGTTTTTATTGATTTACAAAATCAAACACCAGTAGCTGTTATGCCTATGGCGATTCCATTGTTAACAAAGAGCTGCAGTTAGTTTTAGAATGGGTGGCTAGTAATAAGCTATTCCTATATCAAAAACTAAAAGCATTGTATTTGGGAATAATCACTCGCTAAACCCTAAACCTCATCTAAATCTTGCAATGAATAATGTGGCAATTGATTAAGTTGAGGAGAGCAAACTGCTTGGTGTTACCCAAGATTGTAAACTGACATGGTCAAAACATATTGATACAACGGTAGCTAAGATGGGGAGAGGTCTGTCCCTGAAAAAGCGCTGGTCCGATGTCTTGACATCACAATCAACCAAGTCCTACAGGTCCTACAGGTTTTGTACATGTTTGGACCCAAGGAAGAGTAGCTGCTGCCTTGGCAGCAACTGATGGGAATCCTAATGAAATACTATTGTAATCTGAAACTTACACATCCTGCCTTGTAGCTCTGAGGTGTATACTGTAGGTCCTGTATGTCAGCGCTGCAGGACTTTT
Source organism: Oncorhynchus tshawytscha (assembly GCF_018296145.1). NCBI lineage: Eukaryota > Metazoa > Chordata > Actinopteri > Salmoniformes > Salmonidae > Oncorhynchus > Oncorhynchus tshawytscha. The sequence continues at coordinate 5,484,777 of NC_056458.1, read as the reverse complement.
ACTAGTATGGACAGACAAAAAGGTGTTGCTGCCAATTTCCTTTGGCATTCTGACAATACAAATAGTGATGGAGTAAGTCTGTTTGGTGCAACAGGGCGAGGGCAGGGATTTGACTTAGAGAAAGAGTGTAAGGGAGGTCGGCTGGAGGCTTTGGTTTCTGAGCCTTTCACTTTTAACTCGAGAATAAAACGCTGTGCTGCTTTTAGGAAAACTGTGATGTACAGTATTGGTTGTACACAGGCCTGCTTTACCTGGTGAATTTCATACTTGTTGCCTAGATGGGTTTCATATAGCCAGGACATACCTGATGTATATTAACATTGTCCCACTCTATTTATTCTAGGCACTCAAAATACTTTACATTTAAAATCAGTTGAAACCTTGATTGATTTAGGCATCTGGTGCCAATTATTTCCAGCAATTATTCTCAATATTTGCTCATGTTATGTGTCATTAGCCTGCTGTGTGTGTGTGTGTGTGTGTGTGTGTGTGTGTGTGTGGCCTTGAATAATAAAAAGATAACTTTTAATTGAATGTAGACCTGTGGGTATGATTAAGGGGACTAGTGATTAATCATATCAGTAAGCCAGAGACAACTGAACTGCTGCTGGCTGTACATACTACTTGTCTGAATGGGGGATGGGAGTGGTATGGAAGTGGTATCAATTAAATCTACCTCCTCTACCCCCAATATGGTTGGAGTCAGTGGTATGAGAGAGGCTCTGTATTGACTACAGGGGAAAACCCCCCCACATCTATTACCCCCAGGGATGTTTATTGGTTAAACTAGCGATTATTTCTTTAGAATCTAGTTAGATTTTGGTCTGTGAGGTAATACAGCATATGATTTCCCTACTCCCTATGCGTATGCATTAAAAGCTTTAACAAACGACCACATTCAGTCCCCCAAAAAATCAGATATGGTTTGGATTATCATAATTCATTCATTAGATGTGTGGCGTCATTACAGGGTGGTTCAGTTTAGACGAGATCATCAACTGATATTAAAATACATAATTTACCTAACCAAATGAATCCGTAGTCATTTTGTTTTCACTCTTGACAGTGAATCTACTGCTAATCTGTAGCTAAGTAAATAAAACCACGCTGGTCCACACACACACTAACATACACACAACCAAGTTAATAACGCAGACCTCAGACTCCATTCATAATCCCACGTTGTCTAATGGCTTTTCAATCCGTTTGAGGGAGCACATGGGGTCCTTCACATGGCCTTGGCATTAGAGAGAAGAAGAAAGGCAAGAGGAGAAGAGAAAAAAAGAGAGCTCAGGTTTTGAAGAGTGATAGCTTACTTTACAGGCAGGTTTTCATTATTATCCTGCGCACTCAGCAGTCACAGGCGCGTGCACACACACAGGCGCACACACACATTATTTCTCAAACTCATTATTTTTCACTTGTGAGTTTAGGTATGCAACTGCCTCCTTAATTGGTGAGATCTCTTCTCTGATTGTGAAACGGGCCTGCTAAGTTCGACACAACTGCAGTCATGCAATCTGATGCGTAAGCAATACTGTATATTTCCCTTTTGTCTTTTTAAATGTATTTTTACCATGACTCTGGGTTTGTTTTCTTCGTTAAATATCGCCCCCATTCTATTAAAGCTTCTAGAAGAGCTAAATCAAACCCCGAGAGAGCTTGCAAAGACTTCTCCGACTCCACCATTTCATCTCCTGCGGCATATGTCTTCTAACGCCATGTACAAAAGGATAAGCGCCGAACATATTGGTGCGATCCAGCAGCTATATGTGTTTGTGTGGGCTGAAAGTGATCATTTGACCTATGAGTGCATTTGTGTAGGGTACATTTTTTTTCAGGCTCTGCTCAACTCCGTCATTGTTGAAGTGTGTATTCCCCCCCTAAGTGGTGAAAGTCAGTCGGAACAGATGGTTGGGATGGATTCTAATATCAGCACAATGAGACGTCCTCACAGTGGGGCTCAGGAGACCCTGAGGTTCACTCCCATGTGGATGTAATAAATTAGGTAGGCGTGCCTCCAGTAGATGCATAGATAGAAAGCGAGATACAGTATGCGTTCTTTTGACTAATCATTTTTCATGTTGTTTACTGCAAAGTTAGAACTTAGAAGCAAAATATAGTACTGTTGACAAATGTACTTTTAGAGCTAAGGAAGATATAGAAGTCCTTGCGCTTTACTCTCGTTGTCATTGTTGCAATATGGAAGGTCATACTAGAGTTTGAGGTCAAAACATTAATGCCCTTCCATTGAATGGTGTACGTCATCATGGGATGAGAAGGTAGAATGGAACTCTGAATGAGGAAAGCACAGCTGTTCCCTTGAGACTGACAGTCAATGGAACTCTCCTGTAGCTCTTTTCCCATTATAGGGTGTGAATTAGACGTATGACCTCTATCCTGCAACTACCCCTTTCCACCAGGTGTATGTGACAGTCTTTATTACATTTGACATTTTTTAACAGACACGCCTATCCAGAGAAACTTACAGTTCGTGCCTTCATCTTAAGATAGCTAGACAACCACATATACATTTTCTTTTCCGCAATAAAGTAGCTATCAGCAAAGTTAGACATACATTAGAGCAGTGGTTCCCAAACTTTCTATTGTCCCGTTCCCCTTCAAACATTCCTCCTCCAGCTGCATACCCCCTCCAGCACTAGGATCAGCGCACTCTCAAATGTTTTTTTTTTGCCATCTTCGTAAGCCTGCCACACACACTATACAATACATTTATTAAACATGAGTGTGTGTTTTTGTCACCACCCGGCTCATGGGAAGTGACAAAGAGGTCTTATAGAACTAGGACACAAATAATAATATAATAATAATACATTTTTGTGCTTTATTTAACCGTCTTACATATAAAACCTTATTTGTTAATCAAACATTGTGAATAACTCACCAAAGGTTAATGAGAAGGGTGTGCTTGAAAGGATGCACAATGTTGGGTTGTATTGGAGAGAGTCTGTCTTAAATTATTTTCCACACACAGTCTGTGCCTGTATTTGGTTTCCATGCTAGTGAAGGCCGAGAATCCACTCTCACATAGGAGAATCCACTCTCACATAGGTACGTGGTTGCAAAGGGCATCAGTGTCTTACCAGCCCGATTTGCCAAGGCAGGATACTCTGAGCCCAATCCAGAAATCTGGCAGTGGCTTCTGATTAAATTCAATTTACACAGAACCGCTTGTTGCAATTTCGATGAGGCTCTCTTGTTCAGATATTGGTAAGTGGACTGGAGGCAGGACATGAAAGGAATAACAAATCTGGTTGTTTGTGTCATCCGCTTTTGGAAAGTACCTGCGTAATTGCGCACCCAACTCACTCAGGTGTTTCGCTATATCACATTTGACACACAGAAAATCATACGATGATGGAAAGACCTGTGTGTTGTCCTTGTTAATGCAGACAGAGAAGAGCTCCAACTTCTTAATCATAGCCTCAATTTTGTCCCGCACATTGAATATAGTTGCAGAGAGTCCTTGTAATCCTAGATAAAGATCATTCAGGCGAGAAAAAAACATCACCCAGATAGGCCAGTTGTGTGAGAAACTCGTCATCATGCAAGCGGTCAGACAAGTGAAAATTATAGTCAAAGATAACTTTAAGCTCATCTCTCAATTCAAAAATATGTGTCAAAACTTTGCCCCTTGATAAGCAGCGCTTATCTGTATGTTGTAAAAGCGTTACCTGGTCGCTTCCCATATCATTGCATAGTGCAGAAAATACAAGAGAGTTCAAGGGCCTTCCTTTAACAACGTTATCCATTTTCACTGTAGTGTCCAAAACGTCTTTCATGCTGTCAGGCATTCCCTTGGCAGCAAGAGCCTCTCGGTGGATGCTGCAGTGTACCCAAGTGGCGTCGGGAGCAACTGCTTGCACGCGCGTTACCACTCCACTATGTCTCCCTGTCATGACTTTTGCACCATCAGTACAGATACCAACATGAGCAGCAGCTACGTTTGGCTACATGCGGACCGTTAGTGGGTTTTCCGCAAGAGAGTAACGGTTAATGTGATTAGATGTTAATTATTTGACTAGAATACCTGTATTTGACATTGTGTTGTTATTTCGCTGAACACTAGATGGTTAAATTTGATTTGTGTCAGCGAAACGAGGCTACTCAGGTGAGAGAAAATATAAATGGACTGTTTGAAAATGTGGCGTACCCCTGATTGCAATGAGCGTACCCCTGGGGGTACACCAGTTTAGGAATACCTATGTTAGAGGAAAAAGAAATGGAGGAAATTATTCAAGAAAGATCAAGTGTAATATACTATAAAAGATAAAGCGAGCTGGATGGAATATATGGAGGGAAAATTTACCAAATTATTTTTTAATCTTCAGCGTAGCAATGCTACCAAATATTATTGACTGAAACTTGTTACACATGGCAATCACCCATGATTCACCAAACAATATTTTGAAAAAGGAGTCGATACTTTCATTTCGGTCTCCTCCATCTCCACGAACAGGATTTGTTTTTCTATTAATAATGTAAAATTACCAGCTGTAAAGAAAGACTCATGTCAAGGCAAATTACAGAGGAGGAACTTCTTGATGCAATTAAATCCTTTAAGTCCGGTAAAACTCCAGGGCTGGATGGCATACCAGTTGGGGTATACCAAACCTTTTTTGCTGTACTTAACCACTCTTATAAAAATGGTAGATTATCAGATACTCAACAAGAAGGTCCGATTTCATTATTACTGGAACAGGACCCAAGTGGTAAATATAAAGATCCAGTCCATTAAAAACATTGGAGGCTCCTTACTTCATTGTTGCTTATTTATTCATTTGTATTTAACGTTTATTTAACTAGGCAAGTCAGTTAAGAACAAATTCTTATTTGCATTGACGGCCTACTTGTAAAGCCCCCACAGCCATACCTTCCCCCAACCCGGACAACGCTGTGCAAATTGTGCGCCGCCCTATGGGACTCCCGATCATGGCCAGTTGTGATACAGCCCAGGATCGAACCCGGGTCTGTAGTGATGCCTTGAGTACTGCGATGCAGAGCATTAGACCGCTGCCCTACTCAAGATGCAATAATTCTAGCAAAATGCATAGGGTATAGAATTTAAAAGGTATTGTCGGATATTATTCATCCTAATCAGACTGTTTTTTTTTACATGGACGATACATTGGAGACAGTATAAGTACTGGAAACAATAGAACACTATGAAACATCTGGGAATCCAGGCCTGGTATTCATAACTGACTTTGAAAAGGCTTTTGATAAAGTACAACATTTTATATATATCTTATACAATGGGTTGAAGTTATGCGTAGGTGTAAAATAGTAAATAATGGCTTTTTCTAAGAAAGTATTCAACTGTCAAGAGGGGTAAAACAAACTTGTCCACTATCGGCATATCTAGTTATTATGGCCATCGAAATGCTATTTAAATCAGATCCAACAATAAGATCAAAGAGCTAGAAATCCAGGGCTTACAAACAAAAGTGTCATTGTACCCTGATGATTCATGTTTTCTTTTAAACCACAATTTGGATCCCTCCACAGCCTCATAGAGGATCTACAGTAAACTCAGTTTTTCACAATCCCTGACATTTAATCTTAGTAAAAATTCCCTGTTTAAGGTCAGTTAGGATCACTTTATTTTAAGAATGTGAAATGTCAGAATAATAGTAGAGAGATTTATTTCAGGTTTTATTTCTTTCATCACATTCCCAAGTGGGTCATAAGTTTAAATACACTCAATTAATATTTGGTAGCATTGCCTTTCAATTGTTTAACTTGGGTCAAACATTTTTGCTAGCATTCCACAAGCTTCCCACAATTAGTTGGGTGGATCTTGGTCCATTCCTCCTGACAGAGCTGGTATAACTGAGTCAGGTTTGTAGGCCTCCTTGCTCCCACATGCTTTTTCAGTTCTGCTCACACATTTTCGATATAAATGAGGTCAGGGCTTTGTGATGGCCACTCCAATACCTTGACTTTGTTGTCCTTAAGCCATTTTGCCACAACTTTGGAAGTATGCTTGGGGTCATTGTCCATTTGGAAGACCCATTTGCGACCAAGTATTAACTTCCTGACTGATGTCTTGAGATGTTGCTTCAATATATCCACATAATTTTCCTCCCTCATGATGCCATCTATTTTGTGAAGTGCACCAGTCCCTCCAGCAGCAAAGCACCCCCACAACATGATGCTGCCACCCCTCGTGCTTCACGGTTGGGATGGTGTTCTTTGGCTTGCAAGCATCCCCCATTTTCCTCCAAACACAACGATGGTCATTATGGCCAAACAGTTCTATTTTTGTTACATCAGACCAGAGGACATTTCTCCAAAAAGTACAATCATCTGATGCAACAGTCCATCACTCTCCTTCTTGGTAAAATAGACCTTACACAGCCTGGAGGTGTGTTGGGTCATTGCCCTATTGAAAAACAAATGATAGTCCCACTAAGCCCAAACCTGATGGGATGGCATATCGCTGCAGGATGCTGTGGTAGCCATGCTGGTTAAATAAATCATAGACCGTGACACCAGGAAAGCACCCCCATACCATAACACCTCCTCCTCCATGCTTCACAGTGGGAACTACACCTATGGAGATCATCCGTTCACCCACACCACATCTCACAAAGACACGGCGGTTGGAACCAAAAATCTCCAATTTGGACTCCAGACAAAGGACACATTTCCACCAGTCTAATGTCCATTGCTTGTTTCTCTTGGCCCAAGCATGTCTCTTCTTCTTATTGGTGTCCTTTAGTAGTGTTTGTTTTGCAGCAATGGGCCATGAAGGCCTGATTCACACAGTCTCCTCTGAACAGTTGATGTTGAGAAGTGTCTGTTACTTGAACTCTGTGACGCATTTATTTGGGCTGCATTTTCTGAGGCTGGTAACTCTAATGAACTTATCCTCTGCAGCAGAGGTAACTGGGCCATTGTGAAGTCGGATTTGACGCAGCCAGTGGTCAGCGATGAGTTCATGAAAGAAGTGAGGAATCAGAGAAGGTTTCCAGAGATGGTCTGGAGAAGGGAGAAGTGGATGGTGTTGAGTGGATAGGTTGTCCGGCTCCCGGATCTAGTAGCATGGAGAAAGAGGTCAAGGCGCTCTGTGAGTGAGACCAGTGGACCCAATAGGCTGAGTCAATGAGGAGCGGATGTCATCCACCTTCTTTTCAAAGTGGTTGACAAAGAGGGAGGAGGTGGAGGATTAAGGAGGGAGGAGAAGGTGGAAAAGAGTTTCCTAGGTTTAGAGGCGGAAGCTTGAAATTCTGCATTATAGAAAGTGGCTTTAGCAGTGAATACAGAGGGAGTGAAAGGATGATAGGTCCTCCGGAAGTTTAGTTTTCCTCCAATTTTGCTCATCTACCTTTAGCCCCTCCGCTACATAGCAGGAAGGGAGGGACAAGCCGGCCTGGGAGGAACGGAGACAGTGGGAGTCATAGGATGCGGAAAGGGAGGTGAAGGAGACAGGAGGGCAAAGGTTTTTAGCAGAAGCGAGAGATGATAGGATAGAAGAGGAGAGAGTAGTGGGAGAAAGAGAGCAGAAAATGAACAAAGTAGTGATCAAAGACCTGGAGGGGGTTTGCAGTGAGATTTGTAGGCAAACAGCCTTTAGTAAATATGAGGTCAAGCGTATTGCCCGATTTGTGAGTGGGAGTGGACTGTGAAAGGGTGAGGTCAAACGTATTGCCTGCCTTGTGAGTGGGAGGGGACTGTGAAAGGGTGAGGTCAAACGTATTGCCTGCCTTGTGAGTGGGAGGGGACTGTGAAAGGGTGAGGTCAAGCGTATTGCCTGCCTTGTGAGTGGGAGGGGACTGTGAAAGGGTGAGGTCAAGCGTATTGCCTGCCTTGTGAGTGGGAGAGGACTGTGAAAGGGTGAGGTCAAGCGCATTGCCTGCCTTGTGAGTGGGAGAGGACTGTGAAAGGGTGAGGTCAAGCGCATTGCCTGCCTTGTGAGTGGGAGAGGACTGTGAAAGGGTGAGGTGAAAAGAGGCAAGGAGGGGAAGAAAGAAATGAAGGCAGACGTCGGGAGGTTGAAGTTACCCAGAACAAAGAGCGGTGAGCCATCGTCAGGAAATGAGCTTATCAAGATGTCAACCTAAGTGAGGAACTCTCTAAGGGCACCTGGTGGGTGATGGATGACAACAATGTTAAGCTTCAGTGGACAAGTGACAGTGACAGCATGGAATTCAAATGAGGAAATGGACAGGTGAAAGAGGAAGAAAAGAGAAAATCTCCACTTAGGAGAAATGAGTAGCCCTGTGACACCACCACCACCACGACCAGATGCTCTCAGACTATGAGAGAACGCATGAAAGGAGAGCAGTTGGAGAAGCAGGGGTGATCCAAGTCTCCGTCGGGGCCAACAAGTCTAGTGACTGAAGGGCAGCATAGGCTGAGATGAACTCGGCGTTCTTGACCACAGGTTGGTAGTTCCAAACGCTGCCGGTGAATTCAACATGGGTTGTGCGGGCATGGTACACCACAGTAGGAGGGTTGCAGCCAAGGGCTGTTAAGTCTGTCAAGTCTACAGGGAGAGGAGCGAACAGGTAGGGAAAAGGCATTTATAGTTGACAAAGCTAGAAAAGAGCAAAATGAGATCATCTGAAAAATAACTCGGTAAGACACTTAAGGGAGAGAGTGGTGCGGAGCCTTCCTCTCTTTCCTTTCTTGAATAACTCTGTAGAACATGTTGGCAGAACAACAGATGAACCCTTTAGACCCCAATAGAATTCTAGAATACTGATGGAGATTACTGAATTTCCAAGCTAAAGCTCATTTTCTCACACATTTCAAACAGACATGCCTCAAAAGCTAAGAACAAATTACAATTACAAGTTAACTTATTTTTAAAGAGCACAACCTCTTTTTAATATGACACCACATTCATGTCAATAGGAATAACACAAATTTTGTCTTCCATTGTGTAAAGACACTCACTATCAAATAACGATTAACACTCAACAACAAAAAACTGTACCGAGTATAATATATTACGCTTATAAATATTATCCAAAATGTGACCCAAGGTCAATATCCAGAAGAATTTCAAAACCCACACAAAGTATTGACTGATTCTTACTTCTATATAACAATATAAACAAACAACTATTCAGAGACTATTTCAAATGTAGATAACCTCTCTCAATAACATTTTGTACAGACGAGGCCTTACGGAAAATGGTAGCCTACCTTGACAACAATTCAGTGAATGCAACAAATATTAGATAGAGACCGATAAAGAGAGAAGATACAAAACACAACAACTGTGTCCCACTCTTTGCCCTGCTTCCACTCTGGATGCACACCACACACTCTGACATCCTTCAAAATTCACCTGCTGTCAAATGAGTTACAACTCGGTCCACACACCCTGGTGCCACGCCCGCATCTTCCTGCCACTGTAGCCATATCACAAAGGGAATGCAGAACCGCCTGCAGTTTCTGGGAAGGGGCCTTTGCATGGTCCCCCGGCACAATGTACACATTTATGATGGCAATGTTGAGCATCCCCCAAAACACATACTTCCACCGTTTTCTGCCTGTGTGTCCAACATTGCAATAGCTCCTCAGTTGGTCAAGATGGTCAACCCCACCCATTTTCTTGTTGTAATCCACTACAAGATCTGGAACTGATATACGTTCCTACCAAGTTAAAAACAACTCCACAACCCCTGCCACTGCCGCTTTAGGCCCAGGCTGTGTGGTACAAGGGTGAATGGAGGGACTTGTGGCAGACACACTCCATGGAAATGTAGGCTCCCCTCTCGGGTGTGCTCTAATTCTTCCTCCTCTTCCTCTGCTTCCTCCTCATCTCCCTCTTCCTCTCCCTTTTCCTCCTCCTCTCGATGTTCCTCTCCCTCCTCTTCGTCTCTCCTCTTCCTCTCTCGCTCCACTCGCCTCTCCTTCCCGCGTCCTCTTCCTCTCTCGCCCTCCACTCGCCTCTCCTTCATTCTCCTCTTCCACTCTCCCTCCACTGTCCCCTCGCTCCACATCATCTCTAACTCCTCTTCCTCCCTGCCTTTTGCTGCTGAGCCCCGACTCTCCAAATCAGTTTCTTCATTTTCACTGACTTAGAGTAACAGAGGGAGATGAGCAGCAAGATTATACAATTGTAGTCAGGAACATAATCTCTCTCTCTCCCTCTCACACTGTCTCTCTCTTCCTTCCTCTCTTTCTTTTTCTCAACCATACACACACTCTCTTCCTAATAACGGGTTTCCATAATAAATTGTGTGATACAGTTGCACGCCTCCCATTCCGCACACACTCGCTCTCTCCTCCAATCACCTCGTGCTTTCTTGCCTGACAGACTAACTGGCAATGTTAGCTGATTAGTTACGAATCTGGGACAGTTTCCAAATGAATGGCATCGGTTAAACAGGACAAAACAAGCAACTTGTAAGCTGGCTATGTAAACAAATATCCAACTCATCATATCAGCTCTACTGCGTGGGCATCTAACCTAACACGACAGCTAAGCTGTCAAATAATAGGAAAACGAGGCAATGTATAGCCTATCAATATCTGCACCTACCAAACATGACAAACCATCACCTAAGCCAAACGGATAAAGACAAATTACTCTAGCCTTCATTTCAGTGGCTAGTTAGCTAGTTGTCTTTAGGGATAGCTAGTAAATGTGACAGCTGAGGTTGACGCTTCGTGAGCTCAGCTCAAATGTACAACTACACACAACTCTTCTTACCTGACAGACTAACTAGCTTGTTAGCTAGCTACAGCAAGCAGCTTGGGCCGTTTCCATATGAATTACATCAGTAGAAACAAGACAAAACAACCAACTAGTTGTACTGATGCTCATTCTGTTCACCAGTTCCGGAGGTTTACGTCACCGGCTTTCTAGGCTTCACTGAACGGGATTCATTATCATCAACCCCGGATTGTCTTGTCTGATTACACACACCTGGTTCCCAGTTGGAGTCATTAAAACTCATTTTTCAACCACTCCACAAATTTCTTATTAACAAACTATAGTTTTGGCAAGTCGGTTAGGACATCTACTTTGTGCATGACACAAGTCATTTTTCCAACAATTGTTTACTGACAGACTATTTCACTTATAATTCACTGTATCACAATTACCGTGGGTCAGAAGTTTACTTACATTAAGTTGACAGTGCCTTTTTAAACAGCGTGGAAAATTCCAGAAAATGATGTCATGGCTTTAGAAGCTTCTGATAGGCTAATTGACATCATTTGAGTCATTGGGCGTGTACCTGTGGATGTATTTCAAGGCCTACCTTCAAACTCAGTGCCTCTTTGCTTGACATCATGGGAAAATCAAAAGAAATCAGCCAAGATGCTTGAAAAAAAATTGTAGACCTCCACAAGTCTGGTTCATCCTTGGGAGCAATTTCCAAACGCCTGAAGGTACCACGTCCATCTGTACAAACAATAGTACGCAAGTATAAACACCAACACCAACACTCGGGAAGGAGATGCGTTCGGTCTCCTAGAGATGAAGGTACTTTGGTGCGAAAAGTGCAAATCCATCCCAGAACAACAGCAAAGGACCTTGTGAAGATGCTGGAGGAAATGGGTACAAAATGATCTATATCCACAGTAAAACGAGTTCTATATCGACATCACCTGAAAGGTCGCTCAGCAAGGAAGAAGCAATTGCTCCAAAACCGCCATTAAAAAAAGCCAGACTACGGTTTGCAATTGCACATGCGGACAAAGATCGTAGTTTTTGGAGAAATGTCCTCTGGTCCGATGAAACAGAAATATAACTATTTGGCGGCTTGCAAGCCGAAGAACACCATCCCAACCGTGAAGCACGAGGGGTGGCTGCATCATGTTGTGGGGGTGCTTTGCTGCAGGAGGGACTGGTGCAATTCGCAAAATAGGTGGCATCATGAGGGAGGAAAATTATGTGGATATATTGAAGCAACATCTCCAGACATCAGTCAGGAAGTTAAAGCTTGGTCACAAATGGGTCTTCCAAATGGACAATGACCCCAAGCATACTTCCAAAGTTGTGTCAAAATTGCTTAAGGACAACAAAGTCAAGGTATTGGAGTGGCCATCACAAAGCCCTGACCTCAATCCTATCGAAAATTTGTGGGCAGAACTGAAAAAGCGTGTGCGAGCAAGGAGGCCTACAAACCTGACTCAGTTACACCAGCTCTGTCAGGAGGAATGGGCTCAAATTCACCCAACTTATTGTGGGAAGCTTGTGGAAGGCTACCTGAAATGTATGACCCAAGTTAAACAATTGAAAGGCAGTGCTACCAAATACTAATTGAGTGTATGTAAACTTCTGACCCACTGGGAATGTGATGAAAGAGTGGTGATCCTAACTGATTTCACACAGATTACATGTCGGGAATTGTGAAAAAACTGAGTTTAAATGTATTTGGTTAAGGTGTATGTAAACCTCTGACTTCAACTGTATGTGCCCTCTGTTCCCTCTATCTTGGTTATTGTTTCCATGTCCGTTGGTGGTGCGGGTACCTATGCGTTGGTGCAGCTGTTATGCTGAATGCTTTATATATTGTGTATTACGGGTATGGTCCCGTGTCGTTCAGCGAGGTTTACCCTCGCTCTTTTGTTTGGGTACAGCCCAGTGTTTTAGTATACGTGTTTGTTTTGGGTGTATTAAAAACCACTATTGTGTATCGCCTGCGCCTGTCTCCAAAATCCTTTATACCAGCGTGACACTAGTTAGCTGACAATATGCAGCTAAACACTGCAGCTATTTCCATGAGACAGAGAGCAATCATTCGAGCTCCACCTCTGATGTGCTCGCCTGTACCAACCAACTTGTCTTGACATGACAGGATTTGCTAATCTGACAGCTGTTACCCGAGTTTACAGCGTTCAATATTGACAGCACCAAACGTATATCTGCCGTTTACTCATTTCACTCACCCTCAATGTTATTGCTTTTCAAAGTGCAAGGACGATTTCCGTATATCGTCAACCAACACAACCAACAACCAATACAACACAACCAATACAACACAACCAACAACCAATACAACACAACCAACAACAATACAGCTTCGTCCAAAGTATGGAGACGTTCTTTTTGAGTAATGAAGTGATAAAAACGTTGATCAGTCAAATGACAGCATACCCTGTTTCCGGGTTTCTGGTTGACGACAACAGCCACGCAAACACGACAACAGGGATGTTATCAAGTGAATTTTGCGATATGGAGACAGACATAAAACAAGGCCGTTCGCGGCGGTGGAGGCTGGTGAGGGGAGGACGGCTCATAATAACGGCTGGAACGGCGCGAGTGGAATGGCATCCAACCAGGTGTTTGATACCATTCCGCCTACTCCGCTCAAGCCATTACCACGAGCCCGTCCTCCCCAATTAAGGCGCCACCAGCCTCCTGTGGTCCGCGGCCGCTATAGTCATTTAAAGAGAGACAGTCGACGGCCGCTATGGGTTCTAAAAAGTTAAGACAAAAAATATACACCTGGAGATATCATCAGTCCTCCAGCTATTTATTTGGCTGTCATGGCATCCAGCTGAATGTAGAGATGCCAGAGCAGGTTTTACTACCTTACCCAGCTTATAGGCTGCCTCTCATAAACAAATACTATGAGGAGGTTTGTAGAGATGATTGACACTATTGAGATGCACCATTCCCTAGCCTCCGGCACTATGTGAAAACAAATTACTATTTTCCTCCCTCTATTTAAGCATTTTCTCTGTGTTGTCTGTGCTGCTGTATGCCCTCCCTCCCTGTTGTCATGTGAGATTCCAGTCAGCGCCCCCCAGATGGGGATGTGAGAGCTGTCTCAAAGGAACGCAGCTGTGTCTGTCATCCAATGCGTGCACTTTAGGGACCAGTCACATTATATCAGGCCCAAGCCCTGACGGAGACACTGCACAGAGACAAATCTGTTGGGCCACTAGCTTCCACACATGCTGGAGGGCTGGTGAGCGAGGAAGAGGGGCCACAATTGCACAGTACAGTGGATTATCATGGTAATACAATATCATCAATATAAGCAGTTTATTTGCTGTTTGTGCCATGGTAGTTTTTGGGGAATAAACAGACTGACTTGACCTGACGTGAACTGTCTCGAATGAGCTTCTGTATCGTAGGCTCGTTCACAAATCTGTATATGAGGGTAAGGAGTTCAGTCTCAAGGGATTCCTTTGCCACATACAAACAGGAGTGGGATGGAGGAGGAGAGTCTCTGCTCATGTTTTTGATGAGATCAGTGCACTCACAACTGGATAATATATTTGATGTTCTGCGTTTGTTGATAGACATTTCTGCTCTGTAATTCCGTGAGCTCTACACTGTGTTAGACCACAGTGTGTGAAAGGCCACCCGTAGACGCATAAGCTGTGTGGAATGTACAGCAGAACTGGAGAGATTCCATTAGGATTATGTGTGTATCTTCATACAGCGCCTGTCTTTGGTAAGCGGGTGCTGTACTATATGACAGTGTGCGTGTAAAATAAGACGATGTAATTATCTACTTTCTTACAGATTTCCCATTATCTTGCTTTCTCTCTCTCTCTCGTCATGGCTTTGTGTCCCTGTGCGTTGTGACGGCCTCATTACTCTGTGAAGTTAATGGATTCAGCGGCTTGGCCTGCATTAATTCAACTGTATATATTTCCCTGCGAAACATGCAAACATGATCCCCTGAAAGGAGTGTGAAGAAGGAGATATAGACAAACAGACGGATTGAAAGGGAAGGAGGGAGGGCGACGAAGGGAGGCAGTAGTGAAATAGGATGGTGAACTGTAGCAGAGGCCACCCAGGCGCAGTTGTCTGTGGTACTGTTCCTCAGATACTGTGGAGTGCTAATTAAATTCCTCTTGTCACAATGGGTCACCAGACGTAGCAGGCGACAAGCAGGATGGGAGATGGAGAGGGAAACACTATTCCCCCATAACGTGTCAAATGAGAGGATAGATGAGAGCCAGAGAAGGCTGTTCAGAAGATATAAATTGTTGGCTTAGACTGTTTGTATTTGCACCACATCATTTTATATGAATGTCGACCTTGAGGCGTTATTCTCTTTGGCGGTAGACTGACTTTAAGGAAATGAGCAGCACTCCTCTGCATTTCATGTGGTAGTTAAATGTGGGTGCAGCTTTGCCTGGCAACATTTAGAATTTCGACTGGGCTCTTATATGCATGGGACCAGCTTTACTTTAAATAGCAGCAGCTGTTGAATGAATCATACATTAGAGCCGAAGAACAGCCTCATGCCTCAGTGTTACCTGGGAGTTGGACTCTCCAAGGTCAGAGATGGCTTTTTGCTTGATTAAATCCTGCTCAAATCATCTATATTCCAAATGACATTCCTAGGCATCGTGCTTGATGGATTCTCCCAATTCTTCAAATTAATGTCATGGTCCACTTGATAGTTTGGAGGGAAACTACATGTAGGAACGTTTTACATTTGATCAGTTAGTGACCACTTAATGGATATTTGAAGAGCAAAATTGCATCTGATTGCCCCCAACCATAACTTGATAGAATGTGGTCTGGTATGTCATTGAGCAAATTTGCTAAAGCACGGTTGTTAGATATATCCCTAGAGATCTAATGGTGCTGCCATGTGTGTCAGAAGCATTCATAATATCTAATATCTTAAACAAGTCTCCATTTTCCATGGAAAAGCTAGTCTGTTTTTCCCCTAAAGGAAATTTAGGGAATTTAAGGCCATACATTTCAAACAAGTGTGAGGAAAATTGGCAGATATTATTGTATGATGATGATGATGATGATGACGATTAGCTCTTTGTTTGAGTGGTTCTTTGATATGTTCACATAAAAAAAATTTGTGTCGTAATTGGGAGAAAATATACTTAAAAAAAAATATATATATTATTAACCTGCAGTTACCGTGTTGAATGATCCATTTCAAGAAGCTTGACCGGCACAATGAATGAAAGAGACCAGACCAACAACAACTGTGGTAGCTATAGTTGATGACACCAGTGTTCTCCCCAATCTCTCTCCGCAGCACAAGAGGAGTCAGTGGCCACCTACAAAGGCAACGAGTTTTTCAGCTATGACCTGTCTCAGACGCCCATCCAGAGCAGCCTGGACGAGATTAGTCTGTCCTTCCGCACGCTGCAGAGGAACGGGCTCCTGCTCCACACCGGGAAATCAGCTGACTACGTTAACCTATCCCTGAGGAGTGGCGCTGTGTGGCTGGTCATCAACCTCGGGTCCGGGGCCTTTGAGGCCCTAGTGGAGCCTGCCAACGGAAAGTTCAATGACAACGCCTGGCACGAAGTCCGTGTCACGCGCAACCTGCGCCAGGTACTGTAGCCCTTGTCTCTCCTCCTTCATATGCCCAGCAGTAGTTCTATCGTTCATTATTACAGGAAGAGTTTTATGTTTATACTTAAGAGGGAGTAATAGTGTCATTATTTAGCTTTCAGTAGTTGTTAATGTTTCCTCATCACGGGCATCCAAGGAAAACCAGTTATACTGTCAGCTTGTGATTTAATTATGCTAATTTATCCCTCAGGACTGAAAAACAAAGATGAATAGAAAACAAACAATATACTACTTTTTTTTTTAATATCACTGTTTTAGGCTTTTCTGATTGAGCCCATAATTTATCAGTCCCAAGCCAAACTCCAGTGACTCATACCCCAGTTCATTAGGATACGTTCAGAAAACATGCCTCATCTAGAGTAACCCATTATTTTTTCTCTATGGCAGTCGGTACACAATCTTGTTGTTTTCAATTCAGTTCAGAGTGAAGTGAATCAATACCACAAGTTTGGCTCTCTCAAAATAATGTCTCCATAGGTGAAAAACGATGCAGTGCGATGTTTCGCCTTCTTAGTGAGACTAGTCATGTTGAGGTGTAGATTGTTGTGGCTGAAATAACTTGGAGCTTGTGGATTGATTTCTATGTCAGTCTCATTGAGTCTCAATTCCGGTGTCAACAACAGTGTAGAAATCAATGATAGTTTTTTGTGTACTTTGGATTTGTCCTGTTTTTATATATTAAAGGTGCCTTTCTATAATTCCATGTTTCCAGCTGAAATGTTACATGTCAATGTGTACAGTGCTGTGGGTGAGTTTATCCTGTGGAAGGAGACCACTATTTTTTACTGAGCTGAGAAGGGTTGCACTTCAACAAAACTGTCGATCTCTGAAAGCATACAGCCATGTATTTCACATTTGAATCTATGTACTAGCTTTACACCTTGTGAGGGTTAGTCAGTGACACACTCTCTTACTAACCCTGGGTCCTGCCTGCTTCCCCTTCGCACGTCACATTAAGCCTGTCTAACTCCTCTCTGACTGGCCATTTTATGGTCAATCGCTTTGCCAACTCTGTCTTGTATACTAACTAACATAACTCTTTAAAGGCTCCAGGCTTTAGATTTCATCCCTTCATTTAAAAAAATATATATTCTTCATTATTTTGTCTTTCAAAGGACATTTCCATGCAATTTTGATTTTTATTACTGGTATTATATTGAATGAAGACACTATCTATGTCGTGAATATTATTTTATAAGGAATGTAAACACATCCAGCATTTTTCTCCCTTTCTGATGAAGGATGCAGGCATTGGACATTCTAAACACCATCTGAATAGTTATTTTTCACAGTGTCTCTCGATTTTGTTGCTTTTATTGTCTGGAATCAACTAAATAAATGACAAAGTTGGCATTCAACATGCTCATCCACAAATAGCATCAAGGTTATTTGCCTCCTAGAACTTACTTCCAACAGTATCAGATAAGCTGTATCAGAAAACAAGATATTCTATAACAGAATTCTGTTTAGAGTAGACCTGTGCTCCCTTATTGGATAATCTAGTCGGTCCATTGTGTGTGTGTGTGTGTGTGTGTGTGTGTGTGTGTGTGTGTGTGTGTGTGAGAGAGAGAGAGAGAGAGAGAGAGAGAGAGAGAGAGAGAGAGAGAGAGAGAGAGAGAGAGAGAGAGAGAGAGAGAGAGAGAGAGAGAGAGAGAGAGAGAGAGAGAGAGAGAGAGAGAGAGAGAGAGAGAGAGAGAGAGAGAGAGAGAGAGAGAGAGAGAGAGAGAGAGAGAGAGAGAGAGAGAGAGAGAGAGAGAGAGAGAGAGAGAGAGAGAGAGAGAGAGAGAGAGAGAGAGAGAGAGAGAGAATTTTTCAACTTCAAAGCTCGACTTCCCCTCCCTTCCACCTTCTAATCCAATTTTTTTTCAAACTTGTTAGTATGCGTAGAGGTAGATCGGTTTTGTTTCTTATTATTTGATTAATTATTAATTCTGTTGAATGCCTCCTAACATCAACTGTATATAGTGTATATACATTAACAGAAATCGACGCTGTATGTAAGTGTGATTTCTCTTTCCATTTCACTTAATGTGAATCATTCATAATGACATGATTAATATGCATCGCCTGTGTGTCCACGCTCTAGCCCTTCATGTGTTAGGACCACAAACAAAGCGACCTTTATTTAAAACCAAAATGATGAGATTTGCTAAGTTTTTTTTCCATTCATACTAAGATGATACATTTCCAATAGCTAATAGTCACTCTTCTCTATCTACTAATGTACTAACAACCATTTTTGTGTCTGAATCTTCAGTCCTTACAAACAGACCCCCTCAACATCTCACTCCTACCTGCATGCAAACTTTCTCTCTCTTCATTATCCCGAGCCTACCCTCACCCATACTCCCCAAAGACAGAAAAATCCTATGCTTACAAACCCCTCTCATGCTTTTATCCCTGCATTTGATCCTGCATACATAGCTCTTCTCTTCGGATAGCTTCCTGTTACCACACTGACATGCCGATAGAGAGAAATGCACCTCCTGTGGGAACGCCAGTGGAATTTTTTTTTTTAACAAGCCCTGGTGGTCAGCTTTCGCTGGCTAGATTCCTCTTATCTTTCTCTCTCTCTCTCTCTCTCTCTCTCTCTCGCTCTTCCCCTTGCTCTTTCTCTCTCACATCCTCAATCACACTCTCTTTGACACACATACACACACACACACACACACACAATCTCACCTACTCCCTTTGGTTCAACCTTGCCTACAATCAATGCTACAGACTCATAGCAGCTCTAAACAGCAACAGCAGACATAAGAATGTGTTCCCCCATGATTGAAGTACATTTAAAACCAGGAAACACCCATAACTACATTAATGATCAGAACAGGGCAATTCCTCAGACTGCAAGTGGCAGAGCCTTGCTCTTATCAGAGGGGACCTCTGGGAAATGTAGTATTTGTCAGTCAGCAGTGATGGTCTGCAGCATTCACAGAATATCATAACAGTGTAAACCACGTACACTACAGTATAACCATTTCAGTCAAAGCTGAGCCACATGCTTTATAGTATAGCTCATATATATGTAATGAACTCCTCTTAAACCATTTTAATGGATTATAAATGGCTTCTGAAACAGTTGTTCTCCCAACAATGAATAATAGATTTGGATTTTTTTTTATCAGCTAATTGGTCCATTAATTTGTTCTTCCTGTCTCTCTGTATTGATTTGAGATTGATTAGTTGATTGATTAATTGATTAATTGATCAACTGTCTGATTACTGCCGAAGGACGACTGTATCTATCATCGAATGGGTGCCTTCTCAAGTTCAGCTACAAGCGGATACTACGATATATTTAATATTGTACTCAAATCCAAAATATCTGTGAAATGATCATATCGTCCTTTGCTCATCAACCCTGCTAATATTTTGAGAATCGAGAAAGGAAGCAAGCTTCTGCGATTGGCGGAGCCCTCCGAAGGTGCTCATGGATTCACACTGTAGATCTTACAGCTAAGGATTCAACTCAATTCAATGGCCAGCATTTTAACCGCAATCCCCCCCCCCCACCAAAAACAAAGCAGCGGATGTTTGGTGTTTAATTAAAATTCTTTCCACCATCTTCCCCCTTGTCTCTTTGTTTCTGTTCTGTCTCTCCTCCGCCTTTCTCCATTCCTCTCTTTCTCTCTGGTCACCCAGGTGACCGTCTCTGTGGATGGGATCCTGACCACCACCGGCTACACCCAGGAGGACTACACCATGCTGGGCTCGGATGACTTCTTCTACATTGGGGGGAGTCCCAACACGGCTGACCTCCCAGGCTCCCCGGTCAGCAATAACTTCATGGGCTGTCTCAAAGACGTAAGTACTGTGCTGTTCAGCAGCCTTCAGCAGGGGACTCTGGTCTGAGAATACACAGATGCACAGGGCTCTTGTTGAGCTTTGTTCAGATTCACAAACACTGTTCACTTTGTGAAGTGACAGCTCTTTTACGCATGTGCCACTTGGAATTGAGATGTTAAACCGCCCAGTGCATCACACAGGAAGAACATGGCACGTTTCTATTTTTACATTTAGTTAGTTGCTAATTAATGACAGATTGTGACTTTGAACACATGCAGTGCCCTTAGTGTTCAGCTGTGTCCTAATGAGTCCTAATGTAGATTGCTGTGTGTCATTTGCATATCCTCTGACATTGTACAGTGTGGTCATGTATGAATGTAGCTATGGCCTTGAATTATATAATAGCATGATTACCTGGATATGAACACCAGACTTGCTACTCTGTTGAATAATACAGGTTCTATTCTCCAGGATTAATTACACTCCTGTACTGATGCCCCACCCCCGCCCTCCCTAGTGGCTGCCATGACCTTCCTATGCCCTCCCTATCTCTCTCTCTGTCTGTCTCCCCCTTCCCTTCCTATTGCTCACTCTCTCTCTCTCTGCCCCCTCCCCTCGTTCTTTCTCTCTCTGTCTCTCCCTCTCCCTCCATCCATCCATCCATCCATCCCGCCTGCCCTCCCTCCCTCCCTCCCTCTGCTCTCTCAGTCAGTGAACATCTGTAATTAATACTGTGCCAGTGTTAGTGAGGCCTTAGCTTTACCATCCTGACAGCCAATTCAGACATTGATTTCCTCCATGGATTCCCAGGCAGCGCGTCCCTCCCTCTGTCTCTGTCTAGTTGACCCTCCCATGTATTAATCATGTCTACCTCTTCATTGATTGTGCCATGCTTCTCACTGCCTTCTCACTGCCTCCCAAAGTCTTTGTCCTGTTGTGTACAGGAATCCTAATAACTATACTAAAGATTGTTATATTTCCGTTAGGGAACGCCTACTCTGTAAAGTGTGTGTGTGTGCAATAGCTCAATTCACCTTTGCACTCCTTCTAAACAACGCAATTTTGGCAAAAGTCTACAAAACTTAGCCCACTCTGTTCGTAACAGATTCTAGTTTTGGGAACAGAAAACTGTATCTTTCATCTATGAGAAAATGTGCAGAATGTCGGCCAAAATCCATCTCGTTCCATCTTCTCCCACTGCCGGACACTGGGCTTCCTCTCACTACCATATTTGGTAATGAGTGGAAACACCAAGTGGAAGCTTCACATTTATACATCTGGTGAAATATCTGTTTCAATTGTTCTATCTTTGACTATACTGCTACAGGCTCCTGGTGCCTGTTTCAGTAGAACATGGTGATAGATATTGGACTGTCAGTGCTGGGAGGGGTCTTTGGGAATTACTGATACACACCTACAGTGCTGTGAAAAAAGTATTTTTTGCATATTTTTTTTTACACTGAATGTTGTCAGATCTTCAACCAAAACCTCATATTAGATCAAGGGAACCTGAGCGAACAAATAGCACAAAATGTGGATACTTATTTCATTTATTTAATCAAAAGTGTTTGGTTTTCACCAGACATAACGAGACCATCGTCGTCCAAAAAAGTTGACTCAAGTTTGCAAAAAAAGCACCTGGATGCAGCCGGATGATCGCCAAGACTCCTGGAAGAATGTTCTATGAACAGCTGAGTCAAAATGTGGAACTTTTTTGGACGACATGGGTCCCGTTATGTCTGGCGATAACCAAACACTGCATTCACACAGTAAGAACCTATAACTATACTAACTAACTATACTAACGAACTATAATAACTATACTAACTAACTATACTAATGAACTATAATAACTAACCACACTATACTAACTAACTATACTAACTAACCACACTATCTATACTATACTAACTAACTATACTATACTAACTATACTACACTAGCTAACTATACTAACTAGCGATACTAACTAACTATACTAACTAACTACACTATCTATACTAACTAACTAACTAACTATACTAACCAACCACACTATCTATACTATACTAACTAGATTACTATACTATACTATACTATACTATACTATACTATACTATACTATACTATACTATACTATACTATACTATACTATACTATACTATACTAACTAACAGTCAAGCATGGTGGCAGTAGTGTGATGTTTTGGGGTTGCTTTGCTGCCTCAGGACCTGGATGACTTGCCATCATTGAAGGAACCATGAATTCTGCTCTGTATCAGATCATTCTAAAAGAGAATGTCAGGCCATTCATCCGTGAGCTGAAGCTGAAGCACAAGCTGGGTCATGCAGCGAGACAATGATCCAAAACACAATCTACATCACATTGGCGAAAGAGCGACAAATGAAACGTTTTGAAATGTCCAGACAGAAACCGACCTGAAACGAGCAGTTCATGCTCGGAAACCCTCAAATGTCGCTGAGTTAAAGCAGTTCTGCATGGAAGAGTGGGACAAAATTCCTCCACAGAGAGACAGATCAAAAACCTACAGGTGACAAGCAGTTAGTGAGTAAGGGGGCAATTGGGTGTTGTGTAACTTTGTTAAAAAAAAATGTAATGAAATAATTTACAAAATGTTGTGTTATTTGTTCACTAAGGTCTCCTTTATCTAATATGAGGTTTTGGATGAAGATCTAAGAATATATTCAGGGTCAAAAATATGCGAAACATCGAGAAAATCCGAAAGGCAGATACTTTTTCACAGAACTCCATTTGATCACAGGCTCAGCAATGTATGATTGATGCTACCAAAGGAGACAGAGTCATTGAGTGTCATCAGAATGTTAGCGTAGCGTGAGAACGATTTTGTACTTTTGCATCTGTGGCTGAAAATAGACTCAACAATTGCATTTTTCATACTCGGGCTCTTTTTCTATTCTTCTCATTAGATTTTATTTTGGTCTGGCGATTACTGATAATGGTTCCTTGTGAAATCAAGCCGCTGCCAAGTGTATTTTTAAACAAAAAGACACTAAAGTTCTCACCCTGGAGGAGGGAGCCAGTCAGCTTTGGACTGCAAGTGGTGTGAAAATGAAAACCATGTTCAGCTGTGCCTCCCTGCTGCCTCCATCTGTACATGAGAACAGTGCACATGTGACAGGCAGACCGTCAGACAAACAGGGAGATTCTCATTATGGTCTTATGATCTGGTTGTGTAATGTATGAGAGCTTGTGCGTTTTACACGCTTCAATGAATTAGAAATTGTTGCATGGATTCTAAGGTATTGCATGGATTCTAAGGTATTGCATGGATTCTAAGGATTCTATGGTATTGAGGACAATCACAGAAAAGAGGGAGGGTTAAGCTAAATAGTGGGACATAAAGTGGTCATTCAGCAGACCGCAGCCACCCGCTCGGTGACAGTCCTGTCCCTTGTCCTACAGGTGGTCTACAAGAACAACGAGTTCAGGCTGGAGCTGTCTCGTCTGGCTGCAGAGCGGGACCCTCAGGTCAGTGTTCACGGCGACCTGACCTTCCGCTGTGAGGACGTGGCGGCCCTGGAGCCGGTCACCTTCGACACGCCCGCCGCCTACCTCACCCTGCCCAGGTGGAAAACCAAGAAGACTGCCTCTATCTCTTTTGATTTCCGCACTACGGAGCCCAGCGGCCTGCTGCTGTTCAGCCACGGTGACAGGCGTCTGCAGGGCCCAGACAGACAGCCGGAGAGGCAGCCCAGGGCTGACTACTTTGCTATGGAGCTCCTGGACGGCTTCCTCTACCTGCTGATGGACATGGGCTCTGGCAGCATCAAGATGAAAGCCAGCAACAAGAGGGTCAACGATGGGGAGTGGTGCCACGTGGACTTCCAGAGGGAGGGGCGCAAGGGTGAGAGAAAGCACACATGATGAATCTGATAAAGGAGCTTCGTTCAGAGCCATACTGCAACTCTGGTCTTATTGAGGTATCAGGAATAACCAGGGTTAAATCCTACTGGCTTGTGAAGTTCCATTTACTATACCCATTCGGAGGCACTCATATTGGCTTCTCCTTCATGTTTCTTAGCTGCCGTCAGAGATGCTGGGTGCATATCCCGTTTTAATTAGTCTTATTTTTAGCAGCTATAATCTATGTATGACATTTAGTAAATTGCCTTAACCTATTTCGCAAGTGGCCAATTATACCGTCATCCACCTCATGTGGGGAAATGTCTGCCCTCATTAGCCGTGCCCCTAGATTTGAGCCAGTGTTGCTTACACCTTACTATTAAGAAATACGGTATGACAAAGACCTGAGACGTTCCTGTTCATTAGTCGTTTCATAATTTTACACCTGGTGTACCATGTGGATTATATTCTATATTATACAGTGCGATTGTACAGTGAGGCAGCCTTGATACAAGTTGACTCTCTCTGACTGTCTTGCCTTCAGGCCTGATCTCAGTGAACAGCCGCAGCATACCATTCTCTGCTAACGAAGGCAGTGAGATCTTAGACCTGGAGGGTGACATGTACCTCGGGGGTCTGCCCGAGGCACGCCAGGGCCTCATCCTCCCCCCGGAAGTCTGGACGGCCCCCCTCAACCTGGGCTACGTGGGCTGCATGCGTGACCTGTTCATGGATGGGCGGAGCCGGGACCTGAGGAGACTGGCAGAGATCCAGAGTGCCTCTGGAGTCAGCAGCTTCTGCACCAGGGAAACGCACATCAGGTGTGGCAGAGACGTCTGTGCCAACGGTGGGCAGTGCCGCGAGGGCTGGAACCGCCATGTGTGTGACTGCACCAGCACGGGCTACCTGGGCCCCAACTGTGAGAGCGGTGAGAGAAAGAGACAGAGAGAGAGAGAGAGAGAGAGAGAGAGAGAGAGAGAGAGAGAGAGAGAGAGAGAGGATCAGCGGAATGTGGAAACGATCCCTGCTTGAAATGTTACCGCAGAGCTTTTAAACAAGTCTAATGACATTTCATACAGACAATGGAGATGAAATCACTTTTTATGTGAGTTATTCAAGTGGTAAATTGCCACTCTATTAGTGAATTGGCGGTATGTGAGGAATAAATAGGTGCTGTGTATCAGTGATTCATCAGTATACCGGTGGTGCTCCGTGAGTCTGAATAACCCTGCATCAAGCACAGATATCGCTCTGACAGAGAGGGTAGGAGCCCCATTGTGACGCCATATAGGCCGATAACATTATGAGGGATTTAAATGGCCATCCTCATCCTATTTGTGGCCCGAATATAAATCTATGAGAGGAGGATGATAACAGAGGCTTCGCAAAAGAGCACTGTGGTACGCTACAGGCTGTTCCTGCCATCTAGTGTGGCTGCAGGAAACTGCAGTCTCTTCAACAGGCCTACAAAAGGATCCGTTCGATCTTGTTTCGGCGAAGATCGTAGCTTATAATATGAGTGGAAGTGGAATTCTCTCATCTTCATTTGGTGTCTTGTTATGAATCATGCGCTTATTCAGTATTGGGTGTATGGGAATAGATGTTGGGAACATTTGTGACAATGCCATTTGCTAACGCTGTCTCCCTGTCCTTGGTGCCCGCACACAGAGGCCACGGTGCTGAGCTACGACGGCAGCATGTACCTGAAGGTGATGCTGCCGTTGAGCATGCACATGGAGGCCGAGGACGTGGCGCTGCGCTTTATGTCCCAGAGGGCCTTTGGGCTGCTTGTGGCCACTACCTCCCAGGACTCAGCTGACACCCTGCGACTGGAGCTGGACGGGGGCCGGGTCAAACTCACCGTCAACCTGGGTAATGCTAACAGTGCTAACGTTTATGAGTCCTCAAGGCTTCTCTGTGAGAGTACTCATGATGTAATGGGAAAAGGTATTGTCCTACACACCCCACCCCCTTCTCCTCATCATTCACATTCTATATACATCTCTCTGTGTCGCCTCTGTGTTTTCTCTCTTTCTCTCTCGCCCATCCCTTGGTCAGCAATCCATCTCAACCCTTTCAGCCCTTCAACGGCCGGTGTGTCTGCAGTCCTAGGAGCAGGCAGCCAGAGAGACCAGCTCACTTAGAAACAGTCCGCATCACCATGACAGATACGTAGTCATGGTGTTCCGACGGATGTTGTAGTTGCTGTTCTAGATCACAAGTGCCGTCCACCATGGCTCTCAGATTTGTCAAAACCCAAGGAAGAGGAGAGCAGTAGAGAGCCGGCCGAGGCAGTAATGGTGCCTGGCGGGGCTGTCTGCCTCAGCTGGTATCTCTAGTCTCCACATCTCCCATTACGGCTGTAGGTAGTGAGTCTGGTCCTTGGCTGTTTGCATCCACTGCTTTGTGATGGTTGACAGCTCCAGAGAACACTTCAGGCACACTAGCATAGCACCTAGTAGCGCAGGGTTCCCCTAACTCGGTCCTCGGGACGCCAAGGTTTTTCTTAGCCCTACACAGCTGATTCAAATAATGAAAGCTTGACGATTAGTTGATTATTTGAATCAGCAGTGTAGTACGAAGGGGGAAAATAAGAAAAAAAACGTGCAGCCCTTCGGTTCCCGAAACCGTGGTGTGTAGTACATAGCCTTCACAGAGGGCTTTATTATAACCAAAAGATCAAGGAAGCTCTGACTGTGTTGGCACGTCTTTTGGTAGTTGTACGCCATAATGACTATGTAGCTATTCTATTATTTAGACGGGCACAATGGTGAGGAGATTTTCCACAAGCTCTAAATGTGTAAGGTTTCAGTGTAGGGTATGCGAATCAGCCCTTTCCTCTGTCTGTGCTCTACCTAACTACCACATGGGTTGTACACACACCGGGAGGCATATCTGTTATCAACCTAGGATTTAACGTAGGATTACTTTCTAGGTTGTAAATAGAGTCATGGAAATTATTACAGTAATGATATATCACGAAACACAGTGATTTCACTCTGATTGCGGTACACATTACCGGTCCTCCTGAGTGTAGTGGAGAGTTGACATTAGAGGTCGACCGATTATGATTTTTCAACTCCGATACTGATACCGATTATTGGAGGACCAAATAAGCCGATACCGATTAATCGGCCGATTTAAATATGAAAAAATGTTTCTGTTTGTAATAATGACAATTATAACAATACTGAATTAACACTTGTTTTAACTTAATATAAAACATCAATAAAATCAATTTAGCCTCAAATAAATAATGAAACATGTTCAATTTGGTTTAAAAAATGCAAAAACAAAGTGTTGGAGAAGAAAGTAATATGTGCCATGTAAAATATGTGCCATGTAAAAAAGCTAACGTGCTCGTGTGTTAGTGGGTGCTGTATGGTTGCCATGGTGAGGAAAAGGCTGGTTTTGAATCTGGAGCTTGTCCCCGGATGGTGGCCTCTCTGGAGGAAAAAAACAAAACTGCAGAATGTACCTTGAAGGATGTGAAATGTTTTTTAAAATATTTTTTAAATATTGTTTATTTTCAATTTATTTTCAATTTTTTTGGGATCTCACCATCTCACTCTCTCTCTCTCTCTCACCAGATTGTATCAGGATAGACTGTAACCTCAGTAAGTGGCTCCTATCATTATTTACTGTACTTCAGAACGACCGTGTCTTATACCTTATCTTCTGTGACTGTCTGTTTTTACTATTGATAAGGGTGAATGTAATTAACATTAGTGCTATACAATATGTATCCCAATGAAGTATTACAATCACATGGTTATCTTGAAAAACGGAAGGGACCTGGAAGGTAAGTATCAAATACTGTATAAGCCGCCTGTATATCATTTGGTAAACCATTCTTTAGTCCAAGCAACAAATGTCAGAAACACAAAATGATCCCTTGTTCATTACAACAGCCAAAACACCATATGTTTTATTAGTTCACAGTGCTCCTCAGAGAAACAACAGTGGCATTAGCTCCCTGCTACTTCTCAGTAATGTGCTCAAACTACCACCAGATGGCAATATACCATTGGGTTTTGGGGAAAACATTTTCCCATGAGTTTTAATAATACATGTCCTGGTGACCTATGGGAACTGTTGTCTGTACAATTGAGTTTTTTGAAATACATGTATTAGGATTCAAGGAAAGATGCATTTAAGATGCATGTGACTGCTTCACTGTGTATGTTGGTTAGCACAGGTGTAAACCTAAAGGGTAAGAGGATAATGTACAGATAATGTAAATAATCTGCTTTCTTTAGATCATGTGATGCAGGCGAGACCTTGACAACAGATTGTGTACAAAGCCATGTTGTTTTTTCCATTTTGAACCTTAGATGGCAACCTTCAGTATGTTTCTGCAGAGTTGTCCTGTGAATTTAGATGGATTGAAGTTTAATGGCAATAAAATATCCTTAATTGACTTTTAAATAGACACAATTAGCCAGTGGTTAAAGTAAATGATAGTCAATTAGAGCCCTCGACCATCTGGGAGAGCCTCTGTCATGCATTTTTAACAGGCCTCTGATTTCGGCCTCTTAGAATCACCATTTTAACAGATTGTTGGAAGAATGTTAAGAGGTAAGCATCGAGAGGAAGGGGCACAATTGACAAAACAGGAGGAATTAAAATGTAATGGTTGAATGTTGCCCAAGGTAAAAGTTGAGTCTATGTGCTGTATACAGTACGGGTAAGTCCTAAATAAGAAATGCATGCGGGTAACTGCCGAGGTCTTGATGGCTCCAAGCCTTTTCCCACCATGTTGTTTTATCAGGCCAATTGGCTCATCAACTGTGGATGGGGAGCTGTCCATGGTCCTGATTGGCTCAGCAGGATACACTGTCTTGTGCGGGCCACACTCAGCTCCTGCAACCGACAACATACCAGCAACACATCGACAGTGTATTCAGACCCTTTTTTTAAAACCACATTTTGTCACATTACAGCCTGATTCTAAAATTGATTAAATGAAAACATGTTCCTCGTAAAATAAAGAATCACCCAATATGTTTTTCATTTTTACACGTAATAGACCTGCTAATGTTGGAATGCGTATTTTCAGATGTATACTTACTAAAATCATATTCGTCAAATACTCTGGATAAAATTGCCCAAGGAAAGGGCTACTTTTAAAGCTCCTGACGCCGTAGTCTTTCTCCCCTGTCGTCTATACGAAGCCTGACAAGCCCAGTGACGCAAAATAAAGGCCCACGTCAAAAGATCTGTAACCAGAACACGGAATGTAAGCCCACAGCATACTATACCTGTAACTTCAGTATATCAAGACGCAATCATTACAACACCGCAGAAGGACATTCAATTTGCCGTAGAATAGAATAGCTGTGTAGAATAGCTGTGTGCATAAAACAACTGAACTGCAGAATACAAACTGGTGTTCGCTCATTTTGCATTTGTGTCAATGGGGTATTTGTGTGTGAGAGGTTGATTTACATGTGCATCTCTGTTTAGAGGTAACATGTCTTCATCTAGAGCTAGTATTGCTGGTATTGCTTGGTCAATTGAAGTTAAATGCTGTCTTTCTCGTTACCTATTTAATCATTGCTGTCTCAACTGTTAATTGCTCATCACTTGTGCTGTGGTTGATGTTGACAGTCTGACTCATCAGTGCCTGTATTGTTTCACCTCTCCCAGGCAATCAGCAGTTAGTGCCGGGAGGTGTGTCCTTCACCTCTGCTAGACAATCAGCAAATAGTGTTAGTACGTCAGTCTCCCCTATTTTTTTCAGCAGACGCTGTAAGCGGCGGTCTGGTCGCCAAAACGAAGACGGTTGCTGAAACAAAGACAGGGCTGCTGAGTTGTTCTGAGGAGTTAGAGGAAGGCCCCACACCACTCTCTCACTTGAGTGTCTTACCTAGTTATTTTCAGATTATCTCATTTTTTTCTCTTGTAGCTTTGTCAACTGTGTTTTCTCCATACCTGTTCGCTCCTCTCCCTGTCGGCTTTACAGATGCTCCCCACCGCGTCTAATGTAGCCTGTGCGCACAATCCGTGCCAAATTTGTGGTCTCCTGCAGCGTTTCGAGCTGCCAATCTGCGGTCAAGAAGGCCTATGTTGCCCTTTATTCCCTCCTGCCCTTTTGGCCCTGACAGAGTTATGGATCACCCCCAGAGAACGCTGCTATTCCAGCTGCTCTTGTCATCTGACTGTGTTCTCTCATAGTCAAAGAGCTTCTGGTCGTCACTGTGGTGGCAGACAATCTCTGGAGACCTTCTTACTTCCCTCATCAATGCATCCCTCACCACTGACTGCGCCCCCTCTGACTTCCAGAAGACCAGAGTCGCTCCCCTCCTCAAGAAACCAACACCTGACCCACTCTGACGTCAACTAGAGACCAGTATCCGTTTTCGTCCCCAAAAACACTGCAGCTGTCTATGACCTACTCTCTCAGAACGATCTTCTTGGAAACTAACCAGTTAGGCTTCAAGATAGCTCACTCGACTGTGGCCACTCTCCTCTGTTTAACGGAGGCTCTGCCAAAGCTGACACTGTTCTCATCCTCCTAGATCTATCCGCTGCCTTCAACACCATGATCAATCAGGTCCTCTACTCCACCCTCTCAGGGCCGGGCGTCTCAGGCTCTGCACCCTCCTGGTTTACATCCTACCTGGCAGGCCGCTCCTACCATGTCACTTGGCTCCGTCATATCCTCACATGGTCTCTTCCATCATTGCTGTGTGGATGACACTCAACTGCTTTTCTCTTTCCCCCTCCCTGACACCAAAGTGGCGACATGCATCTCTGCGTGCCTGGCAGACATCTCAGCCCACTGCTACAGTGGGTCAGTTCCCGCTCAGCCCAGTCAAAGCTCTTCTATGCTCTTCTATGTCAGTCTACACACAATACCCCATAATGACAAATTGACATTTTTGCTAATTTATTCCAAATAAAAAACAGATACCTTATTTAAATAAGTATTCTAACCCTTTACTATGAGACTCAAATTTGAGCTCAGGTGCATCCTGTTTCCATTGATCATCCTTGAGATGTTTCTACAACCTGATTGGAGTCCACCTGTGGTAAATTTAATTGATTGGACATGATTTGGAACAGCACACACACTTGTCTCTATAAGGTCCCACAGTTGACAGTGCAGGTCAAAGCAAAAAAAAACAAGCCATGAAGTCGAAGGAATTGCCCGTAGAGCTCCGAGACAGAATTGTGTCGAGGCACAGATCTGGGGAAGGGTACCAAAACATTTCTGCAACATTGAAGGTCCCCAAGAACACCGTGGCCGCCATCATTCTTAAGACATTTGGGACCACCAAGACTTTTCCTAGAGCTGGCTGCCCAGCCAAACTGAGTTATCAGGGGAGAAGGGCCTTCCTTGGTCAGGGAGGTGACCGAGAACCTGATGGTCACTCTGACAGAGCTCCAGAGTTTCTCTGTGGCAATGGGAGAAACTTCCAGAAGGACAACCATCTCTGCAGCACTCCACCAATCAGGCCTTTATGGTAGAGTGGCCAGACGGAAGCCACTCCTCAGTAAAAGGCACATGACAGCCCACTTGGAGTTTGTCAAAAGGCACCTAAAGGTGCCTAACTCTCCTAACTCTCAGACCATGAGAAACAAGATTCTTTGGTCTGATGAAACCAAGATTGAACTCTTTGGCCTGAGTGGCTCCGGGACAAGTCTCTGAATGTCCTTGAGTGGCCTAGCCAGAGCCCGGACTTGAACCCGATCTAACATCTCTGGTGAGACCTGAACATAGCTATGCAGCGACACTCCCCATCCAACCTGATAGAGAGGATTTTTTTGCTTTGTCATTATGGGGTATTGTGTGTAAATTGAGGGGAAAAAGAACAATCCATTTTGTCACGCAAACATTTTCTTTCTTACTGATTTTTTTTTTTGGTCCACTGTTGATAGTCCCAAAATATTTTGCATGTCAGCAGTCAAGTTTTCAAGATCTAGGATTTTCAAGACGCAAATTGTCACTTGCCACATCATGTTGATGCATTTTGACTAATGAAAAAAAATACCGAAATATATTTAAGTGGATTTTCCCTTAAATCTTTTTACTGTCCATGTCACTTCCCGGGCTCCGTAAGAAACAAATGTTTGCTGAAACAAAATTAATTCTCCATATTGGCGAACTGTATATTTAAAGGTTTGGATTTAGTAAAACGTCAGTAAACAATACATGACTTGCAGGGGGAACAGTTATAGACAAACGCGTATGACACTATTTAGACAGAGAAATGTGCGTTTAGGACTAGGACCTACAAAATCTTGAGTTCGGATTTAGTCCCAAAAGAGCACTGTGGATATGCACTGATATGCTTTCTTGCACACCAGAATTCTTACTTTTCAGCCCACTACTATAGATGGCCCTTACATAACTAACTTGCCAACTTCTCTAACTTGTATGTGCTTGTTCCTGGTGGAGCTGCTCTCTCCGCTGAAGCACAGTGGTGTGTGTTTGGGCCGAAGCTCCGTAATTAGACAGTAGTGGAGCCCACCTCTGAGACCAGATCAACACTGCTCAAACACAGTTGACTTCAGATGAAGTCCCATCTCCTCTGCTCTGCAAATATTTCTCTGTTCCTCCCTCCACCTGCTCAGTAGACTGTTGTGTTGATTTAGTGGGTAAACATGGGTTTGGTAGGACATAAACCCACAGTCAATAAAAAAGGAACAAAACTGGGGATCCATACTAAGGTCTGTAGGTTATTTTGGGATAATAGACTGTTACAATCGGTCCGAAAACAGACTGACAGTATGATGTTTTACAATTGTTACAAGGATTCACTTTGGAAAAGCACTGCTCTGCCTCAGGCCTAGCCATTTCTAACGGCAGTTGTCATTCTTAGCCACTCTAATCAAACATGTCAATAGTATAAATAACAGAACTTGATGTGGTACAATGAAGATTTACCGTATGTGTTTGCACAGGACCCATATCTATCAGATAAGCGTGTAGTTGGTCTATAGTGTTACCCCTTGCTGAGACACTTGCTCTGCTGTTAAGCTCTACAAGCCAGTGGCCTCTTTCTCCCAGAGGAAGAAACAGCGGAGTATTTGGAAACCAATTGATGTCATCAGCTGCAGTGTCCCAGTAGCAGCCAGTGTCCTCTCCGTGTCTCCTGGGATTTTCATACACCCTGAGCTCAATTAGATCAACAAACCCCCTGAGGCCCGGCAGGCTTAGGCATGACCAATTAGCTTCGCCAGCCATGTCAGAACTTCTTTGAACTGCACTGTCGGACCGCCTGTTGCATAGCCACTGATCGGGGGTGACGGTGCTGCAGTGGCAAAGCTTCCGCATTGTGACCTATTTTCAAACCTTGAGAGCTGGGTAAAAAAAGAAGAGCAGAGGATTTTAGCAGAAACCCTTGAGCTATAAAACTGTATCCGCTGGCCAAGCCTCCGGATACCACTCAAGTTGTTAGCTGGTTGTCTAAGGGGTTTATATACAATTTCACAATCTGACTTGAGTCATTATACAACACAGAACAGAAAGTACATATTCATTCAACGTTGAACGATGCACAGCACAGTATGTGTTAGTCACTCTCGCCTCTAACCAATAGCTTGTATTTACACCCACTGACAGAGCTCTTGCAGCAGGTATCAGTGGAGGCCGCTGAGGAGATAATAATAATGGCAGGAACGTGGTCAATGGAGTGGGCCCAACCTCTTGGGAACCACGTCTTCGATGTGTTTGATACTATTCCGTTGAATCCATTCCAGACATTATTATGAGCCCCCCTCCCCTAGGCAGCCTCCACTGGCAGGTAGTATCGGGGAGTATACATGGAGTGTACCAAACATTAGGAACACCTTCCTAATATTGAGTTTTCCTCCGAACAGCCTCAATTCGATGGGGCATGGACGAAAGTGTTCCACAGGGATGCTGGTCCATGTTGACTCCAATGCTTCCCACAGTTGTGTGAAGTTGGCTGGGTGTCCTTTGGGTGGTGGACCATCCTTTATTCACGCGGGAAACTGTTGAGTGTGACAAACCCAGCGGCGTTGCAGTTCTTGACACAAACCGGTGCGTCTGCTGGCACCTACTACCATAATCCGTTCAAAGATACTCACCCTCTGAATGACACACATACCCAATCCATGTCAGAGTGGTCGGAATTGTTTGAAAGCTTAAAAATCCTCCTTTAACCGGTCTCTTCCTCTTCATCAACACTGATTGAAGTGGATTTAAATATTGACCAATAGGCGATCGTAGCTTTCATCTGGATTCAACTGGTCAGTATATGTCATGGAAAGAGCAGGTGATCTTCTTGTTTTGTTGTTCTCAGTGTATTTTATCCATTTTAAATAAGGATCCGTTGGAAAAGGATGTGCTGTATGAATGTGCTCTGGTGTTGACTTTGTCCTTGCTTCTTCACAGGTAAAGGCCCAGAGATGCTGTTAGCAGGACAGAAGCTGAACGACAACGAGTGGCACTCAGTGAAGGTGGTGCGTCGCGGGAAGAACCTGCACCTCTCTGTGGACAACGTGACTGTGGAAGGTAAGACGGCATGGCAGAGCAGAGTCAAACCATGAGATGAAGGGAAAACTGTGATCCTCATGATACGCTACATCTCTGCCCATCAACATGTATTTATTTCGCCCCAGGCCATATGACCGGTGCCCACACTCGCCTGGAGTTCCACAACATTGAGACAGGCATCATGACCGAGCGCCGTTTTATCTCCGT
Organism: Oncorhynchus tshawytscha; assembly: GCF_018296145.1. NCBI lineage: Eukaryota > Metazoa > Chordata > Actinopteri > Salmoniformes > Salmonidae > Oncorhynchus > Oncorhynchus tshawytscha. The sequence continues at coordinate 5,450,167 of NC_056458.1, read as the reverse complement.
GGTGCCATCTAACTTCATAGGGCACCTGCAGGCCCTCTCGTTCAATGGCGTGCCCTACCTGGACCAGTGTAAGAACGGAGACATCTCCTACTGCGAGCTCAACGCCCGCTTCGGCATGCGCCGCATCGTGGCTGACCCTGTGACATTCCACAGTCAGGCTAGCTGCCTGGCCTTCTCCACCCTGCAGGCCTACGCCTCCATGCACCTCTTCTTCCAGTTCAAGACCACCAGCCTCGACGGCCTGCTGCTCTTCAACTCTGGAGACGGCAGTGACTTCATCGTTGTGGAGCTGGTCAAAGGGTGAGTGGTGCGGTGGGGGTCAGGAAGGGGCGAAGCGCCACCTAGCTATTCAATGGTCTTAGGTAATTGGTCGGAAGGTTGTTGTATAATTTGTCTACATGCAGACGTCACTTGCAAAATGAGGATTTGGTCTCAATATAATTAACGTGTTCAACCTATTTTGCAACCTATTTTTCCAGGTACCGTAATCATGCAGTGAGTGTGGGATGAATTAATAATAACACAGCTGCCTAGTGCCTACCACTGTTCCTCTTTTCTCTAGCTCAACAAGTCCTTTTGTGTTACATGGAATAATTTTACTCTGTCAGCTGGAGGAATAGAAAGGGGAGGGTTTCAGAATGTTTTGTTCACTGGAAAGGATTTTGCTAAAAGAGAAGGATAGAGTGAGAGAGCGAACAATAATGCCCACAGATGTTTAACCGCAGTCCAGCTTTGCCCAGAAATACTGTCACTCAGTAAGGAATTAGTCAGCAGGAGTTGTCCGTAACCGGGGAGCCTGCCAAGAGTGTGCAAAGCTGTCATCAAGGCAAAGGGTGGCTACTTTGAAGAATCTCAAATCTAAAATATATTTTGATTTCTTTAACACTTTTTTGGTTACTATATGATTCCGTATGTGTTATTTCATAGTTTTGATGTATTCACTATTATTCAACAATGTAGAAAATAGTAAAAATAAAGCAAAAACCTTGAATGAGTAGGTTTGTCCAAGCATTTCACTGGTACTGTATGTATATATATATATATATATATATATATATGATTTTATCAGGGAGTCATACTGAGACCAAGATCTCTTTTACAGATGAGCCCTGAATTCCATAAATGACATAGGTCATTCTGTAATTGACCTACTTCATGGTGTAATGCTGTGTTGTAGGTACATTCATTATGTGTTTGACCTGGGCAACGGGCCGTCTCTCATGAAGGGAAACTCTGAGAAGCCTCTCAACGACAACCAGTGGCACGACGTGGTGGTCTCCCGGGACAACAACAATGTGCACATCCTCAAAATCGATTCCCGCACTGTCACCCAGCACTCCAACGGAGCCCGCAATCTGGATCTCAAAGGTATGGTATACGTATACACTACACCTCCTCAAAACTGTCTCCAGCAACTGAATAATTTGGTCCCCATAAGAATATAGTTGAATAGCCCTGGTATACGCCAGGGCTATTCAACTATATTCTTATGGGGACCAAATTTGAAGAAAAGGTTATTTACAGGGCGGCCAGAAATGTCTATATGGGATTACTCTTCCTAAAACCGGTATAAACCCCCCCCAATTATAGTCTTATAATACACTTTTATTAAAAATACATGTTGCTAAAAGTTCATTTGAAGTGCTTTAAGATTAGCCTAATTCAGTGCATTGAATTATTTAAATAATGGAACACATTTGTACATATAACGCAGTTGACCTGCATCACAAAAAGGACTTTCTACATTCCTGTCCGTTTTACACACATAGCTGGGTCTTTTGTTTTAATTTACACATATCTCGGTTGACCAGCATCATATTACGTTCTATTTCTTCATCATTTCGTGATTTTCTCTGTCTTGTTTTGATATTTTTCTTTTACACATAGAAACCTTTTATGCATAACTCAGTTGACTAACTTTTTACGGAGAAGCCTCTCTCCCCCCGCATCAGTAGAGAACTGCACCACCTCTGTGGGGAATTAAACTCATCAAATCTCAAAGCAAAGTTAGCCTTCATCTAAAAACTCACGAGTTATCTGTACTGATGATGACTGAATATAGTTGTACAGTGTAGGGAAATTGAGCGTTTTGTTTGGGCTTAAATCAAAGGAGAAAATAACACATTTATTTAGAAAATAAGTCCATTTTTAAATTGTGTAAATAACTGTTACATCCCTCCCCTGTAGTCCCAAATGAAGTCCATTCAATTGATTGAAGATGTCACTAAGAACCAAACATCTGACACAAACTCCTCATCAAGTGTTTTTCACTAGATATGTATTGGCTTTCTTGTGGCGGAGAAAAACAACTATCTCCTCCCTAATCTTACATGGGCTGCCCTCTTGAGAGCATTGTTACCCTTGCTTAGCCACCAAACATCACTATGTAAAAACTAGATCACGGTGCTAGCAGACTACGAAACAAGCGATGTTGCAGGCTAGATGTTGATTGGATCAAGTTTGATAGTCATAACTGTGTCTGTGGTGTTTTGTTTGTTTTTTTAACTCGCTGCTGAGTTCAGCGCAAAGCACACTGCTGCAGTGGTTCCCTAACTGGGGGGGAAAGCTGAACTCAGTCCAGCTTTCAACTTGCTCTTGAATGTTGTGATAGTAGAATGCACAAGGTGCAATTTTGAAAATTGTGGGGTGCATCATCAGTTTTCCTCTTGTCATCATTGCACATCTTAGGGAATTATGTATAACTTGTCAGAAATGTCCAGATCAACTAGCTCATGTCAGCTAGCTTTTATTGCTAGTTTTTTTTGTTGCCCATAGATTTTGTTGTGATGTTTGAGTCACTCAAATATCGCATGAATAGACATCAGACATGGCGAAATGTATAGAATTGCACGAAATTAGCTTTAAACACTGCAGCTTTCTTCACCCTGTGACAAAATGTGTAGAATTGCAGGAAATAAGCTTTAAACACGCAATGTTTTCTCTCCGCCAACAAGAGGGGTGTGAACTTTTTGTAATGAACAGTGTTTGTGCCCATAGAAATAGACATGACATGGGATGTTCCCCAATGCTGGAAGGGAAGCCTGAGTGAAAAAGTTTGGGAAATTCTGCTCTGGTAAATCAGGCAGTGTAGTGATCTCTTCTGCGTTGAAAGAGCCAATAAGCGGGCAGACAGGCCCTGTGCCCCCCGTTAGCAGCTCTGAATCGCTGTAACTGGTATAAACGTAACCTTTATTTAACTAGGCAAGTCAGTTTTAAGAACAAATTCTCATTTACTCTCATGGCCTACTGGGGGAACTGGAAAACAGATTCTCCCGTTGGAGAATATTGAATGAGGGTGCTTTTTGGCACTAAACGTCAGATTTTTAGCAGGAATGTTAAATTGATAAATGGCCTCGTAAGTGAACAGATTGTTAGACTCTCCTGCCCAGGAGAGGAACGCTTTGGGTGAGAGGAAAATGGAGTCTTTGTGGTGGAAAAACATTCTATTGGGCGGCTAAGTGAAATTAAATTGAAAGAGAGTTGATCAGAGTGTCAGCCGTGGACACAGCAGCGGGAGCACGTCCGCTGACCTTGAAAGAACCACCTCTGCGTCGGCAAACATTGACTCACCGGCCCTCGTCATTAAACGGATCAAGTATTCCATTGTATCAAAGATATGCCTTTAGTTACATATGTATCATAGGAGGTATTAAGGGGACATACAGCCATGTTGTTGTAGCCTTGAGCCACCTCTGAGCCAGACTGTTAAGTAGTTGTTATTCATTAAAGGTATTTTCGCCTCCATTTATCTACCTGCACCAGACAGCCTGCATGACCTTCATGTTGCCAATCAAGTGCACACAGTCCTATTTACCCAATTATCAAGCCATCCTGGGGTATGGGCCCATGAAATTTCACCATTCTCTGTGATCCAGATCACTGGCCTTGCTTGGTACTTGAGGCAGGAACAGTAGTGTGTGAGCTCTTATGGTCTGTACATAGGGAACTATTGGGTGACCTTAATGCCTGAGAGTGCCCTTCCTATGGCTATTTACAGGTGTTGCTGACGAGTTAGCATACCTGTTAGTGCTTTCTTTCACCGCAACAACACTGCAGATTTGGGTGAGCTCACTGGTCACGATAACAACACCCACCCGTAGCACGTGCTCCAGCAGGTACAGTGCCTTGCGAAAGTATTCGGCCCCCTTCAACTTTGCGACCTTTTGCCACATTTCAGGCTTCAAACATAAAGATATAAAACTGTATTTTTTTGTGAAGAATCAACAACAAGTGGGACACAATCATGAAGTGGAACGACATTTATTGGGTATTTCAAACTTTTTTAACAAATCAAAAACTGAAAAATTGGGCGTGCAAAATTATTCAGCCCCCTTAAGTTAATACTTTGTAGCGCCACCTTTTGCTGCGATTACAGCTGTAAGTCGCTTGGGGTATGTCTCTATCAGTTTTGCACATCGAGAGACTGAAATTTTTCCCATTCCTCCTTGCAAAACAGCTCGAGCTCAGTGAGGTTGGATGGAGAGCATTTGTGAACAGCAGTTTTCAGTTCTTTCCACAGATTCTCGATTGGATTCAGGTCTGGACTTTGACTTGGCCATTCTAACACCTGGATATGTTTATTTTTGAACCATTCCATTGTAGATTTTGCTTTATGTTTTGGATCATTGTTTTGTTGGAAGACAAATCTCCGTCCCAGTCTCAGGTCTTTTGCAGACTCCATCAGGTTTTCTTCCAGAATGGTCCTGTATTTGGCTCCATCCATCTTCCCATCAATTTTAACCATCTTCCCTGTCCCTGCTGAAGAAAAGCAGGCCCAAACCATGATGCTGCCACCACCATGTTTGACAGTGGGGATGGTGTGGTCAGGGTGATGAGCTGTGTTGCTTTTACGCCAAACATAACGTTTTGCATTGTTGCCAAAAAGTTCAATTTTGGTTTCATCTGACCAGAGCACCTTCTTCCACATGTTTGGTGTGTCTCCCAGGTGGCTTGTGGCAAACTTTAAACAACACTTTTTATGGATATCTTTAAGAAATGGCTTTCTTCTTGCCACTCTTCCATAAAGGCCAGATTTGTGCAATATACGACTGATTGTTGTCCTATGGACAGAGTCTCCCACCTCAGCTGTAGATCTCTGCAGTTCATCCAGAGTGATCATGGGCCTCTTGGCTGCATCTCTGATCCGTCTTCTCCTTGTATGAGCTGAAAGTTTAGAGGGACGGCCAGGTCTTGGTAGATTTGCAGTGGTCTGATACTCCTTCCATTTCAATATTATCGCTTTGCTCCTTGGGATGTTTAAAGCTTGGGAAATCTTTTTGTATCCAAATCCAGCTTTAAACTTCTTCACAACAGTATCTCGGACCTGCCTGGTGTGTTCCTTGTTCTTCATGATGCTCTCTGCGCTTTTAACGGACCTCTGAGACTACAGAGATTACACACAGGTGGATTGTATTTATCATCATTAGTCATTTAGGTCAACATTGGATCATTCAGAGATCCTCACTGAACTTCTGGAGAGAGTTTGCTGCACTGAAAGTAAAGGGGCTGAATAATTTTGCACGCTCAATTTTTCAGTTTTTGATTTGTTAAAAAAGTTTGAAATATCCAATAAATGTTGTTCCACTTCATGATTGTGTCCCACTTGTTGTTGATTCTTCACAAAAAAATACAGTTTTATATCTTTATGTTTGAAGCCTGAAATGTGGCAAAAGGTCGCAAAGTTCAAGGGGGCCGAATACTTTCGCAAGGCACTGTATATCTCACTGGTCACCCCCAAAGCCAACACCTCCTTTGGCCGCCATTCCTTCCAGTTCTCTGCTGGCAATGACTGAAACGAATTGCAAAAATCGCTGAAGCTGGAGACTTATATTTCCCTCACTAACTTTAAACATCAGCTAACCGATCGCTGCAGCTGTACACTGCCCATCTGTAAATAGCCCATCCAATCTACCTACCTCATTCCCATATTGTTTTTATTTACTTTTCTGCTCTTTTGCACACCAGTATTTCTACTTGCACATCATCATCTGCACATCTATCACTCCAGTGTCAATTTGCTAAATTGTAATTACATGCTACTATTGACTTACCTCCTCATGCCATTTGCACACACTGTATATAGACTTTCTTTTTTTTCTTCCTATTGTGTTATTGACTGTACGCTTGTTTACTCCACGTGTAACTCTGTGTTGTTGTTGTTTGTGTTGCACTGCTTTGCTTTATCTTGGCCAGGTCGCAGTTGTAAATGAGAACTTGTTCTCATCTGGCCTACCTGGTTAAATAAAGATGAAATAAAAACTAAAAAGATCAGGATGTGGCCGTTTGAAGGTCAGGGAAAGCTTCAGTATGTCAAGGAGAAAGGGGCATACCTGTTTCCAACGCAATATAACTTCTCTGCTACCTGTATGGTCAACAAAGGGCATTTAAAAAACATAGCCATGAAACAGTTTTATTGTGAGAGTGCCCAAGTCTCTACGGGTATTCATCTCCTTGAGAGAAAAAAAGGGCCAGTCAATGTATCGAAAGAGCAGCTTTCCGAGTAATTGCTCAAGCAATTAGACGTGTTATATTTGGCACACCTGTTGGGATCTGAAGTGTGGACGGAGTACTGCAGTCAGGAAACGCTTTTGGTTGCTGCACTTAGTTACTCGGGAGTATTCTCTGTAGAAATAAACTTGTGGTATGAACACAAAAGTATGTTTGTTTTGAAAGGGAAGACATGGTCAGTGGAACAGTCTGTGCCTCAGAGGGGATTTTGTTTTACTTTCCTGCTTGACTTGAAGTAGTGTTAGGTTGCCGGTACCCAAACAAATTGATGCCGTCTACTCATGCTCTTGAGAATTTCATTCCAAAAAGTTTGATAAATTGACATGTTGTTGTTACCATGCACAGTACTGCTGAGCGATTAACGGACATTTCGGATCATTGGGGTTTTTTAAACAACTAATTGACCGACATTGGTATTTGAATTTCATTATATATATATTTTTTTTCTGTGAGCTCGAAGTGCAGTTTCTGTAGAGATAAATCAGATCAAGCCTGAACTGTGTGATGTAGTAGGGAGTTTTATTTTCCAACAGGCCAATATTCTACACAGTTTGGCTCAGAAAACATTGTAATAAACTACAATAACGAGCGTCCATTGTGCTCCCGCTTAATCTTGTCCAGTCTGTGTACAACCTCTCCCGATGTCTTCACTGACATTTTCAACCTCTCCCTGTCTGAGTCTGTAATACCAACGTGTTTCAAGCAGACCTCTATAGTCCCTGTGCCCAAGAACACTAAGGTAACCTGCCTAAATGACTACCAACTCGTAGCACTCACGTCTGTAGCCATGAAATGCTTTGAAAGGCTGGTCATGACTCTCATCAACACCATTTTCCCAGAAACCCTAGACCCACTCCAATTTGCATACTGCACCAATAGATCCACAGATGATGCTATCTTTATTGCACTCCACACTGCCCTTTCACACCTGGACAAAAGGAACGCCTATGTGAGAATGCTGTTCATTGACTACAGCTCAGCGTTCAACACCATAGTGCCCTCAAAGTTCATCAATAAGCTAAGGACCCTGGGACTAAACACCACCCTCTGCAACTGGATCCTGGACATCCTGACGGGCCACCCCCAGGTGGTAAGGGTAGGTAACAACACATCTGCCACGCTGATCCTCAACACGGGGCATCTGCCAAGCTTCCTGTCATCCAGAACCTCTATACCAGGCGGTGTCAGAGGAAGGTCCTAAAAAGTGTCAAAGACTCCAGCCACCCTAGTCGTAGACTGTTCTCTCTGCTACCGCACGGCAAGCGCCAAGTCTATGTCCAAGAGGCTCCTACATAGCTTCTACCCCCATAAGACTCCTGAACAGCTAATCAGACTATTTGCATTGCCAGCAGTTGCTTCAGGAGTTTGAAATGACATGATCTAAGTGATTGATAGTTGGTATTTAGCAGTCGTAAAAGTATGCCTTATTTACTTTGAAGAACTACTATAATAGTGATTTTGTCAGACAGCATAGGCAGAAGCTCTGTAAAGATGAGAAGTTGGCTTGGACTGAGATAATAAAACCATCATCAAATAAAAAACAAATATTGTATTAAAGCAAAGTAATGTGAATAAATGATGGTTAATAAGTGATGAGCAGTAATGGACAGTCACTACCACCATGGGACTTTATTCATTGTTTTATTCTGTGTTACAGAATTCAACCCACATAGTGCATTTATTGTCATAAAAATATATATCATACATCGAAAACTGTGATTATTTTTTCATAATTGAGCCGAAACTGAACCGACCTCAAAAGGCACTAATCGCTCAGCACTAACGCACAGTACTAGACAACAAGTTTTGGAAAAATCCTAACTGTGTACCAATTGTGTTCATTTCAGTTGTAGACTCAAACTAATATTATTCATCAATCTTGTTATTGTACATGTTCACCATTCATTTATTTTACTCAATCTTCATAGTATATTGCTTGCTTATCACCACCTTTTATATTTTATTTAATCTGATGGTAGTTTTTTCTCTCATTTTGTTCCTCAGAACATCAAAGATGAATTTTAAGTTTCTCCTCTCCTTATCCCAAGGGTACGCCGGCTGAACTTCGTGTAATCAGTATAAGCCCTATAAACCAGAATATGAAATCATACTTTTACTGTGCTGTGTACATTAAAGAGCAACTGAAGGCAAAAAAAACAAAGCCGTTTTCAACCAGATACATTATGTGGCATTGATATTAGTCAAACAGTTATTTCAGTGCCAAAATTGACACACAAAAAAAGTGTGAGTAGGACAATTCTGTATATTCCAAAACTGAGTTTTGTGAGATTTGTGTAACTGAGGTCGTCATGACTTCCATGATGGCCGGGTTTGGATTACAATCCTGCCTAATTTGCCCACTAACACGAGATGGTAACACCCAGGGAGAATTGTCAAGAATGGAGAATCCCCTGCGGTGATTGCACTCTATCCAATTGCAGCAGCACCTACAGTGAGACAGACCTGCCCATTACGCAGCACCTCAGACTCGTTTACGTAAGACAACACATCATCAATGTTATGTTGAAAGAACACATTTTATTTGCACTTGATGGAGTGTTCACTCTCTCTTATGTTTCATATTAGTGATCACAACCGAGTCTGCCACTGTTTTGGCCAAAATGAGAATGGAGACTTAGTTGCATCCCATCTCAATTTTCTACATTTAGAAACCCATTTGCAATGCGTTTTGTTTCCCGCCGTGACCATGTTCTGTAACACGATTCACTATAAAACACTGCCTGGTAATGGATAGTTAGAATGTTGTAAAAAAAAAACACTAAACGGCACCGAAGCACACGCATCGCCAATCACCAGTGAATTGATAAGCTGATTTAGCTAACGTGGCCTGGCTACTCAATGTTCCTTCTACCTACTACAGCTTGTGCTTTATTTACAATAGTTTGACAGATTGCTGCTGATGAAGTTGTAGACAGGTTCTCAGAAATCAGTCCTGGGTGCAGCCATTAGCAATTGGGGTTAAGTGTCTTGCTCAAGGGCACAGCAACAGTTTTTTCGTCTTGTTGCTCTGGGATTCAAACCAGTGATCTTACGGTTACTAGCCCAAGGCTCTAACCTCGAGGCTACCTGTCACCCATACATAATACACCCACATCAAACCACACCCCAACGACCCAAATCTCGGGTTTCTTAATGAGTACCAGAAAGAAAGAAAGAAGCGGAATCGGTGTGTTCAGTCCCCCTTGTAACAGGGTACTGTTTAAAGCTAGAATCCTTAATTGCTATATACATTTTTTTACTTAGAAATTAATGATATTGACTCTTCATTTTGAAGTCCCAGCAGGTTTTAAATGATTGTGAGCAAGTTTGGTAATATCCTTGAGTTAACAGCCATGTGACATTTCAAATCTTTCTGCAGAGAAATACACAGATTGTCCCAGCTCCTTCTGCTGATAAACAGCACAGAGGAATTCTCAAACATCTACCTAAGATGTTCCCCAACACTGCAATTCAACAGCCAAACGATGAATGATTACTGTGGCTGGGAGGGTTCCTATGCAAGTAAACAGTCTCTTGAAAGGGGTATAAATCTGATGAAGACAAGACAGATCATCACTGGTTTCAATGATTTAGAGTCCACCTGCATCTGACGCATTGTGTCACCAAATGGCTTCTCGGAGGTTGTAAATCGTGAGCAGATCTGTCTGATTTGAATGTTAACTAGCAAGTTATTGGAGGCCTATGATTGCAGAACATTTATCAAATGCAAAACTTAGGGTATCAGATCTGTTCGTAGCTGCCTTAACATTGAGTGGCGCTAGTTGATAACTTCCCACTCAACGCTATTGTATCTTAGCAATGACTACCTGGAGGTGTTTCTGCTTTGACTACTGAGAATAATCGTTATCTTCCAGGAGAACATGCTCTGATTGATTGATGCTGTGTGTGTTTTCCAGGGGAGCTGTATGTTGGTGGTGTAGGGAAGACCATGTACAGCAGCCTGCCCAAGCTGGTTGCGTCCCGGGACGGGTACCAGGGCTGCCTGGCCTCTGTGGACCTGAATGGGAGACTCCCTGACATGATGGCAGATGCCCTCCACAGGGTGGGCCAGGTGGAGCGCGGCTGTGGAGGTACGTCAGACAGGGGCACAGCCATGGGATCATGGGGCACTCTGAGGAACAGGTCAACTGTGGATCCACCTTGTGGTTCACTGCATGAGCATACTTTCCCCCCCCACCCCAGGCCTGAGCACAACCTGTACAGAGGACTCCTGCCATAACCAGGGGTGTGTCTCCAGCAGTGGGAGGGCTTCTCCTGTGACTGCACCATGACCACCTACAGAGGAGCATTCTGCAGTGACCGTGAGTACTATTTCTTTCATCTCACTAGTGCAGTTCCCAGCTCTTCTTAATTAGGCGTTTCCTTTGTCCTTTCCTTGTGACGTCACCTCGACATCGTTGGAAAACGTCACAGAGTACAAGGTAAGGAGAGAAGGTGACGTCCCAAAGGAAAAGGTTGAAGAGAACAGCAGTTGAATTTGTTTTGTTTTTTTACACGACTGACACGAAGCAAGAATGAAGTTGCATTTCTAAGGATTTATTAATACCAAATCTATTACAACCTCGGTAATAGCAATCCTTGAAGGCACATTGGGAATTAAATATATTCAGCAAAGTTTATGTGCATTATAGTCAACTGTCGTGTCAAATGATTATTGGCACAATGCATTATGTGGCTCCAACTGCGAAAGCACCCGCTGCAAAACGGAATCGGTACGGACGTACTGTATCATGCATCCTAATCTCGGCAACCCAGAACCAAATCTTGCGTGTCTAGTTGTCACAAGAGACTGTGCATCCTTACTGTGTTCATCAGCAAATTGTATCCGTCCTTCATGGCTGCCAGTCCGAAAATCCTGGCATATCCAAAGGCAGTGAAGAAGGAAGAAAGGAAAAACAGTTCCAGATCCAATCCGTCTCTGCTGATCATTATGCCTGGGTCAGACTGACACCCGTTGACCTTCCTGTGTGGAGGCTTCTCTAATGCACTTAAAGCACTCGTCAAAGCCTCTAAACTGAGGAGTTAATGCCTCTGCATCATCACATTGAGTCCATCATCCATTAATTAGTCATTGTTATTGACTTGTAAGGACCTACATATGCACATACTAAAAGACTGATTATTAGTACCTCCCTTCTAATAGATTAAAGTTTTCCCCGAACTTGTCTGATTCTACGGTAGTATATGCAAATACAAATATACCTATGCTCTGGGGGAGGGGGGCGGGGGGGGCTTTTTTGTTTTCCTATTTTACTGGGAAATAATGTGTTGTTATCAACCCACTATCATAAATGATTGTGAAATAGACACACATTTTTTTGCGTCTACCACACGATTTTGTATAAGGAGCATTTCACTCACAGTTCAAGGCAGTAGGTTACTTAAGACAGAAACGATAGGAGGGAGGTTGGTCGGGGAGGAGGGTTAGGCATATAACGTGAAGGTCTAGCAGCCCAACTGTTGTGTGTTTGAATCATATGATGGACAACTTTTTGCATGTTAGCTAATTAGCAACTTTGCAACTACACTGAACTTAAATATAAACGTATAGTGTTGTGTCATGTTTTAAGAGCTGAAATAAAAGATCACCCAAAAATGTAATACGCACAAAAACCTTATTTCTCTCAAATGTTGTGCACACATTTGTTTACATCCCTGTTAGTGATCATTTCTCCTTTTGCCAAGATAATCCATCCACCTGACAGGTGTGGCATATCAAGAAGCTGATTACACAGCATGATCATTACACAGGTGCCCCTTGTGCTGTGGACAATAAAAGGCCACTCTAAAATGGGCGGTTTTGTCACAACACAATTCCACAGATGTCTCAAGTTTGAGGGAGCGTGCAATTGACATGCTGACTGCAGGAATGTTCACCAAAGCTGTTGCCACTGGGCACATGCATTATGAAGGAAATGGTTTAGTGGACATAAATAAGTTTTATTTTCACATGCACAAGTACAGTGAAATACTTAACTTGCAAGCACTACCAAACAGCGCACTATTCAATATCAAAATAGTATAACTAACTAATACTTTTTTTTTACATAAGAAATGAGAGGAAGCTATTTGTATTTTTTAGGTATACCCATTAGCTACTGCCTTGGCTACTCTTCCTGGGGTCCAAAGACATTAAGGCACTTACATTACACATAAAACAAAAGATGAAACAGCACATCAAATAACATTATTATACCACTACATATCTACAATACAAAATGCATAATAACGCCATACAATATATTTCAATGTACAGTACGTGTGTGTAGAGTCCATGTGTGTGTGTGTGTGTTCACAGTCCTTGTAGTTCCATAATATGTTTTTTATCTATTTTTAAAATCTGATTCTACTGCTTGCATCAGTTACCTGATGTGCCTCCCATAGTCTGTTCTGGACAGGGGGATTGTGAAGGGACCTCTGGTGGTATGTCTCTTGTGGGGTATGCATGGGTGTCTGAGCTGTGTGCTGGTAGTATAAACAGACAGCTTGGTGCATTCAGCTTGTCAACACTTCTTACAAAACAAGTAGTGATGAAGTCAATCTCTCCTACTATTTGAGCAATGAGAGATTGACATGCATATCATTAATGTTAGCTCCTTGTGTACATTTAAGGGCCAGCCGTGCATCCCTGTCCTGAGCTGTTAGGTTCTAATTCTCAGAGTAAAAAACAGACACTATGAAAGCTTAACCAAGTTTAATTCTTCCCAGAGGATCAATAAAGCTGCATTAGACAAATCATGTTTCCACCAACACAAGTATATATACTCCAATTTAGATGCACTCCTCCTTCTCTCCAACACTTACATCTTTTATGGTTCGACAGGAAGACGAAGTGATGGGGTAATAAACCGTTCCTTCTCCCTTAAAGTGACCTGACCTGTCCTCAACCCCCTTGATGCCTATTCCAAAGGTCTCCCCCTTATCAATGCCTGCCACATGTGATCTCTTCCCTGCCCAGCACACGGCTGTCATGGGTCCTGGTACCAGACTGTGTCTCTTCTCCTCCCAGAGGATCCCTCACATAGGATCCCTGATGGCTAACAATAACATATCCTGACATAATGTAAACGTTATACATTACCGTCTCTCCCTCAGTGACATGAGTAAGTATATTTCATATTTTCAGAACCCAACAGAGCCAATTGCAATTTTCCTAAGTCCCTCTTTGTAGCACCTGACTACACGACTGAACAGTAGTTCAGGTTCAACGTAACTAGGGCCTGTAGGACTTGCCTTTGTCACGCCCTGGTCTTAGTATTTTGTGTTTTCTTTATTATTTTGGTCAGGCCAGGGTGTGACATGGGTTATTTATGTGGTGTGTTTTGTCTAGGTTTTTTTAGTAGGTTATGGGATTGTGGTGTAGTATAGTTGTCTAGAAAAGTCTATGGTTGCTTGGAGTGGTTCTCAATCAGAGGCAGGTGTTTATCGTTGTCTCTGATTGGGAACCATATTTAGGCAGCCATATTCTTTGAGTGGTTCGTGGGTGATTGTTCCTGTCTCCTGTGTCAGTGTTTGTTCCACACGGGACTGTTTCGGGTTTACACATTTGTTGTTTTTGTAGTTTATTCATGTATAGTTTTCTTATTAAAAACAAACATGAATTTCAACCACGCTGCATTTTGGTCCTCCTGTCCTACGACGGAAGAATCCCGTGACAGCCTTGTTTATAGTGTTGTTAAGAAGGCAGAACAGCGCTTTATTATGGACAGACTTCTCCCCATCTTAGCTACTATTCTTCTACATTCTTCTTCCGGCGCCGACAGAGATGGCCGCCTCGCTTCGCGTTCTAGGAAACTATGCAGTTTTTTGTTTTTTTACGTGTTATTTCTTACACTAGTACCCCAGGTCATCTTAGGTTTCTTTACATACAGCCGAGAAGAACTACTGAATATAAGATCAGCGTCAACTCACCATCAGTACGACCAAGAATATGTTTTTCGCGATGCGGATCCTGTGTTCTGCCTTACAACCAGTGTAACCGAGTGGATCACATGCAGCGACCAAAAAAAAAAACGACTCAGAAAAAGAGGGAAACGAAGCGGTCTTCTGGTCAGACTCCGGAGACGGGCACATCGTGCACCACTCCCTAGCATTCTTCTTGCCAATGTCCAGTCTCTTGACAACAAGGTTGATGAAATCCGAGCAAGGGTAGCATTCCAGAGGGACATCAGAGACTGTAACGTTCTCTGCTTCACGGAAACATGGCTAACTGGAGAGACGCAATCCGAAGCGGTGCAGCCAGCGGGTTTCTCCACGCATCGCGCCGACAGGAACAAACATCTTTCTGGTAAGAAGACGGGCGGGGGCGTATGCCTTATGGCCAACGTGACATGGTGTGATGAAAGAAACATACAGGAACTCAAATCCTTCTGTTCACCTGATTTAGTATTCCTCACAATCAAATGTAGACCGCATTATCTACCAAGAGAATTCTCTTCGATTATAATCACAGCCGTATATATCCCCCCCAAGCAGACACATCGATGGCTCTGAACGAACTTTATTTAACTCTCTGCAAACTGGAAACGATTTATCCGGAGGCTGCATTCATTGTAGCTGGGGATTTTAACAAGGCTAATCTGAAAACAAGACTCCCTAAATTTTATCAGCATATCGATTGCGCAACCAGGGGTGGAAAGACCCTGGATCATTGTTACTCTAACTTCCGCGACGCATATAAGGCCCTGCCCCGCCCCCTTTCGGAAAAGCTGACCATGACTCCATTTTGTTGATCCCTGCCTACAGACAGAAACTAAAACAAGAAGCTCCCACGCTGAGGTCTGTCCAACGCTGGTCTGACCAAGCTGACTCCACACTCCAAGACTGCTTCCATCACGTGGACTGGGAGATGTTTCGTATTGCGTCAGACAACAACATTGACGAATACGCTGATATGGTGTGCGAGTTCATTAGAACGTGCGTTGAAGATGTCGTTCCCATAGCAACGATTAAAACATTCCCTAACCAGAAACCTTGGATTGATGGCAGCATTCGTGTGAAACTGAAGGCACGAACCACTGCTTTTAATCAGGGCAAGGTGTCTGGTAACATGACTGAATACAAACAGTGCAGCTATTCCCTCCGCAAGGCTATCAAACAAGCTAAGCGCCAGTAAAGAGACAAAGTAGAATCTCAATTCAACGGCTCAGACACAAGAGGTATGTGGCAGGGTCTACAGTCAATCACGGACTACAGGAAGAAACCCAGCCCAGTCACGGACCAGGATGTCTTGCTCCCAGGCAGACTAAATAACTTTTTGCCCGCTTTGAGGACAATACAGTGCCACTGACACGGCCTGCAACGGAAACATGCGGTCTCTCCTTCACTGCAGCCGAAGTGAGTAAGACATTTAAACGTGTTAACCCTCGCAAGGCTGCAGGCCCAGACGGCATCCCCAGCCGCGCCCTCAGAGCATGCGCAGACCAGCTGGCCGGTGTGTTTACGGACATATTCAATCAATCCCTATACCAGTCTGCTGTTCCCACATGCTTCAAGAGGGCCACCATTGTTCCTGTTCCCAAGAAAGCTAAGGTAACTGAGCTAAACGACTACCGCCCGTAGCACTCACATCCGTCATCATGAAGTGCTTTGAGAGACTAGTCAAGGACCATATCACCTCCACCCTACCTGACACCCTAGACCCACTCCAATTTGCTTACCGCCCAAATAGGTCCACAGACGATGCAATCTCAACCACACTGCACACTGCCCTAACCCATCTGGACAAGAGGAATACCTATGTGAGAATGCTGTTCATCGACTACAGCTCGGCATTCAACACCATAGTACCCTCCAAGCTCGTCATCAAGCTCGAGACCCTGGGTCTCGACCCCGCCCTGTGCAACTGGGTACTGGACTTCCTGACGGGCCGCCCCAGGTGGTGAGGTTAGGCAACAACATCTCCTCCCCGCTGATCCTCAACACTGGGGCCCCACAAGGGTGCGTTCTGAGCCCTCTCCTGTACTCCCTGTTCACCCACGACTGCGTGGCCATGCACACCTCCAACTCAATCATCAAGTTTGCGGACGATACAACAGTGGTAGGCTTGATTACCAACAACGACGAGACGGCCTACAGGGAGGAGGTGAGGGCCCTCGGAGTGTGGTGTCAGGAAAACAACCTCACACTCAACGTCAACAAAACTAAGGAGATGATTGTGGACTTCAGGAAACAGCAGAGGGAACACCCCCTATCCACATCGATGGAACAGTAGTGGAGAGGGTAGCAAGTTTTAAGTTCCTCGGCATACACATCACAGACAAACTGAATTGGTCCACTCGCACAGACAGCATCGTGAGGAAGGCGCAGCAGCGCCTCTTCAACCTCAGGAGGCTGAAGAAATTCGGCTTGTCACCAAAAGCACTCACAAACTTCTACAGATGCACAATCGAGAGCATCCTGGCGGGCTGTATCACCGCCTGGTATGGCAACTGCACCGCCCTCAACCGTAAGGCTCTCCAGAGGGTAGTGAGGTCTGCACAACGCATCACCGGGGGCAAACTACCTGCCCTCCAGGACACCTACACCACCCGATGCTACAGGAAGGCCATAAAGATCATCAAGGACATCAACCACCCGAGCCACTGCCTGTTCACCCCGCTGTCATCCAGAAGGCGAGGTCAGTACAGGTGCATCAAAGCTGGGACCGAGAGACTGAAAAACAGCTTCTATCTCAAGGCCATCAGACTGTTAAACAGCCACCACTAACATTGAGTGGCTACTGCCAACACACTGTCAATGACACTGACTCTACTCCAGCCACTTTAATCATGGGAATTGATGGGAAATGATGTAAATATATCACTAGCCACTTTAAACAATGCTACCTTATATAATGTTACTTACCCTACATTGTTCATCTCATATGCATACGTTGATACTGTACTCTATATCATCGACTGCATCCTTATGTAATACATGTATCACTAGCCACTTTAACTATGCCACTTGGTTTACATACTTATCTCATATGTATATACTGTACTCGATATCATCTACTGTATCTTGCCTATGCTGCTCTGTACCATCACTCATTCATATATCCTTATGTACATATTCTTTATCCCCTTACACTGTGTATAAGACAGTAGTTTTTTTGGAATTGTTAGTTAGATTACTTGCTTTTTTATTACTGCATTGTCGGAACTAGAAGCACAAGCATTTCGCTACACTCGCATTAACATCTGCTAACCATGTGTATGTGACAAATAAAATTTGATTTGATTTGATGATTTGATTTGATATTGTATCAATATGTTTTGACCATGACAGTTTACAATCCAGGGTTACTCTGAGCAGTTTAGTCACCTCAACATACTCAATTTCCACATTATTCATTACAATATTTAGTTTAAGTTTAGGGTTTAGTAAATTATTTGTTCCAAATACAATGCTTTTAGTTTTTTTTTTTATATTTAGGACTAACTTATTCCTTGCCACCCTTTCTGAAACTAACTGCAGCACTTTGTTAAATGTTTGTCATTTCAGTCACTGTAATACCTGACGTGTATAGTTTTGAGTCATCCGCAATACATGGCTTTACTCAAAGCCAGTGGCTTGTGGTTAGTAAAAATTGAAAAAAGTAATGGGGCCTAAACAGCTACTCTGGGGAATTCCTGATTCTACCTGGATTATGTTGGAAAAGCTTCCATTAAAGAACACCCTTGTTCTGTTAGACAGGTAACTCTTTATCCACAAAATAGCAGGGGGTGTAAAGCCATAACACACATGTTTTTTCCAGCAGCAGACTATGATCGATAATGTCAAAAGCCGCACTGAAGTCTAACAAAACAGCCCCACAATCTTTTAATCATCAGTTTCTCCCAGCCAATTATAAGTAATTTGTGTAAGTGCTGTGTTTGTTGAATGCCCTTCCCTATAAGCATGCTGAAAGTCTGTTGTCAGTTTGTTTACTGTAACATAGCATTGTATCTGGTTAAACACATGTTTTTCCAAAAATGTACTAAGGGTTGGTAACAGGCTGATTGGTCAGCAGCAATTTGAGTCAGTAAAGGGGTCTATTCTATTCTTAGGCAGCGGAATGACTTTTGCTTCCATCCAGGCCTTAGGGCACACACTTTATTTATCGGCTTAAATTGAACATATGGCAAATAGGAGTGGCAATATTGTCTGCGATTATCCTCCGTAATTTTCCATCCAAGTTGTCAGACCCCGGTGGCTTGTCATTGTTGATTGACAACTATCATTTTTTCACCTCTTCCACAGTCACTTAACAGAATTCAAAATTACAATGCTTGTCTTTCATAATTTGGTCAGATATACTTGGATGTGTAGTGTCAGTGTTTGTTGCTGGCATGTCATGCCTAAGTTTGCCAATCTTGCCAATTAAAAAATTATTAAAGTAGTTGGCAATATCAATTTTGTGATGAATGAGCTATCTGATTCAAATTTTATTTATCTGGCCCAAAATTTAATTTAAGTTGTGCAAAAACTTTTTACTATCATTCATTATAAAATTTATCTTTGTTTCATAGTATAGTTTCTTCTTCTTTTTATTCAGTTTAGTCACATGATTTCTCAATTTGCAGTATGTTTGCCAATCGGTTGTGCTGCCAGACTAATTTGCCATACCTTTTGCCTCATCCCTCTCAATCATGCCATTTTTCAATTCCTCATCAATCAAAGGGGATTTACCAGTTTTTACCATCCTTTTCTTAATGGGTGCATGCTTATTAGTAAGTGGAATAAGCAATCTCATAAATGTGGTAAGTGCAACGTCTGGTTGCTCCTCATTACACACCACAACCACCAACCAACATCAACATTAGAATCACTGCAAAACTTCTTGTATGACCTCTTATACACTATGTTGGGCCCAGCCTTTGGAACTTTGGTTTTCCTAGATATGGCTACTATATTGTGATCACTACATCCTATGGATTTGGATATTGCTTTAAATCACATTTCTGCAGCATTAGTAAAGATGTGATCAATACATGTTGATTATTTCATTACTGTGCTGTTTGTAACTACACTGGTAGGTTGACTGATATCCTGAACCAGGTTACAGGCACTGGTTACAGTTTGAAGCTGTTTATTGAGTGGGCAGCTTGATGAAAGCCAGCCAATACTGAAATCAACCAGAAAAGATATCTCTGTGTCTTACTAGACCGGCTCCAACACTCGTCGTATGTGGCAGGGCTTGCAAACTATTACAGACTACAATGGGAAGCATAGCCGAGAGCTTCCCTGTGACACGAGCCTATCAGATGAGGTAAATAGCTTCTATGCTCGCTTCGAGGCAAGTAACAATGGAACATGCACTCGAGCATCAGACGTTCCAAACGACTGTGTGATCACGCTCTCCGCTTTCAATGTGAGTAAGGCCAGACGGATTACCAGGACGTGTACTCCGAGCATGCGCTGACCAACTGGAAAGTGTCACTGGGCAACCTCTCCCTGTCTGAGTCTGTAATACCAACATGTTTCAAGCATACTACCATAATCCCTGTGCCCAAGAACACTAAGGTAACCTGCCTAAATGACTACCGACCCATAGCACTCACGTCTGTAACCATGAAATGCTTTGAAAGGCTAGTCATGGCTCACATCAATACCATTTTCCCAGAAAACAGATCCACAGATAATGAACTCCACACTGCCCTTTCACACCTGGACAAAAGGAACACCTATGTGAGAATGCTGTTCATTGACTACAACTCAGCGTAGTCACCTTAGCGCCCTCAAAGCTCATCACTATGCTAAGGACCCTGGGATTAAACACCTCCCTCTGCAACTGGATCCTGGACTTCCTAATGGGCTGCCCCAGGTGGTAAGGGTAGGTATCAACACATCTGCCACGCTGATCCTCATTCCCCTCCTGTACTCCCTGTTCACTCATGACTGCACGGCCAGGCACGACTCCAACACCATCATTAAGTTTGCTGATGACACAACAGTGGTAGGCCTGATCACAGACAATGACGAGACAGACTACAGGGAGGAGGTCAGAGACCTGACCGTGTGGTGCAAGGACAACAACCTCTCCCTCAACGTGATGAAGACAGAGGAGATGATCGTGGACTACAGGAAAAGGAGGACTGAGCACACCCCCATTCTCATCGACGGGGCTGTATTGGAGCAGGTTGAGATCTCCATGTTCCTTGGCGTCCACATTACCAACAAACTAACATGGTCCAAGCACGCCAAGACAATTGTGAAGAGGGCACGACAAAACCTATTCCCCCCTCAGGAGATTGAAAAGATTTGCATGGGTCCTCAAATCTTCAAAAGGTTTTACAGCTGCATCATCGAGAGCATCCTGACGGGTTGCATCACTGCCTGGTATGGCAACTGCTCGGCCTCCGACCGCAAGGCACTGCAGAGGGTAGTACATACAGCCCAGTACATCACCGGGGCCAAGCTTCCTGCCAACCAGGACCTCTATACCAGGCGGTGTCAGAGGAAGTCCCTAAAAATGGTCAAAGACTCCAGCCACCCTAGTCATAGACTGTTCTCTCTGCTACCGCATGGCAAGCAGTACCGGAGCTCCAAGTCTAGGTCCAAGAGGCGTCTAAACAGCTTCTACCCCCAAGACATAAGACTCCTGAACAGCTAATCAAATGGCTACCCAGACTATTTGCATCGCAAAAGATTGTTGGTTAAGGGCTTGTAAGTAAGCATTTCACTGTAAGGTCTACACCTGTTGTATCACTTTGTATTGATATCACATACTTTTTCAAGCATTTCACACATGTTATCCAGATACTGACTGTTAGCAGTTGGTGGTCTATAGCAGCTTCCCACAAGAATGGGCTTTAGGTGAGGTAGATGAACCTGTAGCCATATTACTTCAACAGTATTTAACATAAGATCCTCTCTAAGCTTTACAGAAATGTGGTTCTTAATATAAAACAAGCCTTGTTTCCAGAAGGTATCAAAATGGTCAATAAATGTTACACCCACAGTGCTGCAATAGTCTCGTTGCCAGTTATGGAGGGATAAAAGTCTGCTGAAATGTTCAATGCCACGATTTAGGGAGGGCAGAGGGCCAGATATTATGGGGCGTTTATTGGTGTCAAGCAGTGATGCAATAAGTATTTTAAAATCCATCTTCAGCTGTTCTGAGCTGCCCTTCATAATGTCATTGAATCCCACATGAACTATGATAGACTAAATTTCCTGATGCTGGTTTAAAATATTTGGGAGCAGCTTATTGATGTCCTTTACTTGTGCTGAGACATTTCTCACCATTGAACTGCCCAATACAACGTACGGGGAAGGGAACCTCGCCCACGAGAAGCAGGATAGCGTACGCCCGTTACTCCCGGCGATAGGCCCAGACCTCTCACAGCAGGCAATGCCCCCGTCAGAGCCAGAAAGAGGAAAAGGAGCCAAAATCATCCACGAAGCCGCTGCAGACAAAGGCCCTCCCAGCGATGAAGGCGCAGGTAGATCAGGCACCAGTGCAGCGAAGCTATTCCTTATGTCAATCTGCTCCAAACCTCTCGCGGTCATTCCCGTTTGCTTAGCAGCATGCCGCTGCTTTCTATTTCCATGACTTGTGACATGGGACTAGCGCTGATTGTTCCAATCTTATTGCTGTTCTCTGTCTACTTCATGACAAGATGGAGAAAGAGAAGAAGATGGAGACGACTTCCTTGGCAGCAAGTTCCAGGTAGCACAGGCAATTTGGAGAGGGACTGATGACAAGGCGGGGAAACATCCATCAGGGCCGAGCGGCATCCAGGCACAGGGCTTGAGTATTTGTATTTAATGATATTTTATTTAACCTTTATTTTACTAGGAAAGTCAATTAAGATTAAATTCTTATTTACAATGACGGCCAAACACTCTCCTAACCCAGATTACACCGGGCCAATTGTGCGCCGCCCTATGGGACTCCCAATCAAGGCCGGTTGTGACACACTCTGGGAATGAACCAGGGTCTGTAGTGACGCCTCTAGCACTGCAGTGCCTTAGACCGCTGCGCAACTCGGGGGGAACTCTGGGAAAGTTACAAATTTGAGAAAGTTCCAATTTGCATTTTCCCCATAAATTCGCACAGAATTGAGATTTTGCTTGCTAAGCATAGACACCTCATTCCTGTAATCCTCCACTAGCAAACAATTGCCGTATTGGAAATCCGGATTGTCAATATTGTCTCGGACAAGAGTATAATAAACAGCATCTACAGCGCTGGAAACGTTGGTTAGCTATTTCAGGCGAAGTGGGCTCCATTGCAGCCTAGCTTGCAAGCTGGTAGCAGGTGTTGACACAAATACTTTAAAAAAATAAAACAAAGTACAGGGTCAGTGCCAGTACCAGTACCAAATGTACAATGTGCAAATTTGTTGAGGTAGATATGTACATGTAGGCAGTGATTGGTAGCAAGATAAATAATAATAATAGTAAACATTAAGGCAGCAGCATAAGCCGTGGGTGAATGTGTGGTGGTGAGTATGTGTATGTAAGTGAATGGGTGTCAATGTGATAGGTGGACATACAGTACCAGTCAAAAGTTGACACACCAAAACTACAAAATAACACATCTGGAATCATGTAGTAACCAAAAAAGTGTTAAGATGGCACAGCTGGCACAGTGTTAAGATGGCACAGCGCCCTTAACCACTGCGCCACCCGGGATGCCGTAATTCATCTTATTAGCAATTGATTGGCCAGTAGAATGGCGGGAAGTGGTGGCTGATTTTCAGAATTGAATATGGAATTGAGGTTAGTAACTGCTGATTTGATGTACAATTTTTTTTTGTCAATCATAAAAAATGATAGCGGATTAATTTCGTGCAAAAAAAAAAAGATGAACGCAAAAAGGATCACAAAATAGCAAAGTTTGGTCGGAGCACACAAGACGGCAGCAATCTATGTACTGGACACACATGCATTCCGAAGAAAAAACATTGCCAGGAAATTATATGTTGTTTTTGCTCTCCCTTCATTTTTGCTTCCATAAAAAAGCTCTGGGGAACAGACTAATGTGCTAAATGAAAATAGTGGGTATGCTTCTCTATTTCATAAATACTACAAAGAGGTTTCAGGTGGGTGGGTGGGTGGGTGGATGGGTGTGTGTGTGGTGTGTGTGGTGTGTGCTCATGCAATATAAATACATTTTTAAGAAGTTGGAAATAATTGCTCTTTATTTTCTATGTTACTTAGAGATGACTCACAGTGGTTTAGCGATGACACACAGTAGGATGTTTATTAGTAACCTATTTGACTTTGCAGTTGATTTCTTCCTCTGTACTAAATAACTGTGTTGTTTTTAATGCTAATTCAAGGGCTCTTATTGGCCATAATAGCAGAGGATTAACATAAGCTTTCTGCCAAGTGGCCTCGAAGAGTTAATCCTCATTTGCTGCAGT
This sequence comes from Oncorhynchus tshawytscha, assembly GCF_018296145.1. NCBI lineage: Eukaryota > Metazoa > Chordata > Actinopteri > Salmoniformes > Salmonidae > Oncorhynchus > Oncorhynchus tshawytscha. The sequence goes on along the minus strand of NC_056458.1, from coordinate 5,426,300 downwards.
GACGTGCAGAAATATTAACCAAGTAATGGTGTTTTTTGTGTATGCCTCAGAGTTATTAGGCCTATGACTCCAATACCGTATATATATATGATGCCGTGCTTTATAAAGTGAGGGGGGGCAATAACTCAATACTCCAGCTCCCTTTGGGGAGTAATTAAGATGATCCTTTTCAGAAAGCAACGCACACTGTTACAGCCTCGTTATGACAGGACAGCGAGGATTCAGCTGCTGCTATAGCCTTACTGATACCCTGTACGTTCTCATACACGACGACATATGAAACGCCCCAATATATGAAAATCTTAGACGTCAGACGGGTTTGTCTAGAAACTGCTTCAGTCAGTCATTGACAGAAGGTTTGGACATGCAGTACTGTTTGTGTTGACTAGAAGGGTTTTTGCTCTGGGAATGACTTGAGACGTTGACATTGTAATTTAAACGCACTAAAATAACTACTATTAAAACTTTCACTGACAACTTGGTGACAAAACTAGCTCTGTACTTACTTTACATTTGTGCTCACAATTAATAGAAGAAAGACATTTCTACAAAAACGGAGATTCTGAGAAAATATCATTATGTTCTCCTTTTGATGTTATTTTTTTTAAGCCAACCAAGCTACACAGAGTCCGTTTAGATAGGTTATACTCAAAACCGAACCAAATACTCCTGTTCTTACTTTGTTATTTTACCCTCAAACAATAACCATCAATAGGCTTTTTACGTTTGTTGTCAGAATAATGATATAGTGTTAGGTCTAGACTAATCATCATAGACATCCAGCTGTTGAGCTGGGTTCGAGTGCCACCAGGTTGTTGTTCTGTGCTTTAATTTTCACACTAGAGTTCTTTCTGCAAGGCAAACATATGGAGGGTGTAATGACAGGTTAACCTCTATAATGAGACCAGATTGTTTCGGAATATTCATGATCTGTCTTCACACTGCCTGGATGGGAAGAAGAATGAACAACAGCATAGGGATTCCTAGACCGCAACCTGTTGTTGGTATATAGGCCCATTGTACATTGTTTTACCTGTATTTAGCAATAGCTTAAACAAAAGACTGAACAGAGTAACACCAATATACTGTATTAAGTATATCATTTCATTCACATACGTGATTTTATATAATATATGTTTAACTGAAGGGACACCAAGGTAAGAACTCCACCATATATCAAGTAACCTTTTACTGCAGTGGGCTAAATCAGTCAAACAAATCTACTTTGAAACAAAAGTATGCACCTCACACACATGGTTATGGGCTTAGAAAAAATAAGACACCTGTACCATGTCAGATATAGAGTTGAAATGTTTTCATTTTTGAGTTTGCATCTCAATATTACACGTTACAGTACATTCGGAAAGTGTTTAGACCCCTTAACTTTTTCCACATTTTGTTACGTTACAGCCATGTTTTAAAATGTATGAAACTGTTTTTTTCCCCTCACCAATCTACACACAATACCCCATAATGACAAAGCAAAAACAGGTTTTTAGACATTTTGCAAATGTATTAAAAATGGTAAAAAACAGACCCTTTATTCAGTACTTTGTTGAAGCACCTTTGGCAGCAATTACAGCCTTGAGTCTTCTTGGGTATGACGCTACAAGCTTGGCATATCTGCATTTGGGGAGATTCTCCCATTCTTCTCTGCAGATCCTTCTCAAGCTCTGTCAGGTTGGATGGGGAGCATCGCTGCACAGCTATTTTCAGGTCTCTCCAGAGATGCACGATCGGGTTCAAGTCCGGGCTCTGGCTGGGCCACTCAAGGACATTCAGAGGCTTGTCTTGAAGCCACTCCTGTGTTGTCTTGGCTGTGTGCGTAGGGTCGTTGTCTTGTTGGAAAGTGAACTTCGCCCCAGTCTGAGGTCCTGGGTGCTCTGGAGAAGGTTTTCATCAAGGATCTCCCTGTACGTGGCACCGTTCATCTTTCCCTCAATCCTGACTAGTCTCCCAGTCCCTGCCGCTGAAAAACATCCCCACAGCATGATACTGCCACCACCATGCTTCACCGTAGGGATGGTGCCAGGTTTCCTCCAGACGTGACGCTTGGCATTCAGGCCAAAGAGTTGAATCTTGGTTTCATCAGACCAGAGAATCTAGCCACTCTACCATAAAGGCCGGATTGGTGGAGTGCTGCAGAGATAGTTTTCCTTCTGTAAGGTTCTCCCATCTTCACCGAGGAACTCTGGAGCTCTGTCATAGTGACCATCAGGTTCTTGGTCACCTCCCTGACCAAGGCCCTTCTCCCCCGATTTCTCAGTTTGGCCGGCGGCTCTAGAGTCTTGGTGGTTCTAAACTTCTTCCATTTGAATGATGGTGGAGGCCACTGTGTTCTTGGGGACCTTCAATGCTGCAGACATTTTTTGGTACCCTTCCTCAGATCTGTGCCTCTACCCAATCTTGTCTCAGAGCTCTAAGGATGACCATCGGAAACAGGATGCACCTGAGGATGCACCTGAGCTCAAAAATAGCTTTTTTATGGAAGCAAAATGAAGGGAGAGCAAAAACAACATATAATTTCCTGGCAATGTTTTTTCTTCGGAATGCATGTGTGTCCAGTACATAGATTGCTGCCGTCTTGTGTGCTCCGACCAAACTTTGCTATTTTGTGATCCTTTTTGCGTTCATCTTTTTTTTTGCACGAAATTAATCCGCTATCATTTTTTATGATTGACAAAAAAAATTGTACATCAACTCAGCAGTTACTAACCTCAATTCCGTATTCAATTCCGAAAATCAGCCACCACTTCCCGCCATTCTACTAGCCAATCAATTGCTAATAAGATGGATTACGGCCTCCCGGGTGGCGCAGTGGTTAAGGGCGCTGTACTGCAGTGCCAGCTGTGCCATCAGAGATTCTGGGTTCGCGCCCAGGCTCTGTCGTAACCGGCCGCGCCCGGGAGGTCCATGGGGCAACACACAATTGGCCTAGCGTTGTCTGGGTTAGGGAGGGCTTGGTCGGTAGGGATGTCCTTGTCACACCGCGAACCAGCGACTCCTGTGGCGGGCCGGGCGCAGTGCGCGCTAACCAAGGTTGCAGATGAAGGTTGCCAGGTGCACTGTGTTTCCTCCGACACATTGTGTTAAGAAGCAGTGCGGCTAGGTTGGGTTGTGTATCGGAGGACGCATGACTTTCAACCTTCGTCTCTCCCGAGCCCGTACGGGAGTTGTAGCGATGAGACAAGATAGTAGCTACTACAACAATTGGACACCACGAAATTGGGGAGAAAAAGGGGTAAAAAAAAAAACATGGCTTTCGGACAAGACATGACTATCTAAATCGATGGATTGTCCATTCACCGAGCGGACAGGACATCAGATTCAGGGAAATCCAGAGAGTGAGGGGTATGTCTCTCATCAATAACAAATAGTGTGCAGACTTTGTCCCTCCATCTTGGAATACCTGATGATCAAACGACAACCCTTCTACCTCCCAAGAGAGTTTTCATCTGCTTTCATGACTGCAGACTTTGTCCCTCCATCTTGGAATACCTGATAATCAAACCCTTCTACCTCCCAAGAAAGTTTTCATCTGCTTTCATGACTGCAGACTTTGTCCCTCCATCTTGGAATACCTGATGATCAAACGACAACCCTTCTACCTCCCAAGAGAGTTTTCATCTGCTTTCATGACTGCAGACTTTGTCCCTCCATCTTGGAATACCTGATGATCAAACCCTTCTACCTCCCAAGAAAGTTTTCATCTGCTTTCATGACTGCAGACTTTGTCCCTCCATCTTGGAATACCTGATGATCAAACCCTTCTACCTCCCAAGAGAGTTTTCATCTGCTTTCATGACTGCTGTATATATTCCACCTCTGAACAACAACAACAAGCTGGCACTTAGACTACAAACAAGCAGGAAACCATGCACCCGAAGGCTGCTTTTATTGTTTCCGGTGATTTTAATTCTGCGTCTCCAAGACATGTGATGCCCAACTTCTAGCAACACATCGCCTTCACCACTAGGAGCAATAAAGACAGAGACCACTGTTATTCAACCCATAAGCCAGGATACAAGGCCCTCCCCAAAAGGGCAATATTGGAACAAGGTCGAAACCTATTATACTGGCTCAAACATTCAATGCATGTGGCAGGGCCTACAGTACATTACCAACTAAAAAGGAATTTTTAGACGTGATGTGCTCAACAATGCCTCTCTACCAGACAAACTCAATGCATTTCATGCACGCTTTGACAAATACAACATAGAGCCCTGCATGAAGGGTCCCCGCTGATCTGGAGGACTGGGTGATCTCGCTCTCTCCGAGGCTGACGTGAGTAAGGTTTTTAAAATGGTCAACACATTCCAGGCCGTGTCCTCAGGACATGTGCAGACCTCCGTGTATATCAATAATGGTCCACAATCCAAAGGACATCCAGCCAACTTGACACAACTGTGGGAAGCATTGGAGTTAACATGGGCCAGCATCCCTGTGGAACCTTGTCACAACACAACTGATTGGTTCAAACTCCTTAAGAAGGAAATAAATTCCTCAAATTAAGTTTTAACAGGGCAGACCTGTTAATTGACATGCATTCCAGGTGACTACCTCATGAAGCTGGTTGAGCGAATGCCAAGAGTGTGCAAAACTGTCATCAAGGCAAAGGGTTGCTACTTTGAAGACTCTAATCTTTTTGTTTAACTTTTTTGGTTACTACATGATCCCATATGTGTTATTGCATAGTTTTGATGTCTTCACTATTATTCTACAATGTAGAAAATAGTTTTAAAAAAGAAAGAAAAACCCCTGAATGAGTAGGTGTGTCCAAACCTTGTACAAAATGTACATTTTTGAATAAGGCTATAACGTAACAAAATGTGGGAAAAATTGAATAGATCTGCACACTTTCCGAATGCATACATCACAGAAGAATATAAAACCAAACCATTTGACATACAGATTTTTAAATTAATGTTTATTAATTATGAAAAAATATGAATGACATTCCACCCATGAGGCCACCAGGTCATTTGACTTCCGGAAAGGGTTTTTAAATAGCGAATCATCTCATGTTTTTTTTCCCCCTCAGAGACACCTTTCTCTCTCCGCTTCTTCTCATACCAGCCTTCCTAACTTCTCTCACTACGATTAGAAAGCAGAACACGTTTCAGCTCTTCCAGTGTGCTGCCCTCAAGGACTCAGTTTGATAATCCCTCTTCAGTCATCTCCATGGCACCTGCTCAGATTTCTCAGGGTTCATGCTGCTAAGGGTTCTTTGCATTGCACCCCAGTCTCAACCCTTGAGCTGCAGCTAGCTATAACACAAAAGAGATGCTACACTTCCATGTCCCCTGTAATACATCACAGACCTGGACTGACTCACTTTACCTCTCTCTTTCTAAGTTGATCACCTCTCTAGTTCTTTCCGCTCGCTTTTGTACTCATCTCATCAATAACTATTTCTACTCCTTGTTCATGTCCTTCAGATTACCACCCAGCTTGCCCTGTTCACTGCTGCTAGGGCTGTCTGTCTCTCAGGTCTGTCCCTGTCTGGCCGTCTTTAATGCATCTGGGGCTGTCTGTCTCTCTCAGGTCTGTTCAGTGGTAGGGCTGTCTGTCTCTCTCAGGTCTAGTCAGTGGTGTGGTAGGGCTGTCTCTCTCAGGTCTAGTCAGTGTTGTGGTAGGGCTGTCTGTCTCTCTCAGGTCTGTTCAGTGGTAGGGCTGTCAGTCTCTCTCAGGTCTGTTCAGTGGTAGGGCTGTCTGTCTCTCTCAAGTCTGTTCAGTGGTAGGGCTGTCTGTCTCTCTCAGGTCTAGTCAGTGGTGTGGTAGGGCTGTCAGTCTCTCTCAGGTCTGTTCAGTGGTAGGGCTCTCTGTCTCTCAGGTCTGTCCCTGTCTAGCCGTCTTCAATGCCTCTGGGGCTGTCTGTCTCTCTCAGGTCTGTTCAGTGGTAGAGCTGTCTGTCTCTCAGATCTGTCCCTGTCCAGCCGCCTTCAATGTCTCTGGGGCTGTCAGTCTCTCTCAGGTCTGTTCAGTGGTGTGGTAGGGCTGGCTGTCTCTCTCAGGTCTGTTCAGTGGTAGGGCTGTCAGTCTCTCTCAGGTCTGTTCAGTGGTAGGGCTGTCTGTTTCTCACAGGTTTGTTTGTGTACAGTGGCTTGCGAAAGTGTTCACCCCCTTGGCATTTTTCCTATTTTGTTGCCGTACAACTTGGAATCAAAAGAGATTTTGGGGAGGTTTGTATCATTTGATTTACACAACATGCCTACCACTTTGAAGATGCAAAATATTTTTTATTGTGAAACAAACAAAGAAATAAGACAAACAGAAAACTTGAGCGTGCATAACTATTCACCCCCTAAGTCAATACTTTGTAGAGCCAACTTTGGCAGCAATTACAGCTGCTAGTCTCTAGGGGTATGTCTCTAAAAGTTTGGCACATCTAGCCACTTGGCACATCTAGCCATTCTTCAAGGCAAAACTGCTCCGGCTCCTTCAAGTTGGATGGGTTCCGCTGGTGTACAGCAATCTTTAAGTCATACCACAGATTCTGTTGGTTGAGGTCTGGGCTTTGATTAGGCCATTCCAAGACATTTAAATGTTTCCCCTTAAACCACTCAAGCGTTGCTTAGCAGTATGCTTAGGGTCAAGGTGAACCTCCGTCCCAGTCTCAAATCTCTGGAAGACTGAAACCGGTTTCCGTCAAGAATTTCCCTGTATTTAGCGCCATCCATCATTCCTTCAATTCTGACCAGTTTCCCAGTCCCTGCCGATGAAAAACATGATGGGATGGTATTCTCGGGGTGATGTGAGGTGTTGGGATTGTGCCAGGCATAGCGTTTTCCTTGATGGCCAAAAAGCTCAATTTTAGTCTCATCTGACCAGAGTACCTTCTTCCATATGTTTGGGGAGTCTCCCACATGCCTTTTGGCGAACACCAAACGTGTTAGCTTATTTTTTTCTTTAAGCAAAGGCTTTTTTCTTCCGTAAAGCAATGGCCACTCTTCCGTAAAGCCCAGCCCTGTGGAGTGTACGGGTTACAGTGGTCCTATGGACAGATACTCCAATCTCCGCTGTGGAGCTTTGCAGCTCCTTCAAGGTTATTTTTGGTCTCTTTCTTGCCTCTCTGATTAATGCCCTCCATACCTGGTCCGTGAGTTTTGGTGGGCGGCCCTCTCTTAATAGGTTTGTTGTGGTGCCATATTCTTTCCATTTTTTAAATAATGGATTTAATGGTGCTCCGTGGGATGTTTTGATATTTTTTTTTATAATCCAACTCTGATCTCTGCTTCTCTTTGTCCCTGACCTGTTTGGAGAGCTCTTTGGTCTTCATGGTGCCACTTGCTTAGTGGTGTTGCAGACTCTGGGGTCTTTCAGAACAGGTGTTTATATATACTGAGATCATGTGACACTTAGATTGCACACAGGTGGACTTTATTTAACTAATTATGTGACTTCTGAAGGTAATTGGTTGCACCAGATCTTATTTAGGGGCTTCATAGCAAAGGGGGTGAATACATATGCACGCACCACTTTTCCATTTACATTTTTTTGAAACAAGTTATTTTTTTCATTTCACTTCACCAATTTGGATTATTTTGTGTATGTCCATTTACATGAAATCCAAATTAAAAATCCATTTAAATTACAGGTTGCAATGCAACAAAATAGGAAAAACACAAAGGGGGATGAATACTTTTGCGAGGTACTGTATGTCCAGCTCTGCCAGGTAGGTGCTGTAGACACCCTGCATTAGTCAGACAGAACAGAAGCCCTAAGGAACTGGCTGCTAGCTCAGCTCAGAAACGCTTCATTACACAGGTAACAAAGCATGAGCGTCTTGTAATTGCCTGGCATGGCTACCTGGGCCATAAACACAGACATTTTAATAGGACACTGTGTTCAGAGACACAAAGGTCACTATTTGTGTATATATGATGAAATATTGGAGGTAGGACACAATCCACTAGAATGTCTACAAAAGGGTAGCCTTGAGAGCCGACAAACCATGGAAAATGTATGTATGAACTGTATGTACTGTTTGACAAATGTGTTATTGAATAAGTGCGCAACTGTCTTTTCAGTGTTGATACTGTGTGTTTCTACTGAATTACCAGTAAAATGACATGAGTCTAGTGATGCATTAAATGTACTTTTATCTTTCTAGTCAAATACATTCTTGTTGTGCTTGTATTTGAGGCCCATGTAGTAAACCCTGTATGTGGAGGCTTTCGTTAGTCTCCACGTTAGTCTGTGTAGCCCATTTAGTCCTTGTAACCCATTTAATTATCAGATCCATAGGACAGTGCTCCGCTGACCTTTTCCAACCTTTGGGTTACGTGTTCTAGACAGAGATAATTTGATGCAAGCTGATGATGCCTTGCAGCTCGTTAGAGTGCAAACAGGAAGTGGCAGTGTTCAGCTTTGTTTAGCAGATTGGAAAATACCAGCTAGTGTGAGTCCCTGCCAGCTTCTCTGATAGGAGACAGGGTGTTTGATGATCAGTCATGGGCTCCTATGTCTCACTCTGCAGCCTGGCTGCCGGAGAGGGAGTTCAATATCACTTGAATGTCACGGAAACTAATTGGTGAGAGTCAGGACATTAAGTCTAATCTATACCGCTGCATACCGTACCATAGATCACTCTCAGCATACTACTTACCAGCAGCCATTGTTCCTGAGATGAATACATACCTGTTCTGTGGCATGTTGTATAACTAGGATCATCAACTAGATTCAGCCGCTGACCGATTTTTGTCTTAAGAGGGTGGTCAGGTAGCCGGAACATAATTACAAATAATTAGCAGACTGCAAATTGACCACAAGATGCCCAAACCGATATGATATTTGACTAAAACATAATAATAATAATAATTTAAATCCCTGCTTACATTTTGTATATGATCACATAACAGCCAAAATAATGAAAAAACTTGAATGAGGGATACAATGAGTATATTGAAAGCAGCTGCTTCCAGACAGGTGTGGTTCCTGAGTTAATTATGCAATGAACATCCCATCATGATTAGGGTGATGTATAAAAATGCTGGGCAGGCCATTATTTTGGCCACCATGGCTATGCCCCCATAGGATGACAATGCTGCCATCCACAGTGCACAAAGGGTCACTGAATGGTTGGATGTGCATGAAAACAATGTAGGCAATATGCCATGGCCGTCTCCACCACCAGATCTCAACCCAATTGAACCCTTATGGGAGATTCTGGAGTGGCACCTGAGATAGTGTTTTCCATCAACAAAACCAAATGATGGCATTTCCCTTTGAAGAATGGTGTCACATCCCTCCAATAAAGTTCCAGACACTTGTAGAATCTATGCAAGGTGCAATGAAGCTGTTCTGGCTCGTAATGGCCCAACATCCTTTTAAGACACTTTATGTTGGTGTTTTCTTTATTTTGGCAGGTACCTACAGTTGAAGTCGGATGGAATCATTAAAACTCGTTTTTCAACCACTCCACAAATTTCTTGTTAACCAACTATAGTTTTGGCAAGTCGGTTAGGACATCTACTTTGTGCATGATACAAGTCATTTTTCCAACAAATGTTTCCAGACAGATTATTTCACTTATAATTCACAGTATCACAATTCCTGTGGGTCAGAAGTTTACATACACTAAGTTGACTGTGCCTTTAAACAGCTTGGAAAATTCCAGAAAATGATATCATGGCTTTAGAATCTTCTGATAGGCTAATTGACATAATTTGAGTCAATTGGAGGCGTACCTGTGGATGTATTTCAATGCCTACCTTCAAGGTCAGTGCCTCTTTGCTTGACATCATGGGAAAATCAAAAGAAATCAGCCAAGACCTCAGAAAAAATGTGTAGACCTCCACAAGTCTGGTTCATCCTTGGGAGCAATTTCCAAACGCCTGAAGGTACCACGTTCATCTGCACAAACAATCATATGCAAGTATAAACACCATGGGACCACGCAGCCGTCATCCCGCTCAGGAAGGAGATGCGTTCTGTCTCCTAGAGTTGAACGTACTAAAGTGTGAAAAGTGCAAATCAATCCCAGAACAGCAGCAAAGGACCTTGTGAAGATGCTGGAAGAAACAGGTACAAAAGTATCTATATCCTGTCATGTTCTGACCTTAGTTCCTTTGTTTTGTCTTTGTTTTAGTATGGTGATTTGGGGCGGGCAGTCTGTTTGTTTTTCTAGGCTGGTTTTTGAGTTTGGCCTGGTATGGTTCTCAATCAGAGGCAGGTGTCGTTAATTGTCTCTGATTGAGAATCATACTTAGGTAGCAGCCTTTTTCCACCTGTGTTTCGTGGGTGTTTATTTTCTGTTTTGTGTGTCATCCCTAGAAGGACTGTTTCGTTTGTTCGTTCTTCCTAGTTGTTATTTTGTTTAGTGTTCAGTTTTGATTATATTAAAAATCATGAACACTTACCACGCTGCACCTTGGTCCTCACCTTCTTCCTACGACGACGGCCGTTTACAGAAACACCCACCACCAAAGGACCAAGCAACGTGGTAACGGGCAGCAGCAGCAGCAGTGATCGCAGGACTCCTGGACATGGGAGGAGATTCTGGACAGCATGGGACCCTGGGCACAGGCTGGAGAATATCGCCGAGAGGCGGTGGTATGAGGAAGCAGCAGGGCAGCGTGGTTGGACGGCCGAGAGGCAGCCCCAAACATTTCTTGGGGGGAGGCACACGGGGAGTGTGGCTAAGTCAGGTACGAGACCTGAGCCAACTCCCCGTGCTTACCGTGGAGAGAGAAGGACCGGGCAGGGACCGTGTTATGCCGTGAGGCGCACGGTATCCCCGGTGCTCGTGCATAGCCCGGTGCGGTACATTGCAGAGCCTCGTATCGGCTGGTCTAGAGTGGGCATCGAGCCAGGTGCCATGAAGCCGGGCTCAGCGCATCTGGTCTCCAGTGCGTCTCCTCTGGCCGGTGTACATGGCACCAGCCCTACGCATGGTGTCCCCGGTTCGCCAGCCCAGCCCAGTGCGGGCTATTCCACCTCGCGGCACTGGCCTGGCTACGGGGAGCATTCAGCCAGGTAGGGTTGGGCAGGCTCGGTGCTCGAGACCTCCAGTGCGCCTCCACGGTCCGGGCTATCCGGTGCCGCCTCCACGCACCAACCCTCCCGGTGGCAGCCCCCCGCACCAGGCTGTCTCTCTGTCTCCTACAGGTGCTCCCGCCTGTCCAGTGCTGCCAGAGTCTTTCTCCTGCCCAGCACTGTCAGAGTCTCCCGTCTGTCCCGAGCTGCCAGAGTCACCCGTCTGTCCGGAGCAGCCGGAGCCGCCGGTCAGCCAGGAGCTGCCGGAATCGCCTGTCACGCCGGCGCTGCCGAAATCGCCCTTCACTCCGGAGCTGCCGGAGTCTCCCGCCTGTCCGGTGTTGCCGGAATCTCCCGTCCGGCCGGTGTTGCCGGAATCTCCCGCCTGTCCGGTGCTGCCGGAATCTCCCGTCCGTCCGGTGCTGCCAGAATCTCCCGTCCATCCGGTGCTGTTCGGGACCCGTGGCTTGGGTCTCCAGTCCAAGGTCGGCGCGTTAAAGAGGCCACGGAGGCGGGTAGAGAGGCGGAGAGGACTATGGTGGAGTGGGGTACAGTCACGTTCTGACCTTAGTTCCTTTGTTTTGTCTTTGTTTTAGTATGGTTAGGGCGTGAGTTGGGGTGGGCAATCTATGTTGTTTTTCTAGGTTGGTTTTTGAGTTTGGCCTGGTATGGTTCTCAATCAGAGGCAGGTGTAGTTAGTTGTCTCTGATTGAGAATCATACTTAGGTAGCCTTTTTCCACCTGTGTTTCGTAAGTGGTATTTTTTCTGTTTTGTGTGTCATCACTAGAAGGACTGTTTCGTTTGTTCGTTAACCCTAGTTGTTAATTTGTTTACTGTTCAGTTTTGATTATATTAAAAATCATGAACACTTACCACGCTGCACCTTGGTCCTCACCTTCTTCCACCGACGACGGCCGTTACATATCCACAGTAAAACAAGTCCAATATTGACATAACCTGAAAGGCCACCCAGCAAGGAAGAAGCCACTGCTCCAAAACTACCATAAAAACTACGGTTTGCACCTGGGTACAAAGAAATGTTCTCTGGTCTGATGAAACAAAAATAGAACTGTTTGGCTATAATGACCATCGTTATGTTTGGAGGGAAAAGGGGGAGGCTTGCAAGCCAAAGAAACACCATCCCAACCTTGAAGAATGGGGGTACACACATCCGACTTCAAACTGGGGTGGCAGCATCATGTTGTGGGGGTGCTTTGCTGCAGGAGAGACTGGTGCACTTCACAGTAGATGGCATCATGAGGCAGGGAAATGATGTGGATATATTGAAGCAACATCTCAAGACATCAATCAGAAGTTAAAGCTTGGTCGCATATGCGTCTTCCAAATGGACAATGACCCCAAGCATACTTCCAGAGTTGTGGCAAAATGGCTGAAGGTCAACAAAGTCAAGGTATTGGGGTGGCCATCACAAAGCCCTAACCTCAATCCTATAGAAAATGTGTGGGCAGAACTGAAAAAGCGTGTGCAAGCAAGGAGGCCTACAAATCTGACTCAGTTACACCAGCTCTGCCAGGAGGAATGGGCCAAAATCCACCCAACTTATTGTGGGAAGCTTGTGGAAGGCTACCCGAAACGTTTGACCCAAGTTAAATCATTTAAAGGCAATGCTGGCAAAAACTAAGTGAGTGTATGTAAACTTCTGACCAACTGGGAATGTGATGAAATAAATCAAATCTGAAATAAATCACTATCTATTCTATTATTCTGACATTTCACATTCTTAAAATAAAGTGGTGATCCTAACTGACCTAAAACAGGGAATTCTTACTAGGATTAAATGCCAGGAATTGTGAAAAACTGAGTTTAAGTGTATTTGGCTAAAGTGTATGTAAACTTCCGACTTCAACTGTATATCTCTATTATTTGTTTGAATACTTTGGTGTTTTTACAGTCTTATGTCCAACTATAAAACCTTTTTTTATTTTAAACATTTGCTCAGAAAGGGGGCCAAATAAAATCACCGGCAGTGGTACCCTGTTGTAATCGCATGTTGTATACCCCCTTGGATATAGAGTTGTAATCTCTAACTGATTAGTGATGTACATAAGATGCATTGACACGAAAACTGTCACTGGGCCTTTTCAGAGTTTCTCACACAAGTTCTGTTTCATCACAACAAAGCTGTGCCTAGTTATCCTACCTTTTTCCATTGTAGCTCTCCTCCATCTACATTATGTTGCCGTAGAAGCTGACTGCCATCTCTGTATGAAAAACAAACACACAAAAGAAATCAGTGGGTTCCACGGGCTTGAACTAGTGGGACTTTCAACAGTGCAGAGCTTGACATGGCGTTTTAATAGATTATGTCCCCCTGTTGCTCTCTTTTTAATTTAAACCATTTTGGAGTTAGCATTAAGGGGGCCTGTGGATACTTTGTTTGCAACTGGGATTGAAACTCCAAAGAGTTGCTTAGGGAAAAACCACTGGCTTAAAAAAAGGCAATTTACTGAATCAGAGTCTTTTGAACTATTTAAGTCAGATAAAAAAAAAACTGTTGGAAATATATGTCCTATTAAAACTTGTTAACGGTACAGGTTCCCCTAGGGGTACCCCCCCCGCTCAACTGAAACAGTGGCGCACAGAATGCAAAAATATTCTTGGAAATATTTAACCTCCACACATATCAAGTCCAATAGTTCAAATGAAAGATAAACACCTTGTTCATCTAGCCAGCGTGTCAGATTTCTAAAATGTTTTACGGCGAAAACACAGCACATATTTATGTCAAACCACCACCAAAGACACAGCCGATATACAGCCATTTTGTCGAACAAAAGATGCAATCACAAACGCAGGATTAAAAGAAAAATAATTCACTAACCTTTTGAAAATCATCATCAGATGACAGTAATAGGACACACAGTAGGTTACACAGTACATTTATGTTTTTTTCAATAAATATGCAATTTATATCCATAAATCACCGTTTACATTGACGTCATGCTGAGAAAATGCTAAAAAATGTCCGGAGAAATTATAGAAAACTCCGCCAGATAACGCCAATACACATCATAAACTTTGACTAAATATACATGTTCTACATATAGTTAGAAAGATACACTGCTTCTTAATGCAATCGCTTTGTCACATTTATTTTTAACATAACAGAAATCGTTCATTTTTCAATAATCTGAGACGGCGCTCAGACATAAGCAATATTTCTCCGCTATGTTGGAGTCAACAGAAACACAAAATTACAACATAAATATTCCCTTACCTTTGATGGTCTTCGATCAGAATGTAGTGGAAGTAGTCATACTTACCCAATACATCGTTTGGTTTCAATTCGTGTGTCTTTGTATTAGCATATGCTACAAGTTCCAGCTGAAATGCTTCCAAAATTACTTCTGGCCCCGAACAGTTGCGCATCAAAACTTCAAAATTACATATTATATGTCGACTAAACTGGTCAAACTAAGTGCAGAAGCAAGCTTTAGGATGTTCTAAACGTACAAAACAATTATCTAATCTCTCGGACGAACGTGCTTCGTTGCAGGCGATCTGGAACAAAAGGACATGTCTCCCAAAAGCGCGCTCTCGTAACCTTGTATTTTCTCGCAACACTCAGTCTTTTGCCTACCAAAGGCTCAAAACTCGCGGGATTTGCACAATTAAACGTACTGTACTGTACTGAATGAGGACATCTAGTGGAAGACATAGAAAGTGTCTCCAGATCCATAGCTGGTTGGGAAGGGTGGGGGCGATGACGTCAAAGTTGCCCCAAATTTCAGGCACCCAAAAATTGTTTGGGAGATTGCCTGCCCTGTGAGTTCTGCTGTACTTACAGACATAATTCAAACGGTTTTAGAAGCTTTAGAGTGTTTTCTATTCAATAATTATTATTATATGCATATATTAGCAATTTTGGACAGATTATTTTTCAGTTTACTATGGGCACGCAATTCTTCCAAAGGGGGCAGTAATTGTCCCGAGCCTTAACAGGTCATATTAAATGTATAATAATAGTATAAACAGTATTTGTATGGAGACAGAATACTATCTTTGTGTCGTATGCTTCCCTACAAATAGTCTGAAGTGAAATATCAAAACTGAGAGAAAATAGTCCAGAACGCAGTTGACTACTTATCTTAGTTCTCAAGAGTGTCAGAAGGAAAGTTTATGAAAGAGGCTGCAGTCTCTCTGCTACAGTACAGTGAGTGAGCAATAAAGCTTAGACGGCTCCTAAAGGGGCTGCCTGAGAGGCAGTAGATCAGTCTGGAATGGCCTAGGTGTTGATTGAGGCGGTCATGGGCAGGTGCAGACCACACAGTCACAAGGAGCTGGGCTGAGGGCTATACGCCCTCTGCCACGCTGATATCTGGCTGAAAGAGTTCATGCATAGAAATCCCCAGGGAATATCGAACCAGGAAAGGAAGAGATGCTATTAAACGGAGCACACATACAGTATGAAAGGGCATCATTTGGAGGTGGAGGTCATGTAAATCTAATGATCAGGATGGCATTGCTCATGGCTGAACACGTTGAAGGTTGACATTAAAAAGTCATTTATTCCTGCTCCATGCCAATACTCCCCCTTAGCCCAACACCTAATCTACAGTATGACAGCCATCTGGATTCCCTTAAGAGGTTTTCTACATTCCTTGAAATATTTTTCTCTTTCATACACAGTGTGAAGAAGAGACGGTTTTCTGGATTTTTAACAAGTGAGTTGCCAGTCTATGCGATCATATTATTCATGCAATGTACAGTATATCGCTAAAAACACTTTTCTTGCAACAGGCAAGGCACTGAGTAAGAACCTTCGTATATGGGGAAATAGACAGAGGAACATGTCTTCCTCCCTCTGACTTTGATTCTTTGTGTCCGGTTCTCTGAGAGGTTTTGCTAACATCACACACGTTCAGATGACTCTCCCACCTGCAATGTTGACAGATCTATAAAAAACTCCTCTATGTCTGTTTGGTAGATAAGGCATGGATGATAAGTTAACTCGGCACCGATGGGTTATATCCAGGGCCCGTCAATGATAACTGTGATTTACCTTTTGGAGACATTTGATAAAATATTTCTACAGATGATGGGAGAAGAGGTGAGGAAGCTTTGATAGTAAAGCTGCACGGCTTCCCTCATCGTACATTCACTCCCTTGCAGTGAGGATGACCTCCACCTTACACTCATTCTAATTCTCATCTCTGTCTCTGGGCCGACAGAACGTGAGCAGAGAGCATTCTTGTCCTTGTCGGTATCTGGAGATTGCTGTAGATTGCTGGAAGTGTCCTCCAGGCAGTGACAACCTGTCCAGTTTTGGGACTGGCACTGAGCTGGCGCTGCATACCAAGCAGACAGTCCCCTCCCCAGCCCTCTCTCAGCCTCCCTCTGTGCCCTGTGCTGCCGGGGAAACATGGAGTGGTTTATTGTACACTCAGACCACGCAGCAGCTCAGGCTGAGAGGAGTGCATTTGTTCTATGGATGCTGTCAGGGGACTGCAGCTGCCTGCTTGGCCTATACTGCAGGAGCTAAGTAAAGAAAGAAGGGTTACATTCAGTTTACATCATAGAGGGCTACACACACATTCACACCCACACAATCCAAATCTAATTCTTTTTTTGCCTCACATAAATCTTATAAAACTTTTCCATTTATTTCTTGCTCACACACATACAGTAACAGTCAAAAGTTTGGACACACCTACTCATTCATTCCTTTGCCTTGATGACAGCTTTGCACACTCTTGGCATTCTCTCAACCAGCTTCATGAGGTAGTCACCTGGAATGCATTTCAATTAACAGGTGTGCCTTCTTCAAAGTACATTTCTTAATGTGTTTGAGCCAGTCAGTTGTGTTGTGAGAGGGTAGGGGTGGTATACAGGAGATAGCCCTATTTGGTAAAAAAAAACAAGTTCATATTATGCCAAGAACAGCTCAAATAAACAAAGAGAAATGACAGTCCATCATTACTTTAAGACATGAAGGTCAGTCAATCTGGAAAATGTCAAGAACTTTCATGACAGTCCATGATTACTTTAACCTCTACGGCAATGGTTCCCAAACTTTTATAGTCCCGTACCCCTTCGAACATTCAAACTCTAGCGCCAGGGTCAGCGCACCCTCAAATGTGTTTTTTTGCCATCATTGTAAGCCTGCCACACACACACACTATATGATACATTCATTTAACATAAGAACGACTGTGAGTTTTTGTCACAACCCTTCTCGTGGGAAGTGATAAAGAGGACCAGGGCACAAATAATAATCAATAATTTTTCTCTTTATTTAGCCATCTTACATATAAAACTTTATTTGTTAATCAAAAATCGTGAATAACACACCACAGGTTAATGAGAAGGGTGTGCTTGAAAGGATGCACATAACTATGCAATGTTGGGTTGTATTGGAGAGAGTCTGTCATAAATAATTTTCCACACACCGTCTCTGCCTGTATTTAGTTTTCATGCTAGTGAGGCTCTCGCATAGGTATGTGTGTCACGTTCTGACCTTAGTTCCTTTGTTATGTTTTTGTTTTAGGTTGGTCAGGGCGTGAGTTGGGGTGGGTAGTCTATGTTCTTTTTTCTATGTGTTTGGCCGAGTATGGTTCTCAATCAGAGGCAGGTGTCGTTCGTTGTCTCTGATTGAGAATCATACTTTTCCCACCTGTGTTTTGTGGGTGATTATTTTCTGTTTAGTGTTTTCTGCACCTTACAGGACTGTTTCAGTTTTTTCACGTTGTTATTTTGTAATTCAATTTTCACAGAACTGCTTGTTGCAATTTCGATGAGGCTCTCTCATTCAGATATCGGTAAGTGGACTCGAGACAGGGCATGAAAGGGATAACGAATCCAGTTGTGTGTCATCCGCTTCGGGAAAGTACCTGTGTAATTGCCCACCCAACTCACTCAGGTGCTTCGCTATATCACATTTGACATTGTCCGTAAGTTTGAGTTCATTTGCACACAAAATACAATAATGGAAAGACCTGTGTTGTTGTCCTTGTTAATGCAGACAGAGAAGAGATCAAACTTCTTTGAAAACTCTGTTTATTCAGTTTTACACACAAGACAACACAAACAATATAAATCATATACTCAACTAGAATTGTTTTAATTTTTTTAAAGAGCTTTAAAGATACAATACTTTAGACAAGTTAAACACACCGGGCAGAAGGCTACAAAGGTTAATTAAAGGGCAATCTGTAGTACAGGAACAGAGCAAACACCTCACCATTGTTCCTGTAAACAGTCAAGGGATAGGGGTGGAGAAATGCAACCACTCACAGACAGTCATTACCACAGACCGACCATCCACTGGACCAAAATAATAATCATTTTGTGTATGCGTGAACAAAATGTAAACTTTTTTTTTTGAACAGGGCAAAACAAGCTCACATTTTAGTCTGACCGGGCAAGATGAACAAGGTATCCACAGGTCACAATCCATAAGCACATCATCAACCTCAATGCCCCCACCCCCCAAAAAAAAAACACAAAGAAATGCTCATCCAGCCCTTAAGTCACAAGGGAATCAAATACAGACTTATTTTTGTTTTAATATGAATGCCATCAGAGGATGGACTGTTTAAGGTAAGACCGGAATGGAGCCCAAGCCTCATAAAACAGTTTGGGGTTGCCACGTGTATTGAATTACATTTTTTCTAGTTTCAGAGAGCACAACACATCTCCCACACGATATTTATAAGATGGGGGAACTGCCATCTTCCAGTTCTGTAGTATTAGCTGTCTAGCTAAAAGAGTTGTATAAGCAACAGTGTCCAACTGAATTCTTGACAGGGGAGTACCTATGGGCAGTACTCCAAGGGGAAGGGGAGACGGGGAGACAGATCTATAACAGTGTCATATATTATCAGAGAAACATTTAAATATTAATTCCCAGAAACCTGACAGTTTATGACAACCCCAAAACATATGCAACGGTGTGGCTGGTTCCGTTTTACATCTGACACAGGTAGGATCAAAATCAGAGAATATTCTTCCAAGTTTGGCCAGCGGATACGGTTGAACCACCTTGAATTGAATGAGGCTGTGTCTAGTACTAAAAGAGGACGAGTGCACCCTGTGCATCACAGATTCCCAGGTGTCTTCCCCAAGTTCTTCCCCCCAAATCCTTTTCGCATTGAGTCTTTAAAGGCATCAAAGAAGGGTTCTGTAAGTCATTAATGATTGCATATACATCTGAAATTGCACCCCTAGGAAGCTTGTTCAGGTCAAAGATGCTCTCTATAGCTGTATTCGCAGGCCTATGGGGAAATTCAGGTGTGTTAGCTCTGACAAAGTTCCTAGTCTGGAGATAGCGGAAAAAGTGGGATTGGGGGAGGTTGAACTTTTCCTGTAGCTGAGCAAAAGAGAGAATCATCAAAGAATAATTGGGCTAGTGAGGAGAGGCCTAGTGAGTGCCAGATGGCAAAAGCCCCATCATTCAAAGATGGAGGAAATAAAATGTTCTGATTGATTGGACCTGATAGAGAAAAGCCTCGGAGGCTAAAGGCTAAACGGAACTGATTCCAAATTGTAAGAGACTGCTTTACAATTGGGTTGACACACCATTTGCCTAGGGACACTGGGAGAGACGAGCACACCACAGAAGAAAGTGCAGCAGGTTTACACGATTCAGATTCCATCTGGACCCAGAGTGGTCTAGGGCCAGTAGGATCAGTCTGGAGCCAGTACAAAAGGGCTCTGAAATTTGCAGCCCAATAGTATGTCTGAAAATTTGATAGAGCTAAACCACCAATGCCTTAGGCTTCTGTAAATGTTTTCTACCAATCTGTGGTACCTTGCCATCCCAAATAACATACATGAATGTTTGATCCAGTGAATTAAAAAAAGATTTTGGAATAAAAATGGATAAACACTGAAATAAATATAAAAATTTGGGCAACACATTAATTTTAATGACATTAATCCTTCCAATAAGTGAAAGAGGTAGCGAATTCCAAAAAGTAAAAGATTGTTTCAAACTGTCTGCTAGAGAAAAAAGTTTACCTGAAACTAATTTGAATATTTCCTTGTCACTTTAACTCCCAAGTAGGTGAATTGATCCCGGACAATCCTAAACTAAAAACTTGTAAAAGAGCACTTTAAAGCAGCCTTATTTACAGGAAAAAGCTGACTCTTGCCTTTTGTAAAAGAGCATTTTAAAGCAGCCTTATTTTCAGGAAAAAGCTCACTCTTGCCTAGATTCAGCTTGTACCCTGAGATTGATCCAAACTTTTTAAGAACAGATAAGGCACGTGGCAATTAGGTATCAGGGTTGGAGATAAACAAAAGGAGGTCATCAGCATATAGCAAGACTTTGTGCTCTAAGCCCGTCCTGATTATACCTTGAATGGCATCATTAGTGCGTAGTGCAATAGCAAGAGGCTCGATTGCCAAAGCAAACAACAAGGGGGAGAATGGACAACCCTGTCTGGATCCGCTGTGCAAGGGAAAATAGTCCGAGGACAAGCTATGAGAGAGAAATAAAGAATCTTTATCCACGCAATGAATTTAGGGCCAAAGCCAAATCTATAATGGGCAGCTGTTAAGTAGTCCCACTCAACGTGGTCAAAAGCTTTTTCCTCATCAATTGAGACCACCACCTCCGGGTCCCCCGACGCTGAGGAGTACAGTATATTCATAAGGCGTCTAATATTGAAAAACAAATGCCTATTTCTCACAAAGCCAGTCTGGTCAGAGTGTATTATTTGGTGCAGCGAGCCTTCCATACGGATGGCTAAGAGCTTGGCTAGGAATTTTTAATCGCCGTTTAAAAGCGAGATTGGGCGATAGAATCCACATTCCAGGGGGTCTTTGTTTTTTTTAATAGTAATGAAATTGATGCCAAATAAAGAATAGGCGGTAGCTTTGAGGTATTAAGGCACTCTGCAAATAATCGAGACAAGAATGGGCAAAGCAGACCAGAAAACGTCCTGTAAAAATAGGTTGGAAAACCATCCGGACCCGGTGATTTAACACTTTTCATTGCAGACACTGCTGTTGCAATCTCCTCAAGTTTAAATTCTTCTTCCAGACAGTCATGGGAGTCTGTATCAATTGAAGGCATATTCAAGCCATAATATTTTTTTACATTTTATTTAACTAGGAAAGTCAGTTTTTTCGTATTTTCAACTAGGCCGTCATCGTATTTTCAATGACTGCCTAGGAACAGCAGGTTAACTGCCTTGTACAGGGGCATAACGACATATTTGTAACTTGTCAGCTCGGGGATTCAAACTTTCGGTTACTAGTCCAACGCTCTAACCAATAGGCTACGCTGCAGCCAAAGAATTAATAAAAAAAGAATGAATCAATCAGCAAAGGGTTTTGAGGAGATTCAGGGGTGAATAGCGCAGAGTAAATTTAAAAAAAATCTTTATGTATAACTGTGGTGGCACCAGACAGGGTCCTTATTTGTGCGATTAAACGTGAGGCCTCAGATTTACTGATCTGATGTGCAAGGAGTTTACTGGCCTTGTTTCCTTGTTCATACACTCTGCATCGAGCTCACAAGAGTAACTGTTCAGCTTGCCTGGTAGAAAGCTCATCAAATTCAGATTGGAGTAGTTGGTGCTCTTTATGTAGGTCAGAGGAAGGATCCGTAGCATACTTCTCATCCAATTTGGCTATGGATTCGCTCAGGTCCCAAAGTTGCTGAGAGCGAGCTTTGTTTTGGTTGGCTGTATAAGATATAATTTGGCCACGTAGGTATGCTTTGAGAGACTCCCATATGGTAGAGCAGGACATACCTGCCGTTGAATTTGTTTCTAGGAATAAGGTGATTTCAGAAGAAATGAAATTGACAAACTCCTTATCTGAGAGTAAAATGGGGTTAAGACGCCATTGATAACACATAGGAGGTCGCTGGGGAAACTCTAGTTCAAGCACTAATGGTGAATGGTCAGAAATAACAATACTCTCGCACGTACACCGCCGAAGGTTAGGCAGAAGTTTTTTTGTCCAAAAAGAAGTAATCAATGCGGGAGTATGTTTGATGAACATGATCATAAAAGGAATACTGTCTATCTGTAGGGTGTAGGAAACGCCAGGCCTCACACATAGCATATTTCTGAAGAAAAGATTGAATAAGTAGGGCACATTTAGATGGGCCTGTAGTTCTTTGTGAGGACTTGTCAAGAACTGGGGACATTGTACAGTTGAAATACCCCCCCTAAAGTCAAGAAATGGGAATCTGAATTGGGTATAGCAGGTAAAAAAGGAAGAAATAAAACTTGTGTCATCCCAATTGGGAGCATAAACACTAGCCAAAACAAGAGGAGTAGAAAACAGTTTACCGGTTACTATGACGTATCGTCCCTTAGAACCAGCAATAACCTCAGAAGCTACAAAGGGAGTAGATGTATCAACCAAAATGGCAGCACCTCTTGATTTACTATGAAAGTTAGTGTGGAACTCTTGACCAACCCAGTCCCTACGCACCCTAAAATGCTCACCAGTCCTCAAGTGAGTCTCTTGTAGAAATGCAACATTTGCATTCAAACCCTTTAATTGTGTCAGCACACTCTTACGCTTCACAGGGTTGTTAACCCCTTTGATGTTCCATTTACAGCATATCGATTGCGCAACCAGGGCTGGAAAAACCTTGGATCACTGCTATTCTAACTTCCGCGACGCATATAAGGCCCTGCCCCGCCCTCCTTTCGGAAAAGCTGACCACGACCCCATTTTGTTGATCCCTGCCTACAGACAGAAACTAAAACAAGAAGCTCCCGCGCTGAGGTCTGTTCAACGCTGGTCCGACCAATCTGGTTCCACACTCCAAGACTGCTACCATCACCTGGACTGGGATATGTTTTGTATTGCGTCAGACAACAACATTGACGAATACGCTGATTCGGTGAGCGAGTTCATTAGAACGTGCGTTGAAGATGTCGTTCCCATAGCAACAATTACAACATTCCCAAACCAGAAACTGTGGATTGATGGCAGCATTCGCGTGAAACTGAAAGCCCGAACCACTGCTTTTAATCAGGGCAAGGTGACCGGAAATATGACCGAATACAAACAGTGTAACTATTCCCTCCGCAAGGCAATCAAACAAGCTAAGCGTCAGTATAGAGACAAAGTAGAATCTCAATTCAACGGCTCAAACACAAGAGGCATGTGGCAGGGTCTACAGTCAATCACGGATTACAAAAAGAAAACCAGCCCAGTCACGGACCAGAATGTCTTGCTCCCAGGCAGACTAAATAACTTTTTTGCCCGCTTTGAGGACAATACAGTGCCACTGACACGGCCCGCAACTAAAACATACGGACTCTCATTCACTGCAGCCGACGTGAGGAAAACATTTAAACGTGTCAACCCTCGCAAGGCTGCAGGCCCAGACGGCATCCCCAGCCGCGCCCTCAGAGCATGCGCAGACCAGCTGGCTGGTGTGTTTACGGACATAATCAATCAATCCCTATCCCAGTCTGTTGTTCCCACATGCTTCAAGAGGGCCACCATTGTTCCTGTTCCCAAGAAAGCTAAGGTAACTGAGCTAAACGACTACCGCCCCGTAGCACTCACTTCCGTCATCATGAAGTGCTTTGAGAGACTAGTCAAGGACCATATCACCTCTACCTTACCTGACACCCTAGACCCACTCCAATTTGCTTACCGCCCAAATAGGTCCACAGACGATGCAATCTCAACCACACTGCACACTGCCCTAACCCATCTGGACAAGAGGAATACCTATGTGAGAATGCTGTTCATCGACTACAGCTCGGCATTTAACACCATAGTGCCCTCCAAGCTCGTCATCAAGCTCGAGACCCTGGGTCTCGACCCCGCCCTGTGCAACTGGGTACTGGACTTCCTGACGGGCCGCCCCCAGGTGGTGAGGGTAGGCAACAACATTTCCACTCCGCTGATCCTCAACACTGGGGCCCCACAAGGGTGCGTTCTGAGCCCTCTCCTGTACTCCCTGTTCACCCACGACTGCGTGGCCACGCACGCCTCCAACTCAATCATCAAGTTTGCGGACGACACAACAGTGGTAGGCTTGATTACCAACAACGACGAGACGGCCTACAAGGAGGAGGTGAGGGCCCACGGAGTGTGGTGTCAGGAAAATAACATCACACTCAACGTCAACAAAACTAAGGAGATGATTGTGGACTTCAGGAAACAGCAGAGGGAACACCCCCCTATCCACATTGATGGAACAGTAGTGGAGAGGGTAGTACGTTTTAAGTTCCATCAATTCACGGTTTCTGGTTGGGGAAGGTTTTAATAGTCGCTGTGGGTACAACATCACCGATGCACTTGCTAATAAACTCGCTCACCGAATCAGCGTATTCATCAATGTTATTGTCCGATGCTATGCGGAACATATCCCAGTCCACGTGATCGAAGCAATCTTGAAGCTTGGAATTCGATTGGTCGGACCAGTGTTGAACAGACCTGAGCACGGGCGTTTTCTGTTTTAGTTTCTGTCTATAGGCTGGGAGCAATAAAATGGAGTCGTGGTCAGATTTTCCGAAAGGAGGGCGGGGGAGGGGTTTGTTTGCGTCGCGGAAGTTAGAATAACAATGATCCAGGGTTTTGCCAGCCCGGGTTGTGCATTCGATATGCTGATACAATTTAGGGAGCCTTGTTTTCAGATTAGCCTTGTTAAAATCCCCAGCTACAATAAATGCTGCCTCAGCATATGTGGTTTCCAGTTTACATAGAGTCCAATGAACTTCTTTCAGGGCCGTCTGTGTCTGCTTGGGGGGGGGGGGATATGTGCGACTGTGATTATAATCGAAGAGAATTATCTTGGTAGATAATGCGGTCGGCATTTGATTGTAAGGAATTCCAGGTCAGGTGAACAAAAGGACTTGAGTTCCTGTATGTTGTTATGATCACACCACGTCTCGTTAATCATAAGGCACATACCCCCGCCCTTCTTCTTACCAGAGAGATGTTTGTTTCTGTCGGTGCGATGCATGAAGAAATCAGGTGGCTGTACCGACTCTGATAGTGTATCCCGAGTGAGCCATGTTTCCGTGAAACAAAGGACGTTACAATCTCTGATGTCTCTCTGGCAGGCAACCCTTGCTCGGATTTTGTCTACCTTATTGTCAAGAGACTGGACATTGGCGAGTAGTATACTCGGGAGCAGTGCGCAATGTGCCCGTCTATGGAGCCTGACCAGAAGACCGCTCAGTCTGCCCCTTCTGCGGCGTTGTTGTTTTGGGTCGCCGGCTGGGATCCGATCCATTGTCCTGGGTGGTGGACCAAACAGAGGATCCGCTTCAGGAAAGTCGTATTCCTGGTCGTAATGTTGGTGAATTGACTTTGCTCTTATATCCAATAGTTCCTCCTGGCTGTATCTAATAAAACTTAAGATTTCCTGGGGTAACAATGTAAGAAATAATACGTAAAAAAAACAAAATACTGCATAGTTTTCTAGGAACGCGAAGCGAGGCGTCCATCTCTGTCGGCGCCGGAAGTAGAAGGCTGGAAAGCAAGCCCAGAAGCTCTGTCCTTGATAGCCTCAAGAATGGTCATTTCAGGCCAAGCCGCACCCCCGGGTAAAGTGTGAGTCCCCGGGCTGTAGGCCGGGTTTTCTCAAAGTCATGTTTTTGGCCTTGTGTTTTGTCAACATGCTGACATTCGAAAGCAAAGTAGTCTCGGTTTTTAATATTTGAAAATAAATATGGTTCTGCCGCAAAATTCACAAACTTTAAGAATATTGCGGGAGCTAACGAAAAACACCAGTCGCACATGGCAACCCCTCGAGCTCCAACTTCTTAATCATAGCCTCAATTTTGTCCCGCAAATTGAATATAGTTGAGGAGAGTCCCTGTAATCCTACAATCAGATCATTCAGGTGAGAAAAAACATCACCCAGATAGGCCAGACGTGTGAGAAACTCGTCATCATGCAAGCGGTCAGACAAGTGAAAATTATGGTCAGTAAAGAAATCTCAATTCAAAAAACTGTGTCAATACTTTACCCCTTGATAAGCAGCGCATTTCTGTATGTTGTAAAAGCATTAAATGGTGGCTGCCCATATCATTGCACAGTGCAGAAAATGCAAGTAAGTTCAAGGGCCTTGCTTTAACTTCTTGGTGACAGGGGGCAGTATTTTCACGTTCGGATGAAATGCATGCCCAAATTCAACTGCCTGCTACTCATCCGCCATCGATAAGAAACATTACTGTGCAGCCGTATTCATTGATCTGGCCAAGGCTTTCGACTCTGTCAATCACCACATCCTCATCGGCAGACTCGACAGCCTTGGTTTCTCAAATGATTGCCTCGCCTGGTTCACCAACTACTTATCTGATAGAGTTCAGTGTGTCAAATCGGAGGGTCTGCTGTCCGGACCTCTGGCAGTCTCTATGGGGGTGCCACAGGGTTCAATTATTGGACCGACTCTCTTCTCTGTATACATCAATGAGGTCGCTCTTGCTGCTGGTGAGTCTCTGATCCACCTCTACGCAGGCGACACCATTCTGTATACTTCCGGCCCTTCTTTGGACACTGTGTTAACAACCCTCCAGGCAAGCTTCAATGCCATACAACTCTCCTTCCGTGGCCTCCAATTGATCTTAAATACAAGTAAAACTAAATGCATGCTCTTCAACCGATCGCTACCTGCACCTACCCGCCTGTCCAACATCACTACTCTGGACGGCTCTGACTTAGAATACGTGGACAACTACAAATACTTAGGTGTCTGGTTAGACTGTAAACTCTCCTTCCAGACCCATATCAAACATCTCCAATCCAAAGTTAAATCTAGAATTGGCTTCCTATTTCGCAACAAAGCATCCTTCACTCATGCTGCCAAACATACCCTTGTAAAACTGACCATCCTACCAATCCTCGACTTTGGCGATGTCATTTACAAAATAGCCTCCAATACCCTACTCAACAAATTGGATGCAGTCTATCACAGTGCAATCCGTTTTGTCACCAAAGCCCCATATACTACCCACCATTGCGCTCTCGTTGGCTGGCCCTCGCTTCATACTCGTCGCCAAACCCACTGGCTCCATGTCATCTACAAGACCCTGCTAGGTAAAGTCCCCCCTTATCTCAGCTCGCTGGTCACCATAGCATCTCCCACCTGTAGCACACGCTCCAGCAGGTATATCTCTCCAGTCACCCCCAAAACCAATTCTTTCTTTGGCCGCCTCTCCTTCCAGTTCTCTGCTGCCAATGACTGGAACGAACTACAAAAATCTCTGAAACTGGGAAACACTTATCTCCCTCACTAGCTTTAAGCACCAACTGTCAGAGCAGCTCACAGATTACTGCACCTGTACATAGCCCACCTGTAATTTAGCCCAAACAACTACCTCTTTCCCAACTGTATTTAATTTATTTATTTATTTTGCTCCTTTGCACCCCATTATTTTTATTTCTACTTTGCACATTCTTCCATTGCAAAACTACCATTCCAGTGTTTTACTTGCTATATTGTATTTACTTTGCCACCATGGCCTTTTTTGCCTTTACCTCCCTTCTCACCTCATTTGCTCACATTGTATATAGACTTGTTTATACTGTATTATTGACTGTATGTTTGTTTTACTCCATGTGTAACTCTGTGTCGTTGTATCTGTCGAACTGCTTTGCTTTATCTTGGCCAGGTCGCAATTGTAAATGAGAACTTGTTCTCAACTTGCCTACCTGGTTAAATAAAGGTAAAATAAAAAAAAATTAAAAAATAAAAATCCCCAGAAGATAAGATATGCATATTATTAGTAGAGTTGGATCGCTTCCACTGGATGTCACCAGTCTTTAGAAATTGGTTGAGGTTTTTCCTTTGTGTAATGAAGAAGTACGGCCATCTTGAACGAGGGTCACTTGAAGTGTACTGTTAGATAGAGGCGCATGACCAGAAAGCTAGCTACAGTTTGTTTTCCTCCCGTAATTGAGCACAGATCATCCAGTCTTCAATTGTATCGATTATTTACGTAAAAAAATACCTAAAGTTGTTTGTTTTGGCAAAGTTTACAGGTAACTTTTGAGATATTTTGTAGTCACGTTGCGCAAGTTGGAACCTGTGTTTTTCTGGATCAAACGCGACAAATAAATGGACATTTTGGATATTTATCAACAGAATTAATCGAACAAAAGGACCATTTGTGGGACATATTGGAGTGCCAACAAAAGAAGCTCGTCAAAGGTAAGGCATTAATTATATTTTTATTTCTGCGTTTTGTTGAAATATGCTTTCTCTCTTTGTTTACGGAGGTGCTATCCTCAGATAATAGCATCAGGGGTGTGCGCAAGGGAAGCAGGAAAGGGAATCAAGGGAAGCAGGAAAGTTTTCCATATGGCCCACCAGAGTACTCGCTCCTACCAGTGAGCCTGATCTCTTTAAAGGGCAAGAAGATACAAAATAACCAAGAGTCCCGCAAAGACAACTCTTCCTGTTGATCCTGTATGCCGTTCTGCTGGCGATAGCCCAGCTCTACCTAGTTGCATAGGCTCAGGAAGCGGCGACTCAGCTGACTCCGGCGACTCTCGGGGCAGGTCGGAGGCCTCGGGTTCTCTCGGCAATGGGATCGTCGGGGACTTACGGGAGCACTTGGGGGTCAAGGTGGAATCCCTGGACGTGGGAGTGAAGTCGAATTTCCTCTCCCTCCGCCACTCCCGTAGTTGTCCATCGATACGGATAGTCAAAGTGATGAGGGAATCGAGATCCATAGGTAACGCCCAAGCAGCAAGCTCATCCTTGACCTCCGAGACGCCATGCAGGAACATATTGTGCTTCCTGGTTCCAAGCACTCTCCGCTGCCAACGTGCGGAAATCCTACGCATAGTCAGCCACACTGCAGGAGTCCTGTCAAAGCTGGATTAGCTCCCAGGCAGCTTCTCTCACAGAGTACGGGGTGAGAAAAAAACACAAACCCCTCCAGACTAGCGCATATGTTCCCATACAGCAGTTGCCCAGGTGAGTGCCCTCTCAGACATCAGCGTGATGAGAGCGATCCGAGGGGAAGGAGGAGGACTGAAGCTCAAAAATGAGGGCATACTGAGCTAGAAACGCCTGACAGGTGCTCGACTCTCCATTGAAGCGTTCCTGGGAGTGGTAAACAGGGCTCCCAAGTAGGTGGAGTGGCCAATGAGACGCCGCTGCTAGCAGGTGGGTCGTTGAGGAGCTGCGGGGTTACTACCGTTGTAGGCTGCCTCCCAGACAACCTGTGGAATTGCTCCAGCAAACTGTCAAATGCCCAGTCATGGTGTTCAGCCAACGTTTGGAACCCCTCTATAAGGCCTCCTGATGGCAGCTCCTTGGTTAGGAGATGGCGTCGCGCAGCTGGCCCAGGTCTGCTGGGTCAGTCATGGCCAGTTCGTACTATCAAGGTAAGACCCAAGTGCAGACCTTGTTAAGTAATAATGTTTATTGTAACACCAGGGGCAGGCATCGACAGGTCAAGGCAGGCAGGCTCAGGGTCCGGGACAGGCAGAGTGATCAGGCGGGCGGGTACAGGGTCAGGACAGGCAAGGGTCAAAAAACAGGAGGACGAAAGAAATAGAGGCAGGAATAAAGACAGGAGCTGACTGGACAAACGCTGGTAAGCTTGACAAACAAGATAAACTGGCACCAGACACTTTGATGGGGAATAATGGGGAAGATGGGCAACACTGGAGGGGGGTGGAGACAATCACAAGGACAGGTGAAACAGATCAGGGTGTGACACCCATAAACGTAACGGACATATACCAAATAAATGCTTCATACAGTTCAAGTAATAGACACATCTCAACATCAACTGTTCAGAGGAGACAGTGTGAATCAGGCCTTCATGGTTGAATTGCTGCAAAGAAACCACTACTAAAGGACACCAATAAGAAGAAGAGACTTGCTTGGGCCAAGATACACGATCAATGGACATTAGACCGGTGGAAATTTGTCCTTTTGGTCTGGAGTTCAAATTGGAGACTTTTGGTTGCAACCGCTGTGTCTTTATGAGACGCGGTATGGGTGAATGGATGATCTCAGCATGTGTATTTCCCACCGTAAAGCATGGAGGAGGAGGTGTTATGGTGTGGGGGTGCTTTTCTGGTGACACTGTCTATGATTTATTTAGAATTCAGGGCACACTTAACCAGCATGACTACCATTTGCATTCTGCAGCGATATGCCATCCCATCTACATTGGCAAGAAAAAGTATTTGAACCCTTTGAAATTACCTGGATTTCAGCATCAGTTGGTCATCAAATTTGATCTGATCTTCATCTAAGTCACAACAATGAAACAAACATAGTGTGCTTAAACTAATAACACACAAATTATTGTATTTTTCTTGTCTGTATTGACTACATCATTTAAACAATAAGTTGAAAAATTATGTGAACCCCTAGGCTCATTCTCGAAAAGCTCATTGAAATCAGGAGTCAGCTAACCTGGAGTCCAATCAATGAGACGAGATTGGAGATGGTGGTTAGCGCTGCCTTGCCCTTTAAGAAACACTCTCAAAATGTGAGTTTGCTATTCCCAAGATGCATTGTCGGATGTGAACCATGCCTCAAAGAAAAGAGATCTCAGAAGACCTAAGATTAAGAATTGTTGACTTGCATAAACCTGGAAAGCGTTACAAAAGTATCTCTAAAAGCCTTGATATTCAACAGTCCATGGTAAGACAAATGGACAAAAGTTCAGCACTGTTACTACTCTCCCTAGGAGTGGCTGTCCTGCAAAGATGACTGCAAGAGTACAGTGCAGAATGCTCAATGAGGTTAAGAAGAATCCTAGAGTGTCAGCTAAAGACTTACAGAAATCTCTGGAGCATGCTAACATCTCTGTTGACGAGTCTACAATAGGTAAAACACTAAATAAGAATGGTGCTCATGGGAGGACACCACGCAAGAAGCCACTGCTGTTCCAAGTGCACCTGGATTTTCCACAGCGCTAATGGCAAAATATTCTGTGGACAGATGAAACTACAGTTGAGTTGTTTGGAAGGAACACACAACACTATGTGTGGAGAACAAAAGGAACAGCACACCAACATCAAAACCTCATCCCAACTGTAAATTATGTTGGAGGGAGCATCATGGTTTGGGGCTGCTTTGCTGCCTCAGGGCCTGGACAGCTTGCTATCATTGACGGCAAGAGAATGTTAGGCTATCTGTCCACCAATTGAAGCTCAACAGAAGTTGGGTGATGCAACAGGGCAACGACCCAAAACACAGAATGGCTTCAACAGAAGAAAATATGCCTTCTGGAGTTGCCCACTCAGAGTCCTGACCTCAACCTGATTTGAGATGCTGTGGCATGACCTCAAGAGAGCAGTTCACACCAGACATCCCAAGAATATTGCTGAACTGAAACAGTTTTGTAAAGAGGAATGGTCCAAAATTCCTCCTGGCCCTTGTGCAGCTCTGATCCGCAACTACATGAAAACATTAGGTTGAGGTTATTGTGCCAAAGTAGGGTCAACCAGTTATTAAATCCAAGGGTTCACATACGTTTTCCACCTTGCATTGTGAAGGTTTACACGGTGTGACCAATTTATGCAGAAATCCAGGTATTTCCAAAGGGTTCACAAACTTTGTCTTGCGACTCTGAGCCAATTGTGCGCTGCCCTATGGGACTCCCAATTATGTCCGGTTGTGATACAGCCTGGAATCGAATACCAAGAGTGTGCAAAGCTGTCATCAAAACAAAGGGTGGCTACTTTGAACAATCTAAAATCTATTTTGATTTCTTTAACACTTTTTTGGTTACTACATGATTCCATATGTGTTATTTCATAGCTTTGATGTCTTCACTATTACTCTATAATGTTCTACAAACATTGAATGAGTAGGTGTGTCCAATCTTTTGACTGGTACTATAGAAAAGCCGACCTTATTTGACAAGTTTACTCTCTTGCTATGACTAAATGCCTGTGTGTGTGTTCCTGTGCAGTAGTTACAGTGGTGATTCATGTAAGAAGTGAATAGGCTTGCTCCTGATTGATTGTAGCCTTTGTTCTGCAGTCTTGATCCCTGCTGTGGTAATTTTTTTAATACATGAAATTAGCGTGGCCCTTTTTACTGGGGTATAGTAGTAATGAGTGGCCGTGGTGTGATAAGGTGATATGAAGCTCTCATATGACTCTCAAGGCAGACAGATGTTGGCATACTAAAGAGCTACGTTTCACTGCTCCCTCTATCATTTCCAGGTAATGTAAATGCATGGATGGGTTTGGAGAGGTATGATATGCTTAGTACGAGCTGTTTGAAGTCCAGGGTCACAAACATTCACACCCCTTGACTTATTCCACATTTTGTTATGTTACAGCCTGAATTCAAAATGGATTAAATCAAATAAAATTCTCACCAATCGACACACAAAACCCCAAAATGACAAAATGAAAACATGTTTTTAGACATGTTAGCAAATTTACAGAAATACTTTGTAGAAACACCTTTGGCGTCGATTACAGCTGTTAGTCTTTTTGGATAAGTCTCTAAGAGCTTTGCACACCTGGATTGTACAATATTTTCCCATTATTCTTTTTAAAATTCAAGCTTTGTCAAGTTAATTGTTGATCATTGCCATAGATTTTCACTCCAATTGAAGTCAAAACTGTAACTAGGCCACTCGGTAACATTCAATATCGTCTTGATAAGCAACTCCAGTGTAGATTTAGCCGACTGTTTTCGGTTATTGTCCTGCTGAAAGCTGATTTTTGTCTCCCAGCTGACTGAACCAGGTTTTCCCTCTAGGATTTTCCTGTGCTGTTTTCTGTTTATTTTTATCCTAAAAAACGCCCTAGTCCTCTCATACCCATAACATGATGCAGCCACCACCATGCTATCTGGCGTTCTACCTGGGTGAGCCCGACGAGGCGCGAGGCCCCGACGAGGCATG
This sequence comes from Oncorhynchus tshawytscha, assembly GCF_018296145.1. Lineage (NCBI taxonomy): Eukaryota > Metazoa > Chordata > Actinopteri > Salmoniformes > Salmonidae > Oncorhynchus > Oncorhynchus tshawytscha. Next base: position 5,393,531 of record NC_056458.1, on the reverse strand, counting down.
GCGCGGGAGCCTGACGAGACAACGGAGGCTTGTAAGCCTCTCAAGCCAGCTGAGGCATGGGAGCCCGACGAGACAACCGAGGTCTGTGAGCCTCTCGAGCCAGCTGAGGCATGGGAGCCCGACGAGCCAGCTGAGGCATCCCCGGTTGCTTCGGCAGCGGCACCAGGACCCGACGTCACCACTAAAAAACTAAAAACTCCCTGATTCTTCCAATTGTGGTGTCTGGATTCTGTAACGGTCTTGAGGCGACAGACGCTGGGAGATCGGAAGCAAGTACAGGGTGAGGATTCAATAATAACTAGACATGAAAGAAAGCAAAAACAGCATCTGGACAAGAGAAACAGAACAGCATCAATGCAGACACAGGGACAATAGGGGAGGTAATCAATGACGTGATGGAGTCCAGGTGAGTCTGATGAAGAGCTAGTGCGCATAACGATGGTGACAGGTGTGCGTAATGATGAGCAGCCTGGCGGACTCGAGCACCAGAGAGGGGGAGCGGGAGCAGACGTGACACTTGTGTGTGTTTGTGAATTCCAATGATGGTGCATTGTGGCTGGTTGTTTTTTCATTGTTTGCGGCCAATTGCATCATCCACTCTCATCTCTCCATCCTGAGCAGGAAACCAGGTGTACCTCTCCCTCTCTCAGTGATCCTCTTCATCACAGATGTGTGGGAATCGGCACGCCCCTCTCATCTTTCTTCTAATGGCACATAATGCAAGCCTGCTGTGTAGCCCAAGATGCTATTGGCTGAGAAACATCAATGCTGCTTTACTTTGCTCTGCTCTCCCAAGCGCTACTAGGATAGTCATCACCTCGCCTGTCCCTGCTGTTAAGATTGTTATTGCTGCCTGGCAGCCTGCTCTGTCTGAGGGCATTGTTCCTAATGAGGAACAAAACAGAGATTCCAGGACGGAGGGATAAAACAGTCATTGGTGGTTATACAAACAGGCATATATATATAGGCAACTGTTTGGTTGGCAAAAATATTTTGTTATTTGATATGTATTGAGTTTAGATAGGGTAGTATGGCTTTACATGCTACCCCATTCTGTTTGGTTGTGTACTAGCCACAGCTTGGTGTGCATAATCATCTTACTCTTTGTCTTCCCTGATCAGTTCAGTGCATGCCTTTCGGACACTACAAATAACACACATGTCTGATATACACTAAATAGTCAAAAGTATGTGGACACTCTTTCACTCGTTGCTGACTCTTGTATAAAATCAAGCACACAGCCATAATCTCCATAGACAAACATTGGCAATAGAATGACCTTACTGAAGAGCTCAGTGACTTTCAATGTGGCACAAAGGGAAACCATGACGTGAGCTGCCCAGTGATTCGAGCCTACCAGAGGAGCCAAATGCCTTTTATGCTCACTTATGCTCGCTTCGAGGCAAGCAACACTGAAGCATGCATGAGAGAACCAACTGTTCTGGATGACTGTGTGATAACGTTCTCGGTAGCTGATGTGAGCAAGACCTTTAAAAACAGGTCAACATTCACAAAGTCGCGGGGCCAGACGGATTACCAGGACGTGTACTCAAAGCATGCGCAGACCAACTGGCAAGTGTCTTCACTGACATTTTCAACCTCTCCCTGACCGAGTCTGTAATACCTACATGATTCAAGCAGACCGCCATAGTTCTTGTGCCTAAGGAAGTCGAAGGTAACCTGCCTAAATTATTACCGCCCCGTAGCACTCATGTCGGTAGCCATGAAGTGCTTTGAAAGACTGGTCATGGCTCACATCAACAGCATCCTCCCGGATACCCTAGACCCACTCCAATTCGCATACCGCCCCAACAGATCCACAGATGACACAATCTAAATCGCGCTCCACACTGCCCTTTCCCACCTGGACAAAAGGAACACCAATGTGAGAATGCTGTTCGTTGACTACAGCTCAACATTCAACACCATAGTGTCTACGAAGCTCACCACTAAGCTAAGGACCCTGGGACTAAACACCTCCCTCTGCAACTGAATCCTGGACTTCCTGACAGGCCACCCCTAGGTGGTCAGGGTAGGCAACAACACATCTGTCACGAACAGGCCCCCATTAACATCGACGGGGCTGTAGTGGAGCGAGTCAAGAGTTTCAAGTTCCTTGGTGTCCACATCACCAACAAACTATCGTGGTCCAAACACACCAAGACAGTCGTGAAGAGGGCACAACTAAACCTTTTCCCCCTCGGGAGACTGAAAAGATTTTGCATGGGTCCCCAGATCCTCAAAAAGTTCTACAGCTGCACCATTGAGAGCATCCTGACCGGTTGCATCAACGCCTGGTATGGCAGCTGCTCGGCATCTGACCGTAAGGCGCTACAGAGGGTAGTGCGTACGGCCCAGTACATCACAGGGGCCAAGCTTCCTGCCATCCAGGACCTATATAATAGGTGCTGTCAGAGGAAAGCCCATAACATTTTCAGAGACTCCAGTCACCCAAGTCATAGACTGTTTTCTCTGCTATCGCACGGCAAGCGGTACCTGCCAAGTCTTGGACCAAAAGGCTCCTTAAAAGCTACTACCCCCAAGCCTTAAGATGCTGAACAATTAATCAAATAGCCACCGGACTATTTGCATTGACATCACCCCTCCATTTATTTTTACACTGCTGCTACTCGTTCTTTATTATCTATACATTGTCACTTCACCCCTACCTACATGTACAAATTATCTCAACTAACCTCTACCACTGCACACTGACTCTGTACCGGTACCCCTGTATATAGCCTCGTTAATGTTATGTTATTGTGTTACTTTATATTATTTTGTATATTCTTAACTCTTATTGAACTGCACTGTTGGTTAAGGGCTTGTAAGTAAGAATTTCACAGTAAGGTCTACATTTGTTGAATTTGGCGCATGTGACAAATTAAGTTAGATTTTCTGCCCTGCTAGAGCTGTCCCGGTCAACTACAAGTGCTGTTATTATGATGTGGAAACATCTAGGAGCAACAACGGCTCAACCGCGATGTGGTAGACCACAAAGAACGGGACCACCGAGCGCTCAAGAGCGTAGCGCGTAAAAAGCATCTGTCCTCGGTTGCAACACTCACTACCAAGTTCCAAACTGCCTCTGGAAGCAACATCAGTACAATAACTATTGGTCTGGAGCTTCATGAAATGGGTTTCCATGGCCGAGCAGCCGCACACAAGCCTAAGATCACCATGAGCAATGCCAAGCGTCGCCTGGAATGGTGTAAAGCTCGCCGCCATAGTTTTTTATAGTTCGGGCTAGGCCCCTTAGTTCCAGTGAAGGGAAATCTTAACTCTACAGCAAACAATGACATTCTAGACAATTCTGTGCTTCCAACTTTGTGGCAACAGTTTGTGGAAGGCCCTTTCCTATTTCAGCATGACAATGCCCCCATGCACAAAGCAAGGTCCATACAGAAATGGTTTCTCGAGACCGGTGTGGAAGAACTTGACTGGCCTGCACAGAGCCCTGACCTCAACCCCATCGAACACATTTGGAATTAATTGAAATACAGACTGTGAGTCAAGTCTAATCGTTCAACATCAGTACCCAACCTTGCTAATGCTCTTGTGGCTGAATGGAAGCAAGTCCCCGCAGCAATGTTTCAAAATCTAGTGGTGGAGGCTGTTATAGCATCAAAGGGGGAACTAACTCCATATTAATGCCCATGAGTTTTGGAATGAGTGGTTTGGCGAGCCTCTGTCCACATACTTTTGGTCATGTCGTGTATCTGCACAAAGAAGATCTTGTTTTAGTACATATCGTTATGAAATGTACTGTCCTTATTTATGAGTGTCTGAGAGTGTTGAGGCTGCACATAGCAATTTCACTGTGGTTTCCAGATCAAGTTCATAGAGAGCTCAATTGTCCATGAAATCCCTTATTTTCAATTGCACCCAGAATATGTGTTGAAGCGTGACGGAGACTGCAGTGTGATCAGAGGATTGAAAGAAAGAATGGCTCAGGGCACATGTTATTGAAATTGGCCAGAATAAGCATAATGTGCCCTGGCCTCTCTGTGGCCCAGCAGCCCCCTGCTATCGCACCAGGCTGTGCTTAACAACACAGAGACACAGGGGGAACAAGGCCACTGGCCAGGGGTTTAGTGAAAAAAGGACCTAAGGGCCAATGGACCAGGCTATATTCAGCACGGCTCTAAGTCAAGAGGACGTGGACTGACATACAAGTATATACTACAGTATACAGTATACAGCTCACTTCTGCATGACAGTCAGGTGTGTCATGACACAAGTTCTGTTGTGTATTTGGCTATACTTGTCATTTAGCGCTGTGCATTCTCTAGACTGTGCAGTACATATTAGAAAATGAAACCGGGTTAGCTTGATTTGATGTGTAGCAGCAACAGATTTGAGCATGCTGAAGGTTATCCTATTGTGTTCTTCGAGAGAAAGCAGAAGGTTATGTTATTGTATCGTTAGATAGGCATAGAGGGGGACTCGGGGACATTGTTGCAATACCAATACTGATGGGACTAAAATGTAGAGATGCACCAAAGTGTGTGTGGGGGGGGAATCAGCTGCTCATGTACTAATGAAGTATTGATTGGAAATCAGTCATGCAAAATAACTGTTTTGACACCAAAAATGTTTCAGGTGACTGATGTTGAAGACAAGATGAAAATGGTGTCGGCAGCCACAGGAGGAAAGACTACTTCACATTATTCCGCGTAATGAATGCACTGGCTGTACTGTATGTCTCATGTACACGAGGTTTCCATTATGTTTTTGACATGCTGCTAAATTGACCTTGTCTTTTATTGAGTGGCCTGTTTTCCTCTGTAGCTCAGTGCACCCATCCGTACTAAGGTCTGGCAAACACCCAAAATACAAACCACAGACCATTTTAGCCCAGCTTATCAGAATCCGCCTTAAGACCAGTCAACAACCTCAGTCCCTGTGGCACTCTTGGTCAGAATGGAAACTGTGAAAAATCAAACTATGACATTTAACACAGGAACGGCTTTCATTCAGGAACGCGTTCAACGACATTTGATTGCTACTTCAAAGTTTCCGGGCAAGAGGTCTGTAATCTCCTTTGCAAAGGAGTAAAAGGCCAATTCTAAGTGTTGTTGTCAGTCTGGATAGAGAGTGGGCAGGTGGTGAGAGTCCCTGTGCGCTGTGTTTACCTGGTACACCCAGCCAGACGCAACACTATGACTCATTTCCACCGTGTAAGATCTTTGTCTGTGGCTGATTAGCTGGCGACAAAAGGCCGAAGCTACATGGTTATTTCCATTGCTTTGGAAATCTCCCTGTCCTCTTTGCTTTCGGTTTTATCATCTGACCCAGAGTGGTGCTTTAACATCCGACTATATAACCAGGGCAGCTACTTTGCATCATCCTCGTGATCTGTTATCTGTTAGTCTTGCCTGGTGTATCAGTGGCCAACCTCTGCTCTTGTCCCGTGGGAGAGCAGAGTTCTTCCTAAAAAATCGATCATTATCTCTGGCTACCATCCTGATACTGTTGGTGATTGAGAGCCAGTGACAGAGGCTGCAGACTTGGGCTGAGAAAGCCGTCTACTGTCTGCAGCACAATTATGATATTACAGTCATATGACTCACGGCTACAGTCGTTTGTCAAATTTAGTGTGAAAGGAGCCAAGCCACCAACACACGAATGTAACAGCTGTCTGGTGGAGTATGTTATATTTGGAGTATGCAGCAATAACTGATTTATTTATGAGTGTGAATACGGTGTGTGTTTTTAGATGTGTATGCATCACAGTTGTTAGTATTTGTCAAGCCAGTAAAACCACAGTGCCAAGTAGAGTCATACAATGTGACACTGGTGGTGCAGAATGGCATAGTTTCCTTTCACCTCTGCCAAGCCATGACACTAAATCACTTTAACAGCCTGGCTTTTCTCTGAACGGACCCATAACCACGTAATAAGCCACAAGCTTCTGCTATTGCCGTACATTTTTAGGAAGTGGAATTCACTCTGCTAGTTTAGTGCTGGATTCTAGGAACCGGTCCAGATTTGATTCAGCATAATATTTGAGATGATGGACTGTATGTGGTCTAATCACAGAATGCCAAGTGCCAAATGCAGCTTAGCCTTATGTGATTTGTCTCCTTAAATCAATGCATGAATGCCATATAACCTTTCAAATGAACAGTGTAGTGTCGCATGTTATAATAATTGGAAGGATCTGTGCAGATCATATTCTTTGGCCACAAATCTTTGCCTCCAAAGGTCCCCTCATTGAAAAGGCTTTGTCATTAGTGGCCTCTCTCTCTCTCTCTCTCTGCCTCAGAAACAAACACTGCTGGTCATTATACAGAAACGACCCACACGCTGTTTGCGCAGCAAAAGGAAACTCCGATTTTCATTTTCGTCTCCTCTGCCGATTTTTTTTATTTCGAGGGATTGTTCTCCCTCCATTTCTTCTTTCCAATGACTAACACGATGATTTTCTACGTTTTCACCACGTTGAATTACACTTGTTCTATACTGAACCATATATTTCACTACAGTTACAGTTGTACTGTAGGCTGATGTATTCATGACTTTATATCAAGTGCCGTTAAATAATTCATACCCCAGTGCATCCATCCTTTCCTGCAGCTAACACCTATGGGCAGAAGCCTCCTTCTGTCTATTTCAGTGCGACTTAGATATTCATTTAAATCCTGAGACTTTGTCTTTCCTTCAGTGTCTTAATGGATTTCATTGAGACTGAACTGCATTGATTTAGGTTTGCACTGTCAAAGTAAGTCAAGGAATTGCTAGTGTGTTTTTTTCCATCAGAAAAAATACAGATTGTCACATTATGCAAATATTTTCTTACATTTTTATCATCTAAAATTCAAGTCAGAGATGACCTTTTTTTGTGTTGCAAGAGGCACTTCACTTACATTTGAGGTGATGTAGAGACAATGTAGTTGATTCTGAATGATTATTTCTGTGGCGAGTGGAAGAGGATTGGAACAGTGCTCTCTCGGCCATCCAACAGACTACCTACCTCATCCCCATATTTTTATTCTGCTCTTTTGCACACCAGTATTTCTACTTGCACATCCTCATCTGCACATCTATCACTCCAGTGTCAATTGCTAAATTGCAATTACATCGCCACTATGGCCTATTTATTGCCTTACCTCCTTACTTAATTTGCGCACACTGTATACGGATTGTATTATTGTGTGTTATTAACTGTACGTTTGCTTGTCCCATGTGCAACTCTGTGTTGTTGTTTTTGTCGCACTGCTTTGCTTTATCTTGGCCAGGTCGCAGTTGTAAATGACAACTTGTTCTCAACTGCCCTACCTGGTTAAATAAAGGTTAAATAAAAAAATAGGACACCCAGACACTCTAGCACATCAACGTTAACCTTCTAATATTCAACGACAGACAGTTGATAATAATTTCCATTGTCATTGAAGAGTAAGAGAGGCTTTGAGAGGGGAGTTACAACTCTGACAAATGACATGCCAGCTGTCACCCAGGTGTAGCATATGCTCAATATGTCACAGGTTACAATATGATGCTATGATTGAGCGTCAGTATCCCTGCAGGTACTTGACATATGGGAGCTGTTTGAGGTTTCTATTGGCTTCGCTCTCTCCATCTCGTTAGCATCAGCATTGATCTGCCGTGACTGATTGTTGACAGACCTGCCTGGGCACACAGCGTATGCTACACTTTTGTTGAAGAGATGCAAATCACGACATTTTCTGAGAGGTCACTGTGCTTTTTGTTTGTTTACTTGGCACCAGGCCTCAAGCAAACACTGTGGCTGTCTTCGCATGATTGTCTATATATAGCATGCAATATTTCTTTAAGTCGGTCTGCCTTTGTTGATAGTCGATACTGATTTTACAGCTTGTGTATGTTAAACATTTTAAAGGAGCCAGTTTGCTGGAAGGATTGCTAGGATGACGGCAAGGCTATTTCTGCTCCCTATAGGCCTGTGTTATTTTCTGTCTACCCCCAAGCTCCAGAGCCCAGGACAGACTGTCTCCTCTCCTTCACTTCAGTCTGCCACCAATAGGCTGCCTCAGCCCCCTGAGCCCTACCTACCGCCACCTGATTTACCCATCCACACTGTCTGCTGCTGAGCCAAGCTGACAGGCCCACCCCAGGCCAGCTCTGCCTACCTGCCTGCCTGTCCATCTCCTACTCAGCCTCTGTCGGGCCCATCCCTCCTCACAACCTTGTCCTTCCACCCCGGGCCACCCTGGCTCTACCTGCTTCCTTCCCACCCCCCTACACAGCCTCTGTCTGCCGATCACAGGAGGCTGCTATGGAAAGAATGGCTCATAATAATGTCCGGAACGGAGCAAATGGAATGGAATCAAACACCTGGAAACCATGAGTGTTTCTCAATATGCATACTACAGTGCTCCACGCACTCATGCTCCAAGTGCGTTCTCCGAGGACATTCTTGTGAGGACGAGTGTGGAGAAGACATAAAACATTTAATTTGAGAAGCACTCGCCCTCCCTCTACTGGTTTACCTCGTTCATCTCCCCATTCACTGAACCTTCTTCCAGCCAGGACAATGGCAACAATAGAGACCAAGCAAGATGTACACAAAGCAAACGTTTTACTTCATAATTATCAGCTAGATATATTTGAATCATAATCTAGCTACCCAGCTAGCTAGTTAAACAGGCAATGACCTAAAACTAATATTATGCAAGGTAGATGTCAATTCTTTGTGGCTCGCTAGCTAGTCAGTTAGCCCAATTGACTTACTATGGACTTACCCATTCACTGAACCTTCCTTCTTCTAGACAGGAAAATGGCAATAAAGATGAAACAAGATATACACAAAGCCAACCACAGGCCAGTTCTCAACATTAACCTTTAATATTCAATGACATAACTACCAGCTAGCTATATGTGAATCGTAATAATTTAGCTAACCAGATAGTATAACAGGCAAAATGACCTAAAACCAATGTTATCCGAGGTAGATGTTGATTCTTCATGGGTAGCTAGCTAACAATTCTTTGTGGCTAAATGGCTAGCTAACAGTAGTAGCTAGCCAGTTAGCTCTATTGACTTACTACTACCTGCCTACGCACACTACAGTGGGTATTGTGGGAAGGTAACTATGACAAAATTAACACAGCATGTATTTATTAACTTATCAAAATAAAATATTGTAGTCAGGCAACATAGGAGATGTGAATAGGCAACATTTCATTCCAAAGTCAGAGTGTATTTTCTCTCGCTTCAGCTCAAATAATGTCCGCCATTGATGCGTCCACCGATGCATGCTTTAAATGATGTACAAACGGAGTACATGCTCCATTTCACATACTCTGATTTGGACGCATACTCCAACCCTCCCGTGCTCCAGTTTGCATGCTTGGAGCACTGTAGTATGCATTTTGAAAAACACCCCATGTGCTTTCCACTCATTCCTCTCCAGTTATTACCACATGCCCATTCTCCCCAATTAAGGTTCCACCAACCGACTGTGCTGCCCAACCTCCTCCCTCCACAGCCCACACACAGCAGTGACGGGAGAGTACACCGATAATACTCAGGTTCTTTAACGTTGATCACACAATGTTATCACCCTTCAATCGGTCTTGGTTTTTGTACTAGACTGTGATCTGTTATTATTCTTGGAGAAAGGGCCAATGTTCCGCTAATATGCTGCTTATTGTAAAAACGGACTGTATTCATTTGCAAGGAGGTAGATTCTTCACAGGTTGAGAACGATAAAGAGGTAGTTTTGTCCCGCGTGTGTATATGATTTTGTTGCCGCCAGGTCCCACTACTATTAAAATGTAATCAATATGATCATTGCTCATTCTCTAAAAAGCAGTTGTAGCCGTTGGCTGTATATTCTGGGTCTGCTGCCTAGACCCCTTTTGAGCAGCATGCTCGTGTTGTAGGAACAATGTGTCCCTTTCCTTTTTCACTTACTTCCAACTATCAACAAACCATTTCATTTTCAATTTAAAGATAACACCAGTCTGTGGCTGACTGGTACACAGAGGGTGTACAGACGGGTCACACCAATAAAGTGACGGGCCCCATGTGATTGTGTTTAACCACTTATCTGGCCTAACAGAAAACACAACCTCTGTTTTGACCATGGGATGGCTGTAAGATCTACCGCAGTGACATGGTGGTAGCCTATCAAGTGTCACACATCAACATTTCTCTGTTCAAAGAAGCGGCACTCAAACTAACATGGATTAATGTGTCTTAACCTCACAGTGAAATGGAAAGGTCACCTCCCTAATGTCATGTTGTCATTTGTTTGGGGCCATTTTCCCCTTAGTTTAATTGCTGTTAGGCAGAACCGATAACTGTATGGCAGATAGAGGACGGAAAGTAATGGCAGATTGATGTGTGATGATTAACCAGTAAGGACACAGACTCGGAGCCGCTACCGAGACATTGTATTCTATATTCACCACGGATCTGGGCTAAACATTTGACATGTATCTCTCCCTACTAAAGCTCTGTATGCTGGATTTCCACCCTTCCCTTCCCTTCCTGTCACCCAGCCAGACCTATTTGAGGTGCTGTCGCTTTAAGTCTTATGAAATCAACTGGATATCTCAACTGCGGGCCATTTATTTCAGAAGAGGTTGGCATTATGGGTAATTAATCTGAAAGTGCCATGATTAATCCTGCTACGTTCACCCCCGAGGCTAGCTTCAATGTCTGGGCAAAAACTGTCTCCCCAACAACCTCCCACCCCCGAGACCCGAGACTGCATATTATCTTAAGGCAGGAAAACACAATCTTTTAAATTCTGTGTTCGCACTACCTTTCAGTCTGCATTAAAAAAACATGATGTTCTAACAAAATAATCGTAGGGTGTAGGCCTTGAAATGTAGCTAATGATTTAACAGCAATACAGAACATTTCTTTGCTTCCTTAGATTCATTCTATACATGGTTTGATCACAGAATGAACAAACACCTAGCTATTCTTACGCTCATTGAATTTTCACAATTTAACATTCATTGTTGGCATATTCCAACCAGCTGTAGGTGCTTGGACTGCAGGACTTGATTGGTGTTTTCATTTAGAATACACATGTTCTGTGTTTTGTTTTACTCCTGCTTCACCATATTTTGAATGGGGGGGTCAGTGGGAATGGGAGGATAGTCTACTTACTCAGTGGCATCAGCATAGGGAAGGGAGGAATGCCCAACAGTGAAAACAGCCAAGAGAACATATAGTTAAAATCACTGCTACTTCCCCCAACCACCCCCCGTGTCGTCCAGATAGCGTCCTTTTTATCATGTTGAGCAACCCTGGAGCTGGCAAATTGATTAATGCAAGCCTTTCATCCCAGACAGCCCTCGTGAAGATATCATCACTGCCTAGAAAGATGCCTCCAATACCGGGGGACTTGACAAAACATGTCATCCTCTATAAATCACCATTTTCAAATCAACCCTCTTCTTCTACACATTCCACCACTTAATGGTCAGGACTCTTATGTGCATGCCTTGCATTGCACATTACATATATTCATTTCTTCGTCCTTTTCTTGCAGTGATTTTTCTGCACAGCGGGAAATGCAAACTTGTAGTGCGATCAAGATTTTCAAAGGCTTCTAAAGTTTGAAATTTCCGATTTATAATGTCAGACTTTATTTGCCCTTTCGAAAAAATGTATCAACCCCTACACAATGTCCATGTTGCTGCAGGATTATTTTCCTGCTGTGTGAAACTGGCTCAAATTAAGCTGCCGCATCTGATTACTGTGATTATTAGTTAAGCAATAAAGATGCTAATTTATTATACAGTACTTCCGAAGATCACAATTGTGCATTTTTGCCTGTTTTGACCTCGCTTTTATAACTTTGACATTGACTTGAGCTTTGAACGTTGAGGCCTTTTGAAACCTTTCATTTTGGAGGAATTTCCTTCATGCATGTCTTTGCAGCTACATCTACAGGGCAGCCATCTACATCAGAGACCTGGCTGCTTTGTGTTGGGTGTTCAGATGTCTCACAGCAGATAGTGACTTACCAAGGCACCTCTGCCTGCCTAATGCCACGTAAAAGTTTAATTGACTCAGACTCGTTCAGAAAGTCTGGGTAGTAGTATCCAGCGGTGGATTTCGGGGATAACGGCAACAACTTGCCATGCTCAGCATTGTTCAGTTGCAGTCTCTAGTAATGTCAATACACAAGAGTGTCTTCTCTCTGTTCAATCAGCCCAGCTCATTGGCAACAGCCAGCCCTCTCCCTCTCTCTCTCCTCTCTCTCTCTCTCTCTCTCTCTCTCTCTCTCTCTCTCTCTCTCTCTCTCTCTCTCTCTCTCTCTCTCTCTCTCTTCTCTCTCTCTCTCTCTCTCTCCCTTTCTATCTCTTGTTCTCTCCCCTTCTCCTCTCTCTGTCCAAACCCTCCCTCTCTCTCTCTGTGTTCCCCCTCCATCCCTCTCTCTCTCTCGCTCTCTCGCTCTCTCGCTCTCTCTCTCTCTCTCTCTCGCCCTGAGTAATGGCCTGCCTCTACCTTCCTGTCACCATGATGACAGGTGGTGCTGGCTCTGCTCTGTTCCCCTTTTTTCATGCGTGTCCTTTCAACCGACCAGGCAATCCCAGCTGAGATCTCTATCGACCATGATTTAGCTGATATAGCTACGTTTTTGCTTTCTCGCTCTCTCTCTCTTGCCCTCCTCTCCCACGCTGTCTCTCCTTCCCCCGCTCTCTCCCTCTCCCCTCATCATCCAATCAATTCCCTCTTCTGGCATCCCTTTCACCCTTGCACTTTCTCATCCGCTCTCCCTCTCATCTGGTGTGTTTATTCTGTCAACATAGTCCCTGTATCCTACCCATCACAGTTCCCCCTTCAACTCTCACTGAATCCAAATGTTCCTTATGGGAACATCATTAGATAGCGATGTATGATTAAGTTCCGTGCTACACATACTAGAAATTAATACAGAGCGAGAGCAAGTTAGGGATGGCTGCATGTGGTAATGCAAGAGCGAGGGCGACGCATGTCATCGAATTCTGACTGGAACTAAATAATTCAGCAGAACCAGGGACCAACCATTGTTTTCTTGGTCATGGGGGTATTGTCTGCATCTGGTACCTGAATGTATTGCCTGCTATTTTTAGATCTCCCCTCTCCCTATATTAACATTCCAAAGCCTCTTTATCCCAGGTACACCACCACAGAGACATGCACATCTGTCCTCCTGATGTAGCAGTTTTGACAGTTGAGCTGAAGTGGTCTCTTCCTCTGCAGTATCCTGCTTTTCTATGGCTTGGGGGTCTGTCTGTACATTGGCTGTAAATCAGTAGCCAGGGATGTGTATTTATTCTCACACCCCGTGTTCTGGCTTCTGTGTCTTTCTCTGCACTGTGGCTGCCTGCTCTCCCTCGCTCGCCAACCTCTCTCTCTCTCTCTCTCTCTCTCTCTCTCTGCCGCTCTCTCTCCCACTCTCTCTTTCTTGCACACACAGACTCACTCTCACTCACACACAAACACACACACACACAGGAACCCGCTGCACCTCACTCTATCACAGTCTCTGACTATGCCTTCAGAAGAGCATTGCTCTGTGTGCTGTGCTCCCTCGTCAGTGAGCCCGTAGCGACCAGCTCAGGCTGTTACTTCTGATGTGCGTCTGGAGTCCAGGCTGTCCTGGGATTTCAGCCTTCCAGGATTCAGGGAGTCGATGCTCAAGCCGCTGCTCCAGTTTTAATTAGCATGGATTTCGCCGCGGCAGCAGTCGGAGTCAACGTCTTCTCAGCCATCTACACCGTTTCGGCGAGAAGGAATTTACTGCTATCATCCATATCCAGCTGCGTGTCATTGTCAATGTGAGCATCCTGGAGAACGAAGAAAAGGAGAGGTGAAGGAAAATGCAGCAGTAGTCTGTACTTCATGCGCTTGGGCAGCAGGTGGAGGGTGAGGGGGACAAGGATGCGGTGTCTGGAGCGCTGACTGCTATCCCACATCTAGAGGTGTTTCTAGTGGTGCTCTGACCTGCCAGAGGTGACCATTCAGAGGGGTTTGGTCACTGGGAATGTTTATTTGTTGATCTTCTGTGTTTTTCTTTGACCGCGCCGCTGCAGCTCTCGCTCCCCTATTCCCGCCCTCTCCTCCCTCTCCTCCAACTATATGGAAACAAGAGAGTGCTGGATTCTGTATCTCCCTCCATCAGCTTGGATCTTTTCTTCCGAATGAAATGATCTTGTTTCCTGTGGGGAGGTCTCTTATCTGTTCCTCTGCAGTGTGGGGGCTTTCGTCTTATTGGGTAGTAGTCTTAGCTGCCCCCTCCCCACTCTGTTTTGTCATACTTTAATTTCATAATGGAAATGTATATTTCTAAATTACTTGTGGATTCAGCATTGTGTCATCAACATGCTTTTTGATAGACATTTTGGTGCCTAGAGGCTGACCTTCTGGAAGTTATTGTCTTGGGATGATTGCACACCACTGCTTGGTATTTAATCTTCAGTTCAACATACATGTCAACGTATCTCAACATGGTGTGAACAAACAGAAATAGGATTCTCACTCTGGGATTTCATTGTCAGACACAATAACTGGATTTTGTCTGTTTCACTTCCTCAGCAGTGGTTTTCCCCTCCAACCATTACTAAGGAGAGATCTGGTCATATCTTTACCATTACCCAGTCCCTAGGATTATGGAGGGAACAGGCTTGGCGGCCCACTGAGATGTCCTGTCTTCGTGGGGTGGGACTGAGAGAGGCCCTGGGGGGCCCCTGTGCCAATCTGGAGGTTATGGTGGTGGGGAGCAGACTCCCACCAGGGGGCCCTGAGCTGGGCCAGGGGTCAGGCTGGAGAATCCTGGGCCTAAGCTGCTGGTGGAGGCTGGCATTGTCGTTGGCCTTGCTGGCTGCACTCCCCATCCAGGCAGGGACTGCTCGTGTGTCTTCCAGCCTAAGCACCACGCACCATGTCCACCATTTCCACAATAAGCACGGCACGGTACCTATCGCCATCAACAGGATGCCTTTCCTCACCCGAGGAGGCCATGGTAAGGAAACGATCTCTCCTCATTATAGAACTGCTCTTACACGCTTCACACTCTGTCTCTTGAGTCCGGTCCATGTCCAAACAGTTAGTGGAGGAGTTAGTGGATGGTTTGGCTGAAGGTGTAGTAGAAGTTGCTGACCAGTAATGAAGACTGACTTGTCTTTACTCTAGCTTAGTGGTATGGGTTGGTTCAGTGGTATGGGTTGGTTTTAGTGGTATGTGTTGGTAGAATTGTATGGGTTGGGTCATTGGTATTTGTTGGGTCAGTGGTATGGGTTGGTTCAGTGGTATGGGTTGGTAGAGTTGAATGGGTTGGTTAAGTGGTATGGGTTGGTTTAGTGGCATTTGTTGGTTCAGTGGTATGAGTTAGTTGAATGAGTTTGCCCAAGTAGATAATTGATAGCAAGGCTGTGGTGTTTTGTGAGAACAGTTATACTGGCAGGGCCTGGTAAGGCTTGGCATTCTCTATTTTTCTTCAAACTTATGGCAATTCACGATATATATACAGTGGGGAGAACAAGTATTTGATACATTGCCGATTTTGCAGGTTATCCTACTTACAAAGCATGTAGAGGTCTGTAATTTTTTATCACAGGTACACTTAGACGGAATCTAAAACAAAAATCCAGAAAATCACATTGTATGATTTTTAAGGAATTAATTTGCATTTTATTGCATGACATATGTTTGAATACATCAGAAAAGCAGAACTTAATATTTGGTACAGAAACCTTTGTTTGCAATTACAGAGATCATACGTTTCCTGTAGTTCTTGACCAGGTTTGCACACACTGCAGCAGGGATTTTGGCCCACTCCTCCATACAGACCTTCTCCAGATCCTTCAGGTTTCGGGGCTGTCGCTGGGCAATACGGACTTTCAGCTCCCTCCAAAGATTTTCTATTGGGTTCAGGTCTGGAGACTGGCTCCCGCCACTCCAGGACCTTGAGATGCTTCTTACGGAGCCACTCCTTAGTTGCCCTGGCTGTGTGTTTCGGGTCGTTGTCATGCTGGAAGACCCAGCCACGACCCATCTTCAATGCTCTTACTGAGGGAAGGAGGTTGTTGGCCAGGATGTCGCGATACATGGCCCCATCCATCCTTCCCTCAATATGGTGCAGTTGTCCTGTCCCCTTTGCAGAAAAGCATCCCCAAAGAATGTTTCCACCTCCATGCTTCACGGTTGGGATGGTGTTCTTGGGGCTGTACTCATCCTTCTTCCTCCAAACACAGCGAGTGGAGTTTAGACCAAAAAGCTCTATTTTTGTCTCATCAGACCACATGACCTTCTCCCATTCCTCCTCTGGATCATCCAGATGGTCATTGGCAAACTTCAGACGGGCCTGGACATGCGCTGGCTTGAGCACCTTGCGTGCGCTGCAGGATTTTAATCCATGACGGCGTAGTGTGTTACTAATGGTTTTCTTTGAGGCTGTGGTCCCAGCTCTCTTCAGGTCATTGACCAGGTCCTGCCATGTAGTTCTGGGATGATCCCTCACCTTCCTCATGATCATTGATGCCCCACGAGGTGAGATCTTGCATGGAGCCCCAGACCGAGGGTGATTGACCGTCATCTTGAACTTCTTCCATTTTCTAATATTTGCGCCAACAGTTGTTGCCTTCTCACCAAGCTGCTTGCCTATTGTCCTGTAGCCCATCCCAGCCTTGTGCAGGTCTACAATTTTATCCCTGATGTCCTTACAAAGCTCTCTGGTCTTGGCCATTGTGGAGAGGTTGGAGTCTGTTTGATTGAGTGTGTGGACAGGTGTCTTTTATACAGGTAACGAGTTCAAACAGGTGCAGTTAATACAGGTAATGAGTGGAGAACAGGAGGGATCCTTAAAGAAAAACTAACAAGTCTGTGAGAGCCGGAATTCTTACTGGTTGGTAGGTGATCAAATACTTATGTCATCCAATAAAATGCAAATTAATTACTTAAAAATCATATAATGTGATTTTCTGGATTTTTGTTTTAGATTCCATCTCTCACAGTTGAAGTGTACCTATGATAAAAAATTACAGACAATCTACATGCTTTGTAAGTGGGAAACACTGCCGATTTTGCAGGTTATCAAATTCTTCTTCTCCCCACTGTATATACAGTACCAGTCAAAAGTTTGGACATACCTACTCATTCAAGGTTTTTCTTTATTTTTACTATTTTCTACATTGTAGAATAATAGTGAAGACATGAAAACAATTAAATAACACATATGGAATCATGTAGTAACCAATAAAGTGTTAAACAAATAAATGTAATATTTGAGAATCATCAAACCTTTTGCCTTCATGACAGCTTTGCACACTCTTGGCATTCTCTCAACCAGCTTCATGAGGAATGCTTTTCCAACAGTCTTGAAGAAGTTCCCACGTATGCTTTTCCTTCACTCTGCTGTCTAACTCATCCCAAACCATCTCAATTTGGTTGAGGTCGGATGATTGTGGAGGCCAGGTCATCTGATGCTGCACTCCATCACTCTCATTCCTGGTCAAATAGCCCTCACACAGCATGGAGGGGTGTTTTTCTGTCATTGTCCTGCTGAAAAACAACCGATAATCCCACTAAGCGCAAGCCAGATGGGATGGCATAACGCTGCAGAATGCAGTGGTATCCATGCTGGTTAGGTGTGCCTTGAATTCTAAATAAATCACTGACAGTGTCACCAGCAAAGCACCCTCACACCATCACACCTTCCCCTCAATGCTTCACAGTGGGAACCACACATGCAGAGATCATCCGTTCACCTACTCTGCGTTTCACAAAGACACAGCGGTTGGAACCAAAAATCTCAAACTTAAGAACTCATCAAACCAAAGGACAGATTTCCACCGGTCTAATGTCCATTGCTCCGTATATATATATATATATATATATATATATATATATATATATATATATATATATATATATTACACACACATCCGACTTCAAACTGGGGTGGCAGCATCATGTTGTGGGGGTGCTTTGCTGCAGGAGGGACTGGTGCACTTCACAAAATAGATGGCATCATGGTGGTGGGAAATGATGTGGATATATTGAAGCAACATCTCAAGACATCAGTTAGGAAGTTAAAGCTTGGTCGCAAATGGGTCTTCCAAATGGACAATGACCCCAAGCATACTTCCAAAGTTGTGGAAAAATGACCTAAAGACAACAAAGTCAAGGTATTGGAGTGGCCATCACAAAGCCCTGACCTCAATCCCATAGAAAATTTGTGGGCAGAACTGAAAAAGCTTGTGCGAGCAAGGAGGCCTACAAACCTGACTCAGTTACACCATCTGTCAGGAGAAATGGCTGAAAATTCACCCAATGTATTGTGGGAAGCTTGTGGAAGACTACCCAAAATGTTTGACCCAAGTTAAACCACTTAAAGGCAATGCTACCAAATACTAATTGAGTGTATGTAAACTTCTGACCCACTGGAAATGTGATGAAAGAAATAAAAGCTGAAATAAATCATTCTCCCTACTATTATTCTGACATTTCACTTTCACATTTCACCACAAATTGGTGATC
The DNA here is from genome assembly GCF_018296145.1 of Oncorhynchus tshawytscha. Classification (NCBI taxonomy): domain Eukaryota; kingdom Metazoa; phylum Chordata; class Actinopteri; order Salmoniformes; family Salmonidae; genus Oncorhynchus; species Oncorhynchus tshawytscha. The sequence goes on along the minus strand of NC_056458.1, from coordinate 5,375,063 downwards.
CTAACTGACCTAAGACAGGGAGTTTTTACTAGGATTAAATGTGGTCAAGTGCTGCAGAGATGGTTGTCCTTCTGGAAGGTGCTCCCATCTCCACAGATGAACACTGGAGCTCTGTCAGTGAGTGACCCCCCTTCCCCCCCGATTGCTCAGTTTGATCGGGCAGCCAGCTTTAGGAAGTTTTGGTGGTTTGGTGGTTCCAAAATTCTTCCATTTAAGAATGATGGAGGCCATAGTGTTCTTGGGACCTTCAATGCTGCAGAAATTTTTTGGTACCCTTCCCCTTGAAACAATTCTGTCTCGAATCTCTATGGACAATTCCTTCAACCTCATGGCTTGGTGTTTGCTCTGACATGCACTGTCAACTGTGGGACTTTAGCCTGGTGGTTAGAGTGTTGGACTAGTAACCGAAAGGTTGCAAGTTCATATCCCCGAGCTGACAAGGTACAAATCTGTCGTTCTGCCCCTGAACAGGCAGTTAACCCACTGTTCCTAGGCCATCATTGAAAATAAGAATTTGTCCTTAACTGACTTGCCTAGTTAAATAAAGGTAAAATAATTAAAATAAATATAGACAGTTGTGTGCCTTTCCAAATCATGTCCAAGCAATTAAATTTACCACAGGTGGACTTCAAGTTGTAGAAACATCTCAAGGATGATCAATGAAAACAGGATGCACCTGAGCTCAATTTTGAGTCTCATAGCAAAGGGTCTGAAAACTTATGTAAATAAGGAATTTCTAAAAACCTGTTTTTGCATTGTCATTATGGGGTATTGTGGGTAAATTGAATAAGATTTGTTTGGTTTAATCCAGTTTAGAATAAGACTGTAATGTAACAAAATGTGGGAAAGGGAAGGGGTCTGAACACTTTCCGAATGACCTGTGTGTGTGTATATATTGATTTTGTTTTCTCTAAATAATATTTGTGACACAATTAAAGGTCAAACACACTGCATTTCAAACAGTCATCAATAATCTAATGAATTCAGGGCTTGTTGAATTATACCTAGGCTAAATATCAAGCTTTCAAGTCTGTCTATGAAAATGCGTTTATCCAACTTGTAACTATTTGCTAGCTAAAAAGGCTTGAAAAAGGGTTGAAATGTTCTGAACATACCCTTCTGTTCGTCTCAAACTGTTTGAAATAGAGGTATTCACATTAGCTAGCTAGGATAATTGAGGCTGCATTGTATACTCTCGCTCATCCTACAGCTACCAATAACAACTCCATTCAGAATATTATAGCAGCCTACCTGTTGGGTCTTTGTCATTGTAGCCTGTTCTGCTCCTTTAACTTTTAATTCCATCATTTTAATTCCATCTTCCATTGATTAGATATCTCCTAACTTCTGCCAGCACGGAGGCTCTATGACTGTTGCCTATTGCCGCGTTGACGACTTGTGATTGGCCAACAACAATCCACATGCGGCACGCTCCACTCTCACGCAAAGCAGAAGAGCAGTGGCATTAATGATACAATTTCTCTTTCTTTCTCAGTGGTGGAAAAAGTACCCAGGGGTCATACTTGATGTCACGTTCGTTTGTAGAGATGGACCAAGGCGCAGTGAATGTAGAGTTCCACATGTTTTAATAATAGTTCAAACTTAAGAAAAACAAAAAAAAATCAACAATAAACCAACAAACCGTGACAATAGAGGTGCAAAGTGCACTAACACCAAACACAGTAACATAAACAATATCCCATAACCCACAGGTGGAGAAAATGCTACTTAAGTATGATCCCCAATTAGAGACAATGATTACCAGCTTCCTCTAATTGGGAATCATACAAATCACCAATAATAGAAAATAATTCTAGAACCCCACAAAGAAATAATAAACTAGACTAAAAACCGCTAGTCACGCCCTGCCCTACTCTACCATAGAAAATACAGGCTTTCTATGGTCAGGACATGACACTTGAGTAAAAGTAAAGATAACATAATAGAAAAGGACTCAAGTAAAAGTAAAAATCATCCAGTAAAATACTACTTGAGTAAAAGTTTTAAATATACTTAAGTATCAAAAGTAAATGTAATTGCTAAATATACTTAAGTATCAAAAGTAAAAGTATAAATCATTTCAAATTCCTTATGTTAACCAAACCAGGCGGCACAAACCTCCTACACTCAGACGAAGAATTTACTCCTATTTACAAACAAAGAATTTGTGTTTGTCAGATCAGAGACAATAGAGACGACAGGGATGTTCTCTTGATAACTACGTGAAGTGGACCATCTTCCTGTCTTGCTGTGCATTCAAAATGTAACTAGTACTTTTGGTTGTCAGGGAAAATGTAGGACTTTAAAAGTACTTTAAACCACTGCTCTTTCTCAATGGCATCAGTATCTTTGGATCTGTACGGGCCCTTCCAGACAAAGTCAGATAAAGTTACATACTGTCTACCCGAGACCCTTGACAATCGTATCAGATCAGACCTGTGACATTGTTTTTCAATTGTGGATCCGGACCAGCTTGGGTCCTGGATCGGGTCTCAGGTATTCGGGTACAGGTGGATCCGTGAAGACCTCTAGTTTGAACAGCATGCTAGCCTGTCCACTTTGTTCAGATGCTGAAATCAAGTGGCTTACCTTATTCCACAGAGTGAGAGCAGGTTGCCATTATTGTCCTTATATAATTGTGTTTTATGCTTATTGCATGTTTATGAAACAGACTGGACAGCTAGTGGAACAGTATTTGTCTAAGTTAACCTTGGAACCTTCTCCTCTATTACAATAAAACATAATGTCTCAATGTGTTTCGGTGTCCAGTTGACTCATTCTGTGGAGCCAAACCTCAGATGCAAATAGCGAGTTGAAACCGCTTGTCAGAGAGGAAGAAGTGATCTCTCATCTGTGTTGTTGTGTGTGAATGGTAGCGGGAGTGGCTTGTGTGTGTGTGTGTGTGTGTGTGTGTGTGTGTGTGTGTGTGTGTCAACAGAGAGTAAGAGGGCGAAGCGAGAGGTTTCACTCTTGCCAAAATAAGCCCAATGTGTTTGTATGGGATTATTTTTGGAAGACATGAACATCTCGTCATTATATATAGATCTCTAGTGTAACGGGGAAGGCGCAATACAGCACAGAAGGAGCGAAGGAGACGGTACCAAAAAGACAACATGAGAACAAGCGCACATAAGCGCTCATAAAAAATACAAAATTAGAGCTTTGATTCTGCGATACAGGCATTTGCTATATCGTGCAAACAAATACATTTTAATGATATATTTTGGATATATTTCCCAGCCCAAGGGCCAGGGCTGTGGTGTTTGAGAGGACGGTGATACTGGCAGGGCCAGGGCTGTGGTGTTTGAGAGGACGGTGATACTGGCAGGGCCAGGGCTGTGGTGTTTGAGAGGACGGTGATACTGGCAGGGCCAGGACTGTGGTGTTTGAGAGGACTGTGGTTGATATGACGGTGTGTGATGGATCCCTCATTAACCGTGCCGTGTGTGGACCAGCCGTAGTCTCTCTGCATCGCTGAACTCTTTCATGTGCTCATCAGTCTTGGTTGCCTTTTTCCCATGGCGCTGACTACCTGCCTTCATCCAGAGAATAGCTCATCCTGTTAACCCAGTCAGTAGTTTTAGATGCTATAAGGTCTATAAAGCCGCTCTGTGTATTCTGTATGGACTAAGAGTACATATCAATGTAATGGGATGAATTCTAATCCCATCAGTCCACGATCCTTCAGAGAGTGTTGAGGTTGTTACTCCAAAATAGTAATATGTTACCTATTACCCGTTACTTCTTTCAAGATTAATAAATTACTTTACTTATTACTCCCTGGGAAATGTAATTAGTTACACTACTCTTTATATTACCTTTGAGTTACACCTCAAAACGTTGCGCGTACTCACTCAATCTCAACATTAAGTTACGTAGGCTTATACACCACCACAAGTAGCCTAATGATGACAGACACAAAAGCATAATTTCATCTACTACGTACCCAGCTACAAGCTTGTTCAGCTCTCCCTGGGTTACAGCCTGTCCTCCTGAATTATTAAAATCAAGCCTGGGTTGTTTGGAGGAGGTATGTCTACAGCTATCTTTAGCAGCAGTGGTCAGGCCTTGGGGGTCTTTTGCTACGAGTTTTGTTTTGGTGTGTTGCTTTTGCAGGGGCTTCAAGAGATAGGAGGTTTAGTTTCTACATTTTACATTTTATATTCTTGTCATTTTATCATCCCACCAAATCAAAGTAATGGGACTACTTCCACGCTGAGAAACCATGTTTTAGACGCTTCTGCCATTTTTCATCTCCCTCACTACCGCAGTTAGTAGTTGTGCGTGTGTAAACAGGAAGTTGGTGAGAAGACAGTTGGAAGTTGGTGAGTCTCCCGATGAAAACAATTAGAATCTTGGGGTGGAGGAGGATTGTAAACATTGCCCCAACACCCAGAGAATGATAATCTCCTTGAATATTTATTTCGGTCAACAACTGTAATAGGAATGGAATGATAACACAGGTATCAAAGTCATGAGGACATTTTCTTGATCAGTAACTGTAATGGTATGACTCAAATTGGAACAGTACTCTGTTATATTACTCGCTACCGCAAAAAAAAACGTAATACTACCTTTGTGACGCATTGCCCCCAACACAGATGGTTACACGTACCTGCATCATAGTAGAGATCCACTGCACCATGACTATGGGGATTGTATCCATCAAAATGGAATGTGAATAGAATATGCACCGAACAAAGCCATTGCGCAGCATTTTCTCAACCTGATCTGATTGACGTAGTGTTCACACGATAAGCCTTATTTAAGTCAAATATCGTAAAACGAATCAAATGACAACGTCTTTTAAAAAAACACTTTTTAAAATGATTTTCTGCTGGATGTGTTATCATGTTGACTCGTTTTAACACGGAAAACACAACTAGCATGGGACAGCTGTAATCCATGCAGCTGTCCTAAGATTTTGTCGATGTTTCACTATTGATCCACACTTACCGGGGAGTTGTCAAGTGTCCTCCATCCAAATTCCAAATGTTTCTCTGCACTTGTAATAGGACCATCAAGATGGCTGTCTCTGGGAACGCTGTTCCCTGTTATATAGCTGTTATATTGCATGTCCAGCTTCTATCTAAGACTCACATTCCTCTCTTACAAAAACACACCGATGCATTTTCTAGGGCCCTTATCTTGCAATAGCAGGTCGGAGAGTTGTAAAAAAAAGAGCTCAACATATGATGAATTACATCTGTGCTATTACAGCCATATTTTTCCACAATCCCACATTATCTGCTTGCCTTTGCAGAGAAATACTGTGACACAGGTTCAATGAAATAGAGCCTACAACGTTTAAAAAGGTTTCATCAAAGCCAAGCAATTGCCAATACACTGTATAGGTCTGCATTCTCTATGATTAGGGATTTCCCTGAGCTCTCTGTGTGGCTTCAACTCTCACTGCTCTTCGCTGTTTTAATCCAAGTACAAGTGCTCTATATTTAGCCAGTGGGCATGACCGTGTGTGGTAAAAAAATATATAATCATAAAAGCTTGTTTACAAAATTAACCCAGAATGCAATTATGTCATTCATTTGGAATGGATAACATTGCTGAGTTAATCATCAACAATAATATTAATAATTCATATATTTGCCAGATTTATGTACAATTGATTAACACTTGCGTGAGTATCCCTTCCAAAACAGTTAGCAGAATATTTCTTCATAAAAAAATGAAATGAGAAGTAATACCACATAATTGGAAGGAACGATTATACCTGGGATTCATCCTCTCAGATCAAGATACTGTACTTGCTCGCTCATCTCTCTCTCTCTCACACACACACACACACACACACACACACACACACACGTAACCATGTCTACTAAATGCACACAGGTACGAGGCAGATACATATTATGTAGACTACAGTGTTGTAATGAGTGAGTCTGACTGGATGACGGCAGCAGGTGACTGCTGTAAGGGCGAGTGTGTTTCTGTCAAACAACGAGAAGCCCCTAACTCTGTCATCCATATGACAGGATGGAAACGCCACATAACCTTTGGAACCATGCTGGATATTTACTGGTGCAATATGTATTCCCCCCAAAAGCCCTCCAACAATATGTCAATGCAGAAACATGCAGACTTTTGAGGCTTTTCCAGGATATGCTAGCACTGACCCACTAGCACTTACCACAAGCATCAAGTCAATCTGGATGCTGGATACACCTCACCTCCTCTATCTGGCAATCTATCCTTCAAGTATTGTTGGCGTGTCCTTGCTGCCTTTTCTCCAGTACGGCCTTAGTGCCTCATGTGCCTGTCACTCAGAAGCATCTCCTTCAGATGTGCGAGTGAGTCCTGTGCTCCGCCTCCTCTACCCCCCTCCCCATTAGGATGCCTCTCCACCACCCTAATACTCAAAGCCCAAAAGCACAGATGTAAGACTGCTGTTTGACGAGTGCATTAGCCCACGCCTGTCGCTGTTGGTTCAGCCTGGCCTGCAGTCGTGCATGTTGATCATTGGTTTCCATGCCTGTCCAATCACAGTTAGTGTGTGAGCAGAGAAGTTACCACAGCTCTTTGATGTAACCCCAATCAGTTGGGTGTGCTTAGGGAACACATTAACCAAGTAGCCCAGGTAGCCTGTCACATTCACAGATCCCCTCCTTCTTTGCTAGCCCTTGTTGATGGGTTATCCAGGTGCACTGATGTCAATGCTGACTGGTCAGATCCACAGCAGCACTGCAGCTACAGTACCACCTTTACTACCAAGTTTGTTGTTTTGATTTGGCCAACGGGTGGTTGTTGTCACACTTCTCTTGGGCCCTGGGGGCATTTAAGGGGCATTCCTCTGGAATTCTTTAATTTGGTATGTTCTTCACCATGCAAATGGTCAGAGCACTCTCTGTTGAAATGCTACACTGGAACACTCCCCCTCAGCGATTACGTTGTCTGGCAGCACTCCTCTTAGTTCACTAAGGGAGACTTGGGCAGTGAACGGCAAGATCAAAAATATCAAAGGTGTTCTCCAAATAATTTAATATAGACATTTTCGTGATTTTTTTTCTCTCAGTTTGCAGTAATAAGGGATTTTTATAGATATACACTCTTAGAAAAAAAGGTGCTATCCAGAACCTAAAAAGAGTTCTACCTTTAACGCCTTTAATGCCATTGTCACACACTATTTAGTTCAGTTCTCTTTGCACCCCATCATTGTGAGGTATTGTTTGTTTTTGTGACACACTTCTATTCGGAGTGCTGGTTTTCCTGTAATTTACTCTTCCTGTGTATGATAGTTTTTGCCTGCCCCACTAACGACGCCTTTTGCCTATTCCCTGCCTGTACTGCAGCCGATCGGATTTCCTGTTATCAACCTATTGCCCGATCTCCCGGACAACGTTACTAGCCTTTTCCCTGCATGTACTCTGTCTCCCATCGTGTTCGTTACAACCTGGCGTGCAGATAGAGTACTTCAGTTACAGCTGCTAAAGAGGGAGGCTGAGTACCGACGACCCAACTTACCCTCTCAATTGTTATGGTAAAGGACAAAATCAAATGTTATAATTGTGTTTGAATGGCCAATATCTCAAAATACAGTACGTTATGTTCCATTCTAGCTCTATTAATGATGTATTTAGGCCCCCAGCTTTCTAAATCATTTAAAGTAAGTGTGATAAGAAATGTAAACATTTCTCTGCCGTAAGTAACTACTGAATAGGTTCATTCATTATATTGTGTTACAGTGCAATGTGCCCGTTCCCCATTATCCCTTTTTCTTTTTAATAGTAGAGCGATCATTCCAGTCCTTGACTCTGATTTGTTTTTTTCTGGTCTCTTAATTGCCATCTCATATACTCTATGGGAGTGGATGAAGTCCTTCTGCGTAGTCAGGAGGAAACAATGAAGGGACACTCCAACTCACATTTCATAGAATGCCACTTAAAATCAAACGCTTGATTTGAAGCGTGGCTTCTGGCAGATTCATTCCTATTCATTCGTTGACGCCGTATACAGGTGTTTACACAGATGAGCCGTTTTCCTGGGCCTCCATTCTGAGGACAGGTGTACTGTTTCAACTGATAAAATTGGAAGGACAACACTTGCGTCAAAATGTAGCTTTTTGTTACTCATGCCAATGCAATCAACAATGCAATGATAGTATTTTTTTTGCCACTCATTGTTTGTCATGATGTCATGAGCACCAAGACACAAGCCAAAATGTCCATGTTAATAGATGTAAGTCCTTCCACCATTAGTGACACCGGTTATGGTTATAACACTTTATGAAGCACTTTATGAATCCATGATATTGTCATGGATTACCTGTATTGTAAGCATCAAGGGTAACCATATTCCTTTGCACATAAACCTGCAGCATACAGCCACATTCTTGTCATTTAATTTCAGGGGAAACGAGAATCTGCAAGGAAATGCATTCAAATGGTCATTATTTTCAATATTAGTGCTGGGTTGTATTTCTCTGTGGCGTGTGAGCGTCAGCAGTGTTGAGGGATATTACCTCGGTCTGCCACATCTCTCTGCCTCCTCGCTGAAATGAAAAAGCCTGGGGCTTGTTTTGAGAGAGAGAAAGAGAGAGAGAGAAAGAGAGAGATATTTGTTTGTTTGTGTGGGTGGTAGTCGACCCCTGGTGAAAAAAAGAGCTGCATGCTGTGATCTCTTGACGGGTTAAGGAAGTCTCTTGGTATTCAGTTCCATTCTCTTCCACCTGCTGCTAAACCATTTCATTACTGCCCGTGAATGTCCTGGAAGTTGGTTGGTTCATGTAGAAATCACATATTATCCTAAGCTTGTTTTTTCTTCATTGGCAGCAGATGGGTTCCTTTCAGAAGCCTGGGAGGTGCACATGTTGGTAATAAATAGTAATGACCGAAGACTTTAACAAGGCGTTTAATGAAAGGACTTTGAAGTGAACTGTTGAGCCTGGGGTGATGTGGATTATAGTTCTTAACAGGACAGCGGAGGGAGAATGAACCGGCAGGACTGTTGGCATCTAAAAAGGTGAAAAGATTCCAAAGGAAGTCTTCATAGTGGGTCTATTGTTAAAGAAAACATGAAAACTGGAACAACCTGATGTAAGCGCCTTCAATGCATTTATTTCAGTAGCTGATGCCCTTTTTGTTGTTAATGTGTTAATATGGGTGGATGTGAATGTTGCTTTGTGTTAGAAACTGCAGTGGATTGAACACAAGGACCTTTCCAAGTCTTCCCTGATCCTCTGCGCCACTCCTGTTTCCCACTCATTATTCCCCTGACGGATTTAAGAATATCTCAGCATTCAACAAGACTTACCTCTTCTAGTGAAGGAGATTGTGAGTATGGACACACTCGCATAGTCAGTTACTCGTCCACCTCACAGCTCTCCCCTTTCATCACACACACACACACACACACTCAGAGAATCAAACATCAAAGGCTTCTACTCTCCTCATAGTAGGTAGCTGCAATAGTTCGGGGGGACGAGGTAATTAAAATAATACATTTTAAAAAAAACATCAAAGTGTGAAAATAAAACACATGTAAGTGATTATTTTAGTTGGACTATTCTTTCCTTGGGAGTGAAGAGACTGAAAGTGGAATATTCAGAGAGCCTGTAGACCTTGCAAATCTTTTGATCAAGGGCTTCCCTTCTAACTGCTACAGTTAATTTCATGGAAAGAGTCAGGGCATTTGATGAATTGATATCCCGTGTGAACACAAGGGGCTGTTGCAGCTGCAGTACCACAGTGGTGGTGGTGGTGGTGGGGATATGACTTGTGAAGACATTAGAAACTATGCAACACACCGTAGATATGAATAGATTCCTTCTCCAAGTAAATGGTCTGATCGAGAAAGTTGTTGCAATGAATGAGCCACTGTGCTACATTGATCAAACGATTACAGTTTCTATGAAACATCTTTAGATTGAAGAGAGATTTCTGCCTTATAGGAGCTGGTAACAGCTCATACTTACATTCGGAGCTATAAGAAACCTCATTCATTGCAATCCCTCTGGGATTATACAATTTTACAGATTAACAAGCACACTGCCAGTACAAGGTGGTTCAAGTGTGATTCATTTAACACGGGCACACACCAACACAGTTGTGAAAAAGGCACGAGAGTGCCTCTTCCCCATCAGGAGGCTGAAAAGATTTAGCATGGGCCCTCAGATCCTCAAAAAGTTCTACAGCTGCACCATTGAGAGCATCTTGACTGGCATCTTGACTGTTGTCTCTGCTACCGCACGGAAACAACAGGACCCTGAACAGCTTCAGGGTCCTGCATTGACCCCATTTTGCACTAACTCTAATGACACATCACATACGCTGCAGTTACTGTTTATTATCTAGCCTGTTGTCTAGTCACTTTAGCCCTGCCTACAGTACCAGTCAAAAGTTTGGACACACATACTCATTCAAGGGTTTTTACTTTATTTTTTTACTATTTTCTACATTGTAGAAATAATAATAATAATATAATAATAGTAAAGACATCAAAACTATGAAATAACACATATGGAATCATGTAGTAACCAAAAAAGTGTTAAACAAATTAAAATGTATTTTATATTATAGATTCTTGAAAGTTTGCCTTGATGACAGCTTTACACACTCTTGGCATTCTCTCAACCAGCTTCACCTGGAATGGTTTTCCAACAGTCTTGAAGTTGTTCCCACATATACTGAGCACTTGTTGGCTGCTTTTCCTTCACTCTGCATCCAACTCATCCAAACCATCTCAATTGGGTTGAGGTCAGGTGATTGTGGAGGACAGGTCATCTGATGCAGCACTCCATCACTCTCCTTCTTGGTCAAATAGCCATAACACAGCCTGGAGGTGTGTTGGGTCATTGTCCTGTTGAAAAACAAATGATAGTCCCACTAAGCGCAAACCAGATGGGATGGCGTATCGCTGCAGAATGCTGTGATAGCCATGCTGGTTAAGCGTGTCTTGAATTCGAAATAAATCACAGACAGTGTCACCAGCAAAGCACCCCCACACCATCACACCTCTTCCTCCATGCTTAACGGTGGTAACTAACGCATGCGGAGATCATCTCTTCACCTACTCTGTGTGTCACAAAGACATGGCGGTTGGAACCAAAAATCTCAAATTTGGACTCCTCAGACCAAAGGACAAATTTCCACTGGTCTAATGTCCATTGATCATGTTTCTTGGCCCAAGCAAGTCTATTCTACTTATTGGTGTCATTTAGTAGTGGTTTCTTTGCAGCAATTTGACCATGAAGGCCTGATTCACGCAGTCTCCTCTGAACAGTTGATGTTGAAATGTGTCTGTTACTTGAACTCTGAGAAGCATTTATTTGGGCTACAAATTCTGAGGCTTTTAACTCTAATAAACTTATCCTCTGCAGCAGAGGTAACTCTGGGTCTTCCTTTCCTGTGGCGGTCCTCATGAGAGCCAGGTTCATCATAGCACTTGATGGTTTTTGCGACTGTACTTGAAGAAACTTTCAAAGTTCTTGACATTTTCCCAGATTGACTAACCTTCATGTCTTAAAGTAATGATGGACTGTTGTTTATCTTTGCTTATCATAATATGGACTCTGTATTTTACCAAATAGGGCTATCTTCTGTATACCACCGCTATCTTGTCACAACACAACTGATTGGCTCAAACACATTAAGAATGAAAGAAATTCCACAAATGAACTTTTAACAAGGCACACCTGTTAATTTAAATGCATTCCAGTTGACTACCTCATGAAGTTGGTTGAGAGAATGCCAAGAGTGTGCAAAGCTGTCATCAAGGCAAAGGGTGCCTACTTTGAAGAATCTAGAATATATGTAGATTTGTTTAAAAAGGATCGCACATTTTTTTTCAAATTTCGCCTAAAATGACATTCCACAAATCTAAATGCCTGTATTTCAGGGCCTGAAGCAATGATATGCATATTCTTTATACCATTTGAAAGGAAACACTTTGATGTTTGTGGTAATGTGAAATAAATGTAGGACAATATAACACATTAGATCTGTTTTTCAATCAACTTTGAAATGCAAGAGAAAGGCCACAATGTATTATTCCACTTTAGACACAATTTAGATTTAGGCCACTAGATGGCAGCAGTGTATGTACAATGTTTTAAACTGATCCAATGAACCATTGTATTTCTGTTCAAAATGTTGTGTCAAGTCTTCCCAAATGTGCCTAATTGGTTCATTGATACATTTTCAAGTTCATAACTGTGCACTCTTCTCAAACAACAGTATGGTATTCTTTCACTGTAATAGCTACTGTAAATTGGACAGTGCAGTTAGATGAATAATAATTTCAGCTTTCTGCCCATATTTGATATGTCTATGTCCTGGAAATGTTCTTGTTACTTACAACCACATGCTAATCACATTAGCACATGTTAGCTCAACCGTCCCGTGGAGGTTAACGATCCCGTGGAGGTTAACACATTTTTTTGGTTACTACATGATTCCATATGTGTTCTTTCATAGTTTCATGTCTTCACTGTTATTCTACAATGTAGAAAACAGTCCAAATAAAGAAAAAAGCTTGAATGAGTAGATGTTTCCAAACTTTTGACGGGTCTTGTACATCTGGCAAAAAGAGCCAACATCTGCTAAACATTGGTTGTGTTAATTACACGGTGTAGTCTGATTTGTGGTCATGTTGTGATGCTGTTAAGACCTAGCAGCAATTAAATCTCACTGCTGCTAAAAGCAAGAAGAGGCATTAGACTGGACAGGTCCCTTTTCCATACATACAGTAAATAAGGAAACATGGAAATCGATGCAGATGACAACAACAACAAAAAATCGAGATAAAGAAATGAGGACATTGTGTTCCAGCAAATGGACTTGTGTAAGAATGCACGAGGATGATATATAAAAACAAAAACGGAGAGAGGACAACTTGAAAGGATTTGCATGCGATCAGTGACTCCATAGCAGTCTGTTAAAAGGGGCTTATTTGCATAACAGCAGGATTGCCTTCTAAAAATAATGCTCTGTGTATGTCTGAGTGTCTCTGTGTTGCTGCCTCTTCAGCAGCATCACCACAGTGCCAGGAAACATTTTCAGCTCAGTTCGGCCTTCACATATGTTTGACACACTCTTTCATATCTTTGATACCTGGCATAAAGGGAAAAATACAATTCGGGGCCTTTTGTAGAATTGCAGCCTCTTACTTGTCCTTCAAATAAATGTTTCAATCTGTAGTGAAATTACGAGACCGCTCACATATCTTTGACTACCTACTTTTGTCTGTTATCAATGGAATATTCTGACACAAAGCTCTATCAGGTGGGCCTATACCCTCAGGAGATGAAATGACATATGACACAGAGTCAAATCCCTTTATGCCAGTTGACATGACTTTTCTTTAGTTGTTACTGTAAGCAGCATGCTATTTTTGCTAAAGTGATTGAATGTTTGGGAGCCTAAAGTCAAGTGCTAGGGAGTTTTCAGTGCATTAAAAACTGCCTAATGCTTGTTGTTAAATCCTCTGTGGGCTGAGTTTATTTAAGCTGCTGGGTGAGTCATTTAAAGAAGCTAGAGAGAGAAGAGAGGAGAAGAAAGAGCGAGAAAGGAGAAAGGCTAATCCACAACTAGTTTTCCCACCACCCACAGCCACTTATCACAGGGAGACGTCAGGATGAGAGGGCTAGCGCAGCCAATCGGAAGCCTTGGAGCCATTCTCTATGAGTGAGTGCTTCCACCCCGGTGTTCTTTGTTCACCTCAGTCTTTATCTGGCTTCGGACTGCCATGTAGCTCAGCTAATTGTTTCTATCGCAGGCTGGGTAGTGCCAACCCCCAAGGAAAGTGGTTGTCTGCCTTGGCCTGCTCTGGTTCTGACAAGGTGGCCACTGAGTATTGATGAATAAATACAATAGTCTCTCTCGCTCTCTCGCTCTCTCTGCAGCAGACAGGCCCGTCCCTCGTGGTAAGAGGAAGTCTTCCTGGCCAGGCCACAACACACAGGCACAGAGACGGGTGCAGCTCAATCAAACAGCCATATTTCACATACCTGCTTGACTCACTATATAAAGATAAAAGGACATTTTGTCAATTAAGAGCACGGAACAGGAAGAAAAGGCTTTTGTGTCTGATCCTCTTCAGCGAAAGAGCCACAGGGTTCCCTGTATGCAGGTATGTACAAAAAGGCTCACTACAAAACTGCCGACCTTCAGATAAAATGCATAAGCGATACATGCCGTGTGTATATACAGTTAATCCCTCCACATCTTTCACACAGACACAGGAATAACGGAGATCCGCAGAGCATATAATATATGTAAAACACTGCCAGACCTGACCCCTGAGTACTGCAAGTATATCTCTCTCTCCCCTATCTCTCCTGTGGGAAGTCGTTTGGGTTGGGAGTGCTGCGATTTTTATTTTATTGGGGGGGTTGGTTGGTTGGTTCTGTTGTTTAAGAGATATAGAACACGTCCTGTGTTTGATTCCAGACCTTTTAATAGTGTTTGACCGCCTGGGGAGGGGCTGTTGCACTCCAGTTTGCTGTTGCTCCAAAGGAGTTGCCATAGACATCTTGTCAGGACTGGAGATGCAGCTTCAACACTTTAATTGGACCCATCCAGGCCCTCTACTGTACCAAGAGCCCAGACTGACTCTGTCCATAGACTCCGACCAAGAGCCCAGACTGACTCTGTCCATAGACAGAGCACTGAGACTGAGGATCGATGCTGACTTAACTTAACAAGCAGCGAAACCATAGACCAATCTGTGGTCTGGCTCTTCCAGTTCTGTGATTCAACATGTAGAGGAGACGCAGCTCCATTTATCCTTCAACCTACAGTGACTTGACTTCCGTAGCGTGCTTTCCACCTGAGCAGTTCCAACCGAACAGTGATGCAAAATAAAAACTCCTCACAAATAATTATCGGCTGAGGTTGAGAATCTTGTGTTGCTTTGACGTTAGTTCTTTCATCTTTTTTTAATGAATAATGTATTGTACTTTAGCATAGCGTAGACATTTGTAATACCAGCTTAGTATGCATGCCATTTATTATACAACTTGTGCCACATATCCAGTGCACTGAGTGGAAGTCTCACTTCTTACAGCAGCCATGGAGGGGGAGAGAGAGGCCAGAGATTGCACTGCCTAATAGGCCCTTGCAGGCTGGGTGAGGCAAGCTACAGTAGGCAGGGAGGCTGCTGGGCGTTTTCGTCTCAGCCAGGATGTTTAAGGAAAGCACTTACACAAGATAATCTGTGTCCCTCTGCTACTGTTGCTTTCTGGACACATGGCACATGACACATTCTTAGCGAGGTGAGTACTAGGCCATCCTGTGTTGCATCAGCCACATATGTTGCTGTTTTTTTAACAGGGGGAAAATAAAACGGTGACGGGTTCACGTCTGATCAATAATGGACCAAGTGGAGAGGAAAGAGATAATAGCCCCAGTCTGCTTACAACTGAGTTCCTATTGGTCACGGCCTCGTGCATGTTTGTTTAATGCCATCAGGAGTCAACATTAGTCTGATCCAGTGCCTCCTATTTGTAATGTTACTGTAGTTATTAGGAGTTGTCAACATTTGCATGATTAATGACTCTGTTGGCCTCTGTGTCAACAGACATGATTAGCAACAGTATTGGAGCATCTGTTTTACCTCTCTGAGCTCCATAAATTAGCATATGCCCTCCACTCTGCCCAGAAATGTCCGGCTAAGTGTTTTTAACAATTAACAAACTATCGTATACAGGCTATAAGATATGGTAGTTACTATTAGCTAGTAGGTTGTGTAATCCAATTAACTATTAACAAATGGGGACCTGATAAGCGATTGACTGCAGACGTATCTTTGAATGCTAACTAATGATGAATTGTCCTCAATGCATGAACAAAGTAGTTTGTTCAACCATTTATATTATTCATTTGATCCATGCTTTTAGGTGTGCTGTGTAATTTTCATGGCCAGAACACTAAGCAGCTACCAAGGTTACAGCAGCATTGTCAATGTTGCTGATGAATTCCTTCTCAAGGTTTCCCTGCCTGTATATACTGTACTGCAGCTCACAACCCCCAGGGGTCCCTGGTCTTTCCAGCGCCACCACCACCGTACGGTTCTGTATGCGCATGAGAGAATGGAACCATCTCAGGGGATGGCTAGTTAGAGACGGCAAGGAAAAGGCAATGAGGGATGGGGGGGTATAACCTTTTGCTTGTGTGTTAAACCTTCCTAACACGGATTTGTTTTCTACATTCATTATTTATCTGATACAGATCTGGCAGAGAGAGAGAGAGTGATAGAAAGGGAGAGCAGAGGAGACACAATGAAAGGGAGGCAGGAAGAGAGTGGGGAAGTGTAGAAGCGGTATGACTAATGCTAATTGAGTTTCTGCCTTCGTTGCACACGTGCCTCCACATGTCCTTTCTGGTGCATTAGCTCTGCATATTTCAAATAAAATCCAATTTTATTGGTCACATACACATGGTTAGCAGATGTTATTGCGAGTGTAGCGAAATGCTTATAAATAAAAAAATACTGAACAGTTTCCTAAGGACTTGAAGCGAAGCTGCCATCTCTATTGGCGCCATCTTCCTCATGCTCCTTATTACTATTTAATATGTTTCCTTTTGTGCTCTCTCCCCTTCACTTATTCTGTCTCTTCTCATGTTTTCACTGCAGATGTAAGGTATAGAAGACTACAATTCCCATATTTTCCTTTGACCCAGACTGGACCTCTTTGTTTTTTGCTAGACAGGGTTTTCTCTACTCTTTTGCCGAATTCAACCAAAGCCCCTCCTAGGGGAGAGATTTCTGTGCTGACCCCAGACCCCAGCTCCCAGCTCCCAGCTCCATGTTAGTTGGGCTTGTTTGACTGGGAAGGGCCCTTGTGGCATAGGGGGAAATTCCGACCTGAGTTAAGCGTGAATAAATGAAACTTAATTCCCTTTTTATGCACTTTTCTCCTATGCGTATTCTGACCTTCAACATACATTATTATATATATTTTTACTTTGTTTAACTAGTCAAGTCAGTTAAGAACAAATTCTGATTGACAATGGCGGCCAACCCCGGGCAAATCTGGACGACGCTGGGCCAATTGTGCCCCACCATATGGGACTCCCAATTATGGCCGGATGTGATACATCCTGGATTCGAACCAGGGACTCTTGCACTGAGATGCACTACCTTAGACCGCTTAGCCACTCGGGAGCTATAAGCATGTCTACAGATACACCTTATTCTGACATTGACTTAATTCCCTCATAATGCCCCCCACTTTTACGCACGAGGAAACCATGACGTGGAAAAAGCATATACTTCATTTTTTTGAGATAGAAGTAACGGCATTCTACATGCACTGTGATTTATAAATTGATAAGAGCTATTGAAAAGGGCTAGGTAAATGAGTCATCTGTTTGGAAAATGAGATTGTAAATACACATAGCAATTGTTTTAGATGATTTTTCCTGATGATCCCTGGAGACGAATTTGAAACCAGTTATGTAGAGGCAAACTGAAAATCATATCAACATGACATGTGTTGAAGCCCCCTGTTCCAGAAGTAGGCTATAAATAGCATTATTTTTATTGTACAGTGCCTTCAGAAAGTATTTATAACCTGTGACTTACATTTTTCAAAAATGTTTGCAAATTTATTGAAAATGAAATGCAGAAATATCTAATTTACACACCCCTTTCAATACTTTGTAGAAGCACTAAGAGTCTCGAAGAGCTTTCCACACCTGGATTGTGCAACATTTGCCCATTTATTACATTCAAAATTCTTCAAGCTTTGTATAATTGTGACTAATTTCAGGAAAATAGGCGTATGTCACGTGTCACTACTTCACAAGAGACATTTGAACGTAAACTTTTAAAAAACAAATCTAAATGCATTTTTTGGCACATGTGAACTATCATGTGGCTTAATAACAAACTTGTATGCCATCTGTAAATACCAGAGGTGGGACCAAGTCATCTTTTTACAAGTCACAAATAAGTCTCAGCACTCAAGTCCCAAGTCAAGTCTCAAGTCAAGACAGGCAAGTCCGAGTCAAGTCTCAAGTCAAGACCGGCAAGTATCAAGTCAAGTCTCAAGTCCTAAACTTTGAGTTTCGAGTCCTAAACGAGTCATAATGTGCTCTTCACCAAATATAATACCATTTCATATTTTTATCAAGAGTAATAGTTAGTACATTACATTTACGCAAATCATGAATGCTTTTATTACTTTCCAAATGAACGTTATATTTCCATGGAAATACATCGGTAGCCATGAGAAAGATCCCCCCCCCCCCGCAAATGTATGTGATCGACTATCAAGGATCACTACGGGGCACAATCGGGCGATGTAGGCTTGTACACAATCACTCAACCTTAACACACACACACACACACTCTCTGTGGGTGTTTACAGTAGGCTAACGCATGTCAATCGTTTTAGGAACAGCAGTAACATCAGGCAGGATTTAGGCTACCAACTGCCTAGCCAGTTGTAGCTCAATCTTGGGTGCAATGATCACGTTCCCGCACTGACTGAATGGGTGGAGGCTCATTGATTTAACGTTACGTTAGCCTACATGCTACACCAGCAAAGTTATAAATTATATAGCTGTCAGATATATTAGCCACAACTTTTCGTTCTTAGTGCAGCTTCAAATGTCGATCAAAGTCGGAAATTGTTGCGCATCCGTCTGTAATTTTCTTCCATGTTTTGCAAGTTGCAATCCGTTTTTTGTTGATACAGCGTCATCTTTATATCCGAAAATAATAATTTGGGGTATCATCTTTCCAAGGGCTCCATCTGAATTCACCCGCCGACATTCCTCTGCACTGCCACGCACAACTTTTTCTCAGTTGGCACAATTTGATTGGCTGCTGTCCGATTCAAACTGTAATCCGTTAAATGAAGAGTTGATGCGCTGCACTTTTTTTAATAGCATCATTTTTTATATTTGGGCTTGGGGGAGGGTATCAAGTCAGGTCGAGTCAAAAGGCTCAAGTCCAAGTTAAGTCACGAATCATTGGTGTCAAAGTCGAGTTGCAAGTCATCGTATTTGTGACTCGAGTCTGACTGGAGTCCAAGTCATGTGACTCCAGTGCACACCTCTGGTAAATACAAATAAAATTGTTACATTACAAGCCTTAGTTGGTGAGCTAATGGGTGGGGCTAGACATGCCAAGATATGAGTTTGGATTGGTCTGCCATGTAGCACGCTGTAACATGAGCTGGTCAGTATGTGTAGGTAACCCTTTCTAATGCGGCTTTTTGAAAGATATCAGGTAGTAGAACTGCAAAGGTGTTGCTCTCCACTTTCTGGAAGTCTGGGTTTTGAAATCAGTGGAATGCATGGTGGATTTCGAGTATGATCTCTAAGGAGATGGAGAAATTTCTGGCGTTTGATATGCAGACGGAGTCGAAAGAGATCGCACAGAAGGCTGTTGTATAAAACACCTCTCCGGATTACATCTACATATTCAGATATTACATGTTTCTAATTTTGTCAGAAAGTCATTTTATTTTCAAGTGAAAGTGTACTGTTAGCTAGCTAACGTTAGCTGGCTGGCTCGCTAGCTAATTTACGTGTATGATCTGTGTAGTAATATTATTCGTATCTCAGAGCCATTTGTATTGCTAGTTAAAGCCTAATGTTAGCTAGCTAACATTGAACCTGGTTGGTTAGCTACCTGCAGATTCATGCAGGGTAATAACATTAGGAATTGGGAGCTAGCTACATGTCTAAACAAAATACTACACTCTGCAAGTAGCCATTTCAAAAGAATGTTTCAAAAGAACTGTCGATAGACGTAACTGGTAAATTCGCTCTGGCTATCTACTTTGAATTCAGAGCACTCGTGCCAGAGCGCAGAATAACTGACACTTTTTACGAACGCTCAACACCCGTTGAATATGGCCGGTGTTAGTAAATGTGGGCAAAAAAAGCAGATTTAAATTGTTGACTTAAAAAGTCACCTTTGCCCTCATGGTGAAATCCTTGAGCATTTTACTTCCTCTCCAGCAACTGAGTTAGGATGCCTGTATCTTTGTAGTGACTGGCCAAAATTATTGATACACCATCCAAAGTGTAATTAATGACTTCATCATGCTCAAAGGGATATTCAATGTCTGCTGTTTTTATTTTTACCCATCTACCAATAGGTGCCCTTCTTTGCGAGGCATTGGAAAACCTCCTTGGACTTTGTGGTTGAATCTGCGTTTGAAATTCACTGCTTGTGTCACGTTCTGACCTTAGTCCTTTTGTTATGTCTTTGTTTTAGTATGGTCAGGGCGTGAGTTGGTCTATATTAGTTTTTCTATGATTTGCTATTTCTGTGTTTGGCCTGGTATGGTTCTCAATCAGAGGCAACTGTCAATCGTTGTCCCTGATTGAGAACCATATTTAGGGAGCCTGTTTTCTATTGTGTTTTGTGGGTGATTATTTTCTGTTTTCGGTTGTTTCTCTTTGTTATTTTTGTTATTTCCGTGTTCATTTGAATAAATATGGACACTTAACATGCTGCACCTTGGTCCTCACCTTCTTCCACCATCGACGACCGTTACAGCTTGACTGAGGGACCTAAACAGATAATTGTAAGTGTGGGGTACAAAGATGAGGTAGGCATTCAAAAATCATGTTAAACACTATTATTGTAGTCCATGTAACTTATTATGTGACTTGTTAAGCAAATTATTACTCCTGAACTTATTTAGGCTTGCCATAACAAAGGGGTTGAATACTTATTGACTCTAGACATTTCAGGTTAACATTTTTAAGACATTTGTAAAAATGTGATATTATGGGATATTGTGTGTAGGCCAGTGACCAAACAAAATGCAATTTAATCTATTTTAAATTCAGGCTGTAACACAACAACATTTTGAAAAAATGTTTTGTCAAGATCGGCGTGGAAGAACTTGACTGGCCGGCACAGAGACCTAACCTCAACCCTATGGAACACCTTTGGGATGAAATGGAACCCCAACTGCGAACCAGGCCTAATCGCCCAACATTAGTGGCCGACCTCACTAATGCTCTTTTGGCTCTTGTTGGAAGCAAGTCCCCGCAGCAATGTTCCAACATCTAGTGGAAAGCCTTCCCAGAAGAGTGGAGGCTGTTATAGCAGCAAGGGGTGACCAACTCCATACTAATGCCCGTGATTTTGGATTGAGATGTTCGACGAGCAGGTGTCCACATACTTTTGGCGTATACGCTTACAATGGTGTGCTCGGTTTTTCGAGGTAACAAATACATTTTCCCAAATGGTATCCCAGTTCAGGTCGTGCCCCAATCCCTCCATTTCGCAGTTTCATCCCGGAGTGGCACCCAATGTAGAGCATTTAACCGACAGCAGGCAATCATAAGTGGCAGAGACCATTGTAGAAGTTAATGAAGGGTCAATCCATGTAAGCAGATGTTAACGGCGAATCCCATGTTACACCTTAAGCTTTTAACATAGACCTTAACTGTAAGGTAAGATGAGAAAATTACATTTAGTCCGCCGAGTACATTCATTTTTACTATCTCAATCCTAACTGCAAATCAGAGGTGATCTCCTCTTTTAGTTGGACGTAGTTCCTTCTGCAAACTTGGGAAGATTTAGTGGGTATGTATATGCCCAAATCAATAAAGTCTGCCTCGTGCCACTGCACTGGAGATGCAGCAGGCAAAGTAAGCAATTTAGCAGGGCTATTTAGGGGCACCAGTATAGATTTCCCTAGTTTATTTTATATCCAGAGACTGAACCGAAAATATTAAATAATTTGAGAATCTGTGGAATGAAGTTTGAAATGTCTGAGGTATAGATTAAGGTGTCATCGGCATAGAGTGGGTGAATATTGATAGGTGAAATAAGTGGGTCCAATCTAATCGCTTGAAAAGACAGGGTGATAATGGACATCCTTGTTTTGTGGAACGTAAACAGAAAGTATTGGCTAGAATGTTTCCCGTCTGCACAACTGCTTGGGATGCACAATACAATGTTTTTAACATGGAGATAAATCCTTTACCAAAAAAAAAAACAGGATTCCAAAACACACCACATAGTTCCATGGTAGCCTATCAAAGGCTTTTTCTGCATCCAAACTAAAAACTGCAGCAGGGACTAGGTCAATTTCGGACTCATTTATGATATGGACGTCTAATATTGTTTATAAACCCAGTTTGATCATCGCTAATTAGATTTCCTACAAAGCAGTTACAATCTAATGGCAAGTACCTTTGCAAACAGCTTGGTTTTCAAACCAGTGTTTTTCATGATTCATACATACTAACCTTAAAATTTGCCTTAATAATCTACAAGATCAGAGCATTTTTAAATCTACCAGGTGGTGCTGAAACTGAGATGAAATATGCATATATTTAGATAGCTTTCTTTCATTAATCCCTAATATTCTGAACCAGTTCTCTCGACGTAGTCTAGCGAGTCTGTCGACAAAATTCGAATTAAAGATACACCGTATTTAAAGGGATGGCTTAAGTCAAATGTATTGAAAACCCTATTGAATGAAAACTCCATGAGAAAATCTGTTGTCCAGCAAGTGCTTTTTAGCAGTTGAATGAAATGTTTTCAGCACACGCAAGGGAACCACACCTGCAAAGCCCGTTACGCACCTACATAAGGTAAGTCTGAATACCAACTAATGGGAAGTGCGTAGGAAAGGCGTACTTAGGAAAGTCTGAATCGGGCCTATAGTGCTTTGTTTCAGTGCCACACTGGCAGACAGCTCCTGTCAACATAGTGTTCATTCAGAGTAGTCTCTCAGTGGTCATCACTCACTCATCTGGATCAGCTTTGATTGTATTTAGGTGACCACATGCATATTCCCTCTCAACTGGTCAACTAGTTAGTAATCATTCCATTTAACAAGGATGAATAAACATTCATTTGCATGAGTTATGAGCATGCTTAGAGCTTTATGACTGCAACAGCCTCAAATTCTATCCCTCCTAGCACGCCATCCACTTCAGAGGTTAAATGCCCTCGGTCTGGTGGAGCGCTTTAGCTGAGACTGTCATAGTGATTTCCATAATCAAACATTGAAGCACTCGAATACAAAGAGAGACCGTGATGGTTACACTCCGTGAATTTAGAATCACAGCTTCAGAACTACCCTCAAAATACCCACAGGCTACTGTGCTGTTTTTCAGTATGTCCATTTATTTTGGTATTATCCCTTATTCTAAATCTTCCCCCACCCCCCGTCCCTACACATTTTGGCTCTGTTCCCTGTGTGCTGGAGTAAGCTCTTGAGATGAGAAAGGTAGGGAGGGAGAGCTGAGCAGAATACTGAAGCATCTTTTCGCAGTGCGCACTCGGTAGAGAGGATCCACCTGCAACTCTATGGAAATACCCAGGGACCGCAACAAAGGAGAGCAGATCCCTGGCGATAATGGGAGGGAGGGAGGGAGACTAAGAAGGGAGCGAGCAAGTAAGAGAATCCATGGAATAGCCTTTCGGCCTAAACATTTCCACATGCAGTAGGTACTTTGGATATCACCATTTTTAGGGAGAAGGGAGATGCTATCGTGTCTTTAGATGTTTTTTTTGCACATAATTTCATCTACATGTCTATTTGCCATCCCCATACATGGAAAAATACTATACTATGGTATAAATAGTATTCACTGTAGTGTTTTTGCAGACAAAAGTCTGCAATACTGTAGTATTTACCTGTAGTATACTGTAGTATACTCTAGTATTTACAGTTAACTGCGGTATAAAAACTGTAGTATTTACTATAGGACTTTACTGTAGTGTTTTTGTGGACTGTCGTATACTCTAGTATTTCTGTAGTATTTTTGCAGATATTACTGTAGTTTTTACTTTCGTGTTTTTGTTTTATTATCTTTGACTTAGAAGTAGAGACATTCTCCTTGAGGAAACCTACTGGAGAATTACTACAATATCACATTTTCCAGAACCTGTAGGCAGGTAGGACTGGGGTCTGAATGGATAGTTCAGAGCTTCTGCTCTTTTCTATAACCTGTAGGAGACCTAATATATCGTCTACTCTTGCCATGTAGGTTTCTCAGTTATGGGTGGCACATATTGGCATGTACTGTAGAGGAGGGGAATGGGTGTAGTGCATTTACCATAAATACTGTAGTATTTGTTTTTGCAGACTGTAGTGATTTTGCAGACATTATTGGAGTATTTACTTTAGTATTCAACAGTATACTACAACATTCTATATTAAGTACCACACGCGATCGAGGGATATTACAGCATGTAGTATAGTATTCTACAGTATACTACCGTTTACTGATGAAGTCTATAGTAAGTACTTTATTCTATAGTAAACTGTAGTATTTTTTAATGTGGGCCTATCAGTTGGTATGAGTTTTGAGTCATGGACCCAGTTAAGGGGAAGATGATCTGAAGACGGCTGTCGTTTACTTTGAGGATTTGTTCCTGCCGCTGACATCTAGACACTGCAAGGCAGGCACAGCTCATTACTCTCTGCTGTCAATCCAAGCCTTGTCAATCCTGCTCCTCTGCTCTGAGTGGCTCCAACCCGTCAATCTTTTTAACTGGGCTCCAGCCGATTACATCATCTTAATGAATGTTTCACTTTTTGTAACATCTCATTTGTACACGTGCCTTGCCTTGGCTTGTAGGTATGTCAACGTTGATTTGTGGAGTGAAGTAGCATGTCGTCTTTGACTTAAGTTAAGCTTTAGCCAAGTGTGCCACTGCTTATGGCAATAACGGCTTTGGATGAGGCTGTCTTGAGCTCGCTCCAGTTTATTTCACCCAATGAGCCTTATTTGGCTGTCACTCAACCAAAGCAGTGGTGAGCAAAACTTAAGGTTACTTGCATAACCCTGGTTCACTGATATTATGAGGGATATACACTACATATCCAAAAGTATGTGGACACTCCTTCAAATTATTGGATTTGGGAATTTCAGCCAAATCCGTTGCTGACAGGTGTGTAAAATTGAACATGCAACCATGCAATCTCCGTAAACAAACATTGGCAGTAGAATGGCCCACACTGAAAAGCTCAGTGACTTTAACTTCTTAAGGCAAGCGGGCAGTATCCTGAATTTCCGGATGACTGACGTGCCCAAAGTAAACTGCCTGTTACTCAGGCCCAGAAGCTAGGATATGCATTGGATAGAAAACACTCTGACGTTTCTAAAACTGTTAAAATAATGCCTGTGTGTATAACAGAACTGATATGGCAGGCGCAAACCCGAGAAAAATCCATCCAGACATTCTTTGGAGGTGAGCTCACAGACCTTTTCAATGCAAGCCTATGGGATATACAAAAAAAATAGCTCCCAGATTGCAGTTCCTATGGCTTCCACTAGATGTCAACAGTCTTTATAGTTTTTTCCCCTCATCAATCTACACACAATACCCCATAATGATGAAGCAAAATCCATTTTTTAGAAATGTTTGCAAATGTGTGTGTATGTATGTATAGATATTGATATATATATTGATGTGTATATATATATATATATATATACACATACATACACACACATTTGGCTGGGCCACTCAAGGACATTCAGAGACTTGTCCTGAATCCACTCCTGCGTTGTCTTGGCTGTGTGCTTAGGGTCGATGTCCTGTTGGAAGTGAACCTTCGCCCCAGTCTGAGGTCCTGAGTGCTCTGGAGTAGGTTTTCATCAAGGATCTCTCTGTACCTGGCTCCATCTTTCCCTCGATCATGGCTAGTCTCTCACAGTCCCTGCCACTGAAATACAAGCCCACAGCATGATGCTGCCACCACCATGCTTCACCGTAGGGATGGTGCCAGGTTTCCTCCAGACTTGACACTTGGCATTCAGGCCAAAGAGTTCAATCTTGGTGTCATAAGACCAAAAATCTTGTTTCTCATGGTCGAAGAGTCCTTTAGGTGCCTTTTGGCAAACTCCAAGCAGGCTGTCATGTGCCTTTTACTTAGGAGTAGCTTCCGTCTGGCCACTCTACCATAAAGGCCTGCTTGGTGGAGTGCTGCAGAGATGGTTGTCTTTCTGGAAGTTTCTTCCATCTCCACAGAGGAACTCTGGAGCTCTGTCAGAGTGACCATCGGGTTCTTGGTCACCTCCCTGACCAAGGGCCTTCTCCCCAGATTGCTCAGTTTGCCGGGCGGCCATCTCTAGGAAGAGTCTTGGTGGTTCCAAACTTCTGCCATTTAAGAATGATGGAGGCCACTGTGTTCTTGGGGACCTTCAATCCCAAGATCTCTATGGAAAATTCCTTCAACCTCAGGGCTTGTTTTTTGCTCTGACATGCACTGTCAACTGTGGGACCTTATATAGACAGGTGTGTGCCTTTCCAAATCATGTCCAATCAATTGAATTTACCACAGGTGGACTCCAGTCAAGTTGCAGAAACTTCTCATGGATGATCAATGGAAACATGGTGCATCTGAGCTCAATTTCAAGTCTCATAGTAAAGGGTCTTTTGAATATGTTTGCAAAAATGTCTAAAATCCTGTTTTTGCTTTGTCATTATGGGGTATTGTGTGTTGATTGATGAGGGAAGAATTCATTAAATCAATTTTAGAATAAGGCTATAACATAACAAAAGGTGGGAAAAAAGTCAAGAAGTCTGAATACATTCCGAATGCACAATGGCCACTTTGGCTGCAAAAGGCATGGACTTTTTTAGTGGGTATTATGGCCACACAGGGGGAATGCGCCGGGAAATTCGAGGCCTGGTGAGAATATTATTCAGTGCTTGTCAAATTGTGAATGAGCGACTGATTTAAGTGTGTAAAGCCTGTGCGTGAAACAAAGCAGAGCTCATGCCTTTCATGCAACTTTTTTTCAAATCATCATCAGAGTCACATCATGCAGCCAGAATGTTTTAAAAATCAAAGCATATAGCCCACCGTTTGTATCAGAGTTGCATAAATCATTCTAAATTAAGCATAATATTAAGTACCTGTTTCTTTGTTAACGGCTCAACACAGGAAAGCCGCATGTGCGCACTCCCTCGGAAATCGTTTGGACAAAATATCCTTTCTATTTAATTTTATTCTATTTCATGTTCAATTGTTTTTTTCACACTATAAAATAATATAAAATTAATGCCATTGAATTTATAAGCAAATCTTGTCGGCTAAATTAACCAGTGTAGCCCACAGCCATATGGCATAGCCGGATCAGGGCCTAATTATCATACTCTGTTCTTATAAAATACACTACATTTTCTTCATATCATATCAAGACTTGTCTAAAATAAATAATGGATTTATTGTGATGGTGTAGGCTACATTAAATGGATTTGTTAGACTTTTAAAATGTAGATGTTCCAAAGGTCTGCGTCAGTGGCTTGTAGGCTATGCGTGGAAGATTCTAAATGTGTTTGTTAATTAATGGTCAATTTCCGTGAGACCGGCAGTTATTTGCTTGACATTCACAGACTGACAGAATATCATGACCAGCCCTAGCCAAGCCCTGGAAAAATGTTTGAAGGTCCTTGGGTTAGCCATCCAAGATGTCAGCCCATGAGGGCTGGGTCTGTGCGGTAGTTTTCACGCTCAAAGTAAATGTGGGAGATGAAACAGACTAAGCTGTTCTGCGTACTCTCTGATGGACGCATGACTGGGGGTTGTCAAATGTTGCTTGCGCGTGTACGAGACCCAGGCAGACGACACTCAGATGGTTCATGTCCTTGCCTGAACTGGTTTCACCACATGGACACAAATGTCCCGGTGCTGCGGCAGGGGCCGGGCTTTGCTCGGTACCCTTTGGGCCGAGCTAGCAGGCTCCATGGCTACAAAAAACAGCTAATTCGAGGACAAAGCGAGCTAATAGCCACATGGGCTAATTGCCAAGCTAGTTAGCACAATGCTAGCCGGAGAAGCCAGTCTTTTAACAATGAGTGTAGCTAGCGTACGCCTCGTGACCTAGTATCCTAGCTAATTAGCACAATGTATTTTTTTCAGTTAATATTTTTTTTACTCCTTTTTCACCCCAATTACGTGATATCCAATTGGGAGTTACAGTCTTGTCCCATCGCTGCAACACCCGTACAGACTCAGGAGAGTCCTCCAAAACACGACCATGCCAAGCCGCACTGCTTCTTGACCCACTGATCGCTTAACCCAAAAGTCAGCCGCACCAATGTGTCAGAGGAAACACTGTACAACTGGCGACTGAAGTCAGTGTGCATGCGCCCGGCCGCCACAAGGAGTCGCTAGAGCGCGATGGGACAACGACATCCCAGCTGGCCAAACCCTCCCCTAACCTTACCCGGACGGCGCTGGGCCAATTGTGCGCCGCCTCATGGGTCTCCCGGTCGAGGCCGGCTGCGACCCAGCCCAGGATCAACTGCGATGCAGTGCCTTAGACCGTAGTTAGCACAATGTTAGCCAACGGAAGAAGACAAAGGGAAGAAAATGCCAAAAAGCTAATTCTTACCTGAAACGAAAACGTTGCTTTCTGTAAAGTCACCCAACGCAGAAGACGAGAGCTGTAAAAACCTGAACTCGGCGGCATAACCTCACGACACACCTGCAAACAGTTGAACAGAAAACAGATCAAGTTGTGCTGAGAAGAGCAGAGTAGTACTCTTCGTGAAGAAGAGAAGTGATAATTATCAGCGGGGGGGGCGAGTTGCTCTTTACGTTGAGGGGAGGGGCTCGCCTCATTCGCCACCCGACCTGTATGTCTCCGACAGACGTGTGTGATTGGTTCTCTTTCAACAAATAATTGAAAGAGAACCGAAGAAAATTGGGTTTTCAATGATTCCACTTTAGTAGAGTTACACAGGAGAAGCACATAATGCATGACAGTCTCTTGTAGAGGCTTAATCTCTCTCCCAGACAGACATACACTCAGACAGACATACAGTGGGGCAAAAAAGTATTTAGTCAGCCACCAATTGTGTTACGGTTTTCTTCCGTTGAAGGAGAGTTGGACCAACATGCAGCGTGGTTAATACGATACATCTTTAATAAAGAAGAAAAGCGAACAAAACAAAAACAACAAACGGAACGTGAAAACCTATACAGCCTATTTTTATTTTTTTTAATAAAAAATTATTTATTACCTTCAATACCATTCATTCTTTACAACTCATAATTTTCATACATACTCCAACAATGGTATTTTAATTTAACTAAACAAAACAAAAACCCCAAACAAAACCTCAGGGGAGGATCTTCCCTCCCCGTCACCCTACAAACTACCTTTCCCTATCTTCCCGTCCCTAATCTATTCCCTTACAAATCTAAATGACACCCAGCCCTAAACCCCCCTTCCACCTCTCCCGAGCAGCATGCTGCCCCCACTTCCTCTCCTCCCTCTTCATCCTCCCCCTCAAATCTCCTTCCACCCTCCTCACTATCCCTTCCACCCCCCAATCTCTCCCTGTCTTCACCATGTTCTGCCTGGCTTCCCACAGCCTCCGTTTAAAGAGACTCATGAGAAGCCAGAGCAGAAACCTGTCCCTATCTGTCCCTCTCGCTCTCCCTACACCTCCCTCTAACCTGGCCCACGTCAATACAAAATCCCCCTTACCAAACCTAACAACACCCGTGCCCTAGCCCATACTACTCCGGCAAAGGCACAGTCCCAAAAGACATAGCGCACAGTCTCCTCCCTGCCACAAGAGGATCTTGGACAGGTGGGGGATTGCACCAAACTATACCGGTACATGATGGAACGTACCGGCAAGCACAACCAATTCAGGTCCTTGAGCCTGTTGTCCAGACCCCGCGCCTGCACTCCCTCCCAGACCACTTCCGAGATGCCCACTACAGGCGCCGGACTCCCTGCCTCTCTGACCTACTCGTACAGGTGCCTGTGATCTAAACCTACTCGGGCAACTTCAACCTCAGGGTGCGCACGCAGCCACTTGGCCGCATGACCAAAGTGCCACAGCAGCTGTTCCGCCCGAGGACCCGTGTTACACCACACCATTATGCTTCTCGCCTGATACGAGAAGAACACCCGCAGGAGGTAACCGGACGGGTGTATCACTGGATGAGAAAGCTCCGTTAACAAGAAAGAAACAAAAATTGTGTCCAGCTTGAGGGGGAAATGTGGTAACCCCCTACTACCTCCCTCCCCGATGGGACAGAGCATGCGTGCCCTGGCGACCCACTCGCACCTGCCACTCCACATGAACTGAAACACAAGCCTCACTAGAGGCCTCCTCAGACAAGCCGGCAATGGGTAGATGTACGCCAAATACAAAAGAGGCGGCAACACATCCACCTTTAGGACCAGGACTTTGCCCATAAAAGACAAATACCTAGCCTTCCACATTGCTAGCTTCCTCTGTACCACTGCGATATGCATGTTCCAGTTTAGCGTCGCTGAGCCGGAGGTCTCAAAATAGACCCTGAGAATCCTCAGGGCCCCCTCACAGAGAGATAACCCCCCAGGCACATCCGTTCTACCGCGCCATCTACCGAAAAACTTGACGGAAGACTTTGCATGGTTCAGAACCGCTCCCGACGCTCGGGTGAAATCCCCAAAGATGGCAAGGGACCTTGTCAGGCACGAGTCCTTGCACAGTAGCAAGGAAGTGTCGTCGGCGTACTGCGTCATCTTAACACGCAGCCCACCACTTCCAGGGATCAACAAGCCTTCCACCCCTGTGTCTGCCCTAATGGCAGCCCCCAGAGGCTCCATGTACAGAACGAAGAGGAGAGCCGAGAGTGGGCACCCCTGCCTGACCCCAGACGAGAGGTCAAAAACGTCACCCAAGTGACTATTTACACTAACTCGGCACCCCGCTCCGACATATAATGTACGAATCCATCCTATGAACTTCTCCCCAACTCCTAATCGATCTAACACTCTGAATAAAAAGGATCTATTCACGCGATCAAAGGCTTTCGCCTGATCTAGCGCTGCTACCATTAAAGGCAGTCCTCTATCTTCAACCCAAGCGATGGAGTCCCTGATTAACTGTAGGTTCCATCTAATAGAGCGGCCCTCTACCCCGCACGTCTGATCCTCATGGACGACGTAGGGAAGGTCTGTGCGCAACCGGTCTGCTAAAACCTTTGCAAGTAGCTTGTAATCTACACACAGCATGGTCAACGGCCGCCAGTTGCCAAGGTCTGTTACTTCCCCCTTCTTATATAAAAGTGACAGCACACCAACAGCCATTGATCCCCCCGGGACCCCCCTCTCAAGGATGGCCTTCAAGACTTTCAGGACCACTGGTCCAAGTATACCCCAAAACTTGAGATAAAACTCAGCCGGCAGCCCATCCATCCCAGGCACCTTCCCTCTTCCCATCCTCCTAAGAGCGCTCTCAACCTCTTCTAGTGAAATCTGGGCCTCCATCACTTCTCTAATGTCCTCCGGCAACCGCCTGGACAAGTGTTCTAAAACACATTTCCCTGCTCTACATCTATTTCCCTTTCCTTAAATAAACCTTGGAAATGATCAGTTGTCACCCTGACCAT
Source organism: Oncorhynchus tshawytscha (assembly GCF_018296145.1). Taxonomy (NCBI): domain Eukaryota; kingdom Metazoa; phylum Chordata; class Actinopteri; order Salmoniformes; family Salmonidae; genus Oncorhynchus; species Oncorhynchus tshawytscha. Next base: position 5,343,760 of record NC_056458.1, on the reverse strand, counting down.
ATCCTCTGGTTCTCTAACTATACTACCATTTTCTTCCCTAACGCCATGCATTACCTTCCTACTCTGTCTGGCCCTAACCGACTTAAAGAACATAGCGGAACAAGTCTCATTGTGTTCTAGAAAGCCACTATGCGCACGCTCCAGGAAAGCTCGAGCCTTCCGCTCCTGCAACTCCCTGAGCTGCGCCTTTAGGGTAGCGGATCTCTCCCAGTCAAACGACCCGCCGAGGTTGCCTGCCTCGTACTCGAGTTCAATTAACCTTTGGATACGATCCACCTCCCTCCTCTCCTCCCTTTTTTTCCTCTTGCAATACCCTATTATAAAAGCCCTAATCCTCACCTTAACTAATTCCCACCACTCTAACACCCCCTCGCACATGGACCGGAGGCCTTCAAGCCTCCAAAAGAAACCATAAAACCTGTCAACAAAAGCCTGCCGTAGGCCATACAGCGCCTGCAAAATGGGGGCTGACGTGCATAAAACAACGTCCCCCTGTCAGCCACTAGGGAGAACATAGCAGGAGGATGGAGGTAGCCACCATGTCCCTTTGGGTCCTCCCTGAGGAGGGCCTGGAAGCCTCTCCTCCCATTCCAAAACCCAAGGGAGTCTTTGAGGTGCCTTGCTGAGGAGACGTTATCCATGTATCTCCCCAGAAAGGCCCTCACCTCTTCGTCCTTAACGTATGGGTTGTAAATGTTGACAGTTACAACCCTAAAGTTGTTCTTCGCCAGGCTTGTTATTTCATAGTGGCTCATCGGCCTCTCACCTCCCACTGCTCTTGCCCTTCTCAGGATATCATCGTGTTTCTCCTCTGTATATAGTGCCACGTCGTATGCTCCCTCCAACGAGTTGCCTTGGAAACAAAACACGTCCTTCACCGTCAGCTTTAGAATCCCCATCAATATTATCCTTCCAAAAGTTTCCCGCCCTAAAGGCTCCAACTCCTTTTCCTTCCAAGCAAACCGAATCGTGTTGGCCAGCCCAATCCCAGGGACCGACCGTGTTGATGGATTTAGCACCATCTCCGCAAGGAGAATGGCGCTCGTTCTCTTCACTTCCTAAACAATGAAAAAAGAAAAACCAAAGTGACTGAGCCTAATCTGGTGACAATAAACACAGAGACAGGAACAATCACCCACGAAACACTCAAAGAATATGGCTGCCTAAATATGGTTCCCAATCAGAGACAACGAGAATCGCCTGCCTCTGATTGAGAACCGCCTCAGGCAACCATAGACTTTGCTAGAACACCCCACTAAGCCACAATCCCAAAACCTACGAAAAACCCCCATACACAAACACACCACAAAATAAACCCATGTCACACCCTGGCCTGACCAAATAAAGAAAGAAAACACAAAATACTAAGACTAGGGCGTGACAAATTGTGCAAGTTCTCCCACTTAAAAAGATGAGAGGCCTGTAATTTTCATCATAGGTACACTTCAACTATGACAGACAAAATGTGAAAAAAAATCCAGAAAATCACATTGTAGGATTTTTCATGAATTTATTTGGAAATGATGATGGAAAATAAGTATTTGGTCAATAACAAAAGTTTATCTCAATACTTTGTTATATACCCTTTGTTGGCAATGACAGAGGTCAAACGTTTTCTGTAAGTCTTCAAGGTTTTCACACACTGTTGTTGGTATTTTGGCCCATTCCTCCATGCAGATCTCCTCTAGAGCAGTGATGTTTTGGGGCTGTTGCTGGGCAACACGGACTTTCAACTCACTCCAAAGATTTTCTATGGGGTTGAGATCTGGAGACTGGCTCGGCTACTCCATGACCTTGAAATGCTTCTTATGAAGCCACTCCTTCGTTGCCCGTGCGGTGTGTTTGGGATAATTGTCATGCTGAAAGACCCAGCCACGTTTCATCTTCAATGCCCTTGCTGATGGAAGGAGGTTTTCACTCAATCTCACGATACATGGCCCCATTCATTATTTTCTTTACACGGATCAGTCGTCCTGGTCCCTTTGCAGAAAAACAGCCCCAAAGCATGATGTTTCCACCCCCATGCTTCACAGTAGGTATGGTGTTCTTTGGATGCAACTCAGCATTCTTTGTCCTCCAAACACGACAAGTTGAGTTTTTACCAAAAAGTTGTATTTTGGTTTCATCTGACCATATGACATTCTCCCAATCTTCTTCTGGATCATCCAAATGCTCTCTAGCAAACTTCAGACGGGCCTGGACATGTACTGGCTTAAGCAGGGGGACACGTCTGGCACTGCAGGATTTGAGTCCCTGGCGGCGTAGTGTGTTACTGATGGTAGGCTTTATTACTTTGGTCCCAGCTCTCTGCAGGTCATTCACTAGGTCCCCCCGTGTGTGGTTCTGGGATTTTTGCTCACCATTCTTGTGATCATTTTGACCCACGGGGTGAGATCTTGCGTGGAGCCCCAGATCGAGGGAGATTATCAGTGGTCTTGTATGTCTTCCATTTCCTAATAATTGCTCCCACAGTTGATTTCCTCAAACCAAGCTGCTTACCTATTGCAGATTCAGTCTTCCCAGCCTGGTGCAGGTCTACAATTTTGTTTCTGGTGTCCTTTGACAGCTCTTTGGTCTTGGCCATAGTGGAGTTTGGAGTGTGACTGTTTGAGGTTGTGGACAGGTGTCTTTTATACTGATAACAAGTTCAAACAGGTGCCATTAATACAGGTAACGAGTGGAGGACAGAGGAGCCTCTTAAAAAATAAGTTACAGGTCTGTGAGAGACAGAAATCTTGCTTGTTTGTAGGTGACCAAATACTTATTTTACACCATAATTGGCAAATAAATTCATTAAAAATCCTACAATGTGATTTTCTGGATTTTTTTTTCTTCTCATTTTATCTGTCATAGTTGAAGTGTACCTGTGATGAAAATTACAGGCCTCTCTCATCTTTTTAAGTGGGAGAACTTGCACAATTGGTGGCTGACTAAATACTTTTTTGCCCCACTGTACATACTGATCCTGTGGTCAGGGGCTATGGGCCTCAGCCTGCATGCCAGAATACTTTCTCTCAGACCAGCACATGGCCAGACACAAATAAAATAAAATATTTGTTGTTACATGCGCTGAATACAACAGGTGTAGACCTTACCGTGAAATGCTTACTTACAAGCCCTTAACCATCAATGCAGTTTTTAGAAAAATAAGAGTTAAGAAAAGATTTACTAAATAAACTCAAATAAAAAAATATAAAGTAACAGTAACGAGGCTATATACAGGGGGTGTCGGTACTGAGTCAATGTGTGGGGGTACAGGTTAGTCGAGGTAATATGTACATGTAGGTAGGGGTAAAGTGACTATGCATAGATAATAAACAGCAAGTAGCAGAGGCGTAAAAAAAAGAGGGGTTCAATGCAAATAGTCCAGGTAGACATTTGATCAACAGTCTAATGGCTTGGGGGTAGAAGCTGTTAAGAAGCCTTTAAGACTTGGCACACTGGCACCGCTGCCGTGCGGTAGCAGAGAGAACAGTCTGGCTAGGGTGGCCGGTGTCTTTTGCCATTTTCGGGGGGCCTTCTTCTGACACCGCCTAGTATAGAGGTCCTGAATGGCAGGAAGCTTGGCCGCAATGATGTACTGGGTCGTACACACTACCCTCTCTAGCGCCTTGGCCACTTTAATAATGGGAATTGATGGGAATTCATGTAAAATATATCACTAGCCACTTTAAACAATGCTACTTAATATAATGTTTACATACCCTACATTATTTATCTCATATGTATACGTATATACTGTACTCTATATCATCTACTGCATCTTTATGTAATACATGTATCACTAGCCACTTCAAACTATGCCAATTTGTTTACATACTCATCTCATATGTATATACTGTACTCGATACCATCTACTGCATCTTGCCTATGCCGCTCTGTACCATCACTCATTCATTTATCTTTATGTACATATTCTTTATCCCTTTACACGTGTGTGTATAAGGTAGTAGTTTTGGAATTGTTAGCTAGACTACTCGTTGGTTATTACTGCATTGTCGGAACTAGAAGCACAAGCATTTCGCTACACTCGCATTAACATCTGCTAACCATGTGTATGTGACAAATAAATTTTGATTTGATTTTGTGGTCGAAGGCTGAGCAGTTCCTAAACCGGGCAGTGATGCAACCAGTATGTATGTGCAACCAGGATGCTCTCTGGTGCAGCTGTTGAACTTTTAGAGAATCTGAGAACCCATGCCAAATCTTTTCAGTCTCCTGAGGGGGAATAGGCATTATTGTGCCCTCTTCATGACTGTCTTGGTGTGTTTGGACCATGATAGTTTATTGGTGATGTGGACACCAAGGAACTTGAAGCTCCCTGTCGATGAGAATGGAGTCATGCTCGGCCCTCCTTTTCCTGTACTCCATGACCATCTCCTTTGTCTTGATCACATTGAGGGATAGGTTGTTGTTCTTGCACCACACAGTCAGGTCTCTGACCTCCTCCCTATAGACTGTCTCATCGTTGTCGGTGATCAGGCCACCACTGTTGTGCCATCGGCAAACTTAATGATGGTGTTGGAGTCGTTCCCGGCCGTGCATTCATGAGTGAACAGGGAGTACAGTAGGGGACTGAGCACTCACCCCTGAGGGGCCCCCGTGTTCAGGATCAGCGTGGCGGATGTGTTGTTACCTACCCTTACCACCTGGGGGCAGCCCGTTAGGAAGTCCAGCATCCAGTTGCAGAGGGAGGTGTTTTGTCCCAGGGTCCTTAGCTAAGTGATGAGCTTTGAGGGCACTATGGTGTTGAATGCTGAGCCGTAGTAAATGAACAGCATTCTCACATAGGTGTTCCTTTTGTCCAGGTGTGAAAGGGCAGTGTGGAGTGCAATAGAGATTGCTTCATCTGTGGTTCTGTTGGGGCAGTATGCAAATTGAAGTGGGTCTAGGGTTTCTGGGATAATGGTGTTGATATGAGCCATGATCAGCCTTTCAAAGCACTTCATGACTACAGACGTGAGTGCTACGGGTCGGTTGTCATTTAGGCAGGTTACCTTAGTGCTCATGGGTCCTGGGACTATGATGGTCTGCTTGAAACATGTTGATATTACAGACTCAGACAGGGAGAGGTTGAAAATGTCAGTGAAGACACTTGCCAGTTGGTCAGCCCATGCTCGGAGTGCACTTCCTGGTAATAAAAGTGTTATTTACATGTGAAAAAGGAATGCCGTGTGCTGCATTTGTTATAGGCCTATTGTTTACCTTTTTGTTGGTGACACTTTGATATCTTGATCATATGCAGCCATTTAAAGGGCAAATCCACAGATGAAACAATAACAAAATCATTGCCTCGCTTCATCTGTTTTGCCTGTTTTGGTAAAAAGCTGAGAGATGGGCCTGGAGAAATGTAACCACTCTCAGAGTAATAGACAGAGCTATGGATGCTAGGACTGACCATCCATGATCATTGTTTTAATCATGTTATGTTATACAGTGTTTATTTACATTAATAATGTTTACAAACATTGCAGAAAAACAAGCTTATATTTTTGTTTCTCATGGAGTATGACAGTTGAACTAAGCTCATGAGATATGTATAAGCTATATTCTTCAAGAATCAATGAATATGAATCAATGAATAGAATCAATGAATATTTTGTGTATACGTTTTAAAAATATAGCAACTACAGATAGCCCCTTTAAGTCTATCAAAAGTGTGCGAGTTTGAACATGTGTCCACTCAGACTATGGATTTATTTTTTATCATCATGAATTAGATTGATCAATAAAAGCCCCACTTTTATTCCATAGGCTGTGATCCGCACTATGCATCTGTGGCAAAAGCGCATTTTTCACTGGCTGTCCACTGGTTTCAAAAACAATGATTGATATGCAGCTTAAACTTCTTGAATTCAACCATTATTGGGTACAGATACACATTTAGATTTGTGAACAGCCATCCACAACAACCACAATCCGTAAGGCGCAAATAGCTCAATCAAATCAAATCAAATTTATTTATATAGCCTTTCTTACATCAGCTGATATATCAAAGTGCTGTACAGAAACCCAGCCTAAAACCCCAAACAGCAAGCAATGCAGGTGTAGAAGCACAGTGGCTAGGAAAAACTCCCTAGAAAGGCCAAAACCTAGGAAGAAACCTAGAGCGGAACCAGGCTATGAGGGGTGGCCAGTCCTCTTCTGGCTGTGCCGGGTGGAGATTATAACAGAACATGGCCAAGATGTTCAAATGTTCATAAATGACCAGCATGGTCAAATAATAATAATCACAGTAGCTGTCGAGGGTGCAGCAAGTCAGCACCTCAGGAGTAAATGTCAGTTGGCTTTTCATAGCCGATCATTGAGAGATAAATGAGAGAGCAGCAGTGTGATTCACATCGATGCGCTATGTAGATATCAATAATGAGTGATATCCGTATCGCCGTAGACTACACCACTGCTGTCATTCTGACATCCAAGCGTTTATTCAAGTTGGATAATCTTTGGATATGGACAGCAGTCGCACCCTTGGAAGACATACCTTGGACTGTAGCCTACAAAAGCCTATTCCTGTGCTTTTCCCGCGAATCAATCAAACACATTTGGTGTGTCATCATAGTGGTCTCTGACTCGTGGTCAGACTGGCTCAGGTGGAACAAACAAACTTGCGCCTTTTTTCAATGCTGATTTGAATTTCATTAAGAAAACAGAGAAGTGCCAAAAAATATTTTTTGCAAAACCTCCTTTCTGAATGTAAAAGTAGTCCTTGAAGTCATCTAGTTTTTCAAAAGTATCTGTAATCTGATTACAATATTTTTGCTGGTAATATAACAGATAACAGTTAGTATTTTTTTGTAATCCCTTACATGTAACGTACATATAATCCGTTACTCCCCAACCCTGAAAATTAGTTACAAACTATGCAAAAAAGAACACAAAATAGCACAATTGGTTAGAAGCCCGTAAAACGGCAGCCATGTCCTCCAGCACCATTCAATGCAGTCTCAATGCTGCAGGGAAAACTAGCCTCTTCAAGTCTACTTCCAATTCCACAGACGGCAATTGATAATACTGTTGACTCTTTCATTTTGGTCATTTTATATTAACATTCTAAAGAGATGACTCCCCCCTCTTGTTTCTATTTATTTTCTTTGTTTCCCTTAATTAACCTTTTACTGCAGTGGGCTACATCAGGGTCACACAGAGTGTTTCTTGGAAGTCTTAAACAAATCTACTTTGAAACAAAAGTATACACCTCAGACACATGGTTATGGTCTTAAATAAAAGAAGGCATCTGTACCATGTCAGATATAGAGTTGAAATGTATTACGTTTTGATTTTGCATCCCATTATTACCCTTTTTATACATCACAGAAGACGGAAATATGACAAAGCCGTTTGACATTGAAACACCAGATTTTCGGCTGGTGTTTGTGAGGCCACTAGTCATTTGAATTCAGGAAATGGTTACACATGTCTGGGCCATTGGTCAGAAACTATTGAGTTTCCCCTGACCTCTTTATGTAAAATGGCTGACATTCATGTGTAGTTCCAGTATGATGGACAGACCAAGAGGCAAGATTAATGGCACTCTTTAAATTAGAATTGATTTTCCTATAAACTCCTCAAAATGTAATCAGCGCCGTGAAAAATAATCCACATTTTATTTTTTTTAACAGAAACTAGTGGGCAAGACATCTTATTTGAATGAGATTCTGATACAAGGTGTGTGTTTCAATATCTGACTTTTATTAAATTGGCATGTAAAACAGCCATGTGTGTAAAACTGCCACAGTCATGTTTATTCATTACAAGGATTGTCATTGTCCATCTCTGACCAAGTCCTTACTGATTTAATGACTTCTGTGGCCGTTGAAACCAAAACTAATACCTCCCTTAAACATTTTAAACATCCCTTAAACATTTGCCGACCTCCCTACTCTTCTACATTTGCACACACTCTACATTTGTGTTATTGACTGTACGTTTGTTTATGTGTAACTCTGTGGTTGTTGTTTTTGTCACACTGCTTTGCTTTATCTTGGCCAGGTCGCAGTTGTAAACGAGAACTTGTTCTCAACTGTCCTACCTGGTTAAATAAAGGGGAAATAAAAAATAAATAAATACATTTGTGACACTTGATGCTATGATCATCAAGCTATGATTTTTGCAAATAAATTATTACTGGTGATTCAATAGATGGTCAAATATTAACCTTGATGGACACTTGCATGCTTGATAATTGCCTGCTGTTGCTTTAAGGGAGTGGCTGAGGAACTGAGTGGCTGACTAGCATTCCTCCTGTTGCAGTGCAGCATCCGACCTTTAAGAAAAGCTTAAGGAGACCACAGACCCTGGATGGCTGCTGAAAGAAGTACTGCAGGGCAAAGTTTTGAGGAGGGGTGGGGAGAATGGGTTATCAGGTGAAACAGATTTAATAGCTTGTGTTGCAGCCCAGCCAGTTCCCCATTTACGATCTATGTGATTGTCTGGGGGTGTAGCCTGTCCAATCATCCACCCCCACCTCTTCGGCTGAAAACACCAGGCAGGTGGTCTGTCCAATTTTATTATAATTATATTTCTATGCTGTTGTAACCGGTGTGAAATGGCTAGCTAGTTAGCGGGGTGCGCGCTAATTGCGTTTCAATCGATGGTGTCACTCGCTCTGAGACCTTGAAGTAGTTGTTCCCCATGCTCTGCAAGGGCCAGGATTTTTGTGAAGCGATGGATAACGATGCTTCGTGGGAGGCAGTTGTTGATGTGGGCAGAGGGTCCCTGGTTCGGGCCCAGGTAGGGGCAAGGAGAGGGACGGAAGCAAAACTGTTACACTCTGTCCTACATGGACCCATGCTCCAGATTCAGACCAGTGGTGTGAATGAATGCAGGTCGAAATTGGCAGTGAGGGAGTAAGACAGAGACAGAGATAAAGAAAAGTGTTTACAGGAGGGTTGAGTGACCCACTTTGATAGTAATAGATTCTGTATTTTAGCCAGCTCCACTCTCCAACACCTTTGACTCTGTTAAACAGAGGATAGAGGGCATTCAGAACACCATAGGGTATATTGAGTAAAAGTCATGATATGCGACTCACCCCCTGGATTTGGTCTTATGTAGCAAAATATGAAATTGTGTTTTTTACATTCGATAAAAGTAGATACTCAGAGCTACAAAATGGTATACCTTACACTGCATTTCTGAGGAACAATGGGAAAGTAATTCTGGTTTGAAAGTTGATCAACTTGTAAACTCACTTTTGAGAAAATGGCCTTTGAATATTTTGGTATCTAGAGAAGAGCTCTTCTTTGTCTAAGCCCATTCAGCATCGTTCACACCCTTTTAAGCTTTAGCCCCACCCATCTCGTGTCACTCTCAATGGGGTGCACACTTGATGCTCTGGCTGATGATTTGTTTACATCTGAATAGCATGAAAACAGCCTAACCAGCTCTGCTGGCAACAATTTAACGAGCCAGCCAGCTAACGTTAGCTAGTTAAACAACAATGAACATAGTGCCAATCATGTCGTTTCTAACCTGCATGAATATGCTGGGAGCTAACCAAGCAGGTTCAATGTTACATCATACATCATACATGTAACCTTAGCTAGGAGCCAGCCAGCTAACATTAGCTAGCTAACACTACACTTTAGCTTGAAATGAAACCACAATGAAAATTAGAAACATGTAATATCTGAAAATGTAGCTAGCTAGACTATCTTACATCATAATGCATGATGGACGTGTCTCCCTGTCACGGATGCCATGCCACGGTTTCCCATAGTTTTAAAATGTGATCCGGAGACAGGTGTTTTTTCCATCACTTTAGCTATCATACTCTAATTCCACTGATTTCAAAACTCGATCTTCCTGAAAGTGTAGAGTAACACTTATGCAGCTCCACTACACCATACATTTTTTTAAAGCCTCGTTCGACAGGATTACCAACACAGACTGACCAGCTCCAATAGACAGAAACCTTCTATATGAAAGTTCACATGTTCCAGAAGGCATTTCTGCCACCAAAACATTTTTTAAATGGCTCTCCTGTGAAGTCGTGACTTGCGACAAACGCCTAGTTTCCTGAAACGGGTCACATATGGAACGTCTGGTTACCATGTTAGAGCCTCTGCAACACCATTGCACTTACACTGAGTATACCAAATATTAAGGACACCTTCCTAATATTGAGTTGCACCCCCCTTCCTAATATTGAGTTGCAACCCCCCAGAACAGCCACAATTTGTCGGGGCATGGACTCTACAAAGTGACGAAGCGTTCCACAGGGATGCTGGCCCATGTTGACGCCAATGCCACCCACAGTTGTGTCAAGTTGGCTAAATATCCTTTGGGTGGTGGACCATTCTTGATACATACGGGAAACTGCTTAAAAATCCTTCTTTAACCGATCTACTCCCCTTCATCTAAGGCTGATTGAAGTGTCATCAATAAGAGGATCATAGCTTTCACCTGGTCAGTCTATGTCATGGAAAGAGCAGGTGTCCTTCATTTTTTGTATATATTTCTGTGATTAACCTGTGTGATAGTGTGCTTTAATAGACCAAATAGGCCAAATGTACATTTGACACATAACACACCCATCTGTACCATTCCTGAGTCTCTCTCCAGAGCAGATAAAGCTTTACTTTTCACTGAATGACTCGGACCAAATAGATAGAATATCTGGGGTTGTGTGGAATAGCTATGAATAGGCCTCGTTGGTGTTCTGTAAAGTGCCAATTATGGACCAATTTGAGGATATCAATGGAAATAGTTTGGGGGCTTTGGTGAGAGGTATGGTAAAGCGCCTTCAGACACTACTTTACCCGTTTGACTCCTCAAACCTTGAGGGAAACAACTGTTGGATTAAATATGTACATAGACCTGTGCATCTCTTGATTTGTGAGAAAATGTATTAAAATACTTAAATGCAATGCGCAAAGCTGTTTTTTTTACAGTAAAATGTAGGATGCCTCATATTTTTTATTTAGTTTGACCTTTCTTTTATTAACAGGGAAGACCTAGGTCTCTTTTTCAAATGTGCTCTGGGGAATACAACATGAATATACACATTTTTTTGACCTAGGCAAGTCAGTTAAGAACAAATTATAATTTACAATAATTTACCGGGTGGTAAGTGGGTTAACTGCCTGTTCATGGGCAGAATGTCAGATTTTTACCTTGTCAGCTCATGGGAATTAGATCCAGCAACCTTTCAGTTACTGGCCCAATACTCTAACCACTAGGCTATCTGCCACCCCATTATATATACATGGTATATACTGTATATTAGGGCTGACCCAAATTAGTCGACGAGTCGATTATTTGGTCCTTAAGCTGTTGGTTGACCGAGATTGTTTTGGTCGAGCAGTAACACACACACACACACACACACACACACACACATATACAGTATATGCACCCATCTCAGTGAATTAATCCAATGTGGAGGTCTAGACTAAATGCCAATTTAGCCAATATAAAAACATGATTATCAACAATAGCATTTAAAGACATCTGCAAAAAGGCTCAAAGCTAAATTAGGTTCAAGGATAGCTGAAATACAATAAATGTCACTAAAATAAAAATAATGTAAAAACGACTGTTTGACTGCAGTTTTTAAAGTTCCTCTTTGTGATTAAACAAGGATTACATGTTTGTATTCTCCCATCTTTAACACAAACAGCTCGGCAATGGTCACTAATATATTGGGCGAAGACACCAGCAGAAACATATTTCTCTGGTGTATTCGTTAAAATAAGATCAATCAGAATTGTCTTTGAAGGATCTTTAGGGTTGGGCCGTGTAGGTTTAGTCACCAGCTGGGTTAGGTTTAGATCATTACACATGTAGTTTAGATTGTCTGAAGCTTGCATTTACCAATCATAATTTAGGTCACCCAAGATAATAACTTCTGATTTAGTCAGAAGACAACAAACTAGTTAACTCTGCGTTAACAGTTATGGATACATTTTTCCCCAGACAAAGGCCTAAAGATAGTAGCAAAAAAAATGGCAAGGGAAATAGATTTCAGTAAAAATATATAATTATTTTATTTTTTATAATAATGGCCACTCCACCACCTTTACACCGTCTGTCAGCTCTGAACAAATTATAGCCCTCAGTATTAACATCAGAGTCCAGAATGTCCCCAGAGATCTTAAGTTTCAGTCAATACCAGAATGTCCGGATTCGTCTGCATAGCCCAGATATTGATGTTTAGGTAGTAAGCTCCTAATGTTCAGATGCATCAACCCAAGTCCTTTACGATTTTTAAAGTCACAAGGAGTCTCCAACTCAAATAAGCTATGTGCAATAGGAAGTTGCAGGCCCCGTCTGATGGTTAATATTGGTATAAATATATATAAATATATAAAATATAAAAATGTAAAGTGTAGGTCCCATATTTCATGTACTGAAATAAATATTCCAGAAATGTTCCATATGCACACAAAAAAATTCTGTTAGTGAGCATTTCTCCTTTATCAAGATAATCCATCCACCTGACAGGTGTGGCATATCAAGAAGTGAATTTAACAGCATGATCATTGCACATGTGCACCTTGAAGCCACTCTTAAACGTCCAGTTTTGTCCCATAACACAATGGCACAGATGTATGGGGGCGTGCAATTGGCATGCTGACTGCAGGAATGTTCACCAGAGCTGTTGCTTTCTCTACCATAAGCCGCTTCCAACGTTGTTTTAGAGAATTTGGCAGTACGTCCACCCGGCCGCAGACCATGTGTAACCACGCCAGCCCAGGACCTCCACATCTGGCTTCTTCACCTGCAGGATCATCTGAGACCAGCCACCCGGACAGCTGATGAAACTGAGGAGTATTTCTGTCTGTAATAAAGCCCTTTTGTTGGGAAAAACGAATTCTGATTGGCTGGGCCGGGCTCCCCAGTGGGGGGTGAGCCTATGCCCTCCCAGGCCCAGTCATGTGAAATCCATAGATTAGGGCCTAATGAATGTATTTAAATTGACTGATTTCCTGTAACTTGGTAAAATCATTGAAATTGATTTTCAACTGCACCATCTATCCCTAGTAGTAATAGAGGAAGGACTAGAAATTGGAATTACCTTTCTCAGGTTACGGCCGGAGGATGCACCCAATGCCAATATGAGGAACTCTCAGAGTAACCAATGATGGAATGTTATAAACTGACGTACATGGGCTTTGGTTGCTATGTGCAACAGCCCAAGCCCTCTACGTGATTTGAAAACCGAGGGGTTATTGAACTAAAAGCACTGGGTGAGCAGACCACAGTAGGCGTCTCTTTTGCGCTAGCAACATCAGATCTAACAGTGGAGTTCGAACGAATGGGCAGAATGGGTAGTTACCAGAGCAGGGCTTGGTCTGTCTCTGAGTCAATATTGTAACGTGGCCTTGATATGTGAAGCGAGGGTCAAGGATCCTAGATATTTTGGATGGAGCCCATCATTTTTTGGTAGAGGATCTTTTGTTTCCTAAAAAAGTGTTGAAATTGTGAATCAAGGTTATGTCAACAGAGTGGCGGTAGTCATTAGGACAGATACTGTATGATGTGCTAAACCTTTCGCAGACGCAACCCAGCGACGGCACGGGCCAGAGATAATCGGCTGCTTTTCAGAGCCTTTCGGGGTGTTGATCAGCTCAATAAAAATCCTGTTTGGACCCTTTTTCATATCATTTGATTTGGAGGAGTCATCATCAATCAGCAGTGTACAGGGAAAGTACTGCAGGGAAATATCACAGTCAGACAGAGGGCCATCTCCGTACACCCCATGTTTCCTCACTGAGGTATCATTTCAATAAGCTGTTGTAATGGGAATGTATGTATTTAACACAAGTACGCTGTCCAACGTTTTGAAAACCCTTCTCCACAGCTTCACACTGAATCGATGAACAGGCTGTGTCTTATCTCCTCCGTTTCCTTCCTGGTCTTGTTTATGCATTGCTGGAGTAGCATTTAATTAACGTCTGGGCTTTGCAGTCTGCTAGTCGATGGCAGTAATTACATTCAGGCCTCACAGTGAGTGGGTTTTACTGGCTCACTCCAGTCCTCCGTTTTTTAATGGCCAAGTTATCTATATCACAGTGTCTAGGCTATTATGCACAATGCAATCACTTTTCCCTCGTGGGCTTTAAAAGAGATTATGAGTATACCTGGCTGTGGGCCCTTTCCACACACTGTAGAAATGCATTCACTGCCCGTTTCGATATACTGTCAAAAATATAAATAATAATAACAATACTAGATTGTTTGCAGGTTCTCAATTATCCAGACAATCTGTCACTCAGTGTCTCCTGTAAGAAAGCCACAAAGCATAAATTAATTTGTTGGGGTCACAGGCTCGCAGGTAAGGTGATAAAGCAACTTCATTACTTGTGGCTATGATTTTAAATGCATCCTGCGCCCTGTTTTTCATTTTTTTTGCTCAGATTCCTATTGTTTCTCGTTGTTTTATAATGAAAGAGCCTGGAGCATCTAATCAAAGTTAATTTAATTAAAGGGACGGGGAGGGAAAGGAGATACCTAGTCAGTTGCACAACTGAATGCATTCAACCCGAAATGTTTCTTCCTCATTTAACCAAACACGTCTAAATCAGAGAGGCTTGGCAGGCAGCCTAATTGACGCCCACGTCATCGGCACCCGGGGAGCAGTTGTTGTTGGGGGTTAACTGCCTTGTTCAAGGGCATAACGGCAGATTTTTTTCATCTTGCCGTCTCTGAGATGTCTAACTAGCGACTTTTCAGTTACCGTCCCAACACTCTTTACCGCTAGGCTCCCTGCCGCCTAATGATGATGGCTTCTCACAATAGCGAACATGCTTGTGCCTTAAAAAGCATCTCACGCTCAAGCCACACATTTTTTTTTTTTTGCTACAGATGTAGGATCTTATTTTGAGCCAGTTTGCTACAGCAGGGAAATAATCCTGCAGCAACAGCAAATGTGAGTAGTGTGGATTATAGTTAATGGCCCCTTTTTGAAGGGATTGATACATTTTTTGTTAAGGCAAATCAAGTCTGAAATGTCCGAGTGGAAATGACAAACTTCAGAAGCCTTTCTACTGTGTTCTTGGGGACCTTATGCTGCAGACAAGTTTTGTTACCCTTCCCCAGATCTGTGCCTCAACACAATCCTGTCTCAGAGCTTGACAGACAATTACTTTGACCTTGCTTTTTGCTCTGACATGCACTGACATTATAAGATGACGTGGCTAAGCATACAAACATCCGGACAACAAATAACTAGGGTTGAGGAAAGTCTTCCAATGTTTACCAGCCTGCTATCTAGCTCTGTCAGAGCTCCAGAGTTTATCTGTGGAGACTGGAGAACCTTCCAGAAGGACAACCATCTCTGCAGCACTCCACCAATTAGGCCTTTATGGTAGAGTGGCCAGACAGAAGACACTCCTCAGTAATATATATAGATCGGTGTGTGCCTTTCCAAATCATGTCCAATAAATTAAATTGACCACAGGTGGACTCCAATCAAGTTGTAGAAACATCTCAAGGATGATCAATGGAAACAGGATGCACCTGAGCTCAAATTCTTGTCTCATTGGAAATGGTCTGAATACTTATGTACATTTTAGTTTTAAATGTGAAATTGTTTCTAAAAACATGTTTTCGCTTTGTCATTATCGGGTATTGTGTGTAGATTGATGAGAATTGTTTTTAATTTCATCCATTTTAGAATGGGGCTGTAACCTAACAAAATGTGGAAAAGGGGAAGGGGTCTGAATACTTTCCGAATGCACTGTACATCTTCAAATGTGCTGTACTGATCTCAGTGTTTATTTTGACAAGAAGGATTTTCCAATGGCTAAGTCATTTATTTTGTTCACAAGCTCTCTGTCTGAGAGAGTGTAGGCCTGCAAATTGCAGTGTAAGCGGAATTGTAAGCTTGGGTGTTGTGATATCATCTGGGTAATAGATAAGGTAGATGGGCAATAAAAGTGTACCGTGTGAGAAGCTCCTGTAATTTCCCTTCATTTTTTTATGGTGTAAGACATCTTGTTCATTCTGATAATATCAACATCACTGTTCAGGGATCTGATATTTGAGAAATATCTGCTCAGGAACTGTTCTCTAACCCTCTGCTACTGTATACAGTCATTTCTGGAGTCAAACTAACTGTTGTTAGTATCTCGTTGTTCAAATCAACTCTTCGTAACAAGAACTAAATCATATGCCAATCTAACGCCAGCTCTAATATGTCTTATGGATGATCTGATACTAACGTCACTGCCCTCTGGAAAACATTCTCTAAAATGTTTCCCATACGTATAAACAAAAACATTCCAATATATAAAAGGCTTCAAAGCACAACGTATGCTTTCATGTGGGCAGATAGAGCTCTCATTAAATGAACCAGACGTTCTGAAAAGTGCAGCTCAAAAATGCACAGTGGGTGCATGTATTCAGCCTGTATTCAAACACAATGTTCCCATCCATACAAGATGTCTACCTACCCACAATTAAAACAAACAATTTACAGTACACAGTCAAACACTTTACTATAACATGAATCCCGTAACTGTTTCTCCGGTATACTTTCCATCTGTGCGTTATGCACACTCTAAACCCTTCCAGATGGTGTCAAATCAACAGTTCAGGTGACCGCTATACTGTAGATATCTGCCAAATGTACATATGGACAGATACATATACACTACCTACACAGCCCACCTAAAATGGATCCAATGCATACATAATGAGAGTGGGAAATATCAACTTCATGACAGAAGATTCAGCAGCATTAGTCAATACAGTCTGTCCAGCAGTAGCCAGAGCATGCTATCCCACTCCAGCTTTATGTCTGAAAAACTCTGTTGCCAAGCAGGAGCTCATTAACAGGTCTGTTAATCAGTTTTACCGTTATGACAGATCTATCCTAAACTGACTGAAGATTCGCCGAGACTGCAGTATGTCAGGATCTGACGGAAGAGAAGACAACCCTAGAGCGACGGAGAGAGAGAAAGAGAGAGCGAGAGAGAGAGATCCACCTTACAAGTACTATTGGGAGGCGAGAGTGGTCACTGAGTGGTTAGCTAGCTGTGCTGCCTCTCCTCGCCTGGTCGATGGTAGTCATGCGGTGGCCAGATGGCAAGGGATGTGAATGAAACATTGTTCATGTACTTGCCACCAGGTTTAGTGCCCAGCTGCAATGGCAGCAGCAGCAAGAGGAGACACACGTTTCCAGGCTGATGTTCAGCAATAACTTCAGTCATTCCAAAATCCCCGTAAGAAAATGTGTGTCCCAAAATATTGCTGATGTCACACCCTGACCATAGTTTACTTTGTATATTTCTATGTTTTGGTTGGTCAGGGTGTGAGCTGAGTGGGCATTCTATGTTTCATGTCTAGTTTGTCTATTTCTATGTCTGGCCTGATATGGTTCTCAATCAGAGGCAGGTGTTAGTCATTGTCTCTGATTGGGAACCATATTTAGGTGGCCTGGGTTTCACTGTGTGTTTGTGGGTGATTGTTCCTGTCTCTGTGTTTGCACCAGATAGGACTGTTTCGGTTTTCGTTACGTTCATTTACGTTCTTTGTTTTGTAGTGTTTGTATTGATTCGTGTTTTTACTTTTGTTTATTAAACATGGATCGCAATCTACACGCTGCATTTTGGTCCGACTCTCCTTCACCACAAGAGAACCGTTACAGAATCACCCACCGCAACAGGACCAAGTGGCGTGGTAACAGGCAACAGCAGCAGCAGGAGCAGCGCAACAAGAATTTCTGGACTTGGGAGGAAATCCTCGACGGGAGAGGACCCTGGGCTAAACCAGAGGAGTGTAGCCGCCTCAAGGTGCAGCGAGAGAAGGACTGGACATGGGAGGACGAACTGGACGGTGAAGGACCCTGGGCTCAGCCTGGAGAATATCGCCGCCCCAAGGAAGAACTGGAGGCGGCGAAAGCGGAGAGGCGCTGGTATGAGGAGGCAGCACGGCGACGCGGATGGAAGCCTGAGAGTCAGCCCCAAAAATTTCTTGGGGGGGGCTCACAGGGAGTATGGCTATGCCAGGTAGGAGACCTGCGCAAACTCCCTGTGCTTACCGGGGGGCTAGAGAGACTGGGCAGGCACCGTGTTATGCTGTGGTGCGCACGGTGTCTCCAGTGCGGGTGCATAGCCCGGTGCGGTATATTCCAGCTCCGCGCATCGGCCGGGCTAGATTGAGCGTCGAGCCAAATGCCATGAAGCCGGCTCTACGCATCTGGTCCCCATTGCGTCTCCTTGGGCCGGCTTACATGGCACCAGCCTTGCGCTCGGTGTCTCCGGTTCGCCTGCATAGCCCAGTGCGGGCTATTCCACCTCGCCGCACTGGCAGGGCGACCGAGAGCATTCAACCGGGTAAGGTTGGGCAGGCTCGGTGCTCAAGAGCTCCAGTGCGCCTGCACGGTCCGGTCTATCCAGTACCACCTCCACACCCCAGCCCTCCGGTAGCAGCTCCCCGCACCAGGCTTCCTGTGCGTGTTCTCGGTCCAGTACCACCAGTGCCAGCACCACGCATCAGGCCTACAGTGCACCTCGCCTCTCCAGCGCTGCCAGTACCTTCCTCCTCTCCTGCGCTGCCGGAGTCTCCCGCCTGTTCAGCGCTGCCAGAGCCTTCCTCCTCTCCTGCGCTGCTGGAGTCTCCCGCCTGTTTAGCGCTGCCAGAGCCTTCCGCCTCTACAGTGTTGCCGGAGTCTCCTGCCTGTTTAGCGCAGCCAGAGCTGTCAGTCGGCATGGAGCAGCCAGAGCTGCCAGTCGGCATGGAGCAGCCAGAGCTGCCAGTCGGCATGGAGCAGCCAGAGCTGCCAGTCGGCATGGAGCAGCCAGAGCTGCCAGTCTGCATGGAGCAGCCAGAGCTGCCAGTCTGCATGGAGCAGCCAGAGCTGCCAGTCTGCATGGAGCAGCCAGAGCTGCCAGTCTGCATGGAGCAGCCAGAGCTGCCAGTCTGCATGGAGCAGCCAGAGCTGCCAGTCTGCATGGAGCAGCCAGAGCTGCCAGTCTGCATGGAGCAGCCAGAGCTGCCAGTCTGCATGGAGCAGCCAGAGCTGCCAGTCTGCATGGAGCAGCCAGAGCTGTCAGTCTGCATGGAGCAGCCAGAGCTGTCAGTCTGCATGGAGCAGCCAGAGCTGTCAGTCTGCATGGAGCAGCCGGAGCTGCCAGTCTGCAAGGAGCTGCCAGTCTGCAAGGAGCTGCCAGTCTGCAATGAGCTGCCAGTCTGCAAGGAGCTGCCAGTCTGTAAGAAGCCGCCAGAGCTGTCAGCCTATATGGAGCAGCTAGAGCCGCCAGTCAGCGTGGAGCAGCCAGAGCCGCCAGTCAGCGTGGAGCAGCCAGATCAGTCAGTCTGCCATGATCCGCCAGTCAGCCAGACTCTTCCAGATCTGCCAGTCAACCAGACTCTTCCAGATCTGCCAGTCAACCAGACTCTTCCAGATCTGCCAGTTAACCAGACTCTTCCAGATCTGCCAGTCAACCAGACTCTTCCAGATCCGCCAGTCAACCAGACTCTTCCAGATCCGCCAGTCAACCAGACTCTTCCAGATCCGCCAGTCAACCAGACTCTTCCAGATCCGCCAGTCAACCAGACTCTTCTAGTGCCGTCAGTCTGCCCAGCGCCGCCAGTGCCGTCAGTCTGCCCAGCGCCGCCAGTGCCGCCAGTCTGTCCAGCGCCGCAAGTGCCGCCAGTCTGCCAGGATCAGTTAGATCCGCCAGCCAGCCAGGATCCGCCAGTCTGCCAGGATCCACCAGTCTGCCAGAACTGCCAGTCAGCCAGGATCTGCCAGTCAGCCAGACTCTTCCAGATCTGCCAGTCAGCCAGGATCCGCCAGTCAGCCAGACTCTTCCAGATCCGCCAGACCCTTCCAGATCTGCCAGTCTGCCAGACCCTTCCAGATCTGCCAGTCTGCCAGACCCTTCCAGACCTGCCAGTCTGCCAGACTCTTCCAGATCCGTCAGTCAGCCAGGATCTGCCAGAGCCTTCCTCCTCTCCTGTGCTGTCGGAGTCTGAAGAGCCCCTTTGTCCCGAGCTGTCCCTCTGTCCCGAGCTGCCCCTCTGTCCCGAGCTGCCCCTCTGTCCCGTGTTATTAAGTAGGGTTGCCGTGGCTAGGAGGTCACGGAAGCGGACAAGGTGGAGGAAGACTACGGTGAAGTGGGGGCCACGTCCAGCACCAGAGCCGCCACCGCGGACAGATGCCCACCCAGACCCTCCCCTATAGGTTCAGGTTTTGCGGCCAGAGTCCGCACCTTGGGGGGGGTACTGTCACACCCTGACCATAGTTTACTTTGTATATTTCTATGTTTTGGTTGGTCAGGGTGTGAGCTGAGTGGGCATTCCATGTTTCATGTCTAGTTTGTCTATTTCTATGTCTGGCCTGATATGGTTCTCAATCAGAGGCAGGTGTTAGTCATTGTCTCTGATTGGGAACCATATTTAGGTAGCCTGGGTTTCACTATGTGTTTGTGGGTGATTTGTTCCTGTCTCTGTGTTTGCACCAGATAGGACTGTTTCGGTTTTCGTTACGTTCATTTACGTTCTTTGTTTTGTAGTGTTTGTATTGATTCGTGTTTTTACGTTTGTTTATTAAACATGGATCGCAATCTACACGCCGCATTTTGGTCCGACTCTCCTTCACCACAAGAGAACCGTTACAGCTGATAACAACTTGTTCGCTACCACAGCAATAAGTAAAAGAAAAAACACATTTCTGGGAGCATCAACTGTCCTTTGCCCAGATCCTGTGATACAATAGAACGTTTATTAACCCCCTTCACTTTGCCTTGTAAAGCCTGTGTTAGGTTAATTTAGTTCTTATAGTACCAATTCAATTAAAATACTCAGTCTGTACCCAGAGTTTCTAAGGTTCTGGGGGAAATGAAACAGACGGAGACCAGTCAAAAATAGCCGGTGACGTTTATTCCCGAGAGCTCGGCCCATCATTTCATGTACATTGGTTTATGTACCTCTCATATCGTCATAAATGTCCCTCCTCCTCTCAGACAATGACAAAGCTGCGTATCAATTCCATTCCAACACATACATATTGCTAATCGTATGCTACCACTTGTTACACAATCTACTGCAAGCCCAACGGTTTCTCCCCGCCTAGACTTTCTTCCTGTTATCAGTTTCACAGTGGTCACAATTTGTCTGTTAACACTTTGCCTATGTCGAAACATTCTTTATCAGGCAGGATAGAATTCTATTAGTTATAATTCTACGTTAAATGTATACAATATTTAGTCATTATTGATAAAAATCCTTCAACAGCTAGATACCAGGCTGGTAAACATTGGAAGACTTTCCTCAACCCTAGTTATTTGTTGTCCGGATGTTTCTCTGGGCTTTGTATGCTTAGCCATGTCATCTTATAATGTCATAGCCCTCTTACAGGTCTAATTTCCAGGACCAGCCAGGTAAATTGTAAACGGATTGACCTCGTACGATTATTTAGAAGAAGAATCCAATCACACGTTGTGCTTAGAAATCATGCAGCACAACGTGACCATGTGCAACCAGCCATTTTCATCTTTAGCCATTCTGAGCACACTGTAGTCGTGGTGATTTCAGTTTCAATAAGTTGTAGTCCTCTTTGGTCAATTGTTTCTGTGATGCGAAGGCAGCGGGGGGACTTGGGTTAGGGCTTTCGGGGATGAGACTGGTAGTGTTTAGAACCAGGACCATCTTCTACGTGTTAGCCTCATCCTCTTCTCTCCCCATCTGAATGAGGAGGTGGAGGGCTCAACCAGGCCTCAGTCCTCAGTGTCTGAACCTGACCTCCAACATGGCATCTACTGTCACAGCCATGATTGTAGCCGTCAGTAAAGATAAGATGAGACAAAGCAAGGCGCTAAATGGCGAGGAACAGGAGAGAGACTTAAACATGCTAAAAACGTGTTTGAAACCCTGTGGCGATGTCATACCCTGAGAGAAAAGCGTATTCTAGCATCGTAGTTAGGTACAGGATTCTGCCTCTGTAAACAGGAAAGCTGTGGCACCACTCACTTTAAGGGAGCATAATTACTGCAATATTGTATTACAATGGTCTAACAGTATGATCAATAACACTGACCTTGTAGTTCTATGTCCAGATTTGTTAGCCTACGTCGTAGTACAATTTTATAGCTTCAGTGGATAATTACAGAATGTACCAGGCTGCCACAGAATGTATTAAACTGCTAACGGATGGAAAACTGAAATGAAAGTGAGACTGGAGACAGGGGCTGGGGAAGCTGAATTTTAATCAGAGGATAAACCCAAAACACAATTTCGTCTCACTACGCAGAGAGAGGGCTGGTGATTTTCACAGCTCAACAATTCTCTCTGCCGCTGTTAGACTTGGCTGCTATGCTACTCCTACATTACCAGAGAGTTTTTCGCTGGAGGTATTATGGGTCTTATTTACTGTTGCAATAATTAAATACAGGAACCTATGCACCCCCACAATATTTCCACAGAGTGCCAATTGAGTTCTATTTTAAGGCAGTGCAGGGGGGCGGGATGGGGCGGGGGTTGGGGGGTACTCCACACCTCTTCTCTTGGCTGACCCACTTAATAGATGCGTCAAAGCCAAAAAACACAGCATCAGCTGAAACGAGTCTCACCCCCAGCAGCCCCGACAGGTCCTTTGTGAAATTTACACACAGACGCACACACTCGTGTTCACACGCGCACACACACACACACACCTATATGCAGGCAAGACCAATCATGCCTGCAGATATCGCTCAAATCCTCTAACACAAAGGTACACACTTATAGTCAAACACTGCAATCACTCCACATGGATAGGTCTCCCTCCCCATCGTTCTGTCATCCTTTATTATAACCAATATATTGAGGAATTGGACAGCTGAGTTATGACTTATTTGGTACGGGCTGGCTTCTTCCTCTCTATGAGAGCCCCTTCAGCCATTGAGACTCTTGAAAAGCCACTTGAACAGATTCTTCTCTGGTGCTTCCACATACCGTTAGGGACACAATGTTAGTTTATGTTCCCTTACCTTTTAAAGTGTTCTTGAAAGTCAAGATGATTCAACATTCCACCGTAATATGTGTCTAGTTTGTAGTTCTTCACTTTAGACAAAACCCTCTCTACAGCGCTCGCCATTAGTGCTACATCAATTCTGAAAGTCGAGCCAGAATCTCAGTTTAAGTCAGAGCAACAAGCTACATAAATAATAATTGTTTGGCATCTATTATTATCATTTTTTTAATAGAATAACTTTGCGAAGGAAAAACTTAGTATATATCGCACGTGACTGTATGTACAGAGTGGAAAATATTGAGATTTGATCAGGCTTCTATCTCATCAACAAACAAACAAAAATGTTTTGTGTGTGCCACTCAGACACCTAAATAATCTAGTATGATGTCAGAGGGATGTGTAAGGAATACATATTTAAAGGCATCCTTTTGTCTGCCGCTGAAGTAGGTCACATCTTAAGCAGGGTTTTCCTTTTAACATATGAGTTATGGTTCTAATCTGTAGTCTAACTACTGTTCCAAATGAAACCTTCTATCAAATGGAGTCTTGTACGTCATTTAGGTCCATCGTATTGTAATACCAATACATTTACTTTTTATAGCATAACTTCACCATTCAAATGTAGTTTGGCAATCTACTGCCAATTGAAAAGTATTTCAGTCAGCCCTAAATGTTTGTTTAAGATATTGACCTATGGTACAGGCAAAATGTACATTCAACACGTTTCAGAATTAGCTGGAAGTACTGAAACCCATTTCCGTTTTTTTCGACGTTTCCTTAGGCTGAGAAGGAGTGAAAATCGTCCCGCGTGTGGTTTGTTAATACTACTTCCTGTCCTCTCTGTACGCACATGCCCGTATGGAGGAGGCATGGATGTCACTGCCAGGAATCCCCATGTGTGTGGCTCAGCTCAATGATTTAGGAATGCTTGAAAGGTTTGCTGTTTTTAATGCGGGACCATTTGCAAGACACTCTCACGTGATGCATGTATGTGTGTGTGTGCATGGTGATTCCTGCTCGGTGGTTTGTCTCATTTACAATAATAATATGATGAACAATTTCAATCATTTCTCAATTAAACCTTCTGGATGCAGAGGAGCAGAACTCAATCAATACATTTTCTGTACATCTCAAATATTGATGCGTTTTTAAATAATGTATTTTTGATTCATTAGGAACTGAGCTGTGAAATGGAAGATTATTATTTGACCTGTCAAGGCCACAGGCATATCATCACATGTCAGGAATGAATGAGTAGTGGCACTGGGACTAAGCTGTTCAATATAGCACACACAGCTCTTACATACATACTCTACTGCATACTGTATGTCTTTATCTCAACCCACAGTGCGTCCATGGCTACTAGCCAGTGAGGAAATGGAAAAGAGCTTCGAAAAGGTCTCATTCTCCAGTGAGGCCTGCATCACGTTGCTGCTCCTGGGGTCGGTCTCTCCATTCATTTCAGAACAGGCTCACCTGACCCACATGTGATAGTGTTTCTTCTACTGGAGGGCACTGGTAGCAGGTGTTCCTCTCATCTTCTCTTCATCTTCTTCTCTTCATCTCACTTTAATCTAAGACATGGATGGGCAACTCTTCTTTTTTGTCTTTTTTTTTGGTACTCATTCAAGAGTCTGAACTTACTGTTGAGAGTTTAAGTAGTAAAATACACAAGGTGCAATTTCGAAATTTGGTTGTGCATCAGCAGTCACTCCATTAGCCCATGTCAGCAATTTTTAGGGGAATTGGTAGATTAGTCTAGTGGCCAGCTATCTGAAATTGCAGTAAGCATGGTTGAATTACCAACCGGGGTGGGGCCCGTTGATCATCAAATCAAATTTTATTTGTCACATGGGCCGAATACAACAGATGTAGACCTTACAGTGAAATGCTTACTTACAAGCCCTTAACCAACAATGCAGTTTTAACAAAAATATGTGTCAAATAAAAAATAAAAGTAACACATAATTAAAGAGCAACAGTAAAATAACAGTAGCGAGGCTGTATACAAGGGGTACCGGTACAGAGTCAATGTGCGGGGGCACTGGTTAGTCAAGGTAATTGAGGTAATATGTTCATGTAGGTAGAGTTAAAGTGGCTATGCATAGATAATAAACAGAGAATAGCAGCAGCGTAAAAGGGGGAGGGGGGGGCATGCAAATAGTCTGGAAAGCCATTTGATTAGCTGTTCAGGAGTCTTTTGGCTTATGTAGGTAGAAGCTTTTAAGAGACTTGGCACTCCGGTACCGCTTGCAATCTATGTGGCTGTGGCTGGAGTCTTTGACAATGTTTAGTGCCTTCCTCTGACACCGCCTGGTATAGAGATCCTGGATGGCAGGAAGCTTGGCCCCAGTGATGTACTGAGCTGTACGCACTACCCTCTGTAGTGCCTTGCGGTCAGAGGCCAAGCAATTGCCATACATACCAGGCAGTGATGCAACCATGCTCTCAATGGTGCAGCTGTAGAACGTTTTGAGGAACTGAGGACCCATGCCAAATCTTTTCAGTCTCCTGAGGGGGAATAGTCTTTGTCGTGCCCTCTTCACAACTGTCTTGGTGTGTTTGGACCATGATTGTTTGTTGGTGAGGTGGACACCAAGGAGCTCTCAACCTGCTCCACCCCAGCCCCGTCAATGAGAATGGGGGTGTGATCGGTGCTCCTTTTCCTGTAGTACACAATCGTCTCCTTTGTCTTGATCACGTTGAGTGAGTGGTTGTTATCCTGGCACCACATGACCAGGTCCCTGACCTCCTTCCTATAGGCTGTCTCATCGTTGTCGGTGATCAGGCCTACCACTGTTGTGTCATCGGCAAACTTAATGAGGGTGTTGGAGTCGTGCCTGCTCATGCAAGTGAACAGGGGGTACAGGAGGGGACTGAGCACGCACCTCTGAGGATTTTTTGAGGATCAGTGTGACGGATGTCCTAGGGGCGTCCCGTAAGGAAGTCAAGGATCCAGTTGCAGAGGGTGGTATTTAGTCCCAGGGTCCTTAGCTTAGTGATGAGCTTTGTGGGCACTATGGTGTTGAGCGCTGAGCTGTAGTCAATGAATAGCATTCTCACATAGGTGTTCCTTTTGTCCAGGTGGGAAAGAGCAATGTGGAGTGCAATAGAGATGGCATCATCTGTGGATCTGTGGATCATCTGTGGCTCTCTCTGTGTTAGCCGTCACGAACACAGAGAGTTTGCTGCCTACATACTTTAAATCATTGGCCACTTTAATAAATGGATCACGAGTCACTTTAATAATGCCACTTTAATAATGTTTATATATCTTGCATTACTCATCTCATATATACTGTATTTTATACCATCTATTGCATCTTGCCTATGCTGCTCGGTCATCGCTCATCCATATATTTGTAAGTATATATTCTTATTCCATCCCTTTACTTAGATTGGTGTGTAGTTGTTGTGGAATTCTTAGATTACTGTTAGTGTAACGGCATTCGTCTGTTGAAAGAGGAGCGGACTGAAATGCAGCGTGGTGGTTACTCATGTTCTTTAATGAAAATGAACAAACGAACAATACAAAACAACAAACGTAACGCGAAAACCTATACAGCCTATCTTGTGACAACTAACACAGAGACAGGAACAATCACCCACAAACACACAGTGAAACCCAGACTACCTAAATATGGTTCCCAATCAGAGACAACGAGAATCACCTGACTCTGATTGAGAACCGCCTCAGGCAGCCATAGACTATGCTAGACACCCCACAAAACCCCAAGACAAAAACGCACCACAAAAACCCATGTCACACCCTGGCCTGACCAAATAAATGAAGACAGACATAATATACTACGACCAAGGCGTGACAGTTAGATATTACTGCAATGTCAGAACTAGAAGCACAAGCATTTCACTACACTCACAATGACATCTGCTAACCATGTGTATGTGACCAATAAGATTTGATTTGTTGGGGCGGTATGCAAATTAGAGTGGGTCTATGGTTTCCGGGATAATGGTGTTGATGTGAGCCATGACCAGCCTTTAAAAGCACTTCAGGCCTCCCGGGTGGCGCAATGGTCTAGAGCATCGCAGCGCTAGCTGTGCCACCAGAGACTCTGGGTTCGCGCCCAGGCTCTGCCGCAATGGCTGAGTTAGCGAGGGTTTGGCCGGTAGGGATATCCTTGTCTCATCGTGCACCAGCGACCCCTGTGGCGGGCCGGGCACAGTGCACACTGACCAAGGTCGCCAGGTGCACAGTGTTTCCTCTGACACATTGGTGCGTCTGGCTTCCGGGTTGGATGCACGCTGTTTTAAGAAGCAGTGTGGCTTGGTTGGGTTGTGTTTCGGAGGACGCATGGCTTTCAACCTTCGTCTCTCCCGAGCCCGTATGGGAGTTGTAGCGATGAGACAAAATAGTAATTACTAACAATTGGATACCATGAAAACGAGGTAAAATATTTTTTCAACATTTTAATTCAAAACATTTAAAGACGCGAGTGCTACGGTCGGTGGTCATTTAGGCAGGTTACCTTAGTGTTCTTGGGCACAGGGACTATGGTGGTCTGCTTGAAACGTGTTGGTATTACAGACTCCATTTGGAACAGGTTGAAAATGTCAGTGAAGACACTTGCCAGTTGGTCAGCGTATGCTCGGAGTACACATCCTGGTAATCCGTCTGGCCCTGCGGCCTGTTTATCTGGCCCTGCGGCCTGTTTAAAGGTCTTACTCGCATCGGCTACGGAGAGCGTGATCACACAGTCGTCCGGAACACCTGATGGAATGTCTCATGCATGTTTCACTGTTGCTTGCCTCGAAGCAAGCATAGAAGTCATTTAGCTCGTCTGTAGGCTCGTGCCACTGGTCAGCTCGTGGCTATGCTACTCTTTGTAGTCTGTAATAATTTGCAAGCCCTGCCACATCCGACGAGCGTCAGAGCCGGTGTGGTACGATTCAATCTTAGTCCTGTATTGACGCCTTGCCTGTTTGATGCTTCATCGGAGGTTATAGCAGGTTAGAGTCACGCTCCTTGAAAGCGGCAGCTCTACCCTTTAGCTCAGTGTGGATGTTGCCTGTTATCCATGGCTTCTAGTTGGGGTATGTACGTACGGTCACTGTGGGGACGACGTCATCAATGCACTTATTGATGAAGCAGGTGACTGATGTGATGTACTCCTCAATGCCATCGAAAGAATCCCGGAACATTCTGTTCTAGCAAAACAGTCCTGCAACTTAGCATCTGCTTCATCTGACCACTTTTTATTGACCGAGTCACTGGTGCTTCCTGCTTTAGTGTTTACTTGTAAGCAGGAATCAGAAGGATACACCTGTACACCGTGCTTCTACACCTGCATTGCTTGCTGTTTGGGGTTTTAGGCTGGGTTTCTGTACAGCACTTTGAGATATCAGCTGATGTACGAAGGGCTATATAAATAAATTTGATTTGATTTGATTTGGATAGAATTATGGTCAGATTTGCCAAATGGATGGTGATGGAGAGCTTTGTAAGTGTCTCTGTGTGTGGAGTACAGGTGATCTAGAGTTTTTTTCCCCCTCTGGTTGCACATTTAACATTCTGGTAGAAATTCGGTAAAACGGATTTAAGTTTCCCTGCATTTTAAAGTCCCTGGCCACTAGGAGCGCCGCCTCTGGATGAGCGTTTTTCTGTTTGCTTATGGCCTTATACAGCTCATTGAGTGCGGTCTTAGTGCCAGCATCGGTTTGTGGTGGTAAATGGACAGCAACAAAGAATATAGATTTAAAACTCTCTTGGGAAATAGTGTGGTCGACAGCTTATCGGGAGATACTCTGCCTCAGGCGAGCAAAACCTCAAGACTTCATTCGATTTCGGTGCAACAGCTGTTGTTTACAAATATACATAGAGTGTCACCCCTTGTCTTACCAAATGCCAATACAGCGTAAAACCAGCCGGCTGTATGTAATTCATGTCGTCGTTCAGCCAGGACTCGGTGAAACATAAGACATTTATAGTTTTTAATGTCCCGTTGGTAGGATATACGTGACCGTAGTTTGTCTATTTTATTATCCAATGATTGTACATTGGCTAATAGGACCGATGATAAAGCCAGATTACCCACTCGCCATCGGATTCTTACAAGGGACCCGACCTTCGTCCCCGATATCTCTGTCTCTTTCTCCTGCGAATGACTGGGGATGAGGGCCTTATCGGGTGTCTGAAGTAAATCCTTCACGTCCGACTCGTTAAAGAACAATGTTTCATCCAGTACGAGGTGAGTTATCGCTGTACTGATATCTAGAAGCTCTTTTCGGTCATAAGAGACAGTGGCAGAAACGTTATGAACATAATAAGTTACAAATAACGCAAAGAAATATACACACAATAGAATTGCAGGAAACGTACTTTAAAATGGCAACATGTTCTCTACGCCCCATGGTGTAATGTGTAATGTGCAAAATTGCAGGGTGTATGGATGTGGGTATGCAGACCCACGAGCCACTGCAGCCCCTCATAATGAGTTCCATTTTTTTTTACGGCCACCACCCCCATCAAAGTTGCCCATCCCTGATCTAAGACAAAACCACGACCCAGAATGAGGTTAGATCATTGAAAGTACTCACGTGAAACTGCACATCATTCAACCACCACTACAGCTCATATTGGAAAAATGTACAACCTGAATGCAATTTTCTTATTACTCACCATATTCGTTGTGTGATATATTCTCGTTTACAAGTAGCATGCAAGTCATTTCACAAGTAGCATGCAAGTCATTTCACATTTCACACTTTTTTTTAACCCATCAACCCAACCAATTCTCCAACCCATGCAGGGTTACAAAACCTAGAATATAGGCAAGACCATCATGCCCTTCCTTCCTAAGAGAGGTCATCGTCACCCCTGCCCACTGTGACTTAATGGGTGAGCCCGGTGTGCCATGTGAGCTGTGGTTGTCACTGTTTCATCACATGCAGTACTGGCAACAAGTTATCCGGTTCCAGGAGAGCAGGTGTTCAGTGTGCTGCCATCCAAAAGCTGCTCTGCCTGGGAGACTGGTTGCCAGATCATTCCCCTCATCTCCTCTCTTATATCATGTGAGGCCCACCGGCGCCAGGACGACAGGGGGCACAGACCTGCCAACCTCCGGTGCCTTGGAGGCGGAATAATCACTCATACCTGAGATATGACTTGTCAACCTTCTGATAAAGCTAATTAAGACCGTCGAAAATATTTGGATGACATGATAACCAGGTTATGTTCGGTCAACAGTGGATGAACTGAGATTAGCTTGCTGTTAGAGATGTGAAGTTGATTGTGCGTATGAGACTCATTAAGGGATTCATAGCTTGACATTGGTATGCAGTGGGATTCATAGTGAACTCCCATACCTTTGCATACATTGTCCATCTCAGGTTATATGAATAGATATTTCTCAGTTCCACCTTACAGGGAAGTGGGAGATCAAGTTAAAATAATATGACAGATGTTCTGATTAGTTACAGAAACCCCCCAAAATGCAACGTGTTAACTCCCTGGGCAGGGCAAGGCATACTACTGCAGCATACTGCAACCCGGTGGTCTTGTGTTTACAGTTCCGCTGGCATGTTTAGACATGGTGGCACCTCAACCACTCTGCAGTACTGGCAGGTTTACACAATCTAATGCACAATCGAATCAGTGACAGCTCAACTCGCGACCTCTCGTGGTAGTGGTACTGCAGGTGTGGTGCAAGTTCTGTGCGATAGTGTTCAAACAGGACAATATCAGCACCATCCCAATCACACAAGTGCATTCGAACAATTCTGTGAGGTTTGTGTAATTATAGGTGGCGTCTGTTTTAGTGTTCATCCTCCGCTGTGATGAAAACTGACAGTGTGGCATAACTTAGGGGAATAACGTTTCGCTATGACATGTTGTTTCTGCCGAGAGAATAATAGGTTGTGTTAGGGAATGAGCTGTCACAGTCATGTACTTGGCAAGAAAATAGGCATCTGAAATTTGGCATGAGTGGTACTGAAGAACAATCTCAGTAAAGATAGCAAGGTCTGCTGGGAACAACAGCAACAACAACAACAAAAAACAAGATTCTGAAAGTGATGGAACACTCCCTAACACATTATCTCCTTAATAATGTCTCCCCCTTCTCCTTCTCTCTCAATTTCCTCTCCCTTTCCCCTCAGTCTCTTACTAATGCTTTTGTTTGTCTCCATTTGTCCCTCAGCTGGGACCACGTATATCTTTGGGAGAGGAGGGGCCCTCATCACATACACCTGGGCCCCCAACGAGCGGCCGAGCACCAGAGCAGACCGGCTAGCTGTGGGCTTCAGTACTCAGCAGAAAGACGCCATCTTGGTCCGAGTGGAGAGCACCAGCGGACTGGGAGACTACCTGCAGCTACACATAGTGAGAACGGGATGGGGGGGGTGAGAGCATTGTCTGTAGTACTGTGGGGTTAGGGTAGAGGATGAGGGTCCCCTTTTTTATGAAGAGGGATGGGTAACCGGCGACCCGCGGACCGCATCAATTTCCAAAAACGGAATAATGTTTTTATTTTTTAAATTTTATGTGTGAACTCAGTCGGGGTCTCAACTGACTGTTGAGATTTAGAATAGTAGAATGCAGACAATCAATTAGCCCATGTCAGCTAACATCGTTTTTACCCCCATTGATTTGGTTAGTGACTCTCACTCAGATATCATATATTAAAATATTTATATCCACCCTATGGCAAAATGTGTAAAATTGCAGGAAATGTGTTTTAAAACTGCAACATTTTCTCTGCACCCCATGATAAAATGTGTAGAATTGCAGAAAATGAACTCTAAAACTCAAATTTCTTCTCTCCACTGTCAAATTTCACTTAGTGCCCCCAAAAGGTTAGGGCCGGCTCTGACTGTGTGGGGTATAGATGTGGGTACACAGAGCAGCGAGCCAATGTGTCCCCTCATGAGTCCTGATTTTGTGTGGCTCTCATCTCCATCAAAGTGTCCCATCCATGGTTTTGAGCCAAGGCTTGGAATGAGCTGATATCCTGAGGTTCACTGTGTAGAAACAGAATCCTGAAAATGCTCTTGCTGGAGATTTGGAGGACTAATTAATCAGCTTAGAAAGACTGTGTTAATTGATCAAATGTGTGTCCATTTCCATAGAAAAAGACATATGGCACCTATTTCTCATGATATCTATGATTTGTGCCAGAAAAGTATTTACCATGCATCTGGATTGGCAGGGGAGAAATAAAACCGGTGTTTACTCATTAAAACAGCAGAGGGCAGAGATTGTAACGGCAGTACGTCACGCTGTGAAATGCTCTGGCTCATTAGACTATTTCGTCTAAATGAATTATTCATTCCATTTGAACCATTTGACTTTCACAGTGCACATTTGCAATGTCACCCTATCTGTTCAACACTAGGATACCAGATGCTTGGCAAAACAATAGCTAAGTGTGTGCTATTTTCTAACGAAGCCTTTAAGTCAGGTGTAATATGTCCCTGTTTGAGTCCGAGCCCAAACATAGCTTGTTCCCCAGGGGTACTGCGTGTTTGTTTCTACAACACCGCTGTTTACAGTTATACTGTTGATTTTAGAGTCAACACCAGCATTGTCACTGTAGACTATGAACAGTGTGTGTTAAGGACTCTGCAGTAGATTTAATGAAATTCAGACCATTTGAAACAGCATTTGTATAGATCCTTTTTTGGCTTATTGCCTTGTATTGTTTATTTGTTACCTATAAAGAGACAGAGATGGTATGAGCTTGAGAGAGATCGTATACACCCTCATAGATTACATTCCCAGGTTATTCAACAAAACTTCATAGCTTCATTCTGAGGAAGAAGGGAATCATGTCAAATAATGATTAGTGCTCGATCAAAGCTGTGTCTAATATAGCATGATGGCCTCCATAACAATTTAGCCTCTCGTCATTGTTGTCCCTCATGGAGAGGGTTTCTGCCGTAACTAAATTACCAACAACAACATCTAATCCAATTGGTCATGAATGTGATAGCGTTCAGGAGGTGCAGGAGCAGCACTGTGTTGAGCTATAAGCTATTGGCTTCAAGTTATCCCCCTCTCAGAGAGAGAGAGCACTGGATGATAGGATGAATGCAAGTACAGAATATATGATATGCAGCATGTCTCGTATTTCCTCCAGTACTTAACTTGCTGCAGTTTCGGCGCCACAGGCGGGTTTCCCCATTGTAAGCCATTAGTCACACAGCCACAGAGTCTAGGGTTGGACCCACAAGGGTCTGCAGGCAGGAGCTGCTGACTGATGGAGGGCTGCGTGTGTGTGTGTGGTGTGTGGTGTGTGTGTGTGTGTGTGTGTGTGTGTGTGTGTGTGTGTGTGTGTGTGTGTGTGTGTGTGTGTGTGTGTGTGTGTGTGTGTGTGTGTGTGTGTGTGTGTGTGTGTGTGTGTGTGCGCGCGTGTGTGTGTGGCGGTTGTGTGTGCCAGTGGTGCTGTCTGAGTGGAGGGCCTTGTCTGAGTGTGTGTGTGAGGAGTGTATTGATTATTCCCAGCGAAGGGTTGGGTGATTCATTTGCTGACATACAGTAGGCCGTGGTTAGTCACAGAGCAAAGAGTTGCCACCTGGTATCCCCTTGGCTGATGACGCAGCAGTTGGGCTCAGAGCCCTCTCTGTCAGGATGAGCATGATGAATGAAAGTAGGTTGATGGCCATTTGGGTGTGATTGGAACTTCCTACTGAAAAGCTGCATATTTCACTTTCCAAGTTACAGTATTTCCTTCTTAACATTTTTTGTGACATCACAAAAGAACAAAGAAAATGACATAGGTGTTCTATAGATCACCTCTGACCATTCCCCACATTCTATGTTAGTGTCAAGGCTCAGGAGATACCCAGATGCAGACAGTTTCGAAGTAACAAAAGTTTAGTACTCGAACAGGGGGGGCAGGCAAATGACAGGTCAAGGGCAGGCAGAGGTCAGTAATCCAGGGTGGCATGGCAAGGTGCGGAATGACAGGCAGGCTCAGGCTCAGGGCAGGCAGAATGGTCAAACCGGGAAAGCTAGAAATCAGGAACTAGAGACAGACAGGAGCATGGGAAAAAACGCTGGTATGCTTGACGAAACAAAACTAACTGGCAACAGAGAACACATGTATAATTACACTGGGGATAATGGGAAAGATAGGCGACACCTGGACGGGGTGGAGACGAGCACAAAGACAGGTGAAACAGATCAGGGTGTGACAGTTAGACATATTGTTCCAGTATTCACTTTTGAAAGTGTTAGAGATTCGGCAGGAAAATTATCTTGGAAACAAAGGACATTCCTTTGCTGAATATTGGATAGGGAGACCTGAATCTTCTCCCCTCGATTTATGACAGGACATGAGTTGTTAATCCCGTCTAGTTCTTTCCTTCCCCCCGCGCGTGAGAGAGGGTCTGAGTGAAGTTATTCATTGCAAACCTGATCCGACCTATTTGGATTCTTGTGGACAGTCATGACAGTCCCCCTCTGGTGGGTTCAATCTTGGAAGGACTCTGTAACTCATCCACAAGAATGACCACGGGATGTCCTGGTTTGTGAATCATCTTGACAGTCTCTCTCTGGTGGTTTAACCTGGTAAGATTTCACAAGCTGCAGACCCCAACAAGAATGGCCACAGGATGTCCTGGTTGTCGATCGTCATTCCAGACCCGTTGTCCGGTTGTCCAGGCTGGTGGATCTGGGAATTAACTTAGACAGACATTAATAATGCACAACACTTATGCAATACATCATTATATTTCTTCCCCAAATGAGCGCCGTTGTTGCCCTAAGTGATGGTTGTATGGGAACTTGTTTGTGGCGGTATCATTTCTTGTCAAAGAAAAGAATAAAAGCACAAACCAAAAAATATACTAAATATAGTTACCACACCTTAATCATCTAATTGGACTCTATTCTATACACTTCTACGGTGTTGGCAAATTACTCTATCATGCCATTTTGTCAAATGTCATATCTAGGGCGATCCTACTTAGCAGTGTGTTGTTTAGGTAACTACCCTAAATTGCTAACTACATGACAAGGCTACAGCTGTAAGGCACTAGCTTCGGACAGTCTACAGGGGGGACCTATGGAGTGGGGCGGAAGGGTAGCCTAGTGGTTAGAGCGTTGGACTAGTAACCGAAAGGTTGCATGTTTGAATCCCCGAGCTGACAAGGTACAAATCTGTCATTCTGCCCCAGAACAGGCAGTTAACCCACTGTTCCTAGGCCGTCATTGAAAATAAGAATTTGTTCTTAACTGACTTGCCTAGCAAAATAAAGGTAACACATGGACCTCTGGTGAGAAACGGTTGATTAATGTAGCTGTAGAGGTAAAGGGGCTTCAGGGTCTATTTTCTACTTTACCAAGACTGGTATTTTGCTCGAACCCTTAAGTGATCTTAGTATAAATCATCATTAAATGTTCCGTTGTGCATGTGCATTTATGCTTGCACAAACACACAAGGGTAAGAAAATCAAGTATCCTGGTAGGCTGCAACCTGGGCAGATTGAGTCTGACGTCATCAGATAATTTCCATGTCAATGACCTTGTGTCAGTAGGAATCGGTGCCGACCTCAAGCCATATGCCAAGGGGCCCTGTAGTGGTTTTACTACAAGTCAATGTGTCTTACGCCATTGTAGTGGCGATAGGTATGACTTTCATAGCCATGTTATCCACGGGGGAGCTAACCTCACAACGGAAGTACTCTACTAGCACTGAACCGGTCATATGCGGTGTGATCATGGTTCATGACTTCTAATAACTTTCCTCCTGAATGGAGGGTTATTTTTATTAGCGGCATGTGTGTTAACCATCAGAAGACTGTTTTGGAGATTCCCTTTTACATGTTGTCTGCTTGAGGGGTATCGAAATGTCTTTTTCCCAAGGGATCCTGTCAACAGATACTCCTGATGGATGACTGTGTTGCAGCCAGTGCTAGGAGAAGACAGTGTGGTCAGTGGAGAATGGCATGGTTACTTGTGACCACAATTGGTTGTTTTTCCAATCCATCAGTCTGTCCCAAGTAGCAGGTGTTCAGTTTTGAGGCTGGTATTATATTTTATTTATTTCACCTTTATTTAACCGGGTAGGCCAGTTGAAAACAAGTTCTCATTTACAACTGCGACCTGGCCAAGAAAAAGCGAAGCAGTGCGACAAAAACAACGACACAGAGTTTCACATGGGACAAAGAAACATACGGTCAATAACACAATAGAAAAATCTGTATACAGTGTGTGCAAATGAAGTAAGGAGGTAAGGCAATAAATAGGCCAATAGTGGCGAGGTAATTACAATTTAGCAGCATACAATTGCTAAACATACAATTTAGCAACATGCACAGGATGAACAAGCCATGTGATTTGGTAGAGTTGTTCCAGCATGAGCCGCATTGTGAAGAGGCGAGGTAGTCTGAGTGAAACCTCGGAAGTGTAGTGTCGCATCGTTACGTTTTTAACCAACGTTTAGCAGGGTACACGGCCCTTTTGAGATCATTGAACAATGTTTGAGAGATGAGTGATGAGTTTAGAGTGAGAACGGGGTTTATTTGATCGTTTATGTCCTCGCTAATGGTGTTAATTTCGGCTGGTTTATTCTCCGGCAATTCCACGCTTAGTCATGGTGACTTATCTTTTTCCTCTTTCTCAAATTGTGGGCGCTTTTGTACTTCTCTTTGCATAACTTCTAGAGAGCATCGGTTTACGTTTTGATTGCCATGGAACCCTTTGTTACCATTGTGTGGGTTGGGTGCAGGAACGTAGCGGCCAGGTTGATTGTATCGGTATTCGCTTCGCTGGTGACGTTCTTTATAGTTATTTTGACCGCAGTGGTTATTGGTACCGTGGTATCCTGGTGGATACCATTGTTGTGCTTCATCTCTCACCGCTCCTATCCCCGATGACGCACCCTCTCACTGGAGTGAGTGCTATTTTGGAGGGCGTCTGTCGCTTGTGGCATTGTGATCTAACTTTCTCAGCCATTCTGCATAGTTTGGGTTTGCGTCGCTGCTGAGGTCAGCGATCAATCTTTCCGTGGGTGAGGGTTCAATTATTAGCAGGGGAATGGGGGAGGCACCCCCTCTGATAGTTTGCTATCTGGGAATTAAACTTTAATTAACCTGAAAGCATCGCTGTATCTAGGTTAAGATTTACAAGTTTAAAAGGCCTCATTGGTTGGAACAAATTAATGTGGTCCTTATCCGAATGAGCAACCTGGTAAAAAGGTTTGTTTGGCAATTTAACTTCCTTGATAAATCGAATGGGACAACGATATCCAATCAGTTGAGATTGGTTGGATATTGTAATATATTGTCTCGACCCCGCCCTGTGCAACTGGGTACTGGACTTCCTGACGGGCCGCCCCCAGGTGGTGAGGGTAGGCAACAACATCTCCTCCCCGCTGATCCTCAACACTGGGGCCCCACAAGGGTGCGTTCTGAGCCCTCTCCTGTACTCCCTGTTCACCCACGACTGCGTGGCCACGCACGCCTCCAACTCAATCATCAAGTTTGCGGACGACACAACAGTGGTAGGCTTGATTACCAACAACGACGAGACGGCCTACAGGGAGGAGGTGAGGGACCTCGGAGTGTGGTGTCAGGAAAATAACCTCACACTCAACGTCAACAAAACTAAGGAGATGATTGTGGACTTCAGGAAACAGCAGAGGGAACACCCCCATCCACATCGATGGAACAGTAGTGGAGAGGGTAGCAAGTTTTAAGTTCCTCGGCATACACATCACAGACAAACTGAATTGGTCCACTCACACAGACAGCATCGTGAGGAAGGCGCAGCAGCGCCTCTTCAACCTCAGGAGGCTGAAGAAATTTGGCTTGTCACCAAAAGCACTCACAAACTTCTACAGATGCACAATCGAGAGCATCCTGGCGGGCTGTATCACCGCCTGGTATGGCAACTGCACCGCCCTCAACCGTAAGGCTCTCCAGAGGGTAGTGAGGTCTGCACAACGCATCACCGGGGGCAAACTACCTGCCCTCCAGGACACCTACACCACCCGATGCTACAGGAAGGCCATAAAGATCATCAAGGACATCAACCACCCGAGCCACTGCCTGTTCACCCCGCTGTCATCCAGAAGGCGAGGTCAGTACAGGTGCATCAAAGCTGGGACCGAGAGACTGAAAAACAGCTTCTATCTCAAGGCCATCAGACTGTTAAACAGCCACCACTAACATTGAGTGGCTACTGCCAACACACTGTCAATGACACTGACTCTACTCCAGCCACTTTAATCATGGGAATTGATGGGAAATGATGTAAATATATCACTAGCCACTTTAAACAATGCTACCTTATATAATGTTACTTACTCTACATTATTCATCTCATATGCATACGTAGATACTGTACTCTATATCATCGACTGCATCCTTATGTAATACATGTATCACTAGCCACTTTAACTATGCACTTGGTTTACATACTCATCTCATATGTATATACTGTACTCGATATCATCTACTGTATCTTGCCTATGCTGCTCTGTACCATCACTCATTCATATATCCTTATGTACATATTCTTTATCCCCTTACACTGTGTATAAGACAGTAGTTTTTTTTTGGAATTGTTAGTTAGATTACTTGTTTGTTATTACTGCATTGTCGGAACTAGAAGCACAAGCATTTCGCTACACTCGCATTAACATCTGCTAACCATGTGTATGTGACAAATAAAATTTGATTTGATTTGATTTGAGAATTCAAAATAGAAGCCACTTCCTGGTTTGATTTTCCTCCGGGAGGTAAGTTCAAACCACTTTAAATTTGCAGCTGCAGCTTGACGTTTTTCTGGTCTGCTATGTTAATTTCTTTACTCATCATTTACACATTTTTTTAGAACTGGACAGTCATGACACTGTATTTGGTAGACCTGATGTACCCATAATACTATTGCATGGAGAGAAAAAACAGATGTTGTGCTATTGAAAATCCACCTAGTGTGTAATGGAGCTGTTTAGCCCTTAGGGAGCAGGGGAGTCGGGACAGAGATAAATGTTGGGATTATTGGAGATAGTGACATGTGAAAACAACCCCTCTTTGCCAAGAGATTTGTGGAACAAAAAGTTAAATGTCAAGCTAAAGGATCATTTGATTTGATCAGTTGAGGACCGACAAAAAAAAGCTTGGCTTACGAGAAAGTGAAGAGCTGGAACCCTTCCTAGAGTAAATTATCTGAACCCAACTGACTGCTAGATTATTACTCAATTGAAATTAGCCTTCCCCAGCTGTGAGCCATTATGGTACTTAGTTAGCATGGAGTGCTAAAGGCTAGTGATTTGGGATTGTTGGAAGGTTACGTCCATTTGCTGTTGTAGCCATCGAATTTACATATTTGTATGTTGATTATTTAGTTTAGCAGCTTGTTGTAAAGGTGTTGCTTAACTTAATTATCCAACAGGGTTGTTTGGCACATGAGAGATGGAGAGCCCTGGAGTTGGGGCATTAAGTGTCATGCACACAAGTTGGTCCACCATGTTGCACTAATCTTGGCCAGCTGCCCACCTTCCCCACGCCCAGTGGTGTAAAGTAACTAGTACTACTTAAGTAGTTTTCTGAGGTATCTGTACTTTACTATTTATATTGTTTTGACAGATTTTTACTTTTGCTCCACTACATTCTTAAAGAAAATATATAATTTTTTCCTCCAAACATTTACTTGAGTCATTTTCTATTAAAGTATCTTTACTTCTACTAAAGTATGACAGCTAACTACTTTATCCACCACTGCCCACACCTCAATGAGCCTGGCCTCTCTACAGCAGCCAGCATGCTCCGCACTCGCTCTCTCTGTCATCTGCCCTGTCTATGGTGCTGAATGGGCTACAACTGGCAGAGTCGCGTTAGTACTGTCCATGGTGCTGAATGGGCTACACTGGCCGGGTCGCATTAGCACTGTCCATGGTGCTGAATGGGCTACACTGGCTGAGTCTGTTAGCACTGTCCATGGTACTGAATGGGCAACGCTGTCTGAGTGGTGCTGAATGGGCTAAACTTGCACTGTCGTGTTACTACTGTCCATGGTGCTGAATGGGCGACACTGGCTGAGTCGTGTTTGCCCTGTCTATGGTGCTGAATGGACGCGTTCCTGTCCGAATAGATCCCGTCATTGTAAGATCTGGCAGAAGTCTGCAATGTAGTCGGGCAGGAACTGGCTGATCCCTATGAGTGCTGTCCTTGGGGCTGAAAGTAACACTATTGTTGTTACAGAATCTTAGCTGTGTATCTCTTGGCTCTTTTTGAGTTGTCAGTTGTAGGGGCAGAAGGTAGCCTAGCGGATAGAGCGTTGGGCCAGTAACCGAAAGGTCACTAGCTCGAATTCCTGAGCCTCAAGGTGAAAAATCTGTCTATGTGCCCTCGAGCAAGGCACTTAAGCATAATTTGCTCCAGGGGCATTGTACTACTATAGCTGACCCAATAGTAGTACATAGCATACACCGGATAGGTGCAGTGAACATACACTGGATGAGTGTATGAAATGGTGCAGTGAAATGCACCGGATAAGTGCATTTCACTGCACCTATCCTGTGTGTGTTAGACATGTTTATTCTATGTGGTCAACAAAATTTCCCTGATAAGAGGATTAGTAGAAATTCATACAGCCCTCATGGCCCAGTGCGAGTTCCAACCATTCAATAGCTTGTTAGTGAGGCAGATTGGTGAATGCAGGGTGCTGCTCCAACACTGAGCCTCCTGCCCACATCCGAGTGTTTGTGCTACTGTGTCTGTGACTGGTGAGCAGCTGCCAAAGGCAGTGTTCCTCCTATGGGAAATCAGCTTTTTATCAGTGTGTTGCCCTGGGACAGATGTGACATGATTAAAAGCAGAGGGAGGATCTATGACAAGGCGGTGCGAGGTGTAATAATTGACAACCACACCTGTTCCTGAAAGAGGGGACTCCAGCCATGTGGGAAGGCTTACTCTTTGAATCTATTACAAGTTGTGGGATGTTCAAATCATTGAATGTTTAGAGGGTAGTGCTTACGGCCTAGTACATCACTGGGGCCAAGCTTTCTGCCATCCAGGACCTCTATACCAGGCAGTGTCAGAGGAAGGCCCTAAAAATAGTCAAATACTCTAGCCACCCTAGTCGTAGACTGTTCTCTCTGCTACTGCACAGCAAGTGGTACCAGAGTGCCAAGTCTAGGTCCAAAAGACTTCTTAACAGCCTCTACCCCCAAGCCATAACACTGAACAGCTAATCAAATGGCTACCCAGACTATTTGCATTTTTTGGGACATCATGATGCCCAAATCATGCATTGTGCAGAAATATTGTGTTGCTTTCTGCCATGTTAAACAAGATATACTGAAAATATACAAATACACATGGTTGCTGTTTTATTTCTGCTCTTTTGTAATGGACATGATACAGTATGTCTTTGTTTTTGGTAGCTGGCTTTAAAGTGCACCCTGCATGCCCTCATGTCGTCAGGGATAATGAAAACAAGATAGAATTTGAAAATCGATGTAGGTCTTTACACATGGAAGGTGGAAATAGCCACACCCTAATCCATGTGCAGCTATTCCTTCTATCACATATCAATATCACCGATCTCAGATACCTCAGTATTTTTTATTTACATGGGCATCTATTTCCTGGTTCACAGTGCACAGATGCAGTCTCTTTAGAGTGGGGGATAGAGAGGGATGAGGAGAAAAGGGAGAGAAAAAAATGACTGCTGTGATGTTCCCTGCAGTCCCATCACAGCAGCCCTGATGTCACGTGTGGTTTCAGGTTGGAGCAGGTTGTAATAGGACAGGGCCTTGGGGTGACCTGGCAGAAAGGCACTATATGGGGTGGCATCCGACCGTCGCATGGATCTTTGTCTCACAGCGAGATCTCAGCAGGGACCTTGTAACCGAGTCACGATTCATTCATTGGTCTCCATCTCCTATATTCATTGGAAAGAATAACAACATCTGTGACCCACCGTCTCATGTTCCGACATTTGAAATGGTG
Source organism: Oncorhynchus tshawytscha (assembly GCF_018296145.1). Classification (NCBI taxonomy): domain Eukaryota; kingdom Metazoa; phylum Chordata; class Actinopteri; order Salmoniformes; family Salmonidae; genus Oncorhynchus; species Oncorhynchus tshawytscha. The sequence continues at coordinate 5,301,933 of NC_056458.1, read as the reverse complement.
TTTTGTACATTGGATAAAAGTACAGACTCAGAGCTTCAAAATGGCATAGCATACACTGTAGTTGCAGGAAACATGGGGAAGTAATGCCGCTTTAAAAGTTGATGAACGTATAATCCCATTTAGGAGATAAAGGAATGCTAACATTGTGCCATTTTCACACTTACTCTACATTAATCCTTGGGAAACGTATTTGGAAAATGAATACTTTCACCAAATTGCCTAAATTGTTTCTCTGAACATTTATCTCAGAAGGTGACCCCATTAGGCAAACCATTTACAGTATTACATTGCCTATTGTTGTATACTAAAGATAACCTTTCACATTGAACAGCTACAGTGCTGTTCTTTATTGACTCATTCACACCCTCTGAAGCCTTAGACCCACCCATGTCTTAAAGAATTCACATTGGAACACGTGAATGTGGCCATGTGATAAAGCAGTGAGGTAGAGCTTTAAAAAAAACAAAGAAAAGATTTCAACAATAAAATACTTCATTAACTTAAGTGCTAAAGGTAGTAGCCTACAATTAGAAACAAACTAAAACCATATCTAGACCCTATATCATAAGATCCTTTGAATAACTTTTGGTTCAGGTCAGCCAGGTCATGTTCAGGTTGTTGTGTCTTTTCTATCATTAAACTGAAGACTTAGTTTTTATCAAAGATTCTCTGTAATTAGTTACTTGATTAAACTGAATAATCATGTAACTGTAATTAACTAGGAAGTTGGGGCACCAAGGAAAGTATTCAGTTTACAAAGTTATAATTTCCCAATATAACCTTTCAGATATTTTCATATCTGATCAATAGTCTTCTGATTAATGATTTATTTACTTTACCTCACATTAGTCTAATTCCAAACGTCATAAATTGTTGGTTATCTGCACGAACCCAGTCTTCACTATGAGTCATCAATACAACAATTGTCTTAAATCATGTATTTATTACAAACTAAGTAATTCACAGAAATGCATAAACAAACAGTAAATATGTGGTTACATGAAATGATAGAATGTGCCCTAGTGGGCTGACCCGGCATGGAGGCTTGTTTGACAAAAGGGGGGTTTTACCAAAAAGTCACGACAGAGTTAATTATAACAATTAAAATGCTAATCCTTTACACATGAACGCTCACTCATTTGGGAACAATTGCAACCAATATATATATATATATATTATATATATATATATATATTTACGCTCAGTGTGTTGTCTTGATCGCTGGTGAAAAGTATTTATTTTGTAGAATTGTCCGTCCCTCTCTCTCTGTCTTGGTTAGAGGGGATAGTTCAAAGTGACATTCGTTATAGAATGGATGTTTCGGCGGTTGTCGTTCTTCGCGTTCAATGATACCGAATTCCTAGCTGCAGACTAGTAAGTAGTATCAAAGACTAGTTCTTATTCTGTTGGTATCGATAGTTTAAGAGTTTAACCACGTGGTATGGTTAAAAGATTCTACAACCTTTGTCCTCCCATAATGGTGATAATTTCTCAAAGTTTGGTTTTATTCGGAATGGCAGAAGAGGGCTGTCCCAGGATGTCTGACCCTAACTGGGCTCAGGGGCGGTCCTCTGATTTAGTTAAAATCAAAAGGGAATTGTATTTTTCTTCATTAAACAGTCCACAATCATATTACCCAATTATACAAACAGTATCATACTCACTCATTCATCTTATACAACAATTAAATGTAAACCTCATATCTGAGGCTATTATATAAACAGCGTTATGGTAATGTGGCCACACCGTCTCTCTTGAGCTTCCCAAGTTGTAACAAACGGACCAGTTCGTAGCTGGATTCTTCACCGATCTTTTATACTTTCTCCGGAACATGAAATGTGTTCATACCTCGAGTTCTGTAAGGTGGAAGCAATTCCTTTGTGCTCCATGAAAATTTCACTCTCTATACTGTGTGACCTTGAGGCAAGGTTTTCCTTAGGAATTTACGACTTCACTCTGCCCACAGCAGTCTGGTTGTAGAAGCAGAGAGCGGGGGATGGTATTTGCTGTACTCAAAGAGGGCAACGTCATGTCAAGGTCATGTGCCTGAAAGCATATTTCTGTCCTACTCTTCGGAGCAAGACATGTTATGTCCATAGCCTTTTCATTTCAAAAGTCCTGATCTTCTTAAAAATATATGTTCGCTTTGTCCAGTCCGGGGGATGCTTTCACATCTCTGGAAGGAAGTCAACATTGCACAGCAGCTGACCTGGTTCCTTCTGAGTGGAAGCTCCTTGGCCACAACAACACAAGGCTCTAGACAATTCAAACTGTAAAAGAGGAAAGCAGAGAAAAAATAGACAAGACATTAAAACCTTGCATACCAGCAATAACATTCATTGACCCCCAAGTCCAGGCAATAAGTAAAAGTACAAAGATAAAATACCCGAAGTGTTGCTTGTTCACCATTCGTCATCTCCTTGTACTGGTGACGGAGAGCAGGTTTATGCTGAAAGGCAAATTCCAGAAAAATATGATAAAACATGAATTAATTCATGTCCTATAGTTGTTATTGCTTGGTGACTGCTACAGCTGTACTAAAATGCCCTGCACACACTTAACCTTATTCCATCCCAACAATATCAATGCAGACACAAGATAACTAGCTAGATTTAGCAATCATTTCTCTTCGTAATTACCAGCCGGCTAGATAAAAAAATAAAAAAATCTATATTCCAATAGCTAACTAGCTTTTTAGTCATCATATCATCATTGGATGTGTCCCTATAACCTAACATGAGGGTTTGATTAGCTTGCTAATCGATTAGCATTCGCACCACAGTGGCTATTTTCGGTAGCTAGCTAGTTAAATATGACAAACATGAAAAATATTATCGTCATGCATGCCTTAGCACATCAGCAATCAACATTAACAGCAGAATGCACCTGGATTCGTCCCGCAACAAGCCATCTGTAAACAATGGCACGTTGCGGGACTAAGCAAGCAAGCTTTGACCTGCGACCTGTACGCTCTCTTTGGCTGTCCCTCGCTTCATACTCGTCGCCAAACACACTGGCTCCAGGTCATCTACAAGTCTTTGCTAGGTAAAGCCCTGCCTTATCTCAGCTCACTGGTCACCATAGCAGCACCCACCCGTAGCACGCACTCCAGCAGGTATATCTCACTGGTCACCCCCAAAGCCAATTCCTCCTTTGGCCGCCTTTCCTTCCAGTTCTCTCCTGCCAATGACTGGAACGAACTGCAAAAATCACTGAAGCTGGAGACACATATCTCCCTCACTAGCTTTAAGCACCAGCTGTCAGAGCAGCTCACATATCCCATCTGTAAATAGCCCATCCAACTACCTCATCCCCATACTGTATTTATTTATTTATTTATTTGTCTTGCTCCTTTGCACCCCAATATCTCTACTTGCGCATTCATCTTCTGCATATCTACCATTCCAGTGTTTAATTGCTATATTGTAATTACTTCGCCACCATGGCCTATTTATTGCCTTACCTCCCTTATCTTACCTCATTTGCACACAATGGATTTACACCTTTTCTACTGTATTATTGACTGTATTGTCGTGTCTTTGGCTATGCCGGATTATGTGACATGCTATTCTATAAAATAATTTGTCCGTAATTAATATCACCTGCTAATCATGTAAATGTAATTAACTAGAGTCGGGCGTGGGTTGTCCTGGTTGTGATGACTGTGACCGTGGGTTGTCCTGGTTGTGGACCATCGTTGTGGTCCCCATCTGGTGGTCGACCCGGGTAGGTTTTCTGCGAATGAAGTCCGCTCCATGGCTGGACAGCAGATGTCCAGTTGGTGATCGGTGTCTGGTGTGGCGACCCAGGTAGGGTGTCTGCAAATGAAGAAGTCCGCTCCATGGCTGGGCAGCGGATGTCCAGATTGGGATCGCCGTTCCGGACCCGTTGTCCAGACTGGAAGATCTGGGCAGTAACTTAGGCAGATGTTAAGTACGCACACACACTCATGAAATATATCATTACATTTCCTCCCAAATGAGCAGCGTTGTGGCACTAACTGATGGTTGTATGGGGAAGTTGTTTATCACTTTCTATGTGCCAAAGAAAATGAAACAAAATTAATGAAAGCATAAACAAAACAAAATATAGTTACACCACCTTAATCATCTAATTGGACTGTATTCTATCTACGTCCATGGTCTTGGCAAAATGACCCTATCATGGCATTGTCTAATGTCATATCTAGGGCTTTCCTAATTTGTGGGGTGTTGCTTAGGATACTATCCTAAGTTGATAACTATATGATAAGTCTACAGCTGTACGGCACTAGTTTTGGGCAGTCTACAGGGATGATTTATGGACTTCTGAGAAGAAAACTGGTGAGTGCTATAGCTGCCCAAAATAAATGTTCAACTTTACTAAGGCTGGTATTTTGCTCGGGCCCTTAAGTGATCCTAGCATAAATCCTAATTGGGATGTTCCGTTGTGCATGTGCGTTTATGCTTACGCAAGCACACATGTCAAGGGAAGGAAACCAAGTATCCTGGCAGATTACAACTTGTTCAGATTGAGTCTGACATAGTCAGGTTATTTTCAGGTCAATGTCTGGAGGTCAGTCAGAATTGGTGTCGAGGAAGTCTGTAGTAGTTTTACTACCAGTCACTGTCTTCCACTATTGTAGTGGAGGTAGGATTGAAGAAGTATACTTCATAGCCATGTTATCCAACGTCATGACAGTATGTTTGTTTATTCCATGTGTAACTCTGTGTTGTTGTATGTGTCAAACTGCTTTGCTTTATCTTGGCCAGGTCGCAGTTGTAAATGAGATCTTGTTCTCAACTAGCCTACCTGGTTAAATAAAGGTTTTTTTTAATTTTTTTTTTAAAATAACCACAGACAGAAGGGGTAACCCAGACATGTCACAGGGGCTATAAAGCTGAAGCATCCGTTTAGAGCATTTTCTCACCACCAAATATGGTAGTGAGAGAAAGTCCAGTCGTGGGTAGTGGGACAGGATGGAACTACAGTAGGTGAATTTGGGCTGACATTCTGCTAATTTTGTCATCAAGGAAACATCTGATCTCAAAACATTTCTCTGTTCCCAAAACTAAAGACTGTTATGAACACAGTGCGCTTTTTATAAACTTTACTTTGCCACAGTTTTTAAATTGCGTAGTTTAGAAGGAGTGCAAGGTCAAACTAAGTTTGTCCACTTCACAGAGGAGGCATTCCCAAATGGAAATATGCAAATAAATGCCATAAAGACGCCAATAGGATCTCACTAGCTCGTGTTTGGCTTTGCCCACCTCCTTGCTTGTTCTGCCCACTATGTGTCACGCCCTGACCTTAGTTATCTTAGTTTTCTTTATAATTTTGGTTAGGTCAGGGTGTGACGAGGGTGGTGTGTGTTTTTGTCTTGTCTAGGTTTTTTTTGTATATCTATGGGGTTTTCGTATGTCTAGGTATATGTAGGTTTATGGTGGCCTGAATTGGTTCCCGAATCAGAGACAGCTGTTTATCCTTGTCTCTGATTGGGGATCCTATTTAGGTTGCCATTTTCCATTTTGGTTTGTGAGTTATATTCTATGTTTAGTTGCCTATTCTGCACTAGCCATATTGCGCCACGGTTTGTTTAGTTCTGTTCAGTGTTCTCTCTTTTATTAGAGTTATGTTCGCTTACCAAGCTGCGCCTTGGTCTCTGCTTAATGACGACCGTGACACTATGCTTCATTTCTTCCCACTGTAAACGACACAGATGAACTATATTGGGTTAGTTAGAAATATATTTGCTATAATGGTACCTGTATGGAACTGTGTAGCTAGCTAGCTATATAGCTAACAATCGCTAGCAATTAAATTACTTTTTGATACGTTATTGTCTCAACTGTATGTGCATGTAGCTATTTTAGCATTTTAACAGATGCTTACCGATGTATGGATTATGATGATTCATAGCAGACTGAAACACTTTCAAAAATAATCCTTCCCACGCTTCTACCACTCCAGACTGCTTTCGTCACAGAAGATAGAGCTGTGTCAGTAGCTGTATTCAGGACACCACTGGTATTGAAAGCTGTATCTACACTTTGCATGTTGTCCATGATGAAAATATGAGTAAATCCAATGGGCCTTTTCAAATATCCGTGGTAGCAAAGTGCAGGATGAGCCATTTGACAGAGAAGCCTTGAGTGACAGAATGGGCTCTCTTTCTCGTGAATGTCCCAGTCCCCTCATTATCTCAACCAATCATGGCTAGGCAAGATTCTGTATTTTCTCTGTGTCTAAATAGTTGAGAATTCACATTTTATTTATATTTACAGATGACATCTGAGTTTGTTATTAAGGCACATGTAAGTTCACATGTTCAAGAAGGCATTTCTGAAACCCAAAAAATGCATTTTGACTTTTTAATGTTCAAATGCCTACTGGGAGGTAGTGAAATGCGATATACACCCAGTTTTCTGTAAAGGCTCACATTTTAGACATGCCTCCCCTTCAGGCTCACACTATGATTGCTCTACTTTATCCTTTGAAACTGGCCCAAATGTTACGATCAGGATATGGGCCATCTGTGCTGTGTGTGCCATGGAGCAGAAGAGTAGCTGCAGGTAGGAACATGAAACTGCACCCAGACAGAGTGGTTGGTCTTTATGTTCCAGACGGTGGGCAGCCAGAGGCCTGGGAAATGCCCCCACAAGCGCCAATGTCGTTGTCACAACAGCAGGGTGGAAGGCTAACAATGGCCTCTCCTGACAGAACCTGCCAGACCATGTTAATGCCCAAACACAGTGTTTGGGGAAGAAATACCCTGGAAGGCTTGGCCTTTATTTACCAGAACAGGGAAAGATGCTGCCCTAAGTTGGCTGTCAAACAGGTGTTGTAGAGCACGTTGACTGTGTGGTGCTATTGAGTCAGCAGAGCGACTCAATATTTTTACGGACATATTCAATTACTACCGATCCCAGCCTGCTGTCCCCACATGCTTCAAGATGGCCACCATTGTTCCTTTACCCAAGAAGGCAAAGATAACTGAACAAAATGACTACCGCCCGGTAGCACTCACTTCTGTCATCATGAAGTGCTTTGAGAGACGAGTCAAGGATCATATCACCTCCACCTTACCAGCCACCCTAGACCAACCCCCATTTGCATACCGCCCTAACAGGTCCACAGACAATGCAATCGCCATCACACTGCTCACTGCCCTATCCCATTTGGACAAGAGGAATACCTATGTAAGAATGATGTTCATTGACTACAGCTCAGCATTCAACACCATAGTACCCTCCAAGCTCATCGTCAAGCCGGAGGCCTTGGGCCTCAACCCGGCCCTGTGCAATTGGGTCCTGGACTTTCTGACGGCCACCCCCAGGTGGTGAAGGTAGGAAACAACATCTCCACCTCAACACTGGGGCCCCACTGTGTTCTCAGCCCACTCCTGTACTCCCTGTTCACCCACGACTGCGTGGCCATGCACGCCTCCAACTCAATCATCAAGTTTGCAGACGACACAACAGTAGTGGGCTTGATTACAAACAACGACGAGACAGCCTACAGGGAGGAGGTGAGGGCATTCGGAGTGTGGTGTCAGGAAAACAACCTCTCACTCAGCGTCAACAAAACAAAGGAGATGATCGTGGACTTCAGGAAAGAGCAGAGGGAGCACCCCCCTACCCACATTGATGGGACAGCAGTGGAGAAAGTGGAAAGTTTTAAGTTCCTCGGCGTACACTTCAACGACAAACTGAAATGGTCCACACACACAGACAGCGACAGCGCCTCTTCAACCTCAGGAGGCTGAAGAAACTCGTCACCCAAACCTTGACTAACCTTTACAGATCCACAATCGAGAGCATCCTGTTGGGCTGTATCACAGCCTGGTACAGCAACTGGAGGGCCTTGCGGCTGAGGGTGGAGCGTTCTGCACAACGCAAACTACCTGACCTCCATTACACCTATAGCACCCGATGTCACAGGAAGGCAAAAAAAGATAGTCAAAGACAACAACCACCCGAGCCACTGCCTGTTCACACCGCTACCATCCAGAAGGCGAGGTCAGTACAGGTACATCAAAGCTGGGACCGAGAGACTGGAGAACAGCTTCTATCTCAAGGCCATCAGACTGCTAAACAGCAATAACTAACTCAGAGAGGTAGCTGCCTACATGGAGACCCAATCACTGGCCACTTTAACAAATGGATCACTAGTCACTTTAAACAATTCCACTTTAAATAATGTCACTTTAATAATGTTTACATATCTTACATTACTCATATCACATGTATATACTGTATTTTATATCATCTATTGCACCTTTCCTATGCCGCTCCGCCATCGCTCATCCATATATTTATATGTACATATTCTCATTCCCCCTTTTTAGATTTGTGTGTATTAGGTAGTTGCTGGGGAATTGTTAGATTACATGTTAGATATTACTGCACTGTCGGAACCAGAAGCACAAGCATTTCGCTACACTCGCATTAACACCTGCTAACCAGGTGTATGTGACCAATATAATTTGATTTGAGAGAGAGAGAGAGAGAGAACAGGCCATAATGTGATCAAGAAGGACAAATGGACTTGCTCAGCTCCTCGTCTCTGGCCCGGCCCTAGAGCCACAGCCACTCAATGATTTATGGCTGTCCTATCTGGAGCTGGGGGCTGGCTGGGGCTGACTTAGGTCCAGAGAGCCCCATGGCTGCTTTATGAATTCTACATGGCATGCCTCAAGGGCAATGAGAATTTAGCCTTGGGCGAGACTGCAAAATAGCACTGCTATGCACGGGGGGAATGTCAAAGAGAAATAAGCAAAGGTGACTTTCAAGCTTTTCAATATACCAAATATGGCAATATTGCTGGGGATGTTAAAAACTCTGCTAATCTACCCAAGTCCTGTCTGATGTCTAACGTCTCTTTTTGGTGCATGCATACTGTACTATTCCAAGTTATCAAGGAATCATCACTGCTGTATATCCGTTATGTTTTAGCATGGTTGTTTCTCTAATGTAGAAATGAGTTCTTTGAAACAGAACCTAGTTAATTGGTTTGAATTCATATTCATTTCCAATATGCAAGCAGGCTTCCATTTACTCATTTTTCAGGTGAGAATTGCATTCCTTTGTGGAGTAAGTGTGTACTGTAGCTCCCTTTAAATCCATTGCAAGACATGTTTTCTGAAAACAGAGGATTCAAAGTGGCACTTTTAACATAGTATAATGTATTTGGGCTTCTAATATGGTATTTGTGGGCATTTGCATTTGGTTGAGAGGACAGTGAAGACTGAAATCTAAGTGATTCACTCATCTGAATATGAATAGCTTCGTGAAAAAAAAGTGAGGAGCAGTTGTGTCTGCAGCCCTAGCCCTGAGGCCATGGGAAACTCAAGTCACTGCAATATTCACAAAGACCACAATTTGAAGGGACCAAAGGCCTTTCTTTGCCTTGCGGCAGCCCACCGATGTGCAGGGACTGGTGGGATGGCACTCTACCTCCAGGCCAGATTAGTCAAGATGGTTCTTTAGGCTCTTATAGGGATTTGTCAGATATTACAGTCCTACAGCGCTGATGGTTCTGCTCTCTCTACTGTTACTACTGCTGATAACAACAGCCAGCAATTGCCTGGCTTCAACGTGGACTCTAAATCAGTGAGAATAAAGGACACGGAGGCTTAAAAGGGGTTCGAGCTGACACTACTTGTCCAGACTCTGGTTTATAAAGACCAGGAGAACCATCAGAAGGACAGAGAGAAGTCTGGTGTGGACCTGCTTTGTCTGTGACTGGACCGCTGCTGGCAAGACAGGAGTAGACTGGATTGAAATCACTCCCCTTATTCGAACAACATGAGATGGTCCACTCTACACTATGCAACAAACAGAGGAACATGATGTTCATGTTAAGATGTACTGTGGTCCCTCCTATGCACACGGAAACATAGCTTTGCTCTTAATGTACACCACCCACCACATCCCCTGGCCTCGGTCAGCACCATTCAGTAGCAGAGTGGCGGTGTGGAGTGAGTGTCACTGTCACTGTTGTTCTTAACTATGTTTCATGTTCCCCAGTCACAGTGGTAAATAACAGAGTGACTACATTTTAAATAGTTGCAAAGTTGCATCCACCCAGTTCCCCATGCAATGTGAACTAAAGTGCACTGGGAGCAGGTTGAACACACAGGTGTTGGCGACAGCATGGCAAATTATAGGAACATAACCCAGGTGGTGGCAAGGGGACAATAGCTCACACTGAGCAGCTGGGCCAGTGACCGTGTCCATGGCCTAAGAGTGGGAGACACCCTGAGCCTGCTCTTTATTCACAGCTTACACGGGCATGCCTTTGACTGGTGCAGGCAGCCGTTCAACAGGCAAGCTAATTTATGGCGGCGTGTGGGGTTGAGCCGGAGGGCAGTAAATACTGGAGAAGAACATGTCCTTTCCCTCACCTTTCCTAATAGCCAAGTACTCTGCCTTTCCATGTAACCTGTACATACCCCAGCCCACACCCTCGCTCCCCAGCCCAGGTCCCTGCTGCACCAGGAGAAATGTCACCCTGTAATTCCATGAAAATAACTGATGGGGTCAGTGAACGTCACACTTGGTGATTGTAAAATGGGATCTTTCAGCATGAGAAATGTGGAGTGCACAGTAGGGGCTCTCCTTATCTTGAAACACTGGGCTCCGATACATTTCCCCTACTGCACTGTGGATTCAGGAGAAATCACAGGGCTTAATGTGAGGAATGCAGACTGAAGGAGTTTGCTCTTGACCCCAAACTGAACTGCTGTCTCCAAGGAAATGGAGGAGCTAGCTTCTGCACCAACTGTTGTTGGTTGGTGGTAGTCTAGCGATCAAGAGTTTTTGGACCAGTAACCGAAAGGTTGCTGGTTCGAATCCCCAAGCCGACTAGATGAAACATCTGTTGATGTCCCTTTGAGCAAGACACTTAACCCTAATTGCTCCTGTAAGTCACTCTGCATAAGAGTGTCTGCTAAATGACCAAAAAATGTTTAAAAAAAATAATTATACTGAATAAAAAATATAAACGCAACATGCAACAATTTCAATGTTACAGTTCATAAGGAAATAAGTCTATTGAAATAAATAAATTAGCCCCTAATCTATGGATTTCACATGATTGGGATGGGGTGCCGCCATGGGTGGGCCTGGGAGGGCTCCTCACCCACTGGGGAGCCAGGCCCAGCCAATCAGACTGAGTTTTTCCCCACTAAAGGGCTTTATTACAGACATACAGTGCATTCGGAAAGTACTTTGTTGAATCACCTTTCACAGTGATTACAGTCTTCTTGGGTATGACACTACAAAGCTTGGTACACCTGTATTTGGGGAGTTTCTCCCATTCTTCTTTCCAGATCCTCTCTAGCTTTGTTAGGTTGGATGGGGAGCGTCGCTGCACAGCTATTTTCAGGTCTCTCCAGAGATGTTCGATCGGGTTCAAGTCTGGGCTCTGGCTGGGTCACTCAAGGACATTCAGAGACTTGTCCTGAAGCCACTCCTGCGTTGTCTTGGCTGTGTGCTTAGGGTCGTTGTTCTCTTGGAAGTTGAACATTCGCCCGAGTCTGAGGTTCTGTACTTTACTCCATGCATCTTTCTCTCGATCCTGACTAGTCTCCCAGTCCCTGTCACTGTAAAAACATCCACACAGCATAATGCTGTCACCACCATGCTTCACCGTAGGTATGGTGCCAGGTTTTCTCCAGAAGTGATGCTTGGCATGCCAAAGAGTTCAATCTTGGTTTCATCAGATCAGAGAATCTTGTTTCTCATGGTCTGAAAGTCCTTTAGATGCCTTTTGGCAAACTCCAAGCAGGCTGTAATGTGCCTTGTACTGATGAGTGGCTTCCATCTGGCCACTCTACCATAAAGGCCTGATTGGTGGAGTGCTGCAGAGATGGTTGTCCTTCTGGAAGATTCTCCCATCTCCACAGAGGAGCTCTGTCAGAGTGACCATCAAGTTCTTGGTCACCTCCCTGACCAAGGCCCTTCTCCCCCGATTGCTCAGTTTGGCCGGGTGGCCAGCTCTAGAAAGTGTCTTGGTGGTTCCAAACTTCTTTCATTTAAGAATGGAGTCCACTGTGTTCTTGGGGACCTTCAATGCTGTAGAAATGTTTTGGTACCCTCCCCAGATCTGTGCCTCGACACAATCCTGACTCTGAGCTCTACAGACAATTCCTTCGACCTCATGGCTTGGTTTTTGCTCTGACATACACTGTCAACTGTGGGACCTTATATAGACAGGTGTGTGCCTTTCCAAATCATGTCCAATCAATTGAATTTACCATAGGTGGACTCCAAACAAGTTGTAGAAACATCTCAAAGATGATCAATGTAACGGTTCTCTTTTGGTGAAGGAGAGTCGGACCAAAATGCGGCGTGTAGATTGCGATCCATGTTTAATCAACAAACGTAAAACACGAATCAATACAAAAACTACAAAAAAACAACAAACGTGGAAACGTAACGAAAACCGAAACAGCCCTATCTGGTGAAAACACAGAGACAGGAACAATCACCCACAAACACACAGTGAAACCCAGGCTACCTAAATATGGTTCCCAATCAGAGACTATGACTAACACCTGCCTCTGATTGAGAACCATATCAGGCCAGACATAGAAATAGACAAACTAGACATGAAACATAGAATGCCCACTCAGCTCACACCCTGACCAACCAAAACATAGAAATATCAAAGTAAACTATGGTCAGGGTGTGACAATCAATGTAAACAGGATGCACCTGAGCTCAATTTTGAGCAAAGGATCTGAATATTTATATAAGGTATTTCTTATTTTTTTAATAATTAAAAACCTCTTTTCACTTTGTCATTATGGGATATTGTGTGTAGATTGATAAGGATTTTTTAAATGTAATCCATTTTTGAATAAGGCTGTAACGTAACAAAATTTGGAAAAGGTTAAGGGGTCTGAATGCCTTCCGAATGCACTGTAAATACTCCTCAGTTTCATCAGCTGTGTGGCTGGTCTCAGAGGATCCCGCAGGTGAAGAAGCCGGATTGGAGGTCCTGGGCTGACATGGTTACACGTGGTCTGCGGTTGTGAGGCCGGTTGGACGTACTGCCAAATTCTCTAAAACGACTTTGGCGGCAGCTTATTGTAAAGAAATTAACATTAAATTCTCTGGCAACCGCTCTGGTGGACATTCCTGCAGTCAGCAGGCCAATTGCACACTCCCTCAATACTTGTGACATCTGTGGTAATGTGTTGTGTGACAAAACTCCACATTTTAGAGTAGCCTTTTATCATCCCCAGTACAAGGTGCACCTGTGTCATGATCTTGCTGTTTAATCAGCTTCTTGATATTCCACACCTGTGAATGGATTATATTGGCAAAGGAGAAATGCTCACCAAAAAAATGTGAGCACAAAAGTATAATATTTACCTATGGGGGATAGGCAGCGGAGGACACACTGACGGGTTGTGCTGTTTGGGTGGTAGCAGTGGTGGGGTCACTCCAAGGTTCTGTCAGTTCAGAACACTGATGTAATGGATTGGTGCTACATCTGTGCAAATCCCATACTTTGTTAATAAAAAAGACAAGTCATCAAATAACTAGACAAGATTTTAACTGGATAACTGATAACAGATGACCATCATCACACTGCAGTGTATGGATGGACAGGATATTACATAGTATCATTTCCTGGTGGCTGTAATGCTCCTCTAACTTTGTCCTCATTTATCCCGAGGAAGTGACGGTTGAGGTGACCCAGAGTGGCGAGAGGTTCCATATTCTCTCATCGTCGGTGACAACCTTTTGGCAGTTTGCCCTTTCAGATGTCTACCCTGAAGGATCGACTGGTTTCTGTTCTGCTCATCAAATGGCTCTGTGGGAATCAATTCCCGAGCTACCCGTCTAAAAACCTGGCGGTTGCTTGTCATCTTCATGAAGACACAATACCACATCCCAAATTACTGACAGTACCAAATGATGTGTGAAGTAAGCTTGGTTGTCACCCTGTAGATTGGGATGGAATATTGTTGAAGCTGTCAGACCGCTGGTCTGGTCTTCAGGGAGTTGAGTCTGCTCTCACACTGCCACATTACCACTGTGACCTTGTAGTCCCATCACAGGGGCTACAGACGTGCAAAGCCCGCTCGGGCACAGAGCGCCCACACGCGCGGTAGTGAATGGGCTCCCCAGCCCAGTTTCCTAGCTGAGGCAGACTGAGGCAGTGACTTTGACCTGTTATGGAGATTCCAGGTGTGAGAGAAGACTCAGTGAGAGGGATGGGTAAGGTCATTTCTGGTAGACGAGTACCAGCAGGGTCATGTCTTTAGTGAGCCACATCAGGGAGCCTGATGCAGACCGCAGAGGGAAGCGTGTGGTGAATGGAACGGATAGAGATGCACTATTCTAATATACTGCCCATGTCACAGAGGATAACTCTGGGCTACTCAACCAAGGGTACTTCCAGCCCTGCAGCTCTGTAACAACAAAAACAATACCAATGTCTTTACTCATCAGTGGTACAGCAGCTGCCACTATTTTCAACACATTTTTAGATTTGGGAATTTCTCACTTGCTTTTTCACTTCAGACACCCCAAGTCAAACATCTCTTCTGTTTCTTCTATCTCCAGGAACAAGGAAAGATTGGTGTGATCTTCAACGTGGGGACAGACGACATCACCATTGACGAGCCGGCTGTCATAGTTAGCGATGGCAAGTACCATGTTGTGCGCTTCACACGCAGTGGTGGCAACGCCACCCTCCAGGTGGACAACCAGCCGGTCGAGCGCTACCCACCAGGTAAGGCATGGAGCAGGACACTTTGAAATGGGTGGGATGAGTGGGAGCGACAGATAAGTATACATTAAAAGAAAGAGGGAGAGAGAGTGTGAGAGAGAGAGATATCCAGGCTGTAACAACACAGACATGGAGGAAGGTGCACGGTGATTCCAGCTCAAGCCATCAAACAGAAAATATCACATCAATTCAGGGACAGTTGTTGGATGCTCTTGGCAAGCAAGTCCAAATGGAATTGGAAGTTTGCCTTCTGCCATAGAGTAAATTGATTTGTTTTCTTCAGCACGCCCCAGCATTCAGTTTTGATATGTGCCATTTCACTATTCTATCTATTCAGAGCACTTTATGGAGTTGCCACATGGTGGGCACAGATAACTACTGCATAAACAATCTAATAACAATCTGAAATGGACACACTTCCCTCAAGCTGCCTTGCCGAGTACATCTGGCAGAGGATGGATTCGGATTCTTCGTAGTAATTGTAGCAGCCAGCTTGGCCGGTGGCAAAGTGGATGCTGAGAATGGGATCTTCGCACAGCCTCAGAGCAATGAAGGAACCCTCAGCCAAATCTCAGCTTTCGCTTTATCCCCCCCCCCGCCTGTAAAATGAGCTTTTATATGAGAGCACTGATTATGTGTGTGTGGCGTGAAAAGGGGAGGAGGAAGAGGTGTGTGGCTCTCAAGTGGCGCAGCGGTCTAAGACACTGCATCTCAGTGCAAGAGGAGTCACTACAAATCCTGGTTTGAATCCAGGCTGTGTCACATCCGGCCGTGATTGGGAGTCCCGTAGGGCGGCGCACAATTGGCCCAGCGTTGTCCGGTGTAGGCCGTCATTGTAAATAAGAATTTGTTCTTAGCTGACTTGCCTAGTTGAAATTAAGGTTAAAAAAGAACATTCTGTCATCTGCTCCTTGTCCCTTCACCTTCTGTCTCTCCTCCATGCTATCTGACAAATCAAATCCAAAACATTTTTTACATTGCATCCTTATGATTCATGTAGTATCTAATGATCTGTTTCTTTTCCACTCACACTGGCCAAACTAACAATAAGAATTATCCAAAATGTGTCAATGATTTTCTAGATTGTAATTGATAGGGGCAGTTCAGCTATTCTCTAACTACTTTAGTAAAGGTATTGTTCTCAATGACAGAGAACTCTCTCCCTCTCCACTTTCTTGATATTCAATACATGATCTGACATAACAAGTCATGTCTAGTCAGACAATCAGTTGTATACCCATATTAGGCACAGGCATTTTGTTGTACTGTATCTTTAAGGTAGGTTAAGAGCACCAGGGTAAGATTAGGTTACTATGCTACTGCAGGTGTTTGGTTCCAGTACAGTCAAGTGGAGTGATGCTCAAGGCTAGTTTTACCAAGGTTCTTTTTATTTTATAATGGCTGCTTCATCCACTCTAGCACTCCACCAATGGGGCACTAACCCAGTCAGTAATTGGCCCAATCATAACATTACTGTAACCGTATGTGAAAGGAGTAGAGCAGTGGAAATGAGGGCTTTGAGCTAGATGAGAACTGTCACAGAGAAAGTTCAGATGCCATTGTGGTCCTTCTTTTGGTTCGTTATTTCATTTTGAGTCTGATACAAGGCGTGTCATCCACAGTCACACAGACAAGGGAGAAAATTAATTATCTCATTAAAGCAATGCCTAGTAGTAGATAGAGTCATATCCCATACCTTGGGAGCCTTTGATTTGTTCACAATAGAATGTCCTCAATAGGGCCTACCGAGTGGCGCAGTGGTCTAAGGTGTCACTACAGACCCGGGTTCGATCCCAAGCTGTGTCAAAGCTGGCCATGATCGGAAGACCCATGAGGCGGCGTACAATTAGCCCAGCATCATCTGGGTTCGGGGAGTGTTTGGCAGGCTGGGATGGCCCTATCCCATGTCCTTGTGACAGGCTGGGCACCTGCAAGCTGACCTCAGTCACCAGTTGGATGGTGTTTCCTCCGACACATTGGTGTGGCTGGCTTCCGGGTTAAGCAAGCAGTGTGTCAAGAAGCAGTGCAGCTTGGGAGGGTCGTCCTTCGAGAAAACACATGGCTCTCAACCTTCGCCTCTCCCGAGTCCGTACAGGAGTTACAGCGATGGGACAAGACTGTAACTACCAATTGGGGAGAAAAGGGGCTAAAAGTTGAAAGAAATATATGTCTTCCACAAATAAATACTAATCTTATATCTGTAAAGTTAATCACGCTTAACAGACTGTTTTATACTGTATACATAAAGTATATCTGTTCAGAGTAAATAACAACAATTGATTGAAATGTCTGTGTATAACATTTTGATGATATCATGAATCCCTTTCATCAAGAATAAAGAACCCTGCTAGGCTACTTCCCGTAACAGTCGCCATCGCCCTTCCATTGACATGATAACAACCAGAAAATGTCTTCTTGACATTTACTCATGCTTCTAAATGGTTATCTTTTGAATGCATGCATTGTTGCTTTCTTGCTGTTTTCTACCAATTACAGTTCAATCTCTTCTTCTATTTTGTATGCATTTAAGCCCTGATGCTTTGCTAAAAATGTCATAATTACACCAATCCCCCTAAATGATCCAGCTCAGTATTTTATAAATAGAAATAAACACCATTCTAACTAATGTACCATTTGTTACTGTCCCTTAACTAAATACCACTAAGTAAAGCACAAGTTTCTTTTAACCTGAAGCTGGGTTAAAATTGATAACTTGCTAAATGTGTTAGCCATGATGCCCTGTCTCTAACCTTGTGATCTTTCAACTTCCAGACTTTAACCTCTAATCTGTCTCTCCAAATTCTTTGAAGGGAACTTTGATAATGAGCGCCTGGTTATTGCTAGACAAAGAATCCCATACCGACTTGGTCGGGTAGTTGACGAGTGGCTACTCGACAAAGGTAAACCGAAAAAAATGAATGAATCCATTAAACAGTTACTAAATCCAGTTAAATCCCTCTGTCTAAATCCCTGTAAGAGGTGCAGTGCCAAGAGGCAAAGGATCAAATGCTGTTACCTATGTACGGTATAGAGCTACATGTTGGGTATGTTTGGACTGAAATTGACTGTGGATCGTAGTGACTAGGATGGGAACATAGATATATATCCTCCAACAGCCACCTCGGGCATTTCGAGTAACGTACCCCGGCTCATTTAGTACCATTCTAAAAATATATATATACCAAATGGTTAACAGTACATCTACCAGGTATTCTTTGCAATCCCCAAGACCATTTGGGAATGCTGCACCTCTTCAGAGATTTTTAAATTAATGAACTAAACGTAACCCCTGACTAACCCTCCGACAACGTCCCTCCAATTATTGTGTTTAATTAGATGCTGCTGATTTTCTTACCTTGTTGTTATCTGTTTATTCTTCTTGTGACAGAAACATATTTAAAGTGATAACTAACCTGTTAAACAACTGGGATAATTAGCTGGTAATGGAACATAGAGCATTTCATCTAATGTTTGTGGTTCTTGCAACAAGGTGTAAGTATCCACAATAAACCTTCCACTTGATTTCACATCCTGGTCCCTCTAAATTCTCTAGTCATGTATAGTCCACGCTGTGGTTGACTGACCATGCTAAAACCCACGCACTAACGTGACCCCACTAAACACCACTATACTCTCCCTGCTATGCCTCCAGATGACTTCCCTGCATCCCTGGCAACCATGTCACAGACATTCAGGGACAAAGGGGCTGAGACCCTGACAGACCTCTAGGTTACTGTCACTGCAACACTCAGCTACATAGTTCATTAGAATTCTCCTGAGATTGGCACACGACATTACCCTCTCTCGACTTGCTGAACTCACTGGGTGACCTAACAGGGACAGTGCTTACCAATGCTGCTGTCAGTGGGTGGAGTTAGATAACCTGAGGGAGGAAGGGAGGGAGAAAACACTTCCCTTCCACCAGAGGTAGTCAGTCCACTCAGTACAGTGGGTCCCAGAGGAGCAACGCTGATTGGTCCGTCAGCTTATGACTGAGAGGATGAAGGGGAAATGCCCTGTCCCTAGCTGTCCTTCAATTCAGAGAAACAACTCCCTGTGCTTAATGGAGGAAAGTAATGTGCTTACAGTTTCCCATGACACTCTTTTCTCACATTACTCCATGTAAACACACTGATAGTGAAATGTAAGTAAAATTATACGCATTGTTGTGCCATCTTCCCCTCTCGCAAACACTTAACCGATTTGAAAAGCACATTTGTTTGGACCCTGTGACCAGGATTAAGCCAATTCACTAACTCAATTGAAAATTGAAAATACTTTACCAATATAACATTCAAACTAACCACATCTTACCCTCAGAATATATTGGGCCAATATATGTGACCAGTACGATGACTAAATATACAAACCAGACCACTGACATTGAGTTGAACATTTCAGACAAGCTTTTAACATATACTTCCATCATTTAACTTGTTGTGCTGAGTTCCAAATCTGTTGCCAAGGCCCTTCTGGGTATCTAGAACGGTATAACTCATACTGTAATTGGATGTCCGCCTGTTTGTGTCTCTCTCCTTTCTCTCCATTTCTATCTTTCGACCTCGATCCCTCTTCCTCCTATTCCTTTACCTCACTACAGGACGACAGCTGACTATCTTCAACAGCCAGGCAGCGATAAAGATCGGGGGTCAGGATAAGGGCCGGCCGTTCCAGGGCCAGATCTCTGGCCTCTACTATAATGGCCTGCAGGTGCTGACGCTGGCGGCAGAGAATGACCCCAGTGTCCAGGCTGAGGGGAACCTGAGGCTGGTGGGAGACTCCCTGTCTGTGCTGACCACTGAGACCACCTCCACCACCCCACTGGCAGCCTCCGACATGTCCACCACCATCATGGAGACCACCACCACCATGGCCACCACCACCACCCGCAGGCAACGCTCACCCAGCATGAGGGAGAGCATCTCCCAGGTCAGAGGGAAGGCCGGGTGGGGGCATGCGAGGCAGGGTACTAGGGCCATGTTGAACGTTATTAGTGACCAATGGTGCGTGAGGTGATGTAATGATGACTGCTAACTAAGACTAGCCATTTTAATCAGTATGTTAACTGTCCCTCATTCAGTAATCCTGGTTTTAACATTGTACTATAAGGAGCTGTACGTATGGTGTTTTCCTAATGTTAGAGGTGACTGTGACAAGGACTGTGGGTGAGCTCGTGTTAGGACTGAAGGCATTAGACAGACAGCATAAGTAACCATTTAGATGGGAAGGTTTTGCGAAGGGACTCCGCCAGACAGACAATATGTCCATTATCTGGAGGTTGGCTGCGTGAGACAGACACTCCATCTACATTATAGCTCATTTAGCCACTCACCAGGCAGACAAATCCAAACAACCCTTAAAGAACACTTTCACAGGAACAATCTCCCTCTCTCTCTCTCTCTCTCTCTCTCTCTCTCTCTCAATTCCTTTGCACATTTTCAACATAACCATGCTGGCATTCCTCTGCCAATAAGAGGCTGTAATTACTCATTAAAACCAAGAGCTTTCAAGAAGGGAGCACAGACAAAGCACTGGACCTAGACACGTCTTTGAACATACGTTAGCTCTCTATTGGAAGTGTTTTCCTGGTTTGTTGGGGGAAATTAATTCATGTATGATGCCTTTTCAATGTCATGGTCACAGTGCGCACCAGATAAAAAACCATCAGACCCTGTGTAAGTCATTGTGCTGTTTTTAAAACTCCCTCAGCAGCGTGATGCACTCTTTTCTTCTTCTTTTTTTCAGCTACAAAGCTGTAAATCCCCCAAAAGCTACATTTACAGGTTTTTTTTTAGCAGACAGAGCTACATTTCCTTTTCTACACCGACTTGCATATGTATTAGGCAGCCTGTGGGCATATAGATCCACGCAAAAGGCCCCACCACATTCAGTGTAAGTTGTCAAGGGACCTCCATCCTTTAATACGCCCCCATTTCTTGGATTCAACCTTTTTTTTTCCCCTCAGCCTTTGGCTTTGTTGATCAAGATATGATTGAAGGTCACACTCAGGAACAATTTTTGCCAGTCATGGCTAAACTGCCTATTTCCATATCAAGCGATCTGGTGGTCATTTGCATGAATGTTGATGAAACACAATTCAACCCCATGTAGAACCTTGGACTAATATAAATAGCCCTAGGGAGACCAGCAGAGCAAAGAGCGGGGGTTACAGAGAGACCACCTCAGAGCTGCTCTTATTAGGCTCCCAGCAGAATGTTTCTAACTACCAAGCTTGTCCTTTCTACATATGAAAACATAATTTATGTTCACGGGCTGTCTGAATATTTCAAACAACATTAGTCACTTGAAATATTAAACAGTACAAGTTTAAGTTATATTCAAAGTCATTTTTTCTCTAACACTCTGATTGGGAGAGACAAACACCTGTGTTTATCATGACATACGGCGGGACCCAGATGCAGACACAGGAGGCAGATGGTTGGAGTCTTACAATGTTTATTAATCCAAAAAGGAGTAGGCAAGAGAATGGTCATGGACAGGCAAAAAGGTCAAAACCAGATCAGAGTCCAGGAGTACAGAGTGGCAGACAGGCTCGTGGTCAAGGCAGGCAGAATGGTCAGGCAGGCAGGTACAGAGTAGCAGACAGGCTCGTGGTCAAGGCAGGCAGACTGGTCAGGCAGGCGGGAACAAAGTCCAGAAACAGGCAAGGGTCAAAACCGGGAGGACTAGAAAAAGGGAGAATAGCAAAAAGCAGGAGAACGGGGAAAAACGCTGGTTGACTTGGAAAAACATACAAGACGAACTGGCACAGAGAGACAGGAAACACAGGGTTAAATACACTGGCCCAGAGAGACAGGAAACACAGGGATAAATACACTGGGGAAAACAAGCGACACATGGAAGGGGTGGAGACAACAACGAGGACAGGTGAAACTGATCAGGGTGCGACAGTGTATTCACTTGGCAATCCTCTCTCTTCTGTTGTGGCTATGATTTATTCTCCATCATGTACTTTCTAGGTTCCTCATAAGATTAGCACGTGTGCTACTGAACAACACAAGCTCAATCATTCTCACAGTCAGCTAACTCCCTCTGAGCCATTAGACGACAGTAGTGGGATATAAGATACTGTAATCATTTCCCCAGGCAGTGGTTTACATTGAAAGTGTTTCGTGTACCTGAGACGAGCATTTGTCATGGCGTCATGTCATAAATTACCAAAAACAAACCCAATTAATAATACCTACAGTTCCACCAGAAACAATAAACTTGCTTATGAAACTACAGGCGTTGTATACACAGACACAAGAAGGGAGGGAGTAATTGTTTTATGAACGCAGTCAGGCAGATCTAATATGCAGCAATAAAGCATGTTTTAATTAGAGAATCAAAACGCCACAACGATGCCGTTATTTGTTATGTGTGGATTAGACAGTAAGACACAAGGGCCAGACAAGACAACTCTTTAATCGTCCTACAGTTTTCACACGGCCAAGCAATTGTTCTGATCACAGTTGCTAAAGCTTTACTGTGAAAAAACGAAGCTTTAGATAACTTTTCATACACTAACCACGTCTCCAGATGTCTTAAAAGCACATTTGATGGATGACAGTACTCTGTAACAGCCATTGCCCAGTATGCATGTCAAGTTCCAGCTAAATCCGAACCCTGTAAATGCATTGATACCGTACGGTGGGGCAAAGGCTACTTCCTCCAGCTAAATAAGTTGATTAGGCTTGTCCATACGATAATGAAGGCGATAAATTGATGTCAATCATGGCCTAACTGCTTACCTCCAATGTCAAACCTCCCTGTCTATGCAAACCTGGTCATTAGCATAGATTTACATCGACTAGATTTCTCAAGCCCTTGTTGAATTTCAATGCTCTTTCAGAAGGTCATAATGGCAGACAGCTTTAGGGTTGGCTACACCTGCTTGTAGTGACCACATTTATTTCTACATTTACTGACACTGCCTTTTCTCCTCAAAATAGTTCAGTGTGTCTATTCCTTTGATATTTTATATAGGTAAATGATACACTGTGACAGTTGAATACATGTTTGAATGGAAAACATTGTCTTCGAAACTGCGATGACAGTTTGATGGAACATTGTTTGAGAAGAGCTCAGGGAAGTCCAATGATTAATATACTGTATGTGAGAGCTGTCAAAAAAAAGTGGTGTCTCATATCAAACATGTGCAGATATGATTTATCGTGAGGTTTCTGTGCCTTGACATGGGAGGACAAACTGATGCAGTCGTGTAATCTCCGGATCAAACTACAGTGAGTTCCAAAAGCATTGGGACAGTGACAAATGTGTTGTTGTTTTGGCTCTGTAATCCAGACCTTTGGGTTTGAAATGATACAACGACTGTGAGGTTAAAGTGCAGACTGTCAACGTAAATTTGAGGGTATTTTCGTCCATTATTGGGTGAACCATTTAGAAATTACAGCACTTTTTGTACATAGACCCTCCATTTTAGGGGACCAGAAGTATTGCTACAAATTCACTTATAATGTGTATTAAAGTAGTCATAAGTTTAGTATTTCGTCCCGTATTCCGAGCACGCAATGACTACATCAAGCTTGTAACTCTATAAACTTGTTGGATGCAGTTTCTGTTTGTTTTGGTCGTGTTTCAGATTGTTTTCTGCCCAATAGAAATGAATGGTAAATAATGTATTTTGTCATGTTGGAGTCACTTGTATTGTAAATGAGAATATAATATGTTTTCTATACACTTCTACATTCATGTGGATGCTACCATGGTTATAGGTAGTCATGAATGAATTGTGCATAATGATGAGGGAGAAAGTTACAGATGCACAAATATCGTACCCCCAAGACATGCTAACCTCTCACCATTACAATAACAGGGGAGGTTATCAATTTTGGGGGGGGCTATGATATTTATGCCTCTGTAACTTTCTCACTCCTTATTCACGATTCATTCAGGATTAGCCGTGCAAATGGTATCATCCACATTAATATAGAAGTGTTTATAAACATATTTTTTTCTTATTTTACAATAAAAGTGACTCCAAAATGACACATGACATTATTTACCATGAATTTATTTTGGGCACAAAATAATCTGAAACACAAATCAAAACAAACAGCAAATGCATCCATTCACAAGCTTTATGTAGTTATTGCGTGCTATGAATATGGGATCAAATACTAAACTTTTTACTACTTTAATATACATAAGTGAATTTGTCCAAATACTTTTGGTCCCATTTGGTAAAATGGGGAGGCTATGTACAAAAGGAGTTGTCATTTCTAAATCGTTCACCCGATAAAGATGAAGATACCCTCATAAAATCTGACAGTCTGCGCTTTAACCTCATAGTCATTGTATCATTTCAAAACAGCAACAACAAAAAATTTCACTGTCCCAATACTTTTTGGAGCTCACTGTATATGATATTTATGTAGCTTATGTATATGTCTGGGATATAAATGTATGTCTAGGTACAGAAGGTAGTAGGAAAGAAAAAAAAATGGATGATTCTGTTTGAGCACAATCATTGCATCATGAAACTAGCACTGTGAAATTGAACCCTGGCCCATAATGAACTGTTTTTCTAATATTGACCTGGTGGAAACAGCAAGGAGTGCAATACTCCAGCCTGAGTTTTCCTGAAGTATTCTCAAGTAATGAAGTTTCACTTGCAAGGCTTTATTTTGCAGGGGTTTACTTTGTGTTATTGTTTTATTAATGTTCGACGTTGACAACGAAAGAGACTGAATACTGTATAGATAACAAAGCGCCAACGTTGTGTCCTCTTTTTCTCCTCAGTCTCAGAACTCGGATGACATCTTGGTGGCTTCTGCTGAGTGTCCCAGTGATGACGAGGACCTGGAGGAGTGTGAGCCTGGAACAGGTGAGTCTGTCTGTCAGCCCTGGCCTGGGGTTCAGTGTCATACCAAGGCCCTAGGAGGGAATAGGACCTCCTAGGATCACCTACTGTCTTCCTACACTAGGGACCAATAGGCTAGTTTTAATGAGCTCATGGATAAAACCAAATGTAGCCTTGGTCTAGCCCTATCGCTACTTTCAAAGTTGTAATTTTGTCTGTTCTCATCGCTCGTCTTTTCCTCGGCTACTACCTCTGCTTTGAACTCGCTGTTAGGGGGGATTTCACTACTGCCACTAGCTAGCAAGATCTTATCTCAAGATGAGAAGATCTCATGCTATCCTTGTGCACTCCCATAAACAAAATAAGAAACAAACGGGGGGGATAGCTGAGGCCGTCATTTAGGTCTACATTTGGTTGTCGGAGGCAGTGTTCATCATATCAAGCTCATAGAAGGTTCTGGTGTTTGTGGATGACTGATCTTCCTATTCCTACAGCTATCACTGCTTCTGCTCCATATTTCACTACTGCCTGCCTGGCCCTGGCCAGTGTGAGCTGTCAAAGACAAGCTGCAAAGACACAAATGTCCTGGCAGAGTCTGAAAGGCCATTATGGTGAAGGTCAGGAGTAGGGTTGGACAGATCTGTGGCACACCTGGCTCTGAAACAGACAGAGGCACATTTCCTCTTCTACGTTCTAGTCTTTCGCTTGCCAAATCGCGCAAAATGCAGCAGGGCTTCATTGTAGTCACATTCATTACTAGGGTTACTCATGAAATGTATTACATGAACAGTTGAAGTCGGAAGTTTACATGCACTTAGGTTGGAGTCATTACAACTCGTTTTTCAACCACTCCACACATTTCTTGTTAACAAACTATCGTTTTGGCAAGTCGGTTAGGACATCTACTTTGTGCATGACACAAGTCATTTTTCCAACAGTTGTTTACAGACAGGTTATTTCACTTATAAGTCACTCTATCACAATTCCAGTGGGTCAGAAGTTTACATACACTAAGTTGACTGTACCTTTAAACAGCTTTGAAAATTCCAGAAAATGATGTCATGCTTTAGGCTTTAGGCTGATTGACATCATTTGAGTCAATTGGAGGTGTACCTGTGGATGTATTTCAAGGCCTACCTTCAAACTCAGTGTCTCTTTGCTTGACATCATGGGAAATTCAAAAGAAATCAGCCAAGACCTCAGAAACAAATTGGAGACCTCCACAAGTCTGGTTCATCCTTGGGAGACATTTCCAAATGCCTGAAGGTACCACGTTCATCTGTACGGAAGTATAAACACCATGGGACCACGCAGCCGTCATACCGCTCAGGAAGGAGACGCGTTCTGTCTCCTAGAGATGAATGTACTTTGGTGTGAAAAGTGCAAATCAATCCCAGAACAACAGCAAAGGACCTTGTGAAAATGCTGGAGGAAACAGGTACAAAAGTATCTATATCCACAGTAAAACAAGTCCTATATTGACATAACCTGAAAGGCCGCTCCAAAACCGCCATATAAAGCCAGACTACGGTTTGCAACTGCACAGGGGACAATGATCGTCCACTGGTCTGATGAAACAAAAATATAACTTTTTGGCCATAATGACCATCATTATGTTTGGAGGAAAAAGGGGGATGCTTGCAAGCCGAAGAGCACCATCACAACCGTGAAGAATGGGGGTGGCAGCATCATGTTGTGGGGGTGCTTTGCTGCAGGAGGGACTGGTGCACTTCACAAAATAGATGGCATCATGAAGCAGGAAAATTATGTGGATGTATTGAAGCAACATCTCAAGACATCAGTCATAAAATAATGTATATGTTGAAAGATAATGATAACATAATTCCACTCTGAAACCTTATAATTGTATGAAATTGATTAGAATCATAAAATTATAATGTTATGATGTGTGTAGTTTTAGTCAGAATTAGATTAAACAATGTATCTGTATAGTGGAAAATCACAGACTGTCTGAGCAAGGCGTAGCTTAGGATTTGAACTTGTATGTGTGTGCCTGTAACGGCCGTTGGCGGTGGAAGAAGGTGAGGACCAATGCGCAGCATGGTAAGTGTCCATATTTTTAATAAAGTAATAGAACAAAAACAACAAAGTGAACGAACGAAACTGAAACAGTTATGTCTGGTGCAGATACAAACACTCAACAGAAAACAATCACCCACGAAACACAGGTGGGAAAAGGCTGCCTAAGTATGATTCTCAATCAGAGACAACTAACGACACCTGCCTCTTGATTGAGGACCATACCATACCATACCAGCCCAAACACAAAATAGAAAAACTAACATATACAACTCACCCCCTGACCATACTAAATCAAAGACATAACAAAAGAACTAAGGTCAGAACGTGACAGTATTTCCCCCAAAGGTGCGGACTCTGGCCGCAAAACCTGAACCTATAGGGGAGGGTCTGGGTGGGTGTCTGTCCGCGGTGGCGGCTCTGGCGCGGGACGTGGACCCCTCTCCATCATAGTCTTTACCCGCTTCTTAACCCGCCTCTGTGGCGACATTCGAGCGGCAACCCTCGCCGCTGACCTCGGACTGGGGACCCTAGCAACGGGTCCCGAATGGACGGGAGATTCCGGCAGCACCGGACAGGCGAGAGACTCAAGCAGCGCCGGAGTGAAGGGCGACTCCGGCAGCACCGGACCGGCGGGAGACTCTGGCAGCTCCGACGTGAAGGGCGACTCCGACAGCTCCTGGCTGACGGGCGGCTCTGGCAGCTCAGGACAGACGGGCGGCTCTGGCAGCTCAGGACAGACGGGCGGCTCTGGCAGCTCAGGACAGACGGGCGGCTCTGGCAGCTCAAGATATTTTTGGGGCTGCCTCTCGTCCCAGCCGCGCTGCCGTGCTGCCTCCTCATATCGCCGCCTCTCAGCTTTCGCTGCCTCCAGTTCTGCCTTGGGGCAGCGATATTCCCCAGCCTGTGCCCAGGGTCGTTCTCCGTCCAGAATCTCCTCCCATGTCCATGAGTCCTGAGATTTCTGCTGCTGCCCGATACCACGCTGCTTGGTCCTTTGGTGGTGGGTGATTCTGTAACGGCCGTTGGCGGTGGAAGAAGGTGAGGACCAATGCGCAGCGTGGTAAGTGTCCATATTTTTTATAAAGTAATAGAACACTGAACAAAAACAACAAAGTGAACAAACTAAACCAAAACAGTTATGTCTGGTGCAGATACAAACACTCAACAGAAAACAATCACCCACGAAACACAGGTGGGAAAAGGCTGCCTAAGTATGATTCTCAATCAGAGACAACTAACGACACCTGCCTCTGATTGAGGACCATACCAGGCCAAACACAAAACACAACATAGAAAAACGAACATAGACAACCCACCCAACCTGACCATACTAAAACAAAGACATAACAAAATAAGTAAGGTCAGAACGTGACAGTGCCGAAGAAATGGCATAGGGAGTACTTTTCAAGGTTACCCTAATCTCAGGGGAATGGAGTTGTCGGCTGGGTAGTGATACACAGTGGTGAGAACTATGGAGAAGGATAAAACTCACCTACTGTTTGTGTGGAAGTATGTGCGCAGCTATAAAATTGATTTCTTTGTATAATGGACTTTAGAACGTTCTCTGAATAAACGGTACTAATCTTTTGCATAAGCTGAGTCTTTGCCTAATTATTATTACACCCATAGTCTTTCAAACCTCTGGGATTGGTCAAAGCTATTGATTGATAGTTATTATCATTGGGATTGAAAATTCTCATGACAATCAGTTAAAGCTTGATTGCAAATGGGTCTTCCAAATGGACAATGACCCAAAGCATACTTCCAAAGTTGTGTCAAAATGGCTTAAGGACTACAAAGTCAAGGTATTGAAGTGGCCATCACAAAGCCCTGACCTCATTCCTGTAGATAATTTGTAGGCAGAGCTGAAAATTGTGTGCGAGCAAGGAGGCTACCCAAAACGTTTGACCCAAGTTAAACAATTTAAAGGCAATGCTACCAAATACTAATTGAGTGTATGTAAACTTATGACCCACTGGGAATGTGATAAAAGAAATAAAATCTGAAATAAATCATTCTCTCTACTATTATTCTGGCATTTCACATTCTTTAAAATAAAGTGGTGATCCTAACTGACCTAAGACAGGGAATTTTTACTCTGATTAAATGTCCGGAAATGTATTTGGCTAAGGTGTATGCAAACTTCCGACTTCAACTGTACGAAACAAGAGGCTGCTGAAGGGAGGACGGCTCATAATAATGGCTGGAACAGAGCAAATGAAATGGCATCAAACACCTGGAAAACCATGTGTTTGATGTATTTGATACCATTCCAGGAATTCCGCTCCAGCCATTACCACGAGCCTGTCATCCCCAATTAAGGTGCCACAAACCTCCTGTGATGTACGAAGGGGTCGTATTTTCTTACTCGCCTGTGTGATAAAAGGCTTGTTTTCATGCAAATGTTTCAAGAGTTTCAAAAGCGACATTAGATCATGATAGACGATTGGCCTTTACTTGTCGCTAGTTTGCCCTATAAGATGTCACAATTTATCCAGACAAATGGTCATTGTCATGAGCCTTCTTTCTCCACCTATCCTCTTGCCCCTCCCTGACACTCCCTTTTATCAATGACACTGTCAGTAGAGGTGAATCGGGCCCTTGTCTTGTTTTCGTTGTCTTCCTAACCTTGATATTTGTCTCAATCTTTTGGGGGTCATTTTGTTGAGGTGGCTTGAGGAGGTGTGGTTATGTTCCTATCAACATCAAGGATGTTCAACCTCAGTAAACTAGCAAATATTGTTACTGGCATGCACACATCCATCTGCAACTGCAAATCAAATTATCAAGGATGAATATCAATGTTATGCAGCTGTTTTTGAATTTCTTTTTCTCTTCATGCAAAAATCATGTGGCAATATGTTGATGTACGTAAGTGACCTTATCCCATGGTTTGCTGTCTTTTTTTATTTTTATTAAGAGATGTCCAGAAATGTGATCTTGTAAGCAAATCCATATTATAGATAATACTGTATACTTAAATATCTTCCATATTAATTATCTTGCCCCTAGATGGCGTAATATTACATGATTTGGAACATTGTAGCTATATAATGAGCACATTGTGTTTGTAATGTAATGAGCACAATTGTTCATTATTCGTGTCTGGGGTCTCCTAATGCTCCTCTAATGTGTGTCTCCTGCCCTCTCTTTTTCTTTTCTAGGAGGTGAATTAGTGTTGCCTATAATAACAGTGGATTCCCTTGAGCCCCCATCCATCGCCACCCGTTACCCTGCTATCCCCCCTCCTCCCACCTCCCTGTCCCCACTTGAGACCACCAAAGTGTCCCTGATGCTGTCCAACCCTCACCCTCCCTGCCCCCCGGATCAGGAGGACTGCGGTGACCCTGTGGAGGTCTCGGCCTTCGGTTCTGGGGAGATGACGGAATCAGATGATGAGGACTTTTACAAAAACTCCCCTCTGGTCACTGATAGGACAGTCCTGCATCCTCCTCCTCCCCCCGCCGTTGGTGAGGGCGGGGCACAGAAACCCCATAATCCCCGCCCCCTTCCTTATGCTCCCACCACCAACCCTGACCAGCTCCACATCCCTGCGGGCAAAATGAACACCCGTGACCAGGTGCTTCTGCCCCCTGCCCCTCCGTCATCCCGGTATACACCTGGACTAACTTACCCCCCCAATTTCCCCCATGTGCCCACAGCCGACCCTACAGCCCCTGGTGAGAAGGTCATGCACCCCGGCCTGGTGGATAGGATCGGAGAGTCTAGTAGCACCACAGGGATGGTGGTTGGCATTGTGGCAGCTGCTGCCCTCTGCATTCTCATCCTCCTCTACGCCATGTACAAGTACCGCAACCGTGATGAGGGCTCCTACCAGACGGACCAGGGACACAACTTCATCAGCAACCCAGTTTCCGAGGGCAACGGGGCCATGGTCAAGCTAGAGAAGACACCAAGCACAACCACAGCTGCAGTAGCTAAGACAGTAACCAAGGGCAAGAAGAACAAAGACAAAGAGTATTATGTCTAAGAGAGGGATGGATAGAGAAGGAGAGAACGAGAGAGATAGGCTAGAGCAGGGTTTCCCAACTCCAGTCCTCGAATACCCCAGAGAAGCACACCTGATTCAACTTGTCAACTAATCATCAAGCCCTCAATCAGTTGAATCAGGTGAGTTTGTCCGGGGCAGCAACAAAGATGTGTGCTGTTGGGGGTACTCTGGGACTGTTGGGGTACACTGGGATAGAGGAAAATCATGGAAAGGGGGTTCTCACAAAGAATTTCACTTCCACATTATCCTCTAGATAAATATCCAAAGTGTAGGGTGTAATTGTTACATTTGTGGCACACAAAAAAAAGAAAATCCAATTTGCGATCAGTATTTCCACAATTCCTGTTCAATTATGCTTTGAGAATTTGTATCACATACCAAATATTGTATTGGATAACATACCATTTCATACAGGATAAGAAGCATATCCATTTTGCTGTGTTTGTATATAGCACCAATATCTATCAACTGTATGGTTATGGTTCCCAGTGAAAACTCAGTTTAAACCATTGTACTATAGAACCAGGTTTGCATGAATGTCAGTTCATCATGTAATGAAGTCAGCGGTATCAGTGTGTACTGAATGGTCATTATGGTAGATAAGGACAGAGCAACCCAGTAGAGTTTACTAGATTAAACTAAAGCCATACCCATATTTGGAGATTGGGTGACCCACCTTCTCTGCAGACTAGCCGACCCAATTTTGTGTTATCCCACGTAAAACGGCTTTCAACTCTGTCTATCTCTCTGGTTGTCCATGGTGCTATGTTAATGGTCCAATATCATTGAACCATGTTTCCTTTTGGGAAAATACAGGTTTTCAAAGGGAATACACCAGTTCACAGCAGAATTTAGCCAACAAACCCATACCATTGGATGGATGAGATGAGCTGGATTCTCTCATCTCTGTGTGAGAAGAGATCACCAAACCGACAGTGTCATTCATTCCATCCAGGAACAAGTTCCTCAAGCTTAACAAATCTCAAAAAGCAAAACGCTACTGTAGCAAAGACATTGCTCTGTAAACATATTTGTATGTATAGATGTCTTGGGTTTGAAAAAGCATTGCTTCTGTGTTTGTTGGAGTAGACGGGGGGAAACAGACATGAAAAAGATACTACATGTGAGAGATGTTCTGCCCCCACGGTTACCACTGTCAACACTCCAGCCAGATCCCCCTATGAAGGAAGTAGAGACAGTGAATATGAAAGGGAGCTGCAGGACACAGTCACTTTTGAATAACTTTTTCTGGTTGTTCCTGTGGGAGGGGGGGGGACATGTCCAAGCTTGTGTCAAGAGGCTGGCTTTCGCTTTCCTTCTACAAAATTGGCACACAAAAAAAAAACTGGAAAGGCACAAACAGTAGAAAAATCTCTTTGAGAGATAAATACTGTGTTACCTTTGAAAGCAAACCAAACATGTATTCTGGTTTTTCTACCCATGAATAAAAGACTGTTCTGTGAGATGAACTATTGAAGGTTTGTGAATTGTATAGCTACTTCTCAGATACTTGTGTGTTTCTCTTGTTACCATTCCTGCAGTTCCGTTTAAAAAAAAAAAAGTTTCCTTTTAATCCGATACAGATGAAAGGGAGCATTTTGTCTATGATGAGACACCATTGTCTGACTACAGAGACACATTATAAGTATTTTATTTTTTGCAATGTTGAATAACATGACATTTCCATTAAGGACAGGTTAGTGATTGTATGTAAACGTATCAAGAGAAAACACAAAGGATGATGTGCACTCTTTTGATTCATTTCTTCATTTCATGTACATTGAAAAACCTGGCTATCTTTGTCTGTTGTTGCCATTCTCTCTGTTGTATCATGTTTACATTTTCAATTCCTGTAATTTCATCTTGTTTTTTTATGACGTGCCATTTAACATAAACTTCTCAGAGTATATCCCTGTCCTAACTCAATGATATTGTAAAGTGTTCCTGTGAAATTAACCTTAATATGTGTACAGTACATTGACAGAGGGGAAATACAATTGGTTATATACTTCGTATACTCCTGTGTTGTGTGGCTTTTTTATGGGTGCAAAGGCCTCATCAAATGAATGGGTGGCACTTGAACTACTACACACAGCCAGTGGCGTCATTAGGCCGGGGCTTCCGGGGCTTCAACCCTGGATGTTTTTGGTCCAGTCCTGAACCTTTATGGTCCAAAATTGTTATTTAATTTTTTGTTACATTTCAGTGTGATGAGTTTGCATAACCACACATCAATTGCGCTATTCACGATAAAAAAGAAAAAAGAATGGCACTTTTTAATAACAAAAATAAACAATCCAATATACTGCACTAGAAAGAAGCCCCTGGAGTGACGCAGTGCCTGCTGTGATTGGTGGAGATTTCACAAAGCAGTGGACCACTCACATCCCTTGACCCCTCCCCTACAGCACCAGATAGATGTCAATGTCATCACTCAGCAAAATGCCTGTTACTCAGTCAGAGTCTGCATCATCTTTCTTTTGACAGAGAGGCAAAGAAATGCAAGCAGGTTGAGGATGCAGTGAATGGGGTGGAAAGGGCAAAACAGCTAGAAAGGCAAAGTGCATCAGCAGAGTTAGCCACAGGTTTGTGCAGGGTTGGTGGTAGCTAACTAGCTAGTCTCCCTCAGTTGGCTAATGCTGATATGCTAGCGTTAGCGCTCAGCATCCTAAAGCCAGTCACAGTTAATTAACAGTATATTTAGTGAATGGGCAAGCTTGGGATGTTTGATATAAGTCATGATATTAGGAAAAGTGTTTATTTCCAGTGAGCGTATTTAAATGGGTTTAGTTTCTGTAGCTAGCTTGGCTGGCTAGTTTGGTAGCTACTGGCTGGCTAGCTAGCTGAGACCGAAGAGATGAGACATTTTTTCTACCTGAAGCACACTTCTGACAGTGACACAGTGCCCCCCTGTGGACTGAAGCTGAAATTTAATACAACATTATATTTAACCCTGTTTAAAATGAGCAATGTTGAGGTGGTAGAACTGGCTAAATGAAATGAGTCGTAGAGGTCTTATAACCTATTCCATTCGACAGTTAAACATGCTTGGCTCATGTTGGATATTTCCATATAGGCCATGTAACTATTTGTAAAGAACCTGCCCATCATTAAATTGGTGAAATTATTTAATTGAACTTTTATTTTTATTACCCTTTTTGTTCACCTAGGAAACTACTTTTTCTATTGTTGTTGCATTGTCGAGAGGTTAACCTGCAAGTAAGAATTTCCTTGCATTGTGTACTTCATGTATATCATGTGTGGGGGAGGGCAGCCAGAAAGAGAGGGAAAAAGATGGCCAGCTTGAAGGTGAACAAAACATTGTCAATACATAGGCCCTTAATCTATGTGTTCACAAATGTTATGTAATCTAAAAAACTCACATTGGCTGGTAGAACTGATTGAATTAAATGAATCATGGGGCCTCCCGGGTGGCGCAGTGGTTAAGGGTGCTGTACTGCAGCGCCAGCTGTGCCACCAGAGACTCGGGGTTTGCGCCCAGACTCTGTCGTAACCGGTCGCGGCCGGGAGGTCCGTGGGGCGACGCACAATTAGCGCCGTCCGGGTTAGGGAGGGCTTGGCCGTTAGGGATGTCCTTGTCTCATCGCGCACCAGTGACTCCTGTGGCGGGCCGGGCGCAGTGCGCACTAACCAAGGTTGCCAGGTGTTTCCTCCGACACATTGGTGCGGCTGGCTTCCGGGTTGGATGCGCACTGTGTTAAGAAGCAGTGCGGCTTGGTTGGGTTGTGTATCAGAGGACGCATGACTTTCAACCCTCGTCTCTCCCGAGCCCGTACGGGAGTTGTAGCGATGAGACAAGATAGTAGCTACCACGGAATTGGGGAGAAAAAGGGGTAAAATTTTAAATAAAAAATTCAATGAATCATAGAGGTCTTATGAATTCTTTCATTCTACAGGTCTGTTTTTGGCTCATGTCACTTTATATTCATATAACCTAGGGGCTATGTACTGTAGCTTCTTATCTGTTATGTTTGGAGTGGTGCTGCGCTGCTATGTGGACACTTGTATTTTTCTTTACAGTTGAGTTCCC
The DNA here is from genome assembly GCF_018296145.1 of Oncorhynchus tshawytscha. Taxonomy (NCBI): domain Eukaryota; kingdom Metazoa; phylum Chordata; class Actinopteri; order Salmoniformes; family Salmonidae; genus Oncorhynchus; species Oncorhynchus tshawytscha. The sequence goes on along the minus strand of NC_056458.1, from coordinate 5,267,274 downwards.
TGGTCGTGTCAGTTTTTAAGTGACTTACAAGAGTAATTGCCCCTAAAAACCAACTTCTCATTTAGAAAAGAGACTATGTGGCATCAATATGAGTCAGAAACATTTATTCTACTGTCAAAATTGACTACAAAGTGTAAATAGGATCATTTTGATTATAAAGTTAGTCTTGTACGAAACTCAATTTTTTGAGACTTGTGGTCATAACTGCATCACAATGTAAATGAAGGTTGGGTTTGTTTCAAACCTGCCCACATGCCCACAGCTGGCAGCACACGAGTAATCATAAATTCGGAGTGCAGCTGTACGCTACCCAATCGTAATACATGTGGTAAATATGGGTTGGCTTTGGATATCCCTATGGGGCTAGTTAGGGCCCATCGGTAAATTACACAATGTACATGGGACAATATATTACAATTCCAATAGCTTAAAACCTCAAACCAACGATAAACTGTAGAAATGAATGTACAAATATTGAATGCATTTAATGAGAAAACTTAAAGGTGTCCAACATGAAAATAGTGTCTAATTTGCATTGTGTAATTTATTGTATAGCCCGGAGATAGGCTATCCAAAGTCTAAGTCAGGTCCCACACACCAGCCGACTGAAGCTAATTGGCGAAGTAATTTGGCTAAATCTTCCCAGTGGCTAAAGTATTTAAGTAAAAAATACATTAAAGTACTACTAAAGTAGTTTTTCCTTCACTACATTCCTAAAGAAAATAATGTACTTTTTACTCCATACATTTTCCCTGACACCCAAAAGTACTTGTTACATTTTAAATGCTTAGCAGGACAGAAAATTGTCTAATTCACACACTTATCAAAAGAACGTCCCTGGTCATCCTTAATGCCTCTGATCTGGCAGACTCACAAAACACAAATGCTTTGTTTGTAAATTATGTCTGAGTGTTGGATTGTGTCCCTGGCTATCCATACATTTAAAAACAAGAAAATTGTGCCGTCTGCTTTGCTTAATAAAAGGAATTTTAAATTATTTGTACTTTTACTTTTGATACTTGAGTATATTTTAGCAATGACATTACTTTTGATACTTATATTTAAAATCAAATACTTTTTGACTTTTACTCAAGTAGTATTTTACTGGGTTACTTTTACTTGAGGCCTTTTCTACTTTTACTTAAGTATGAAAATATGGTACTTTTTTCACCACTGACTCTTCTCACCTGTGAACAGACTCATGAAACACCCACATCAAACCATACCCTGAAACCAACTCACATCTGAATTCAGTCATAGCCCCTAGCATTTCTTCATGAACCAAATCTAAAACAAGGCCAAATCAGGAAGTGCAATCACCCTGTAAAACTAACAACATTGCACTTCTACCTTTTAGATGAGCCAAGGGGGAGGACAGATGAGAACAGCAGGCCAGTGGAACAGGCCAGTGGAGCATTTAGAACAGCAGCAGCCAGGGGCAAATGGTAGGGAAGAGGATAATTTAGATGACTCAGACACTGGCCCAAAACGAGTTCAGCTACCCCAGTATCCCCTTGACTGTTTTGGATTGCAAAACTAAAGAGACACTCCAGACAAGACACAGAGACAGCAACAGAAGAGTAGGATATGATGGAGCGAGATACACCGGTCAGACGCAAAGAGAGCAACAAAATAATAGATGATGGAGAGAGACACTAGACAAGACACAGAATGCAGAATGCAGAGGAGGGGTGAGCATGCAGACTGTATCACTTAAAGCTGCTTAATAGATTCAAATCACTGCACTGTGTGTGTGTGCGTGCGCGTCCGTATGTGTGTGTTTGTTTTTTACTATCCTTATGGGGAACAAATGGGGACATTTCACCATTCCCCACAAGGAAAGGGGCTATTTTAGGCTTAGGGGTTAGGTTTAGGGTTAGGGTTACAATTATGGTTCGGGTTAAGGTTAGGTTAAGGGTTAGGGTTAGGGATAGGGTTAGGGAAAATAGGATTTTGAATGGGAATCAATTGTTTGGTCCCCACAAAAGTGTGTGTGAGAGAGGGAGAGAAAGAGAGGGTGTTTGGCTGATAAAAAAGGGCTTTATATAAATAAATACAATTTGATTGGGTACTGTGGGATTATTTAATCAGTTTGGCTCATTGGACAGGTCAGAATCTATGTTTGAAGTTGTTCAGTGTTTTTTTTGCAATACACTTAGATGTACTGTATGTGTTCCAGAGAAGAGAGTAGAAAGTGTTCCAGAGAAGAGAGTAGAAAGTGTTCCAGAGTAGAGAGACCCAAAGTAGCAACTGTAATTGAGTACTGGCAATGTGGGAAGGTTCAAGTTACCTGAACAACATCTAATCTCTCAATGTTCTAATCTCTCAATGATTATCTCAAAGTACACCGAATTCATGCTGTTAAATAATAATACAAATTGCCAGAGGGAAATGCCCCCGGACCCCCCTACTGGTTTTTGGCTAAGCCCCCACCCAGTGTCTTCAAATCCTACAAACACCCCCTGCACACAGCCACCATAATGACAGCATAAACATGACTTGGCATCTTCAGGGATACTTTCAAATGTCATGTGCATTCATTTAGTGTTAGGTATGCAATCTAATTTGTCTATCCAACTAGCTAAACTGAACTGTCACATGACAATGTAACATCCAGTGTCAAGTAAGTTGAGCCATTTCATAAACTAGCGTCAGCTTCTGGGTGACTAGCAGGTTAGTTCCAAGACTATTTTACCTTTGGAGGATGTCTTTCTATACAAACGAATACATGTACCACTGTGCAGATATAAGCCATAGCATCAGAGTTTCATCGCCTCTTCCACTGAATGGACTAAGGGCTGGGGTTAGGCCTATAGGGATGGAAGTGGGTTGCCTACTGCCGTGTCTGAATGCTTCAGAACTGATATGTTTGGGAGTGGATCCATTTCACCTGCTTGTCAGGATGTAATTCTAATGAACAAAATCAATCAGCACTAAATACTCATTGTACACCAGGACCAGTTGAGCCTGCTTCATGTCTGGATACTGTATAAAGCTAGAGACACATCACAGCCAGTGGCATATTGGAATGGGAACAGTGCCATCTACAGTCCAAAGCTATAGGTTCATTGTCTCTGACTCGTTTCTCACGAGATCGCACATTTGCCAGTCTCCTCCAATCGTTTGTCTACTCCTTGAATTGAGACTTCTCAGTAAAGACAACCCCAGTTATCCCATGATCTATCTCTGCCTAATCAGTTATGATCAAATATAACCATTGATACCTCTTTTTTTTGCTGCAACTGTGCAGACACTACAGACTACATTTCGGAGAACAACCAGATAACTTTACTGTCAATAATGGCATAAACCAACCAACATTGCACATGATATTCAAGCACAGGGTTCATTATACCACCTTCTTAGCCTAGTAGACCTATTTCAAAGTTTAGTTTATTAGGATACCCATTAGCTACTGCACATGCTGCAGCTACTCTTCCTGGGGTCCACGTAAAACATACAAATACATAACAAAGTGCAGAACAGTTATAGTCAAGAACAACACAAGTTATGACATTAAATTTTAAAAAATAAGAGTTATATATTGGAAAGACACCAAGAGACAACAAAAAAACTATTTACACACTATTCATACTGTATATACATCCCTTGACTTATTCCACATTTTGTGTCACTGGCCTACAAACAATACCCCATAATGTCAAAGTGGAATTATGTTTTTAGACATTTTACAAATTAATTAAAAATGAAAAGCTGAAATGTCTTGAGTCAGTAAATATTTAGCTCCTTTGTTATGGCAAGCCTACATAAGTTCAGCAGTAAAACTGTACTTAACAAGGCACATTATGAGTTGTGTGGACTCACTCTGTGTGCAATAATTTTATTTTACTAGGCAAGTCAATTAAGAACATATTCTTATTTTCAATGACGCCCTAGGAACAGTGGGTTAACTGCCTGTTCAGGGGCAGAACGACAGATTTGTACTTTGTCAGCTCAGGAGTTTGAACTTGCAACCTTCCGGTTACTAGTCCAACACTCTAACCACTAGGCTACGCTGAATGACTACCTCATCTCTGTACCCACACATACAATTATCTGTAAGGTCCCTCATTCGGGCAGTACATTTTTTTTTTTAAATGGTTCAACCACAAAGGCCAGGGAGGTTTTCCAATGCCTTGCAAAGAAGGGCCCCTATTGGTAGATGTGTAAAAAAGTATACATTGAATATCCCTTTGAGCATGGTGATATTATTAATTACACTTTGGATGGTGTATCAATACACCCAGTCACTACAAAGATACGGGCATCCTTCCTAACTCAGTTGCAGGAGAGGAAGTTATCCACTTAGGGATTTCACCATGACGACAATGGTGACTTTAAGAAAGTTTCAGTTTAATGGCTGTGAAAACTGAGGATGGATCAACAACATTATAGTTACTCCACAATACTAACCTGCTGAGGACACTTGCTTCCATTCAGCCACAAGAGCATTAGTGAGGTCAGGCACTGATTTGGGGCGATTAGGCCTGGCTCGCAGTCCGCTTTTCAATTCATCCCGAAGGTGTTCGATGGGGCTGAAGTCATCTACACCAATCTCGACAAACCATTTCTGTATGGAACCTTGCTTTGTGCACAGGGGCATTGTCATGCTGAATCAGGAAAGGGCCTTCCCCAAACTATTGGCACAAAGTAGGAAGCACAGAATTGTCTAGAATGGCATTGTCAGCCGTCGTTGCTCCTAGACGTTTCCACTTCACAATAACAGCACTTACAGTTAACCTGGGCAGCTCTAGCAGGGCAGGATTTTAACAAACTGGGTTGTTGAAAAGGTGGCATCCTATGACGGTGTCACATTGAAAGTCACTGAGCTCTTCAGTAAGGCCATTCTACTGCCAATGTTTGTCTATGGAGATTGCAAATAAAAAATATTCCAAAACATGCATCCTGTTTGAAATGAGACACTAAAGTAAAACTGCTAAAAATGTGGCAAATACAGTTTTTGTCCTGAATACAAAGCACTATGTTTGGGGCAAATCCAATACAACACATCACAGAGTTTAACTCTTCATATTTTCAAGCATAGTGGTGGCTGCATCATGTTATGGGCATGCTTGTCATTGGCAAAGACAAGGGACTTGTTTTTTTATATAAGGAAACAGAATAGAGCTAAGCACAGGCACTGATTTCCAACAGAAACTGGGAGAAAAATTCACCTTTCAACAAGTATTTGGTATTTTATTAGGATCCCCATTAGCTGTTGCAAAAGCAGTAGCTGCGCTTCCTGGGGGTCCACACAAAACATTAAACATAATACAGAATGACATAACACAGAACATAAATAGACAAGAACAGCTCAAAGACAGAACTACATACAATAACCTAATCCACAAGTCCAAATATTCACTAGAGTTGCTTACCAAGATGACATTGAATGTTCCTGAGTGGCCTAGTTATAATTTTGACTTAAAACTGCTTGAAAATCTATGGCAACGCTTGCAAATGATCATCAACCAACTTGACAGAGCTTAATGAATTGTGAAAGGAATAATGGGGAAATGTTTCACAATACAGGTGTGGAAAGTTCATAGAGACTTACCCATTTAGACTCACAGCTTTAGTCAATGCCAAAGGTGCTTCTACAAAGTATTGACTCAGGGGTGTACGTTTGAATTCAGGCTGTAACACACTTTTTGTGGAATAAGTCAAGTGGTATGAATTATTTCTGAAGGCACTGTACATATTCATATTCTTATACAGCACAGTTAAAACAGATCTTTAGAAGAGGAGAGGCGCTGTGATACAATATGTTTTTTTTTACATCTGTTTTTTAGGCTAAACTTGCTTTTTTGCATGTTGTTGATGTTCGTTCTTTGTGTGCAGTTAAGGGAAAGGCGTGCTGCTTTGTTTTGAGCCACCTGCAGCTTTGCTAGGTATTTCTTTGCTGCACCTGACCATATTACCGGACAGTAATCAAGATGGGACGAGATCAGAGCCTGAACAACTAGTACAGTTGATCTTTGTGTCAAAAGCGCAAAACATATTTTTATAACATACATACCTCGCCCTATCTTCACAACGACTTTGTCAATATGACTTGACCATGATAACTGACCATCCAGTGTTACTCTTAGGATTCAGCTTCTTCATCTTGGTCAATGGGCACACCTTTTATGCACAACTCCAGTTGAGGTTAAGGTCTAAGAGAATGCTTTGAACCAAATTCAAAGCTTTTGGTTTTAGATGTATTTCAGACCAGTTTATTGTTAATGACCTATTCTGACACTGACTGTAAACTCCTTACCAAGAGTCTCAGTGAGGTCACTGGCTGTAAGTGCTGTTGTGTAGAGTGTGCAATCATTAGCATACATAGTCATTTTAGCTTTTTGTAAGACAGATGGCAAATCATTTGTAAAAACAGGGAAGTGTAACGGCCCAAGGCAACTGCCCTGAGGGATACCGCACTGTACATGTCTGATGTTGGAGAAGCTTCCATTGAGGAACACTCTCTGGATTCTATTGGATAAGTACTTCTCCAACCATGTGATGGAAAGTCATAATAAGCTTGTTTTTTCAATAACAAATTATGATCAATAACATCTAAGGCTGCACTGAAATCGAACAAAGCTAAACTTATGGTCAAAGAACAGTAGTCTCAGAAATTCCAGACCTAGGGCTAGAAAGACTGACTTGTATTGTTTCACATCAGAATTAATTTCCTCATGTGCCCAGTAATGTGAGAATAAAATTACAATAACATTTCCCCCCTAAAGTTCCAGAACTCCTAGACCTATACAAATATTCAAGGGGAAAAAACGGTATATTAACAAAAACTGTAAAAAGAAATGTGTGGAAACTGTTTAGAAGCGCGTTAATAAAGATGCAGAGCGACATGATCATGTTATCAGCATCTGGCAAACAATCTTGAATTATCATGCGGTACTGATTGTCATAGCAATCAGTTTCTTTGCTGTCTTTTTTAAAATTTAATTTTGAGGCTTTGCTTTCTGTTCACCAATTGTAAAAGTTGTTGTGGAACTATAGCTAGCTACATATTAGAAGAATGACTAATGCAACACGACCAAAATGACACTGTGGAATGTCATTCTCTTCCTGTGTGGGTTTTTGCTTCCCGTGTGAATATGATTGTAGCAGCTAGCGAGCTAACGAATAGGAGCTTTTTAACGCTAGCTATCCAGCTAGCGAACACATGATAAGGGCAATGACGCAAATCTGTACAAACTGACAGTTTTTCTGAAACAAAAAGTAGATATCCACAGTGTCTTTCCAAAGAAGAAATGCCACCATCACCTGAAAACAATGATAGCCAACTGTGGTAACTAGCCAAATGTACTAGCTAACAACCCGCAGTGGTAAGGAAAAATCCGAGATTCTTTAGCTAGCTAACGACGTTACTGCTTTACACGGAAGAGAAGAGGCACAGCTGAGCAGCGTTGATTTACCTAAGGGAGTCGTCGATAAACAGTTGAATACTATATAGTTATCACGAGAGGTTACCAAGTTTTCTATCTAGCCAAACACTCCGTCTCAATTCTGATAGCTAATTTAGCGTGGGCTGTTTTATTTTGATGTGGCCTAACTAGCATGCTAATCGAGCGTCCATGATATATTTGCTGCCAAATCTCTATGTTGGCCATTCTGTTTAATTCGACACATAATGCATTTGTTTATAAGTATTATCTCGAAATGACATGTTGATGTCTTGTTTTGGAAGCACAATGGTTGGCATATAGCTAACTGCTAACTATTTGGTTATAGCTAACGTTAGCATGTATCTAATGTTAAGTGTTTTCAGTTGACAAATCAGCTAGGTAGCTTGCTATGTTTGTTGGTGGAGTGCATTGGTTGGCAAATAACGTCTGGAGGAAAGTGTTGATAGCTAAAATAACATGTAGGCAGCTGCTAGCTAGCATTACCTAGCCAGCTAACTTAGATAACAGTAAAATACGTGATATTGTGTCTATC